>NC_081439.1:51622825-52293325 GCF_949786415.1 Peromyscus eremicus
CTGTTAGTGGTTTCAGGAATTAGTGTCATATGTCATATGTGGAACAGGCCTTACATTAAATCAAAAAGTAACTAATTACTCCCATAACATTGTACTTGTGGGTAGGCATAACTTTCTTGGCAAGTTGTTATTGTAGCTCACAGAGTTCACAGTTGGGTAATACTAATGATTACTTTTCTCACCTAGTAGTGTGCATGGGTATGTTCCAGAACTATGAAAACTAGCTAGTAGAGATAAAGCTTCCCTGTCAGTACCAACTAGATTTGTCCTTCTTCAGTGAATTAAGTATGGGGTACTTTCAGTAATAGGGAGTTACTTTCATGTTCTTGAAGGGAACCAAAAACAATGGTAATAGCCTACAATGTTTAGAGGTTTATAGGATCCCAGTGACCCACCATTTAGTTTATATTTTGCAGACCTAAGGATATAAACCTTTAAGTACAAAACTGCAGGGTTAATGGTAAAAGTAAAACAGCAATACAAAGTGACAGTACAAAGGTAAATATGTATGGTCACAGCTTGAGAAGTTAATAGAAAATCATTTATAGACACAGAGAAATACTGTAGGTGTATAGAAAGATAGGACAGTACTAAGAACTGTTTATAACAAGATAAAAGTTAAAACAAGTATATAAAAGAGGTAAACAATAATAAAATATACAAATAAACAATACATCTGTCAATTTTTTTGGATGATATGGTTTTCCTCTAATCTTGGATTAGCTTTTCTGGCAGTCTCTACAGATTCTGAGGAGAGCTTATAGTCTCAGATATTCAAAGATTTTAATTCAGGGTGTCCTAGATGTAAAGGATTTCTGTGACTGAGATCTAATTTCTGTCAGAATTCCATAGATTGAGGCCACTCACATGCTCATGTGTTCTGGCATAGTTATTCCCATCGATATAATTTTTAGTGGCAAAGATCCTAAGTTCACACAGAATGCTCACCTGCTTGAGTATATATTCTACATGCCTCCAGGGCTCCAATTTATGGTCTATGGAATACTTTTACTAATGCTTGTATCATGCAGGCAATGGTGATGTAAGATTTGCCTTCTTTGCTGAATATTTCTCAGTTTCACCTTCAGATTTTCACGCCACACTACTTTGTATCTTTCCAATGCCGACTGTCCTTCAACTGACTATGTATGCTTTATGTATTTTCTGATTTCATCTCCACATCTGCAACCTTCTCACTCCAGATTTTACAGCACATGTGCATCTGAATGTTTCACTGGTGGCTAAAGGAGACCTCAGACAGTGCAAGCAGTGCAGTTGGGCACTAGTGTTTTGGCTGCTTATTTTTGGAAGAATAACCACCATGTTTAATCTCTGTTTTCTTAAGCTATTTCTCTTATAGTAATATGCATCATTTTTAAAATCTTAACTTTCATCTTTTTAAACTATTGCAGAGATATAGTTTCAGTTTTGCCAACTTAACTAAAAGTCAAATTCCTCAACATAAATAACTGAAACTGATAGAAGAGATTGTAGGCAGTAGCCTTGAATGCATTGGCACAGGAGACCACTTCCTAAATATAACACCAGTTGCACAGACACTGAGAGCAACAATTAATAAATGGGAAATCATGAAACTGAGACACTTCTGTAAGGCAAAGGACACGGTAAATAAGACAAAACAACAGCCTACAAAATGGGAAAAGATCTTCACCAACCCCACATATGACAGAGGGCTGATCTCCAAAATATATAAAGAACTCAAGAAACTAGACATCAAAATACCGAACAATTTTTAAGTTTAAATGTATTTTGATCGTATTTTTCCCCTCCCCCAAGTCATTGCAGATCATCTTTCCCTCCCTACCCAGCCAACTTTAAGTTCTTTCTTAAGAAACAAACCAAAAACCCAATACAACAATCCCCCCCCCAAATAAGAAAGCAAAATAAAACCCACTCAAAAAGAAAAACAAAACAAAACATAACACCAAACTGTAACCAAATAACAGCACACAAAACCAACTGTGGAATCCATTATATGTTGGCCAACTGCTCCTAAACAAGATGCCTGCCCTGGAGTGGTTGATATACCGGGTGTCACCATATTGAAGAAAACTGATTTTCCCTCTCCCAGCAGATATAAGTGACAGTGTGACAGTTCAGTTGTTAACCTTTACCCTAGTGGCTAGATATTTATTCATTCATTTTTTTTAAAAGTATAACCAAATAAAATATATAATCAAAATTGAACAGGAAAAAACAACAAAAGGAATCAGACATGCACTCATTCGCACACTCATGAGTCCCATAAGAACACTAATTTGGAAGCCATAATATAAGGTCAGAGGACCTGGCACAGACCTGTACAGGCTTTGTGCTTCCTGCTTCAGTCTGTGAGCTCAGAAAAGCTTTGCCCATTTTAACTTAGAGGGCCTTGTTTTCTCTGTGTTTTCCATCTCCTCTGGTTCTTAAACTCTTTCTGCCTCCTCTTCTCCAGGGTTTCCTGAGTCTTGAGGGGAGGGACTTGATGGAGTCATCCTATTTAGAACTGAGTGTTCCAAGGTCTCACTCTCTGCATATTGTCTGGTTGTGGGTCTCTGTGTTTGTTCCAATCTTCTGCAGGAGGAAGTTTCTCTGATGATAGACATATGTAGCACTGATTTACAAGTATAGTAGAATATCATTAGGAGTTGTTTTATCACTACAGTTTTTTCTTTCTTTTTTGATTTTGTTTTTGTTTTTAGACCAGTATAACCTGAGACTAGATAGTGTAGGGACCCTGTGGTAAAACCAAATAATACTGGTCTGAAAAAGGAAAAAATGTGTTTTTATTTTGAGACAAGGTCTTACATAGTCTATGTTGGCCTCTGATCCACTATATATTCAAAGATGACCTGACCTTGAACTTTTGATACACCCGATTTCATCTTTCAAGTGCTATGATTACAAACATGCAGTACTAAACATAGTTTATGTAGTATTCTGGAACAAACATGTGTATGGCTTTTTGCATGCTAGGCAAGCACTCCCTCAAATACTCTCTATTGCCAGCCTTATGCCTGGATTTTAAGATGAAAAATCTAATGTTATTGTGCTATTTCATTTGACAATGGCATTTGTCTTTGCAGATTTAAGAAATATGTTTGCAGTATATTATTGACTACTTGAGTGTAATATGTTGTGGATAATTTCTTATTTGTTCATATCTGTTTGGCATTCTACTAGCATCTTGCATTTGGATTGCATTCTTTCTCTAGATTTGGAAACATTTCTGCTATAATTTAATTAATACAATCGCATATAGTTTCTATATCTTTAGGATTTCTTTTTTAGCTTCTCCTTATATCTTGCTTGTTCTTAGGTTTGAAAGTATACCAGAGTTCTTGTGCTTGTATATATAATATATTATATTTTCACTTGGTATTTAACTGTAGAGCTTTCTTTCTATTCATGATACTCTTCTGCTTGGTGTGATGTTTTACACTGATTGTGATCTTGACAGGATCTAGAATCAGATTGAGGACAAGCCTTAGCATATCTGTGAGGGATGATCTAGATTACGTTCACTGAATTGAGAAGATCCACCCTGAACATAGGCTGAATGTGGGCAGCACCATTCAATAGGATGGTGTCCCATACTGAAGGAGGTAATTTGAGCATTAGCTCAGCTAATAATAATAATAACAACAATAATTTAATTAATTTAATTATTATTATTATTATTATTATTATTATTATTATTATTTGCCATTCTGTTTCCTGACTGTATAGAATGTGACCAGTCAACCTATTGCTCCTACTGACAGATTTCTGCTCTATGGTGGGCTGTGTCATTCAACAGGGAGACAAATAAACCCTTTCTCCTTCAAGTTGTTTTTCTTAATGTATTTTATCACAGCAGTAGGAAAAGTAGCCAAGACTTTGCTCAAGTCTATTAGTGATGTCTTCCACTGTGTTTTTACTTAGTTTACTGGGTTTTTCATTTTCAACATTTTCAGTCTTCATTTCTTCAAATATTGATTTTTTTGACTTTTTCTTTCTTCTGTGTTAGTGAAATTTTACCCACTCTGCTGACTTTCTCTTCTATATTGCTAATTTTCCTGTTTAGTCCCAAATTGAATCCAGCTACTTATTTAAATTTTCTTTAAATTCATTGTTTTAACTAGTAAACTTTTGAAATCATCCTGTATTTTATTTAAATATATTTGAATTTATTTGTTAAAGGGTTGTGATATTTTGCATGAGTCATGTTGCCTTGAATTTTGTATTTTTTTGTCTTTATATGATTCAATTTGTTCATCTGTTGGCTTGGAGATCTCTTCCACTTTTACTTCTGGGTCTTTTCTATTGTGATGTCTAATCTTTTTTTTTTTTTTAAAGAAATATAGGGATTAATTTATTACTTTTTGGTTTACAAACAAAGGCACCCAATGCATCTATTGACTTCTTTTAAAAGATTATAAGTTTATACTTAAAACAATAAACAAAGACAACACAAAACAAAGTTTTCCAATCAGTTCCTACAGACAAACACAAAGGGGAGAAGGGAGAGTCCCCTCTCGCTTTCAAGTGCCATCTGGCAGACTGGAGGAATGCTTATTCTATGTCACCCTTAAGTCAAACAAATGATTTCTTTTTTTTAATCTTGAGAATTTTATATACATGTATACAATAAAATGTGATTCTATCTACCAACATTTTAAATCTCTAACTCCTCCGTATCTTCCTAAACACATACTCCTCTCAAGTTCATGACTTTTATTTTTTTCCTAACCTACTGACTCCAGTTAGTATTGCTCATACGTGCATGATTGTGGAACCATCCACTAGAGCATGGTGATCCTAACAATGGCCACATCCATTACAAATTAACGATTTTTTTCTTTCTTCAGAAATCATTGTCTGCCAATAACCCCTCACTTAAGAATGGTTGTAGAGAGCATTGATATCTGTGTGAGAAATGCAATGATTTGATCTAGTGTTGGTCTTTGGCAGGTAACCATAACTTTTATGAGTTCATGACTATAATAGTTACGTCATATCCAGAAGACAGCATTCCTCCCCATTCTCTGGCTCTTATACACTTTTCATTGTCTCTTCTGCAATGTGTCTGGAGTCATGATTGGGGGATTGGGGTTGATATAGGTGTTCCGTTTAGGATTGACCATTTAGTATCTTATTCTCAGCTTGTTAACAAGTTATGCGTCTTTCCATTGACTACAGTACAAAAAGAAGCTTCAGTGACGAAGGTTGACAGGTTCACAGGTCTACGGATATCAACATAAATATTTAGACAAGATTTCTTCAGCATGTCTATTTAGTATAATGAAAATTGTATCTTAAGGCTATGTCATTTCCAGCCATGAACTTTTTTTTAATTTAATTTAATTTTATTTTACAATTCAGTTCTACATATCAGCCACGAATTCCCTTGTTCTCCCCCCTCCCGCCCCCTCCCCTTCCCCCCCCCAGCCCACCCCCCATTCCCACCTCCTCCAGGGCAAAGCCTCCCCCGCGGACTGAGATCAACCTGGTAGGCTCAGTCCAGGCAGGTCCAGTCCCCTCCTCCCAGGCCGAGCCAAACAACCCTGTATAAGCTCCAGGTTTCAAACAGCCAACTCATGCAATGAGCACAGGACCCGGTCCCACTGCCTGGATGCCTCCCAAACAGATCAAGCCAATCGACTATCTCACCCATTCAGAGGGCCTGATCCAGTTGGGGGCCCCTCAGCCATTGGTTCATAGTTCATGTGTTTCCATTCGTTTCAGCCATGAACTTTTGACCATGAAATAGCCTTCTCTGCAGCAGGCCTCAAATCCAATCCAAGGGGAAGCTGGTTACTGCCATAAACAGGTACCATTATTGTACCAACTAGCACTTCTTATCTACCTAGTCAGTATTGTAGTATGCAGGATATAGAGCTGGATAAGGCCGTTAATGATTTTCTTTTCCAGTAGTGTACATACCACTTTCTGGCACTTTTAAAGTTAGCCAGCATGGTGAGGAGAGTTCCTGGTCAGTTTTCAAGTTATTCTTTTTCTATGTCTTGTAGCCAAACTCTGTGGTGACTTCAGTAATAGGGCTTTATCATGTAATCATGGTGGGTAACCAAGGGAAGCGGCAATATTTTTGGTTATTTGGGAGCCTCCTGGTCCTATAACTCATAGGAAGCCATCCCATGAAACTCACTGTGATTTTATTTAGGAACCAATTCTGAGAAAAAAATCTCAACCACACAGGATAATTGCATTTTAATTCCTTTTTAAAAGCTATATATTTTCAAATTAATTTACTAAGTAGAGAGTTTTCATACAGCTTTTCATACAACCTTAGTATTAGTTAACCCATCCTATTACCTGTTCCTCTCTCAAGTCTTCAGACATTCATCCCTGCTTAATCCTTTAACTCCCAGTATTCTTCCCTGTTCTTTCATTTCACATATGCTCTACTAGCCCTCCAAATATTTTTAAATTGGGGAATGAAATAGCATACTTTCATGTGGTTTTTCCTGCCTCTTTCTTTGGATTAGCTATCTTCTCTTCCTTATCCCCCCATACTCTAGTGCCCTACTTTGCTTAAGCCTTTCTGCTCCCAGTATTCCATGTCTGTGCTTTTGCACTGCCTATAATTTATTATAACCCCTCTCTTAACATGTTACTATCAAAGGCTTCTTTGTAATTTCCTGGTTTCCAATTGTGCCTGAAGTTAAACAAAAGAAATGAAAGATTCAAAGCAAGGATACACATGTACAAATACATATAGGGATTTTGTCTTTCTGGGCCTGAGTTATTTCACTTAGTATAAAAAATTTCAAGTATCATCCTTTTACCTGCAAATTTTATGTCAATTTTCATTACAGCTTAGAAATATTCTATTATATACAAATACGACATTTTCTTATCTATGGACATCTAGGTTGACTCCATTTTTTGTTATTGTGAATATAGCAGCCATGAACATGCATGTACAAGTGTCTCTATAGTTGAATATAAAGTCCTTCGGGTATATGTCCAATAGTGTTATAGTTGGGACATTTGCTACTTTTATTTCTAGTATTTTTGAAATTCTCCTGACAGAGCTCCAAAGAAGCTGAACTAATTTACACTCCCATCAATATGTCACTCCCACGCCAACTATTACCTTTTGTACTTCTAATGATGAAAGATACATAAACCCCTCTAACTTCGATGAGATGGAATCTTAAAGTAATTTTAATTTGTATGCATTTCCCTGATGGCTAAGGATGTTGAACATTTTAACATGTATTTCCTAACCATTTATGTTTCCTCATTTGAGAATTCTCTGCTTAGTTCTGAGACCATTTTTTAAATTGTGTTTTTTGATTTCTTTTTAAAAATTGATTGAGAATTTCATGATGCATATAATGTGCTTTGATCGTGTCCACCCCATATTTCCTCCCTTCCAATTCCTCCCCTATTCCCAGTACCATCATTCCCTCTTAATTCCATATGTATTTTACATTTTTACTTAACCCATGGAATCCACTTGGTGCTGCTAGTATGTTCAAGCATCTAGGGCCATCTACTGGAGCATGAATAGCGTCTCAGGCACTGCATCCTTGAAAAAAATTAACTCCCTCACTCCAGTAACTATGAATTACCAATAGTTCCTCAGCTAGGGATGGGCTGTCCTGACAATCTTACCGTGAAAGCTGAGATTTTATCTGACCTGATCTTGTGCAGGTCCTGTGAATGTGTGAATGCAGTCACAATTAGTGTCAGTTCATATGTGCAGCTGCCTTACATATACAAAACACTGTTTCACTGAGTCATATACCACCTCTGGCTCTTATTATCTTTTTGCTTACTCTTCTTCAATGATCCCTGAGATAACGGGTGACAGAGGCATGATATAGATATCCCACATAGGACTGAACTCTGTACACTAACCAGTTGTGAGGCTCTTAATTGCCAACTACTGAACAGTTTTGTTTTCCTTTTTATAATTGTTTTTTGAGAATTCCATGCAAAAATACTGCATAGACATCATTTTGCCTCACACATTTCACCCTCCAACTCCTCCCACATCTCCCTACTTCCTCTCAACCTCATGATCTCTTCTTTAATTGCACACACACACACACACACACACACACACACACACACACACACACTTCTCACACACAACCTGAAGCACATGGAGATCATTTCAGAAATCAATGATGAGTAAATATGTTTAATATTATGAGTTCATTGTGTATTTTAGACTCCCTCTCCCACATCCTGACACACAACATGTAGTACACAGAGACCATTTCAGAGGTGGATGATGGGTAAAATATTTAATTTTGTGAGTTTTTTATATAGTCTAGACACTAATTATTTTTGTTTTATGAAAAGCTGGCCAGGTTTTCTTCTGTTCTCTGGGCTGCCTATTCACTCAACAAAAAGTTTACTTGGCTGTAGAGAAGCATTTTAATTTCATGGAATACCAGTTGTTGATTATGCATCTTATTTGCTGTGGGTCTAGAGTCCTATTTAGAAACACTTTATCATGCCTACACATTGAAGCATATGCTCTACTTTTTTCTCTAACAGTTTCAGTGTATCAGACTGTATGTCGAGGTATTTGGATCCTTTCGGAGCCTTTGACAAATGAGAAATTAGAATCTAATTTCAATTTTTTGGCACACTGAAATTCAATTTTATTAACAGCACATGTTTGAGATCCTGACTAGTCTTCAATGTGTATTTTCCCACTCTTCATCACAAATTAAATGACTATGATTGTCTGGACTTATATCTGGGTCCTCAATTCTATTCCATTTATCTGTATGTTTTTGAGTTAATACCATTCTTCTTCCATGGCTCTGTAATATGATTTGAAATCAGATTTGGTGATACCTATTGAAGTACAATTTATTCTTTAGAATTTCTTTGACTACAGTTGGTCTGTTCTGTTTCCTTATGAATTTTTATTTTGTTTTTTCTAGTCTGTGCAGTATGGTATTGTGATTGTTTGGAATAATATTGATATTTGATGTGGGATAATGCTTTTGTACACTGGTTTAATAAAACACTGATTGGTAAGTAGCCAGGCAGGAAGTATAGGCAGGATAAGCAGACAAGGAGAATTCTGGGAATAGGAAGGCTGAGTCAGGAGATGCCAGCCTGCCATCCAGGGAGCAAGCATGTAATGGCACACAGGTAAAGCCATGGAACATGTGGCAAAATATAGATTAACAAAAATGGGCTGAGTTTAAATGTAAGAGCTAGTCAATGGCAGGCCTGAGCTAATGGTTGAGCAGTTTTAATTAATATAAGCCTCTGTGTGTTTACTTGGGTCTGAGTGGCTGTGGGACCTCAGGGCAAGCCTGGCAGAACTAGGAAAACTTCAGCTACAGATATTTACTTACTGATTTTTTTATTATTTACAAATGAATACCATGTTTACACAGTATCTGTCACTCCCTCTCCATTGGAACTTTCCCATATCTCTTCCTCTTCAACTACAATTCATCACCTCTTTTATCTCTTCTTCAACTATCGTGTGTGTGTGCGTGCACGTGTGCATGTGCAGATACAACATGCTAAGAAAATTTCATATTTCTCATATGCATATGCATTTGGGGCTGACAACTTGGAATCAGACTTCCTTAGTAATCTATACACTCAGTAATTAAGGCCAAAAATTGATAAATGGAACCTCATAAAATTAAAACAAAAACAAAAACAAAAAACCTCTACACAGATAAGAACACAATTGAATGAAGAGGAAACTTCCAGAGAGGGAGAGAATCTTTGCAAGCTATACATCTGACAGAGGCTTAATATCCAGAATATATAAAGAATTCTAAAATACAAAGAGTGAATCAACCAAGGAGCACAATTATAAAATGTGCATTGGATATGAAGAGAGAATTCTTAAAACAAGAAATATAAATGAAAAAGGAACATCTAAAAAATAATCAACATCTAAAGCAATTAGGGAAATGCAAATTCACACTGCTTAGAGATTACATCTTACCCAGTCAAAATGACTAGGATCAAGAAAATGTTGGGAAACAAATGCTTACAAGGGTGTGATGAAAGGGGAAATCTAATTTACTGTTGGTGAGGCTGAAAATTGTTGCAGGCACTTGGGAAGCCAATGTGGACAGCTCTCAAAAGCTAAACGTAGACATCCTGGATTACTTAGATATGCTACTTCTTGGCATATGCCCAAAGGTATCCACATACTATCCCATATATACTTGTTCAGCCATGCTTATTATTGCTGTATTCACAAGAGTTAGGAAATGGAAACAATCCAAATATTCTTCAACTGGTAATAGCTTTGGAATTTTCATTGAGATTGCATTGAATCTATTACATTGAATTAATTTCACATTAATTCTTATAATCCTTGAGTGTGGGAAGTCTTACTATCTTCTGTTGTCTTCATTCAGTTATTTCTTCAGTTTTCTAAAATTTTCATTGGGAAAATATTTACTTTTTTATTAGATACATTTCTAGATAACTTTTTGTTGAGTATTGTAAATGGGTTTGTATTCCTAATTCTCAAAAGTATGTTTGCCATTGATATACATAAAGGGTATTGAGTTTTCTATGTTGATTTGGTATCTGACCATTTTGTTGAACATGTTTATCAGTCATCATAAGGCTGTTTAGGGTCTCTTATGTTTAGAGTAATATCATCTGCAAAAATTTATACTTTTATGTTTGTTTTAATTTTATAATCTTCTCTTGTCATATTGTTGAGTACTCTACTCTTGAGGGCTCAATCCTCAGCACTAATTAGTGAGGAATCAAGCATAACAGTAAGAACACTAAAACATTCAGGATAGGGAAATATGCTGAAAACCATTAGAGTCCACTAATGGATCACAATCATAATTAAGAAAATGGAAAATCAAATATAGAAAGTGCTATGCTGTTAAACATTATTTAGGATAAATATGAAAATAATAATGTAGTGAGATAAATCAAGTTTTAAGTTATTGGAAAAGAATTGGTGGAAGGGAAAACCAAAGACAAATTAACTACAGATTTTTTTCACTTCATGAGTTATCATAATTTCTGTTGTTGGGGACAGGGAAATGAAATACGTAATTTGCAGGTAAATGGATGGAACTGGTAACAATCTCTCTGGGTGATGTAACTTAGAAAGAAAAGTTGATGTCAAGGGGGAAGATAGAATGTAGTGGTATAAAGGCTTAAAGCAGAATAATGGGAAGGGGAGAGTTAAATTGGGGTTGAAGATGAAAGGACATGGGTGAGGAGGAAATATAGGAAGGGATAAATAACATAAAACACCTTTCAAAAAGTCACATGGAAATCTACCTACTATATACATATATAACACACACACACACATACACACACACGACAGAGAGAGAGAGAGAGAGAGAGAGAGAGAGAGAGAGAGAGAGAGAGAGGAGGAAGGGAAGCAAGGAGGGAGGGAGAGAGAGATATATATTAAATGGAGTTACTCATGATAGTATGATGGATGGCAATGTCCCTACTAGACACCATAGGCTAATAAAAGAAAAGGCCAGTTGAGAAACAGGTTACATCTTTTGGAATCGTTGGACAATGGATTCTCCTAAATTCCCCAATAGTGCAGGCTATTGCTAATACTATTGTTTACCCTCCACAACTTGACAGTATGACTGTATTGTGGAAAATAACACGTACTTGAGTCATAAAACATGGAAATATCAAGTTGGCACTGTTTGTAGAAGCTTCATCTCTACTGACTAGCTTTCATAATGCTGGAGGATGCTATGAATGCTATTGGAGCAGAAAAGAACTCCAAGTTACAATAATATCTAGCCTGAAAAGACATCTTGACTGGTACAATAGTGACATGAATGTTATTGAAGTAACCAACAACTTTCTGATTGATTTTAAGTCCCACTTAACAAGATAAAACCCAGACCTGCTACCATTATTAGTCCATGAACCTATGTCTAGATAGGTTATCAAACATAGGGAAGAACCTTCTACTATCATTCTGTTATGTGAATGTACTGCTAAGCCTACTCCTAATGATTGATTATATGCATAGATTAACCTTCTGTAATAGATGGTAATGAAACCATAGACCCACAGGCCAAGGTACACGGACTAAAAGGCTGAAGAATACTAAGCCCTAATTGAGACTTCTATATCACAAACTCTCTTCACAAGGCTCAGGGACTATTGCAGAAGAGGGAGAAGGAGTGTAAGAGCCAAAAGTGGTAGATGACTACAGGGAAGCCTGTCTTCTGGAGACAGCATGGCAGTTGCACATATAAACTCACAGAGTTCATGACACTGTGCATAAGAATTTTGCATGCTCAAGCTAGACAAAATCATAATGTGGAGAAGGGTTGTGGGCACAAAGTTCCATCCCCAAGAGCTGGCTCCATCCTTCACTTGGGCAGCATGAGAGAGCAAGCCCTGAAGGCATGAGAGTGGAAGAGCTGGCTCTTTTCCTTGCCTACTGCATCACTTAGGAGAGCCGGTCCTGTACCTTGCCTGGGTAGCACAGTAGAGCTAGGTCTGGGCTGGGGGGGCGGGGCAAGGGTGAACCTGCCCCAAGTGTGTGAGCTCAGGAGAACTGGCCTTGCCCCTTGTTGGACATGTGGTATTGTGGGAGCAGGAGGGATGTCCCCCTCCCACCAATTAAGGCAGGCTGGAGAGCTGGCCTTGAAAGGAGGAGAGCTGATACCTGCCCCTCACCAACTATAGCACTTGTGAGAGGAGGTCCCACATCTCACCTGGGCAGCCCAATAGAGCTGGCCCTGATGTGCAGGAGAGATGGCCCCATCCCTCACTGCCTGTGGTAGAAGGGAGATCTGGCCCTGCCCCTGTCTGAGCCCCATGGGAGAGCTCACCCTGAAAGTGTGGATGCAGGAGGGCTGGCCCTATGCCTTACTTGGGTGGTGCAGGAGAATTGGTCCCTCCTCCAGCCTGCTGCAGCACTTAGGAGAGTAGGTCCCCACACCTCGACTGGGCAAAGTGGGAGAGCTGGCCCTGGTAGTGTGGATGTGGGAGAGTAAGCAGTTTGAACAACTCAGCTACCACCCAGGTCCAGATCCAGGGCTTTGAGTTGGCCCACCCTAACGTTACCTCATCTAAGAAGTGCTGGAGCTTGTGACGAGGCTGGTACTGCACAACTAAAGCTGAAGGTCTCTGTGACACAGGGTAGCAACAGGATATGTGAGAGGAGTCCCAGTGATGATCCAGTATTGATAGCATAGCAGAAGCCAGAGGCCTTGAACCAGACCAATGACTCATTATGATAAACATTGCAAGTAAAGATGTTTGGGCAGAAGGGTGGACTTGGTGACACATCATGACACACCACAGCTTCCACGGTGAGATTTTTTTTTCTCATTTTCATATTTATCTTTTACCATTTTTAATTTTTGTTTCCTTTTGTAGGGGAGGTTGCAAGGGAGGTTGGTGGGCATGGAGGTATGCGGAGATGAGCTCAACTAAAAATGTCCCTAATAACACAGTTAAAATGCTACTAAAATGGTAGGAGAAAAAATGGGTAAATGCATTGAACAAAAGATAAATAAGGAAGAAAAGATAAGAAAGATTAGGAAAAGGCTAACGACACATGGACCACCCTGGGAAGGGGAAATAGATAAGATCTCCATGAGTAAACTGGCAATAAGGGGTAGACAATGGAGGGTAGGGGATAGGGGATGAGAGCATAAGGGAATGGGATGGTTGAACTGGAACAGGGAGGGAGGGGGAAAGCAATGAAAGAGATACCATGATGGAGAGAGACATCATGGGGATAGAGAAAAACCTGGTGCTAGGGAAGTTGCCAGGAATCCTCAAGGATGACCCCAGCCTGGACTACTAGCAATAGTGGAGAGAGTGCCTGAACTGAACTGGCTTGCCCCAGAGATCAGACTGGTGAACACCCTAACTGTCATCACAGAACTTTTCTCCAGTGACTGATGGAAGCAGATGCAGAGATCCACAGCCAATCACTAGACAGAGCTCCAGGAGTCCAGTCAAAGAGAAAGAAGAGGGATACTATGAGCAAATGCATCAGGATCATGATGGAGAAACATTCAGGGACAACCAAACCAATCTAGAGGGAACTCATGAAAGCTGGATCAATGGTTGTGGAGCCTACATGGGACAGGACTAGGCCCTTTTGCATGGTGAGACAGTTGTGTAGCTTGATCTGCTTGGGAGGCCCCCTAGTGGTAGGATCAGAATTCATCTCTGGTGCATGAGCGGGCTTTGTGGAGCCTACTACCTAAGATGGGACACGTCATGCAGCCTTGAGGAAGCGGGAAGGGCTTGGACTTGCCTCTGCTGAATGTGCCTCCACCTGGGAGGCCTTGCCTTCTTGTGGGAGAGAGTGGGGGATGGGTTGGGAGGGGAGGCTTGGGGGTGGGAAGAGGGAAGAGGGGAATCTTTGATTGGTGTGTAAAATAAATGGAAAAATTTTCTTAATAAAATGTTTATAAAAAGAAAAATGAACAAAGAAAGTTATGTGGATGTATTGCAGAGAATAAAAACAAAACATGTTCTTAAATACAGTAGAGTAAAGCTACTGCTAAAAGCACACAAAATTCAGAAAAGGAAAACAAACAAATGTTGGAGCAACGTATTTCTGAGTCCTTTAAAACTGGAGAGCTCATACCACTCTTGGGCATATACCCAAGGAATGCTCAATCTTACCATAAGGACACTTGCTTAACTATGTTCATAGCAGCATTATTTGTAATAGCAAGAACATGGAAACAACCTAGATGCCCCTCAACTGAAGAATGGCTAAAGAAAATGTGGCACATATGCACAATGGAGTACTACTCAGCAGAGAAAAACAATGACATCATGAGGTTTGCAGGCAAATGGATGGAACTAGAAAATACCATCATGAGTGAGGTAACCCAGATTCAGAAGGACAAACATGGTATGTACTACCTCATAAGTGGATACTAGATGTAGGGCAAGGGATGGCCAGACTGCAGCCCACGGCTTCGTAGAGGCTAGCTGACAGGGAGGGACCCTGGGAAAGACAAATGGATAGCCCAGCGAAGTAGAAGTGGATGGGATCTGCATGAGTGGGCTGAGGGTGGGGGGTGGCAAAGGGCAAGGAATGGGGGTGAGAACATAGGGAAATGGGAAGGTCGAGCTGTAGCGGGGACGGAGTGGGAGAGCAGGGAAGGAGATACCATGATAGAGGAAGACATCATGGAAGTGGAAAGAGGCAGGGTTCCAGGAAGCTCTCAGGAATCCACAGGGATGACCCCACCATGGACTGCTGGCAGTGATTGAGGGGGTGCCTGGACTGATCTACTCTGGTGACCTGTCTAGTGAATACTCTGTCATCGTAGAGCCTTTATCAAGTGACTGATGAAGGGGGATGCAGGGATCCACAGCGGGACGCCAGGCTGAGCTCCAGGAATCCAACCGAATGGAGAGGAGGGATTCCATGGGTGGGGGAAGTCCAGACCATGATGGGAAGACGTGCCAAGATGACCAGCCACATTGGTGGAGACCCATAAACTGTGGACTAATGGCTGTGGAGCCCTCATGAGACTAGACTAGGCCCTCTGGAAAAGGGAGACAGTTGTTTAGCTCGAACTGTTTGGGGGACCACCGGGCAGGAGGATCAGGATCTGTCCCTGTTGCATGGGCAGGCTGTTGGAAGCCCGGTGCCTGCAGTGTGGCACTTTGAGCAGTCTTGGTGGGGTGGGGAGGAGCTTGGACCTGCCTAGGCTCGGTGAGCCACAGGGCTCTGCCAACTTTCCATGGGAGACCTTGATTTGGAGGATATGGGGATCAGGGTGGCTTGGGAGGGAGGGCTGGAGGGTGGGAGAAGGGAGGAGGTGGGATCTGTGGGTGGTATGTAGGGTGAGTAGAAAAATTCTTAATTAAAAATAATCTTAAAAAACTAATTTAAAAAACTGGAGAGCTCTTGTTACATGTCCACAGTGGAAAAATGAGGTTGTTCTTTACTAGTGACTGGAATAATCACTGTCACACACACACACACACACACACACACACACACACACACACACAGAAGTGTCTTAGAGGTTGTAAGGACTGTGGCTTTTGGTGGCCTTAGGACTGTCACCCTGCTTTCACCGCTGCCTGGATTACCTTTCACAAGATTTTTCTGCTGACCTTCCTCCCAGTTGGAAGCCATGTAGCTGGAGCTGTGTTCAGCTTGACTTTTATTCCCACCCATCTTTCCACAATTTTTATTTATCCTAACACTATCTTTGTGAATTATTGAAGCTCTTTCTCTCTGTCCTCGCTAGAATAGAGTTTGTCTTTGCTTATTCTGGCTCCACTCTTCTTTACTAGGTCATTTGTTGGTGGCATCTAGTCTATTTTCTTACCTAGAAGTCCAAGTCCAACTATTTAAAAATAGTTATTTTAAAAATGGTTTCATAAATATTCACTGTGGTGATTCAATGAAGCATTACATATAATTTTGATATAGCACATATCCTAAACATGTTTTGATTGTGTATTATTTTATCTTTATCAATGCGTATGAGGCATATAAAAGTAAACAACAGATTGTTTGCATATGAATTAGCAATGCAGTTCTGAAGAATAATAAACAAAATACCATCTCCTTCCTTTAGTAATGGAAGAGAGAATGGAGTGTCAGACAGATCTATGAAGAGCCTGGGGCAGGAATTGAGTGATCCATGA
Organism: Peromyscus eremicus; assembly: GCF_949786415.1. Lineage (NCBI taxonomy): Eukaryota > Metazoa > Chordata > Mammalia > Rodentia > Cricetidae > Peromyscus > Peromyscus eremicus. The sequence continues at coordinate 51,639,437 of NC_081439.1, forward strand.
AGAAGGGAAAGAAATAGTAAATTAGAGTTCTGAGATGAGAGAGCAAAAAGAACTTGGCTTCTTCTGGTGTTTACATCTGCTTTGCAATATTGCCATCTGGTGGCTATCCAGTATCATTTATCCTTGTTTCCAACAGAGCTTTTGAACAAGTTCTGTAAAACTTCTAAAAGGAAATAGATACTTTCAGCAGTTTGTCACTTTTTAAAAATAATGTTCATAAACCCTGCCTTATGCTCTGTGAAGTGTCTTGTAGTCAAACAATGTGTAGCACCTGTTACATGTCAGCATCTATTACTTTAACAACCATTTTCAATATTTTAAGAAATTCTTATATTTTTATTTATGTGCATGTGTGTATGTATATTTGCATGCATTATAAAAGCAGGTTCCTATGGGAGTCAGAGGTGTAGGATCTCGCTGGAGCTGTAACCCACCTGATGTGGATGCTAGGAATTGGACTCTGGTGCTCTGCAAGAGCAGTAAGCATTCTTAACCAACTTGCCACCTCTCCAGCCTAGATTAGACTTATTTTATGCCCTGGGGCAAATATGGGGTTAGTATGAAAGATAAATGACATGTAAATGTTTCAGGTTATTGCCTTTCTTTGATCACTGCACATTGAGTACATGTGACAAATTATCATTGCAAATCCCGTAAGTATGTATAAGTGTGTATCAAGTACAAAGTTTAGCAAAACTTGTTATCTAGCAGCACAGAATTAAAATGTTTTAATAGTTACATAGCAGTTAGCACTTGGTAATAACTATTCTAATTGTTTTGCATGTATATATTTTAATTCATGTATCTCCCACAACCCTATGAGATAGATAATATTATTATCTCTACGTTACAGGTGAAAGGTACAGGGACAGAGAACCTAAGTAAATTACCCAGAAGAGTGCAGTTATGAAATGTTAGATATTTTATGCTTCTCTATCAATAAAACACTCTATATAATTATGAAAACACCGTCATTGTATTGCTGTAATGTGGATGTTTACATTACCTCTTACGTTGAAATCACAATCCCCATTGTATTGGTATTAGGAGGTAGGGTTTTTTAAAAGCTGATTATGTCATGATGATGTTGACTTGTTGAGATAGTGTTCATATGAAAGAAACTTGAAAAAGCTAGCTATCCCCTTCTACCACTTGAGCGCCTAACAAAACATCAAGATCTATGAGAGGCAAGTCCTTCACATGTCTTAAACATTCATCTTGCACTACATTTCCTCGAAAATTCTTGCGTATAAGCCATACAGTTTATATTTTTGTTGTAGCATCAGGAATGGGTCTGCAACATGACTGTTTGATAACTGAATAACTAAGATATTGTACTTCTCAAATGTGAAGAGAAAATAGCTTAAATTAGGAATATTCTAGCAGGCAAATTAGCAGGTTGGGAGATGTGGTTCATTTCTCTGAGTTTCACCTACCTCTCAGCATTCTTTTCCATTAATTTTTGCCTCAGTTACATCATTGCACACCTCTACCAAATGAAAAGCATTGTTTGCCTTTAGTGTCTTGTTTTTAATGGAGACCAGAAACACATGTCATATTTTCCTCTCTAACATGATACAGATAAACTAGCATCAAAAATATGATCCTAAATGCAAATGGAAGACAGAGAAGAAATAAACCAAACATTGGAGGGAAATTTAAAAAATAATGTCTATTCTCCTCCTCCTTCCTTTCTCCCCGTTCCTCCTTCCTCCCTCCCCCATGTCCTTCCCACCTTCTCATTTATTCTTCAAATTATATAACCAAGTAACTAATCAGTGGTTTGTATTTAATCTCACTCCTTCTAACTTACTTACTCATTTATCAAATTACCTAACTCATATCCATCCTTGCAGATCAAACAAATATCTTATACACAGAGGTTTATAGCCTACCACTTATTGTATTATTCAATAAATGCTTCTCCTGTTTCATTAAAATATTTAATGTCATCTTATATTCTGTTAAAATGACATAACATAAAATTTATATTTACTGGTGTTTGGTATATACACAGTGCAGTGCAATTGCTGTCAATATCTACTTCCAGAACAATTTCTTCACTGTGAAAGGAAAACCCATATGAATAGTCATTCACATTGTCCTTTTCCTCAACACCTAGAAAACATTAATCCTGTTTTTGCTTCTATGAATTTATCTATTATTAATATTTTATATAAATAGAATCATACACTCTTTGAGGTTTATGTGTAGACTCAAGGTACATCCATGTTTTAATCTGTATCACCATTTCATTTTTCTGTGACTAAATAAAATTCCACTTTATAGATATATCAAATTTTGTTTGTTTGGCAGTTGATTGACATTTGGATTATTTCCATCTTTTGGTTATTTAAAATAATATTTCTATGACCATAAATAAATTTTTGCTTTTATATATGTTTTTAATTTTTTTCTACATAAACAAAATAATTAAATAGCAGGATGATGAGATAATTCCACATTTAATACACTGAGAAAAGCTAGACTGCTTTGCATGGGAGAATTCCATTCTGTACTCCTGTTAGCAATATATTTGGGTTGCAATTTGTCTAAATCTTCAACATCAGTTATTATTTGCCTTTAAAAATGATATACCTTTAAATTTGAAGTTCCCTGAGTTTCTTTAATTGTGCTTGTTGGCCTATTGTACAACTATATTAAGGAAATACTAGTTCATATTTTATTCATTTCAAATTACATTGCCAACATGTCTTTTTAAGTTGCAGAAATTCTTATATCTCCTGGACTTAAAAAATGATAAATACAAAATGTCCTACATTTATGGACTATCTTTTCATTTTTAAGTAATTTCATTTGGTGATAAAAGTTTTTAAATTGTGTGATATTAAATGTTTCTTATATTCTTTCATTGTTTGAAATTTTTATTTCATATAAAAGAAACTACTATCAAAATCCAGGATCACAAAGAATTACCTGTATTGTTTTAATTAGGATTTTTGTGGTTTGTAGCCTTTATATTTAGTTACTTGACTCACTTTCATTTAATTGCTTTGTGTGGACTAAGGTAGGGTCCTAAATTCTTTTTTTTTGTCAATGCATATTAAGTTATTCTAGTATAGTTCATTGAATCATGAGCATGAAAGTAAAGCTTTATTTTATACTGTAAATTTCAAACCATCGGTTTATGCAGCTATCCTTCAGTCTCTCTTAATAACTGTACTTTGTGATAAACTGAAGTAAGGACATGTGAGTTCTACCACTCACAGTAATGATTGAGAAAATTAGAGAAACCTTGTCATTTTATGTAAGTTTTAGGCTCAATTGCTTTATTATTTGCAAAACTAAAGAGGACTTCATAGTTTTAATACAGATTGCAGTAAATTTATAGATTATTTTAAATGATGTTGCTATTTTCACATTAAGTATTTAAAACATAAATACAGTAGTTAGTTGCCTTAGGTATTATTTAAAGCCTTACACCTTATTTTTTAGTCCTACAGATATCTGAAATTATCTTCTTAATTTTATTTTTAATTTGCTAGTTTCCAGTATATATAAATGATAATAATTTTTGCATATTTATCTTGTACCATTAATTGTGCTAGTGTTTTGTTTGCTTTAATATTGTTTTGTATGGATTATTGTCACAATGTATGCATTTGAGGTTTGAAAGTATGAGGCCATGGTATGTAAGTTTATATTTTTTCTCTTATATTGAAGCAGACTAACATGCATCATCTCACAAGCTACTTTTGTGACAGAAGTAGCCAATTTTTGCTCATTTAAATAATCATTAATTATACTTGAACATGATGCCAAAACCACTGGCAATGGAAGAAAAATAAATTGGTGTTCATGAAAACTAAAAGCTTTTATTCACCAAAGGTTAATGTCAAGTGAAAATAAAGGCCATGGTGCTGTGGGATGTTCTGTATGCTGTGAATGTGTTGCTCTGGTTGGTTGATAAATAAAATGCTGATTGGTCAGTAGCCAGGCAGGAAGTATAGGATAAACAGACAAAAAGAACTCTGGGAAATGGAAGGCTGAGTAGTAGATACCAGCCCACTGTCCAGGGAGCAGCATGTAATAGCATACAGGTAAAGCCACGGGACATGTGGCAACATACAGATTAACAGAATTGGGCTGAGTTTAAATGTAAGAGCTGGTCAGTGGTAGGCCTGAGCTAATGGCCAAGCAGTGTTAATTAATATAAGCTACTGAGTGATTATTTTATAAGCAGCTGCGGGGTCTGTGGAGCTGGGCAGGACCGGAAAAAAACTTCAGCTACACATGGAATAGGAGAAAATGTTTTTAAAATGATATTTATAAAAGAGCAATGTTAAGATTATACAAATACACCTTACAATATAGAAATGAAAAAAAGTATTATTTAAAAATGAGCAAACAAAGTATGTAGAAATTTCTCTTCAGCAGATGCACACATAGCCAATAAGCACAGAAAAGGATGGCCAACATCATTAACAATTAGCAAAATGAAAACCAAATTTACAACTAGATGTTTTTCAGATCCATTAGGAGGGTAATTAGCAAGAACAACAACAACAACAAATACAAACTGAAGCATGTTTTCAGATTTTTAATGTAGAAGTAACAAGTGTTGGCAACGATGTGGAATAAATAAATGCCTCAAATATTTTTGGGGGATATGAAAAATGATGCAACTATATCTAAAACAGTTTGTCAATTCATCAAAAATCTCAGCACAAACTTATCACAATTTAGCAGTCCTGTTCATAAGTAAGTACACAAGGAAGTTAATATTAAGGATTGATGCTAGTATGCATAAAAATATTATTCATTAACCCAAAGGAAGGATAAGTCAAATATCTACCAGAAGATGAAGATGCACAGGCAAATTATATATATGCATATCACACATATATCTTGTTGGTCAGTCTTAAAAATGAAAGAAACTCTGATACATAGCCACACCAAAGCATGGATGAATCTTTTAAAAAGAGCTAAGTAAAATTAACTTGACAAGAAAGACAGATACAGCGTATTTCCAGTTAGATGACATGCTGAGAATAGGAAAACTTGTGGTGACAGAATATAGACTAGAATTTACTAGAGTCTGTGACAAAATGTCTGTTTGGGAGGATAAAATGTTCTGCTTTGACATTATAATTGTTATAATGCCAGAAAACTCACACAATTAAAATAGTTAACATGTTAATTCTATAGGGAGATACTAATGTAGGATTTCAAGATAATCATTTTGCAGTCTTCAGCTCTTCAGCATTATTTTTATAGACGGACAGGTGGCGCCAGAGACCAATGGAAAAGTGCACCAGCAGCAAGGTAGGCTTTATGGATTTGTTCTGTTTTTTTTAATTCTATTTAGCAAATCTAAAATGTTTTGCAAAGGATAAATGCTTAGTTTTAAACAATATACTTTCAAAATTTATTCATTTGATAAATATTTCTTTAATGAATACTCTACAATGGGTATTGTTTTAGACACTGGAAATATGCCAGTTAATAACACAAATAAAAATCTCTGTCATCGTAAGGAGGACTTAATTATCTTCCCCTACAACATTTTCTCTCCTTCAACTAGAGACTTTGCAGATTCGCCTTGCACACCTCTCTCTGCCACTTGGCATTTGGTAGTGTTTCTGGGCTCAGGTACTGATTTTGACAATCTGAAGATATACTCATACTGAAACCTGAGAACTATTTAAACCCAAATAAGACAGTATTTGATTTGCATCAGCTCATAGACACATGGGGACACCAGGCATGTACTTAGAAACCTGTAATAAGAAGCACTTACCATAAGAGCTATATAATATAGTAAGTGTTCAGTGTAATTTTCAGTGTAATTTTAGGAATCATATAAATCCTGAATCTAAGTATGAAAGTTTAAGTGTTCTTTTATGTCCATCCATTCTCCAGTACCACAAAGAGGGATATTCTTTCTGTCCAGGATAACCATTTACTTGACCTGTGCCCCAACGCTGAGTTTTGTCTCCTTTCCTTTCAAAGTTCCTACATATTACATATGCTTTCAGATTGAAAACTCCCTTCCTAACTAACCTCTCCATCTCTACTTTCTTCTCATCTGTAAATAGATCTAAGTTCTTTTTTTTTTTCCTTAAAAAGGCCCTGCTATCTAAAGCTCATTTCCATGTAGGTCTCTTTCCTTATTTAATCTAATTTCTTACAATTAATACTTAAATTTGCTATGGATTAACTATTTGTGTCCTCATAAATATATACATGGAGATATAATTCTCTGAGAGGTAGAACATTTGATAGATGACTAAAGAATAAAAATATGACTTCATGAATGGCATTAGTGTTTTTGAAATAGTTTAATATTTTGTTCAATTATTATTTCCTTTTTTCTTGCACTTTAAATACAAAGCTAAATCACAAACAGGTACAACCAAGGCATTTTATCTCATAGTTATACCTTCCCATTAGATCTTTCTCTAAGTCTCTTACTATACTGATCAAGCTACATATGATGCTTGGCGGAGGGGGGGTTTCCTTGGGTAGCACCATCAGGAGGCTGGGAGCTGGTAGTGAGAGCATCAGGGACAAGATGATGTTCGCATGCATATGTCCATTCACATTTACTTGATTTCTAAGCCTGAGCCCCTGGACTGATGATGAATTATGAGAATCAGTCATTCTTACGAAGGAAGAAAGAAACCATCTCTTTGTGCTATAAAGTTCTAAGCAAAAATCTTTAGCGTTTCATCGTGGTTTCCTGGCCATTCATCCTTGGTGACTCAAACATCTTATGCCCGATGTTGGCAGAAGTGACTCAGGTCCTCAGATGGAAAACTTGTGATTCCTATGCTCACAGTCAAAGACAGCATGCATGTTAGATGAAGAAGTAGTGTTTGAATTAAGAAGCCCTAGGCTTTGTCCTGAGTTGAAAACCAGAACTTACCTGTATTCCAATCCCAAGTACAAGCAAGTGTGAGGGAATCACCATCCTCCATGTAAAGCATGAACAGGACATCTCCAAAGCATTAGTACAATAAAATGCCAGAGCACTGATTTTCTGTCTTCCATTTCAGATTTTAAGTATGTTTAGGTTTCTGTATCAGAATACTACAAATTAAAGTAGCTTATAAACAACAGGAATTTATTTCTTACAGTTTTTAGAGGATGTAGAGTGTAAATATCTAGTCTTTATTGATGTACATTATATTTAACATTTTATCTTTTCTCTTATCTCCCTTTGACTCTTTCAATCTGCCTAATTATTGTCCAAATACCTTTTTACAATAACATCTTTGTAAAACTTGAGACAACTTTTCAAAACATAATCCCTCATACACTTTAACTGAAACTCAGCTTTCTGTACCCTGTTCTATTACATAAGTCACATACACAAAAAGTAAGACAGTGCCAATCTTTTCCTAATTGTTTTCCTTATATTTAGTCCTCTTCTTCCACTGAGGCAAAAGACACCTTAATAACAGCTTTTTATCGTCTACAGCACTGCACTTCATGAACATTCTGATAATTCATTAATATTATTGGCATAGAATGGTACCCATATGGTCATATGTCTACCAATGCTATAATTTGTTTTCAATTTCTACATAAAAAATGATTTGTCTATTCTCAGAAATTTTTTACTTCCTTCAAGACTTTTAAATCCAGTAGCCCTGATTTCTTTCTACTTCTTTTATTTAAATTCTAATTTAACAGGTTTAGGCCTGGTCTTCAAGTTGAAATTGAGGCACACTAACTTTGGATTCTTCAGCTTGTGTATCATAATTCTGATGGTAAACAATGTGTCCTGCCAGTTCCCTCATATGTTCATAACCACCTATGCCACACTTATTATTTGACTCAGTGTATATTGTCAATACCTACATTTTCCCCACAACCTACAAAATTTCTCTACTCAAGTTATACTATCTGTCAGGTAAATGAACATTTCTATTCATTTGCATTCTTCTTGATTATCAACAAATACAGACAGTGTCCTTCACCAGTTAAACAAACTTTGAGGATTAAGCTAGGCAAATTCTAGGCCAAAACATAGAACCGAAACTTTGTGGTGTCATTGAGATAAATATTTTAGATAAGACACAAAAATAAATCATACATTAGAAATTATATATGGTTTTATTGAAATTGAAAACTTTTGATCTGTGTGAGAATATATTTTCTAAAATATTAGAGAAACAGGAGTAGGAACATACCTCAGGCAGTAACATATTTGTGATACACGCATAAAAACCTGAATTTTTTTTCTCCAGAACACATGAAAAAAGTGAAATGTAGTGGTGTGACCTTAGAAACCCAGAACTGAGAAATCAGGAGGATTCCTGGGAATTGCTGACCATCAGCCCAGTGAAATTGGTAAGATCCAGGCCAATGAGAGACCCAGTATCAAAGAACAAGGTAGACAGCTCCTGAGAGAAACACCCAAGGTTTATCTCATTTCCCTTCATTTGGCAGAAGCAAAACACAAAGAGAGTAAATAGTGAGAAACAAACAACATACGATATCCATTTTAAAACGTACTTTGTATCATTAGCCATTATGGAAATGTAAAGTAAAATTGCTTTGAGATTCCATCTAATTCGGGTTAAAATAGTGATCAGCAACAAAACAAATGGCAAAAGGTGTTGGCTAAGATGTGGAAGAAGAGGCACCCTTATTCACTGTTGTTAGAACTTTAACCTGACACAGGTACTACGGAAATCATTATATACACTAATTTAACATTTCACTCTTTTTCTCCTATCTTCCTTCAACTCTTCCAATCTCTCTAAAAATAGAAATTACATGGTACCCAGAGATACTACTCTTGGAAACATGCCCAAAGGGCTTTGTATCTGATTACAGAAATACATACACACCTATGTTTGTTCCTCCCATGTTCACAATAGCTGGGAATGATGGACAGATAATGAAACTGTGGTGTATATACACAATGAAGTTTTATTTGGGTGTAAAGAAAAATGAAATTAAAAAATTTACAGGAAAGTGCGTGGATTTGGAAATATGTAAAGTGAGGTAACCCAGGTCTAGAAAAACAAATGTCATATGCTCCTTTATATAAAGATCTTAATTTTGAATTTTCATATTTTTGTGTTTATATTGTGAGTATCTGTAGAAAGCCAGATAGAAAAAGGAACTATGAAATGGTGGCAGTTAGAGTTGGGGGAGAGGTCTTGAAGAGGGCAGTAAAAAACAAAGAAGGTCAAAGTAGAAAGGGCTGATACTGAGAATGGAACGGTTTAAAAGGAGACAAGAATGTGGTTATGGAAGAAAAGTAGGAGCATGGAGAGAGTCAAGAGAAACAAGCACTAAGCCAGGCACAAACCCATGTCTATGATGGTATACTGTCTCTAGGATACATTAAGACAGTGGTGTACTACCTCTAACATACACTAAGACAATGGTGTACTATCTCTAAGATACACTAAGACAGTGGTGTACTACCTGTAAGATAAACTAGGACAATGGTGTACTACCTCAAAGATACACTAGGGCAATGGTGTACTGCCTCTAAGATACGCTAGAGCAATGGAGTACTACCTCTAAGATACACTAGGACAATGGAGTACTACCTCTAAGACACTAGGACAATAGTGTACTACCTCTAAGATACACTAGGGCAATGGTGTACTACCTCTAAGATTCACTAAGGCAATGGTGTACAACCTCTAAGTTACACTTGGGCAATGGTGTACTATCTCAAAGATCCAATAGGGCAATGGTGTATTACCTCTAACATACACTAGGACAATGGTGAACTACCTCTAAATTACACTAGAACAATGGTGTACTGCATCTAAGATACAGTAGGGTAATGCTGTACTACCTCTAACATACACTGGGACAATGGTGTAGTGCCTCTAAGATACACTAGGATAATGGTGTACTACCTTTAAGATACGCTAGGGCAATGGTATATTACCTCTAAGATACACTGGGGCAATGGTGTACTACCTCAAAGATCCAATAGGACAATTGATGTACTAATTTTAACATACACTAAGACATGGCTAACTAACTCTTACATAAATTAGGACAATGGTGTACTATGTCTAAGATACATTACGGCAATGCTGTACTACCTCTAACAAAGAAAAGTGCAATGGTGTACTACCTCTAAATTACACTAAAACAATGGTGTACTACCTCTGAGATACACTAGGGCAATGGTGAACTACCTCTAAGATACACTAGGACAATGGTGTACTACCTCTAAGATACACTAGGGCAATGGTGCACTACCTTGAAGATACACTAGGGCAATGGTGTACTACCTTGAAGATACACTAGGGCAATGGAGTACAACCTCTAAGTTACACTTGGGCAATGGTGTACTACCTCAAAGATCCAATAGGGAAATGGTGTACTACCTCTAACACATACTAGGACAATGGTGAACTATCTCTAAATTACACTAAGACAATGGTGTACTACCTCTGAGATACACTAGGGCAATGGTGAACTACCTCTAAGATACACTAGGACAATGGTGTACTACCTCTAAGATACACTAGGGCAATGATGTACTACCTCTAAGATACATTTGGGCAATGGTGTACAACCTCTAAGTTACACTTGGGCAATGCTTTACTACCTCTAACATACACTAAGACGTGTTGTACTACCTCTGACATACATTAGGACAATGCTATACTACCTCTAATATTACTAAGACAATGGTGTGCTACCTCTAAATTACACTAGGACAATGGTGTACTGACTCTAAGATAGACTAGGTCAATGGTGTACTACCTCTAAGATACACTAGGACAATGATGTACCACCTCTAAGATACACTAGGGCAATGCTTTACTACCTCTAAGATACACTAGGGCAATGGTGTTGTGCCTCGAAGTTACACTAGGGAAATGGTGTACTGCCTCTAAGATACACTAGGACAATGGTGTACTACCTGGAAGATACACTAGAATAATACTGTACTACCTCTAACATACACCAGGGCAATGGAATACTGCCTCTAAGATACACTAGGACAATGGTGTACTGCTTCTAAGATACACTAGGGCAATGGTGTACTACCTCTAAGACACAATAGGGTAATGGTATACTACCTCTAAGATACACTAGGGCAATGGTGCACTACCTTGAAGATACACTAGGGCAATGGTGTACTACCTTGAAGATACACTAAGGCAATGGTGTACAACCTCTAAGTTACACTTGGGCAATGGTGTACTACCTCAAAGATCCAATAGGGAAATGGTGTACTCTCTCTAACATATACTAGGACAATGGTGAACTACCTCTAAATTACACTAAGACAATGGTGTACTACCTCTGAGATACACTAGGGCAATGGTGAACTACCTCTAAGATACACTAGGACAATGGTGTACTACCTCTAAGATACACTAGGGCAATGGTGTACTACCTTGAAGATACACTAGTACAATGCTGTACTACCTCTAAGATTCACTAGGACAATGGTGTACTACCTGGAAGATACACTAGAACAATGCTGTACTACCTCTAACATACACTAGGGCAATGGTGTACTGCCTCTAAGATACACTAGGGCAATGATATTCTGCCTCTAGGATACACTAGCACAATGGTGTACTGCCTCTAAGATACAGTAGGACATGGTGTACTACCTCTAAGATAGACTAGGTCAATGGTGTACTACCTCCTTGAAACACTAGTATAATGCTGTACTACCTCTAACATACCCTAGGACAATGGTGTACTACCTCTAAGATACGCTAGGGCAATGATTTACTACCTCTAAGATACACTAGGACAATGGTGTACTGCCTCTAAGATACACTAGGACAATGGTGTATTGACTCTAAGATACACCTGGGCATGGTGTACTTCCTCTAAGATACACTAGGATAATGGTGTACATCCTCTAAGATACACTAGGGCAATGGTGTACTACCTCTAAGATACACTAGGACAATGGTTTACTGCCTCTAAGATACACTAGGACAATGCTGTACTACCTCTAAGATACACTAGTACAATGGTGTACTAACTCTAAGATACACTAGGACAGTGGTGTACTGCCTCTAACATACCCTAGGAAAATTGTATACTGCCTCTAAGATACACTAGCACAATGGTGTACTGCCTCTAAGATACACTAATACAATGCTGTACTACCTCTAAGGTACACTAGGTCAATGGTGTACCACCTGGAAAATACACTAGTACAATGCTGTACTACCTCTGAGATACACTAGGATCATGGTGTACTACCTGTAAGATACACTAGGGCAATGGTGTACTACCTCTATGATACACTAGGGCAATGGTGTACTACCTCTAAGATACACTAGGGCAATGATTTACTACCTCTAAGGTACACTAGGACAATGGTGTACTACCTCTAAGATACACTAGGGCAATGGTGTACTACCTCTAAGATACACTAGGACAATGGTATACTACCTCTAAGATTCACTAGGGCAATGGTGTACTACCTCTAAGATACGCTAGGGCAATGGTGTACTACCTCGAAGATACACTTAGGCAATGGTATACTACCTCTAAGATACACTAGTATAATGCTGTACTACCTCTAAGATACACTAGTGTAATGCTGTACTATCTCTAAGATACACTAGTACAATGCTGTGCTACCTCTAAGATACACTAGGGCAATGGTCTACTACCTCTAAGATACACTAGGGCTGTGGTATACTACCTGTAAGATACACTAGGACAATGGTTACTGCCTCTAATATACAATTGGGCAATGGTGTACTATCTCTAAGATACACTAGTGCAATGCTGTTCTACCTCTAAGATACACTAGGGAAATGGTCTACTACCTCTAAGATACACTAGGGCAATGGTGTACTTCCTGTAAGATACACTAGGGCAATGGTTACTGCCTCTAAGGTACACTAGGACAATGAAGTACTACCTCTAAGATACACTAGGATAATGGTGTACTACCTCTAACATACACTGGGGCAATGGTGTACTGCCTCTAAGATACACTAGGGCAATGATTTACTACCTCTAAGGTACACTAGTACAATGCTGTACTACCTCTAAGATACACTAGGGCAATGGTGTACTACCTCTAAGATACACTAGAGTAATATACACAGTGTTTGTGTGAGTAACCAATCAATAATTCATTTGACTTAATTCCCAGTTCCTGAGATAGAACCCATACCTGACAGTGTTTAGGTAATCAAGAAATTGAGACTAGAAAGCTTGGGGACCAAAGGGAAAATCAATACTTTTTTTAAAAAATATAGTGATAAGGTGTCTCCTTATGCCATTCTGCTATACTCTTATATTAGTCTTTGTTCAGGAGAAGTTTCTTCCTGCAGCTGATGGGAACAAATACGTAGACCTGCATTCAGACATTACTCAGATAGTGACAGATCTTGGAAACACTCTTACATAAATGAGATGTCTCCATCCGAACCCTCTCCTTAGAGCTCAGGGCACCCTTCAAAAGAAGAGGCAGAAGGGGTGTAAGAGCCAGAGGGGATGGAGCACACAAAGCAAGTGAGGCCCTCTAAATCAACATGAGCAAAGCTCATATGAAATGACAAAGACTGAAGCAGAATTCATAGGACCTGCTCAGGTCTGCATCAGGTCCTCTGGACTTACATCATGGCTTCCAGTCTAGTGCTTTTATGGGATTGCTGAGTGTATGAACAAGTGTGTCTTTGATTCTTGTGTCTTCTCTTGGGCTCTTTCCTTCTGTTGGTTTGTCTTGTCCAACTTCGATGTGACAGTTTTTGTTTTATATTATATTTTATTTTTTGTTATATTTTTAAATGAATGAATGAATGAGAACCTAGCCACTAGGGTAAAGGTTAACAACTGAACTGTCACTTATACCTGCTGGGAGAGAGGAAATCAGTTTTCTCCAATAGAGTGACACTGGGTATATTAACCACCCCAGGGCAGGCCTCCTGTTCAGAATTAGCTGGCCAACATATAACGGACTTCACAGGTTTTTTTTTGTATGTGTGCTTTTATTTGGTTACAGTTTGGTGGGATTTATTATTTTTTTGCTCTATTTGGACAGTGTTTTTTTTTATTTTTTTAGGTATGGGGGTTTTGATGTTCTATTTTTTTGAGAACTTAAAGTTGGGTGAGTAAGGAGGGAGAGAGGATCTGGAAGTACTTGGGAGAGAAGAAGGTGACCAAAACACATTTAAATTTAAAGCTAAATATTGTTTTAAATACTAAAAACAATTAAAAAAGAAAAAATAAATAAAATTAGTTACAAAAGAAAAAAACTGAGCAAATGAAAAAAATATGTACAAGCTAATTAAAAAATAATTAAAAGAGAATTATAAAAGAAGTACCTATGTTGGTGAAAATGGTGTTCCCAGAAGTAATAGATTTTAAAATGAAAATTCCAGTACCAGGTTTAAGATACATCCCTTAATTATTGGCCAGGAAGCTCCCAGAAGTTCTCCAAACTATACACACTATTATCATTGCTCTTTGTTGCTCTCCAGAACTAGGTATTAATACTGTATTGCTGGAGACACTACTCACTTGGAGAAAGAATACATAAAAATTAATTTAGAACTGAGCGGGAAGCTTCCTTCCTGCTGGCTAGCATTAATAGTGCTAGAAGGTGCTATGCAGGCTGCTGTGGGAGAAAATTCATCAACAGCCTTATCCACCTGTGAACCCTGCATGCTACAATAGCAAACAGTCAGACAAAATGTGTTCATGAATGCAATAGAAGCATGACAACATGGAAAAACAGCCAACCACTTTCTGAGAGGTCCTGAATCCCACTCCATAGGAGTGAATATATGTTTGGTACTATAAACTTTAAAGGCTATGGCTGAGAAGAGTCCACAAGGAGGAATTTACTACTGACATTTTGCTAAAAGAGCAACTAGTTAAACTGCCTTCTAGACATGTATATTTATAGCCATAAGACAATGCTGCTCTTAGCATCAGTCATAGATGTTTCTTTTGGCAGAGGGTAACAGTTAACAGAGAGACTCATACTCTATCAAGATGCAGAAAATAAGTGATGGTTTAGTATTTAGCCCCCAAGTGGTATATCTGTAGGACCTACCCCAAGACCCAGGGAAAATTTCAGAAAAAAATGATCAGAAAGATTGAAAGAGCCAGAGGCTTGGGAGGACTGCCCTGCAGCCACTTACTTAGTAAAATATCCCTTTGCCCATTTGTCTCCTAGTGAATGTACTAATCTTAAACAAATAAAAGTGAACAAAGTAAAAACAGGGATGAACCTTGGATTTGAGGCTCACCACGCATCTACTTGTAACTCACCTTGTCAGTGTTCTAACTTGTCACTACTCACCTTAAATACTAAAGCAGTTTACCCAGTAACACCAGTCATATTTCTCTCTTTCCTTCCATCATGGAATTATTTGCATCATTTACTTTCCTGGGAAACATTACCCATCTCTTCTTCTTTTAGATTTTGCTCATTCTCATCTTAACTTTTCTTTTGAGATCCACTAGAGCTCAATTCCTACTGCCCTTGCTAACGTTCCCATAACTCTGAGAAGGATTATACGGAAGCAACAGAGCACTGAGGGCAGTCGTGAAGTACAGGAAGGCCCACCAAATTCTTGATCTTCTAGCAGAATTTAAGATCTGTCTTGGGTTAAGCTAATCAGTTCTGCTTAATTAGTGGAGCTAATCAGATTACTGCAACCATTAGTGGAAAGCATCCATTTACTTCATATAAACCACTTTAACACAAACATTAAATAAGGTATCTTTCCCATTACTTCCCAGATTTTATCTATCTTTTTCTGTAGACATAGATATATTAACTCATTTTTTTTCTCCTTTGAATCATGATAGATAGAATTCCAGAGTCTGGGAGTTTCTGTAATTAAGAAAGTAACTGGAACATCTTTCCTCATCATAGTTACTTTTATCTATATACCTGGGAGAAGAACCAGATCCTTTAAATATGTGAGAGAATCATTATTTTAAATAGAATTTTATCATTTAAAATGGGACTATGATAGATAAGCAATGGTTTATGTCAGGATTTCTTAGTCAATGTGTCACCATGGGCTTGTATTCTTACAGAAGGAAAGGGAGGTTGAAGAAGAAACTGGAGGAATGTGAATTGGAGGTTTTGTTGTGTTCCATAGTGCCACGGGGTAATGTCTAATATGGGCAGTGATCATAAGTAAACACATCTTGCTTCACCTTCAGGCTGCCACTTTCCCAGTGTTCACTTGTCTCCAGCTCCAAACTCATAATGACTAACTAGAAAAGGGAAGCTAAAAATATCCAAGCTTAAAGTACTGGTAAGTGCCAATATACAAAACACCTGTGAACATGGCTGATTTCCTCAAAGGACTGATACATACATGGAAATATTTAATGAGCTTGATTACATCAATAAACATTTTATGCATACATTGAAATATAACATCGTACCTCACAGGTATGTACAATTGTTACATATTATTTGTTTTTTAATATTTAAAGAGATGGGAATACTAACCCCTTTACTTATTTTACTATTTTACTTGATAAAATAATTTTATCAAGTAATTACATTTTACCCTATATACATAATTTTAAAACAGTTAATTAAAATTTAAATATACAAATCATCTTATTAGAGAAAATAAAATGTTAATCTTGAAACTTTGATGAACTCTTATTATTCTTTAAGTCCCTTTTAAGATTCAATCAGATCTTAGATCAGCTCTTTCTCTACTTCCCTACATAGTTCTTTAAACACTTTCTATCCATTGCACTTTGTTCATTGTGAGCTGACAACTTTGATTCCTTACCATGAAAATTAGCATCCTCAGCAGGAGCTGCCTCAACTACTTCATTTTTCTCTTTTGTGATTTTAAATATCTCTACAATGATGACTTATAAATATAAATATAAATGACTCTCAAGTAGCTCTAACGCATCCCATCCTGAATTGAATTTCTCTCAAGGTGAAATATTTTCTTTTGATTTAGAAAGTTGCTTCCCCTCAAGCTGAGATTCTGGAAGAATTTCTATACTCATTGCCAAATTTTAATATACACTCACTTTTGGACTTACTGCAGTCAGGAATTTTTTAAAATTTTGTTTATTTTTTGGAAATTTTTATATATGAGTACTGAATTTACATTATCCTCCCTTCTTTTTGTCCACTAACTCCTCCTCTGTCCTCTTCCCCATTCTTTCTCAAACTCATGGCCTCTTATTCATTAATATTGCTACATGTTTATACATGTATGTTTTTAAATGAAGCCAGTTGAGTTCATTTGTGGTTGTTTATATGTTGATGCATTTAGGGATGATCATTTGGGATCGGATAACTTATCAGAAGGCTCATCTCTGGAGAAGACTGATTGTCCCTCTCTCAGCAGCCATTAGTTTGCTATATCTCTTCACTTATGGGTGGGGCCTCGTGAGCTTTTCCCATCCATATTGGCATGTCAAGTGGTATTGACATTACATAAAACTTGTTTAGGTAACCACACTAGAGAGATCTCATGAGTGCAACTTGTCGTGGTCCTCTGGCTCTTTAAATCTTTCTACTCACTCTTCCCCAATGTTTCTGAGATTTCCATGTAGGAGTTGTGTTGTAGATGTATCAACTGGAGTTGGGCACTCCCAAATCGGGTACTTGGTGTCTTTTAAAGAGTTGTGGCTTTCTGTAATGATGTCTATCAGCGGCGAAAAGAAGCTTCTTTGATGAGAGGTGAGACCTATACTTAACTTTGAATATAAGCATCACTATTTAAAATGCAGTTAGAAATTATACTAACTTACGAAAGTGTCAGTAATACATTCTCCTCTGGGAACCTTAGCCTCCTCATCCACAGGTAGAGGGCTAAGCTTATTAATTCTCTCCTATTGAGTAGGACTTAAGCCCTATTAAATGTTGGTTGGTTACCCAAAGGATGTTAAGTGTTACCACTGCACCTTTCAGACTACCTTGTCATGCCAATCATGGCTGTGGTTTAAAGGCATTACAATTGGGTAGTACTATTGATTGCTTTTTCCATTGGTTGCTTGCCAATCTCCTTCTGTTATTATGAGAGCTAGTCTTCAGGAACAAGGCTTCAAGGTTTGCTCCAAATCAATTCCTCTAAGTCCTGTGCTCAAGGTATATGGTATCTTCAACAATGGGTCATTACCTTCAATTTCCAAGGGCCACAGTAGCTTATATTGTTTTGGGAGTCTTTTGAAATCCTTTGACCAACAACTTAAAAGGTTTCCCATGCTTGGCACTGGTGTTTTGTTAATATATTTGGCTAGCACTCATATAAGGAATGAGTTCTGTTTTTCTTCAATTACCACAAAATTTGCTACACACTAGCAAGGTTTTTCTTTACAATCCCTTTTTCTGTTTTACACCCTGTTGACTCTTCTATGCTTCTTAAGATTCTTTTCTCAGTGGTTCTCAGCACTACCCTCAATTTGTTCTGATTTTAACTATACCACAGATTCTCCTCTTTCATGATCTGCCTCACCTCTAATTGTCTACTAAATATTAGAGTTCTTCAACGTGCTCTCTTTAGACCAGTGCCCTTATCACTTTATATGTTCTGTTATTTCAAATACTCTATAGGCTGAATTGTCATTTTGTATGTGGATAACTCTTCACCCTGGTGCACTTCTAAGTTTATGCATATTCAGCAGTGATATAAAATATATCTGTAATTAAACTCATGCTAATTTATTAATAATCTCCAAGCCTCATCTTATGTTATGCATGAAAGTTAATGGCATCATATCAATTACAAATGCACAGACTTCTCCCAAACCCCAGCTCATGTCTAGTCAATATGAATTCCTACAAATTTCAGACTGCAAATATTTATAGAAATAGGTTTTCATTCTTATTTTCATTATCATTGGCCTGTCTTCTATGTAGACTAATATAGCTTCATCTCTTTTCATTATTTTCCTCTGAACTTGTTATTTTAAATATCCTGACTGTACAGAAGCCAGAAGAGTCTATAATAATATACATCTAACTTGCCTCTACATAAAACTTTTCCATTTTTTCATTGTCCCTAGGATGATGTATTTACAATAGTTTTGTTGGTTAGCCCACACAACAATACTTAAAGTTATAAATTCATCTTCAAGTTTTTCTTAAGACAACTTCATGAATGAAAAAAGAAATGCTCCTTCCCACTTATAAGTCATTCTAAGTATAAAATATTCATATTTCTTAATATTATAACATCTGTAACCTGACACCTACCCCACTCCAAGCTGCTTTGCAGGTCTGCCTTTAAAAAGCATAAGTATTGAGATAATAGGCTTTTCACATATTCATATACATGTATACAGGTGTGCATACATACATACTTTTCTGTCTTGAAATAAAAGCTTGGAAAATGTATTCTGTCACAACTGCAGTGATTGATATGTGCAACTACCCTGCTGCTTCTGGAAAGTACTGTTTCCTTATAGTCATCCACTGCCTCTGGCTCTTACACTCTTTCCACACCCTCTTCAACAACGATCCTTGAACTTTGCAAGGTAGGGGTGTGATACAGATGTCTTATTTAGGGCTGAGCATTCATCATTCTTTTATTCCCTACATCTTGACTAGTTGTTGACCACAATTCAAGTGGAAGGCAATACATCCAAGAGTATATGGGCAATATAAATAAGGTTTGATGAGTTTTAGAAAACATAGAACAAGAAGAGGATACAAATTTGGGTGGGTAGAGAAGTTGTGGTGGATATGACTTGAGCTGAAGGAGAGAGTAAATATGATCTTTGTATAAAATTCTCAAGGAACCAATATGAAACATTCTGCATGCTTAGTCTTTCACAACTATGTTTTTTTTCCACACCCACTGTCATCTCATTTCTGCTTCTTGCCACACAGCAGAGGCAGCCTTGACTAAGGTCTCTCCTTCATTTCCACATCTCAAAACTCATGGACACCATTTTGTTTTACCTTTGCTTGAAATCATTATAACATTTGGCATTGTTTATTACTCCATTCTTGAAATTTTCTTATATGGTTATATGATACAAATCATTCTTGATTGATGACCCATATTTTATTATGTCTTTAGTCTCATTTCTGCATGTATCATACTCATATCCTTTCTCAATATACACACTTGCTAAGTAATGTCATGCATAACAATTATTTCAACTTTCCCATCTATTGTAAATAGTCTATCTGAATATTTTCACTAATACTTACTTCTCTCCAGAATATGAATATATCTTCATCTGAATGTCTCCTAAGACCCTCAAATTCAACATGGTCAACTCAGATTAATTGCTATCTCAGTGGTGGTGAAATTCCTATTTTTTCCTAGTTGGTTGCACTAACATTTAGCCTACTACCTAAACTACAAATCTCACTTGATCTTGGTATCTTCTTTCTCTCATCCCTCCACCATATCTGATAAATCACAAGTTCTATTGATTTTATCTCATAAATGTTCCAGAATTTGATTGCTTCTTTCTGTTCATGCTGAAACTATGCTCCTTCAAGACCAAATAATTTCATGCCTAGTGAAATAAAATAAACTCTCAGATCTCTGTGCCTCTAATAGTCTCTAATCCATCTTGTTTTGACAGAGTGCCCTTTCTATCTGAAACTCCCTACATGACTCAAGCATTTTCACTAACTATGTACTACCAAAAAAAGATTTATAAAAATGGACCCTTCCCACTCTCATGCCCAAAGCAAAGATCACTGACAAAATTGATGTGTTCTTCCTAAAGGAGCTCAAAATGGCTTCAAAATCATATTTACATAGTTTTTCAAGAAGCAAACTATCAACTAATCATAGTTGGAAAGCAAGTTAGCCTTCAATTCAATATTTTACTCAGAAAAAAATAAAATTTATCCTACATGTAAGCTCAGCCTCTTAAAGATCAGGCCTTCTGATCATCTAAGCAAGTGTGTCTGAAGTCATTTCCTGCCAACAAAATTTCAATTCCATCAAATTTTGATGATTTGTGCTTTCCTAAGCATGTCATATTCTCTCATATCAGTTAATATATTTTTTAAGAAAAACAATTCATACTACTTTAAAAGCCTATATATTTTAGACACTTGTCTAATGAAGTAACAAAATATTTGACAAAATAATTTAATGATGGAAGGGTTTATTTTGGCTCACAGTTGGAAGATGGGGTTCATCTTGAAGGAGAAGTTATGCAGCAAGAGTATAAGGAACGATGTCATGTAGCATTAGTGGACATACTGAGCTACAGACAATGGAATGGTACTGTCCACATTTAAAGTCGGTCTTTCTTTTTCAGTAAAACCTTTCTGGGAATAACTTCATAGACATGGCCAGAGGTGTGTTTTCATGATGATTATAAATTCAGTCAAGGTAGCAATAGAGATTATAATCTCTATTTGACTAATTTCTACACATTCATCAAATATAAGCTCTATGAAAGCCAAACTCTGATTACTACTTTATAAGACTCTAAAATATACTTAAAATATACTGTACTGCATACAGTATATAGTATTACATTTAATTGTGTTGGAAATATATGCATTTCCTCTTGGTTTTAACAATAACAGTAAAAATAATCATCTTAAAAATTACTTAGTGTCAAGTATTCTTTTAAATGTTTTATGTATACAGACTCATTTAACCAACCCTCAAAATAGCCTTATGAGGTAAATTTATTATTTTCTCATTCTTTTTTCCATTGAAAATAGATTTTTTTCCTCATATAATATATCCTAATTACTATTTCCCCTTCCATTATTCCTCCAAGGTCTTCCCCATCACATTTCCCATTTAGATCCACTCCTTTTCTATCTCTCACTAGAAAATCTGCTTCTAAGGGACAATCATAAAATAAAATAAATAAGATAAAACAAAAACTAACACATCGAAGTCAGATGAACTAAACAGAAGAAAAAGAGCCTAAGAGTAGGCACAAAAACAGAGACCCACTCATTTGCACATTTAGGAATCCCATAAAAACACTAAACTGCAAGCTATAATATAAACACAGGGGACCTGCCTGATGCAGACTCATGCAGGGGCCTGTGCATGCTGCCTCCATCTCAATGAATTCATATGAACTTTGATCATGTCGATTTAGTGGGCCTTGTATCTTTGGTGCCCTCCATCCTTTCTGACTCTTACACTATTTCTGCCTCCTCTTATGCAGGGTTTTCTGAGCCCTGAGCAGAGGGATTTTTTTTTTTTGCTATTTTTTTTTATTTTGCAATACAATTCAGTTCTACATATCAGCCACAGATTCCCTTGTTCTCCCCCCTCCCGCCCCCCTCACCTTCCCCCCAGCCCACCCCCCATTCCCACCTCCTCCAGGGCAAAGCCTTCCCTGCGGACTGAGATCAACCTGGTAGACTCAGTCCAGGTAGGTCCAGTCCCCTCCTCCCAGGCCAAGCCAAGCAATCCTGCATAGGCCCCAGGTTTCAAACAGCCAACTCATGCAATGAGCACAGGACCCGGTCCCACTGCCTGGATGCCTCCCAAACAGATCAAGCCAATCAACTGTCTCACCCATTCAGAGAGCCTGATCCAGTTGGGGACCCCTCAGCCATTGGTTCATAGTTCATGTGTTTCCATTCGTTTGGCTATTTGTCCCTGTGCTTTATCCAACCTTGGTCTCAACAGTTCTCGCTCATATAAACCCTCCTCATTCTCCCTAATTGGACTCCCAGAGATCCACCCGGGGCCTAGCCATGGATCTCTGCGTCCAGATCGCTCAGTAGTTGGATGAGGTTTCTAGCACGACAATTAGGGTGTTTGGCCATCCGATCACCAGAGTAGGTCAGTTCGGGCTGTCTCTCGACCATTGCCAGCAGTCTGTTGTGGGGGTATCTTCGTGGATTTCTGTGGGCCTCTCTAGCACTTTGCTTCTTCCTGTTCTCATGTGGTCTTCATTTACCATGGTCTCCTATTCCTTGTTCTCCCTCCCTGTTGTTGATCCAGCTGGGATCTCCCACTCCCCCAAGCTCTCTTTCCCTCGACCCTTGCCCTTCACTACCCCCACTCATGTCCAGGCTGTTCATGTAGATCTCATTCCATTTCTCTGTCATTGGGCGATCCCTGTGTCTTTCTTGGGGTCCTGTTTTCCAGGTAGCCTCCCTGGTGATGTGAGTAGCAGTCCAGTCATCCTTGTTCCACATCTAGTATCCTCCTATGAGTGAGTACAAACCATGTTTGTCTTTCTGAGTCTGGGTTACCTCACTCAGGATGATTTTTTTCTAGATCCATCCATTTGTCTGCAAACCTCATGTCATTGTTTTTCTCTGCTGAGTAGTATTCCATTGTGTATATGTACCACATTTTGTTTATCCATTCTTCAGTTGAAGGGCATCTAGGTTGTTTCCATGTTCTGGCTATTACAAACAATGCTGATATGAACATAGCTGAACAAGTGCTCTTGTGGTGTGGTTGAGCATTCCTTGGGTATATGCCCAAGAGTGGTATAGCTGGATCTTGGGGAAGATGGATTCCCAATTTTCTAAGAAAGCGCCATATTGATTTCCAAAGTGGTTGTACAAGCTTGCATTCCCACCAGCAGTGGAGGAGAGTTCCCCTAGCTCCACATCCTCTCCAGCATAAGGTGTCTTCAGTGTTTTTGATCTTAGCCATTCTGACAGGCGTAAGATGGTGTCTCAGAGTTGTTTTGATTTGCATTTCCCTGATGATTAGGGATGGTGAGCAATTCCTTAAATGTCTTTCAGCCATTTGAGTTTCCTCTGTTGAGAATTCTCTGTTTAGCTCTATAGCCCATTTCTTAATTGGACTTTTGGGCATTTTGATGTCTAATTTCTTGAGTTTCTTATATACTCTGGATATCAGTCCTTTGTCAGATGTGGGGTTGGTGAAGATCTTTTCCCATTTTGTAGGCTGTCGCTTTGCCTTGTTGACCGTATCCTTTGCTCTACAAAAGCTTCTCAGTTTCAAGAGGTCCCATTGATTGATTGTTTCTCTCAGTGTCTGTGCTACTGGTGTTCTATTTAGGAAGTAGTCTCCTATGCCAATGCGTTCAAGACTACTTCCTACTTTCTCTTCTAGCAGGTTCAGAGTAGCTGGATTTATGTTGAGGTCCTTGATCCACTTGGACTTAAGTTTTGTGCATGGTGATAGATATGGATCTATTTGCAGCCTTCTACATGTTGATATCCAGTTATGCCAGCACCATTTGTTGAAGATGCTTTCTTTTTTCCATTGTGCACTTTTGGCTTCTTTGTCAAAAATTATATGTTCATAGGTGTGCGGATTAATGTCAGGGTCTTCAATTAATTCCATTGGTCCACATGTCAGTTTTTATGCCAGTACCGAGCTGTTTTTATTACTGTAGCTCTATAGTAGAACTTGAAGTCAGGGATCGTGATGCCTCCAGAGGTTGTGTTATTGTACAGGATTCTTTTGGCTATCCTGGGTTTTTTGTTTTTCCATATGAAGTTGAGTATTATTCTTTCCAGGTCTGTGAAGAATTGTGTTGGTATTTTGATGGGGATTGCATTGAATCTGTAGATTGCTTTTGATAAGATTGCCATTTTTACTATGTTAGTCCTGCCTATCCATGAGCACAGGAGATCTTTCCATTTTCTGACATCTTCTTCATTTTCTTTTTTCAGGGACTTAAAGTTCTTGTCATATAGGTCCTTAACTTGCTTGGTTAGTGTTACCCCAAGGTATTTTATGTCATTTGTGGCTATAGTAAAGAGTGATGTATCTTTGATTTCATTCTCCGCTTCTTTGTCCATTGTATATAGGAGGGCTACTGATTTTTTTTTTGAGTTGATTTTGTATCCTGCTATGTTGCTGAAGGTGTTTATAAGCTGTATCAGTTCCTTGGTGGAATCTTTGGGGTCGCTCAAGTATACTATCATGTCATCTGCAAATAGGGAAAGCTTGACTTCTTCCTTTCCAATTTGTATCCCCTTAATCTCCTTATGTTGTCTTATTGCTCTGGCTAGAACTTCAAGTACTATATTGAATAATTGTGGAAAGAGCGGACAGCCTTGCCTCATTCCTGATTTTAGTGGAATTGCTTTGAGTTTCTCTCCATTTAATTTGATGTTGGCTGTTGGCTTGCTGTAAATTGCCTTTATTATGTTTAGGTATGTTCCCTGTATTCCTGATCGCTCCAAGACCTTTATCATGAAGGAGTGTTGGATTTTGTCAAATGCCTTTTCTGCATCTAGAGAGATGATCATGTGGTTTCTTTCTTTGAGTTTGTTTATATGGTGTATCACATTGACGGACTTTAGTATGTTGAACCACACTTGCATCCCTGGAATGAAGCCTACTTGATCATGGTGGATAATTGTTTTGATGTGTTCTTGGAGTCTGTTTGCCAGTATTTTATTGAGTATTTTTGCATCAATGTTCATGAGGGAGATCGGTCTGTAGTTCTCTTTCTTTGTTGTATCCTTGTTTGGTTTAGGAATCAGGGTAATTGTAGCCTCATAGAAGGAGTTTGGTAATGTTCCTTCTGTTTCTATTGTGTGGAACAATTTAAAGAGTATTGGTATTAACTCTTCTTTGAAGATCTGGTAGAATTCTGCGCTGAAACCATCTGGTCCTGGGCTGTTTTTGGTTGGGAGAATTTTAATGAATTTTTCTATTTCATTAGGGGTTATTGGACTATTTAAATAGTTTATCTGGTCTTGATTTAACTTAGGTATGTGGTACCTATCCAGAAAACTATCCATTTCTTTTAGGTTTTCCAGTTTTGTGGAATAGAGGTTTTTGAAGTGTGACGTGATGATTCTCTGGATTTCCTCAATGTCTGTTGTTATGTCCCCCTTTTCATTTCTGATTTTGTTGATTTGGATGCTCTCTCTCTGTCTTTTGGTTAGTTTGGATAAGGGCTTGTCTATCTTGTTGATTTTCTCAAAGAACCAACTCTTTGTTTCATTAATTTTTTGTATTGTTCTCTTTGTTTCTATTTTATTGATTTCAGCTCTCACTTTGATAATTTCCTGGCGTCTATTTTTCCTGGGAGACTTTGCTTCTTCTAGTTCTAGAGCTTTCAGGTGTGCTGTTAAGTCACTAGTGTGAGATTTCTCCAACTTATTTATGTGGGCATTTAGCGCTATGAATTTCCCTCTTAGTACTGCTTTTATAGTGTCCCATAGGTTTGGATATGTGGTGTCTTCATTTTTGTTGATCTCTAGGAAGTCTTTAATTTCTTTCTTTATTTCTTCCTTAACCCATTGGTGATTCAGTTGGGTATTATTCAGTTTCCATGAGATTGTAGGTTTTCTGTAGTTTTTGTTGTTGTTGAAATCCAACTTTAGACCATGGTGGTCTGATAGAACACAGGAGGTTATTCCAATTGTTTTGTATCTGTTTAGATTTGTTTTGTGGCCAAGTATATGGTCAATTTTAGAGAAGGTTCCATGGGGTGCTGAGAAGAAGGTATATTCTTTTTTGTTAGGATGGAATGTTCTGTAGATATCGATTAAGTCCATTTGAGTCATGACATCAGTTAAGTCCTTTATTTCTCTGTTAAGTTTCGATTTGGGAGATCTGTCCAGTGGTGAAAGTGGGGTGTTGAGATCTCCCACTATTAATGTGTGGGGTTTTATATGTGATTTAAGCTTTAGTAATGTTTCTTTTACATATGTGGGTGCCCTTGTGTTTGGAGCATAAATGTTCAGAATTGAGACTTCATCTTGGTGGATCTTTCCTGTGATGAGTATGTAATGCCCTTCTTGATCTCTTTTGATTGATTTTAGTTTGAAGTCTATTTTGCTGAATATCAGGATGGCTACACCCGCTTGTTTCTTAAGACCGTTTGATTGGAAAGTCTTTCCCCGGCCTTTTATTTTTAGGTAGTGTCTATCTTTGAATTTGAGATGTGTTTCTTGTATGCAGCAGAAAGATGGGTCCTGCTTTCGTATCCATTCTGTAAGCCTATGTCTTTTTATAGGTGAATTAAGTCCATTGATATTGAGGGATATTAATGACCAGTGATTGTTCATTCCTGTTATTTTTTGGTGGTGATGTGTGTGTACTTCTCTTCGTTGGGGTTTACTGCTGTGGCTTTATCTATTGCCTGTGTTTTCAAGGGTGTATCTGACTTCCTTAGGTTGGAATTTTCCTTCTAATGCTTTCTGTAGGGCTGGATTTGTGGATAAGTATTGTTTAAATCTGACTTTGTCATGGAATGTCTTGTTTACTCCATCTATGATGATTGAAAGTTTTGCTGGGTATATTAGTCTAGGCTGGCATCCATGGTCTCTTAGTGTCTGCATTACATCTGTCCAGGTCCTTCTGGCTTTCAAAGTCTCCATTGAGAAATCGGGTGTTATTCTGATGGGTTTGTCTTTATATGTCACTTGGCCTTTTTCCTTTGCTGCTCTTAATATTCTTTCCTTATTCTGTACGTTTAGTTGTTTAATTATTATGTGGCGAGGGGACTTTTTTTGGGGGTCTAGTCTGTTTGGTGTTCTATAGGCTTCTTGTATCTTCATAGGCATTTCCTTCTTTAAGTTGAGAAAGTTTTCTTCTATGATCTTGTTGAATATATTTTCTGTGCCCTTGAGTTGGTATTCTTCTCCTTCTTCTACCCCTATTATTCGTAGGTTTGGTCTTTTCATGGTGTGCCAAATTTCTTGGACATTTTAGTTCATGACTTTGTTGGCTTTAGTGTTTTCTTTGACTGATGAATCTATTTCTTCTACTGTATCTTCAACGCCAGAGATCCTCTCTTCCATCTCTTGCATTCTGTTGATTATACTTGCATCTGAAGTTCCCAATCGTTTACTCCGATTTTCTATTTCCAGCATTCCCTCTGTTTGTGTG
This sequence comes from Peromyscus eremicus, assembly GCF_949786415.1. NCBI lineage: Eukaryota > Metazoa > Chordata > Mammalia > Rodentia > Cricetidae > Peromyscus > Peromyscus eremicus. The sequence goes on from NC_081439.1 coordinate 51,667,114, forward strand.
TTCTTCATTTTTTCTATTTCTCTTTACAGGTCTTGGACTGTATCCTTCATTTGTTTCATTGATTTTTCTTGATTTTCTTTCAGTACTTTATTGTTTTCTTCCAGGACTTTATTGATTTCTTCTAATTTATTTGGCCTTTCCTGTAGTTGTTTACAGCGTTCTTCCCATTTTTTTTTGTCTTTTCCTCTACACAAGCCTCTAGCTTCTTCATGATGTCATTCATAAGGCTGTTTTCTTCTGCTTCTTCCAATTTCTGATGTTCAGGTCTAGGTGTTGGAGAAGGGCTAGGGCCTGGTGATGCTGTATTCATTTTGTTGTATGTGTTTCTTCCTTGACGTCTGCCCATCTCCTTGTGGTTTGTTCTTGGCGTTATCCGCACACTTGGTTCAGACAGAGCTGACAGATTCAGGAAGTCTCTCTCTCTTGTCCAGATGGGAGCTCTCTTGTCCAAATTGGAAGTCTGGGCAGGATGGGAGCTCTGCTCTGGCTCTCTCTCTCTCTCTCTCTCTCTCTCTCTCTCTCTCTCTCTCTCTCTCCTCCAGAAGGGAAGTCTGGGGCAGGATGGGAGCTGGGGGCCGACCTCTAAGTCTCAGGAAGAGGCTTGGGGCTCGGGCGGATGGGCGTGGGGGCAGGGTGTGGAGACTGCAGGGTCTGCCAGGGGTCTTGGAGAAGGGGATCCTTCCCAGTGGGGCTAGAAGGGAACCTGCCCGGTGGCCAGAACCTGGGGCCAAGTTGGGCAGGTCTTCCCCAGAGTGGCTGGTGCCCAGGGATGGGGTCCAGGCCAAGCTAGGGCACTCACCTGTGCTCCAGAAGAGAAGTCTGGGGCAAGATGGGAGCTGGGGGCCGGCCTCTAAGTCTCAGGAAGAGGCTTGGGGCTCGGGCGGATGGGCGTGGGAGCAGGGTGTGGAGATTGCACGGTCTGCCGGGGGTCTTGGAGAAGGAGATCCTTCCCGGTGGGGCTAGAAGGGAACCTGCCCAGTGGCCAGAACCTGGGTCCAAGTTGGGCAGGTCTTCCCCAGAGTGGCTGGTGCCCAGGGATGGGGTCCGGGCCCAGCTAGGACACTCACCTGTGCTCCAGAAGGGAAGTCCAGGGCAGGATAGAGCAGAGGGATTTTATGGAAACACCCTGTTTAGAGTTGAATGTTCCAAGGTCTGTCACTCTTTTCACATTTTCTGGCTATGAATCTCTGTATTTGTTCCCATCTGCTGCAGGCAGAATCTTCTCTGATGATGATTTAGCAGAGCACTGATCTAAAACAGAATGTTATTAGAAGTCATTTTATTGTTAGGGTTTTTTTTTTTTTTGTGAAACAGTAGCATTTGGTTTTACCCCAGGTCTCTGGACTTTGTTGTCTCAGTTTCTTGGTCATCCAAGCAGTGTCATGTATGGGTTCCAGCTTGTGGAGTGGGCTTTAATTTAAATCATATGTTGCTTGGTTACTCCAACAAAATTTGTGCCACTATTGCCCTAGCCTGTCTTGCAGGCAGCACACACACCATTGTAGATCAAATGGTTTATAGGTGGTTTGGTGTCTGCATTTCTCTTTTGGTAGCATGGAGAATACTTTCCTTTACCAAAGATGCTAGAATGTAGGGATGAGAGTTCTGTGTGGGCATCAGTTTGACATCTCCAGGTTCAATGAGTTGTGAAGGTGATATCATCAATGGGGCCTTGCCATCAGTTTGTGGAGAGCAAGCTATAGTCTTGGCAACATCCTGGGTTGTTTGGGGATTTCCATGGGACCCATTTGGCCAGCAACTCAATTAGATAAAACCCAATTATGGTACTGGAAGCTTCAGTTGGTGACAAGAGATAGCCAGTTGGGGCTCTGTCTCCCCTATTATTTGGTGATTTAGTTTAGATTTTCTTTGTATATGTACATATTTTATGAATCTTCTTCTATATTAGGCTTCCCTACTACCCCTCAAGTGGCCCTAAATTTTAGTTATCTCTCCCCATGTTCCCTCACACATCCTCTTTCCCTCTCCACTTGATCCTGCGGCTGAAGCCTCCCATCCATAACTACCTATACTCTTCCCCTTTCCTAATGAGATATGCCTATCTTCCTAGTCCCTTATTTGATACCAAATCTTTGTAATTCTGTGGACTGTAGCTTTGTTATCATTGACTTAACAGCTAATATCCACATATAAGCAAATATATATATTTCTCTTTCTGGTTCTGGGATACCTCATTCAGAATAATTTTTTCTAGTTACATCCATTTACCTGAAATTTTCAAGGTTTCATTTTTAGTGGCCAAATAACAGTGTATATTTGTACCACATTATCGTTATCCATTCTGTCGAGGAACATCTAGATTGTTTCCAATTTCTGGCTATTATGAATAGAGCATCAATGAACATGATTGAGCAGGTGTCTCTGCAGTAGGATGAAGTGTCCTTTGGGTATCTGCCCAAGAGTGATATAGCTGGACCTTGAGATAAATCAAGTCCCATCTTCATGAGAAACTGCCATATTGGTTTCCATAGTGGCAGTACAAATTTGCACTCACAACAGCAATGGATGTGTATTCTTATTCCATCCAGCCATTGATGCAAGCACAAGAAGTCACTTGTGTTACTGAACTTAGCCAAACTGATTGGTATAAGATGAAGTTTCAAAGTAGTTTTGATTTGAATTTTTCTGATGTATAAGGACATTGAACACTACTTAAGTGTTTCTCAGCCATTTGAGTTTTCTCTACTGAGAATTCTGTTTAGATCTGTACTGTATTTTTTATCAGGTGTCCATAGGTGTGTGGACATGTATATGTATTTTTAATTGGATTCTGGTGATCCATGGGTCTATTTATGTGCCAATGCCATGCAGTTTTTTATTCCCATAGCTTTGTACACTATGAATCAGGACGATAATACCTCCAGCAGTTTTTTAAGTTAGTTTGTTTGTATTTTTATGCAGGAGTGGTTTAGCTATCCTGGGTTTTATATGTTTCCATGGGCTGTTGAGAATTGTCCTTTCAATTCTGTGAAGAACTATGTTGGAATGTTGATAGGGACTTCATCGAATCTATAGATTGCTTTTGGTAAGATGGCCATTTTTACTGTGTGAATCCTACAAATGCATGAGCATGGGAGATCTTTCCATCTTCTGATACCTTCCTCAATTTTTTTCTTCAAAGACTTTTAAGTTTTTATCATACACATCTTTCACTTGTTTGGTATCTTAGTTAGGGTTTCTATTGCTGTGACAAAACACCATGACCAAAAAGCAAGTTGGGGAGGAAAGGGTTTATTAGGCTTATACTTCAGCATTGCTGTTCATCACTGAAGAAAGTCAGGACAGGAACTCAAGGAGGGCAGGATCCCAGAGGCAGGAGCTAATGCAGAGGCCATGGAGGGGAGCTGTTTGCTTCCAATGGCTTGCTCAGCCCACCTTCTTACAGAACCCATGATTGGCAGCCCAACGATGGCACCACTATTCAGATGTGGCACTACCCACCATGGCACTACCCACTACTCCCCCATTGATCACTAAATGAGAAAATGCCTTACAGATGGATCTAACTTGAGGCATTTCCTCAGCTGAAGCTCCTTTCTCTGATGACTCTAGCCTATGTCAAGTTGACACACAAAACCAGCCAATACACTTGGTTAGAGTTACCCCAAGATATATTATTTGAGGCTATTGTGAACAATGTTGTTACCCTGATTTTTTTCTAAGTCCATTTGTCACCCATATATAGGAGGACTACTCAATTTTGTGAGGTAGTTTTGTATACAGTGACTATGCTGAATGTCTTTATCAGTTATAGGAATTCCCTGGTGTAATTTTTAGGGCCACTAATTTATACTATCATATCATCTGCGAATAAAGACTTTGAATTACACTTGCCAATTTGTAGCCCCTTAATCTTCATCTATTGTCTTATTGCTCTAGCTAAGACTTCAAGTAGTGTGTTAATTAGGTATGGAGAAAGTGGAGTTTTTCTCATATGTGCTTTTTGTACACTTCCTTTGTTATGTTGAAGTATGCCCCTTTATACCGAATCTCTCCAGGACTTTTTATCATGAAGGAGATTTTGTTACATATGTTTTCTACATCTGATGGGAGGATCTTTTTGTTCTTTTTCAGGGTGTTTACATGATGATTACATTTATTGATTTAACTATGTTGAATCATACCTGAATATCTTGAATGAAGCCTACTTGATTATGATGGATATTTTTTATGTGTTCCTGGTTTAGGTTTGCAAGTGTTTTATTGAGAATTTTGAATCTATGTTCATAAGTCTAATTGGTCTTTAGTTTTCTTTCTTTGTTGGATCTTCATGTGGATTGCATATCAGGGTAACTGTAGCCTCATAAAACAAATTGGACAATGTTCCTTCTGTTTATATTTTGTGGAATAATTTGAGGAAAATTGGCATTAACTCTTCTTTGAAAGTATTGTATAATTCTGTACTAAAACTATCTGGATTTAGGTTTGTTTTTGGTTGGGAGATTTTAATTATTGCTTCTATTTTACTATAGGGTTATAAGTCTGTTTAAATTACTCATCTGATCTTTATTTAAATTTGGCAGTTGTTATGTATTGAGAAAATTATTCACTCCTTCCTTTACATTTTCCAACTTAATGTAGTATATGTTTTTTTTTTTGGGGTGGGGCATTTAATCCTAGCACTTGGGAAACATAGGAAGCTGGATCTCTGAGTTTTTTTTTTTTTTAAAGAGTTCCAGGACAGTAAATTCTACACATTGAGAAACACAGCCTCAAATAAAAGAAAATAAAATATAAAAAAGTAAAACAATTCCACTTCAATGATGCTGTTAAAATAAGGCACTTTATGGATCTAGCAAAAACAAGCAAAGAGGCTGGACAGACAGCTCAGTGGAGAATGTGCTTGCCACACAAGTGTGAGGACCCACATAAAAAGTCCTGTTCATTTGTAATCCCAACACTGATGAAGCAAAGTAGACAGATCCCTGAGCATCCCTGGCTTAGCCTGAGGGGCAAGCCCCAATGTCCAGTGAGAGGTTTTTTTTTTTTTTGTTTGTTTGTTTGTTTGTTTGTTTGCAATACAATTCAGCGAGAAAGAGGAGGGTTTATATGAGCAAGAACTGTTGAGACCAAGGTTGGATAAAGCACAGGGACAAATAGCCAAACGAATGGAAACACATGAACTATGAACCAATGGCTGAGGGGTCCCCAACTGGATCAGGCCCTCTGAACGGGTGAGACAGTTGATTGGCTTGATCTGTTTGGGAGGCATCTAGGCAGTGGGACCGGGTCCTGTGTTCATTGCATGAGCTGGCTGTTTGAAACCTGGGGCCTATGCAGGGTCCCTTGGCTCGGTCTGGGAGGAGGGGACTGGACTTGCCTGGACTGAGTCTACCAGGTTGATCTCAGTCCGCAGGGAAGGCTTTGCCCTGGAGGAGATGGGAATGGGGGGTGGGCTGGGGGGAAGGCGAGGGGGGCGGGAGTGGGGAGAACAAGGGAATCTGTGGCTGATATGTAGAACTGAATTGTATTGCAAAATCGTATATGTTTTTAAAGTACATCCTTCTGATTTTCTGGATTTCCTTGGCATCTGTTTTCTTTTTATCCCCTTTCATTTTTTATTTTTTTTAATTTTGGATGATCTCTCTCCACTGTTTAGTTAATTCGGATAGTAGTTTGTCAATCTTATTGATTTTTTTCAAAAGACCAACTTTTTGCTTCATTGATTCTTTGTAGTTTTTTGTTTGTTTCTATTTTAATGATTTCAGACCTGAGATTTTTTTATTTCCTTCTGTCTCCTCCTTTTAGGTGTGATTTTTTTTTCAAGAGTTTTCAAGTATGCTGTTAATAGTATGAGATCTCTCCAATTGTTTTATTTAGGCACTGAGTGCTATAACTTGCCTCACAGAACTGCTTTCACTGTGTCTCATACATTTGGATGTGTTGTATATTCATTTTCATTCAATTCTATAAAGTCTTTAATTTCTGTCTTGACATACTTTTCATTCAGTTCCCATGAGTTGTAAGCTTTCTATTGTTCTTGTTGTTGATATCCAGATTTAATCCGTGTTGGTCAGATAGGATGCTGGATGTTATTTCCATATTTTTGTATCTGATGAGATTTGTTTTGCATCTGAATATGTGGCCAGTTTTGGAGAAAGCTCAACTTGGCGCTGAGAAGAATGTGTGTGTGTGTGTGTGTGTGTGTGTGTGTGTGTGTGTGTGTATATATATATATATATATATATATATATATATATATATATTGTTTGGATGGGAATGCTCTGTGAATATCTATTCCATTTGCTTTATACATTAATTAGCTCCAGCATTTCTGACCTGTCCATTGTTGAGAGTGCAGTATGGAAGTCTTCCACTATCAGTGTGTGAGGGTTAATACATAATTTAAGCTGTAGTAGTGTTCCTTTTATGAACTTGAGTGCCCTTATTTATGGTGCATAGGTGTCAAGAATTGCAATGTCTTCTTGGTAGATTTTTCCTTTGATGAGTATGTAGTGTCCTTCCCTATCTCTTCTGATTATTTTGTTTTAAAGTCCATTGTGTCAGATATTAAAATGGCTACCCCAGCTTGCTTCTTAGATACATTTGCTTGCAATATCTTTTCCCACCTTTTAACTCTGAGGCAATGTCAGTCCTTGATGTGTTCTTCTTTCACATCCATTCTGTTAGTCTGTGTCTTTTTATTGATTCTATTTCCAATTTCAGATCTTGAACTGTTTCATTCATTTCCTTCCACTGTTTTTTTCTTTTATTTTTCTAGATGTTTTCCTAGACTTCTTTAGCGGATTCATTCATTTTTTTTAAAAGGACTTCTATCATATTCATAAACACTATTTTAAATTATTTGTCTTCTGTTTCAGCTGTGTCGTAATAGTTATGGTCTCTAGTGGTAGGGTTGCTAGGCTCTAGGGGCTTTTTTACTGTTTTTTTTTACACTGGCATCTAGGCATCCAGGTTTAGGCAGATTGTAATACTCAGTAATGATAGCTGGTCTTGTGTTTGCTGGATGAGTGTTTTGTTCTTTGGTTTTTGTTGCCCTCTTTGGTTCTTAGGAGACAGTGGTGTCTGTGTGTTGACTGGTAAAAAATCCTTCTGTGATCCAGATTGATGTGTCCACTTGGGGGATCCAGGTAAAATGCGTTTTTAGGTATTTGGAATTGACACTTAGGGATAAGGACGGGCTAGGAGAGGTGGCGTGAGGAGGTCCAGAAGAGGGTGGAGAGCAGGTAATTCCATTAGGATATGCTTAATCCCTTGGGAATCAGGGCAGCAAGTGAACAGAGCTAAAGCAGTGAATGGGACTAGGGAATTAGAGTTGGAGGTATTAAGGGAGAGGAGAAGGTATGCAGTTAGCCTACCTGCTTCCCTAGCTGGAGTCTATTTTCTGATTTTTATCTCAAGACCAAGAAATCAAAATGCTAGCATATTAACTAAATGCCTTGCTTAGAACTGCCCAAGCAAGAAGTAGCTGATTTAGAATATAAATTTAATTCAGACTCAAAAGAAGTGGTGTATATTACATAATACATCCTGATCACATTCATTTTTCTTTACTAAACAATGTCCAGTGGTTAATAGGACTTAGTAAAACTTATTTTCATTATAAGAATGAATAAATAAGAGTGGAAGGGAAGTGAAAGGAAATAGGAAGAAAAGAAATAAAAATGGGAGAGAGGGATAGAGTGAGGAAGAGAAAAATAGATCTTTAACAAGATTAGTGGATTTCACTGAGACAGCATCAAATCAAGCAAACTGTCCACAAGATCAGTAAATCTCATTCATTTAGAACAGTGCTTTATCATTATAGGCATAAAAGTGATTATATCACTTCAGCAACACTAGTTTATAGACACATTCATACATTCTTTTATAAAACATCAGAAATCTTTGATTTATCTATATGAATGCTGTTTATGCTGCCTGCCATTAGCAGTCACATTTTAAAAGATACATCAAAGCCATAGAGAAATGTTCATATGTTTTTAAACTGAACAACAGAAAACAGTTATAATTTAGCACTATTTATAAAAATGTAGAGGTACCTTGTAGCATGAATCTTAAAAAGTCTTATTAATAAAAACAAACCCAGAGCCAGGTACTGGGGTGAACACTGAAAGATAAGAGAAACAGAACAAGTCACATCCAGCCTCACCTTGCCAACTTCTCTGCTGATCTTGTTTCCTCAAACTGGAAGCCTCTGAGTACTCATCCAAATGGATCTCAGCTGAACTGATGCTAAAAGCCTAAAAGCTGAAAAAGCTAAAGTTCTTGGTCCACATGCCTTATATACCTTTCTGCTTCCTTCCATCACTTCCTGGGATAAAAGGTATGTGTCTTTCCCAAGCAAGACTTGAGATCTCAAGCACTGGGACTAAAGGTGTGTGTCACCATGCCTGGCTATTTCCAGTGTGGTCTTTCTGCCTCCGGAATACTAGAATTAAAGGCATGTGCTACAACTGCCTAAACTCTATGTTTAATATAGTGGCTATTCTGTTCTCTGTCCTCCAGATAAGTTTATTGGGGTGCATAATATATCAACCACAGTACCTACTTTAAAAAGTTTCAATTGTAGACACATTTCTAAATGGTCTTATTAAATAAAAAACATGGATTCAAATATAAGGGTGAAAGCCTTAGAGAAAGATCGGGGAAATAGCCACAGCTAACCTTACCTGACCAACTTGGCAGCTTCAAAATGGCATGACTTCCTGTCTACCCAGGCTTTATATGCCTTGCTCTTCTGCCCTCACATTGGCTCTCTTAGCCCAGCTACCTCACTTCCTCTTTCTATACAGCTCTGTCACTTTGTCTGTCTATACAGACCTCCAGGTCTCTATGGTTGGTACTGGGATAAAGGCATCTGTCACCATGCTTAGCTCTGTTCCCTAGTGTGGCCTTGAACACACAGAGATCCTGCCTGCTAAGTGATAGGATTAAGGGCATGTGGTACCATTGCTGACTTCTATTTTTAATATAGTGGCTGTTCTGTTCTCTGACCCCTAGATAAGTTTATTGGGGTGTATAATATATCAACCACAGTACCTACTCTAAAAAAATCCAAATTTTCATCTACAGGTATGTGTGCATAGAATTTAATAATATATGTACAATGATTTTCACTGAAGCATTGTTTGTAATTGGAAAAATATCTTAAAATACTGTGAATTTTTCATTACTCTATTGGGTTGGATAAATTACTGCATACAAATATAATATGTAGCCATTTCAAAAATGAATCATCCCAATGTGTTCAAATGTGGAAGTCTCAATAACATACAATCATAACTTGAAAGTAAGATACAATATGTTGCAGGTTTAATATGATTAATATATCAGTCTGAAAGTATAATAATGCTTACAAGATATGAGGCAACACAGACATTCTCAAACTTTATAATTTCAACTATTTTGTATATATTTTTGAGACTGATAAAGATTTGTAACATAATATAACTATTCATATTTGCTATATTAGGAATTAAAACTGAGAAAACTTATTTATAATTTATTGAAAATAATGAATAAATCACATGATATAGTAAAGATGATGTAAAAAAGCAATTATATTTGCTGTTAGGCTCAGTAGAAGACAGTACATTTACTTTAGCCTTTAATAGCTTAGGGTATCTTTCTTTGTCTGAATCATATGTAAAAAGAATCTGCCTTATTCAGATAAGTAATTAGAAAATTTTTTTAAACAATTGAGGGTATTCTTATTTGACATGACATCAAAATTCAACAAGTGTTAATTTCCTGAAAAATTAAGTTTCGGTACGGAAACTCAAGCCACATCAATGATTTATTTGTCTTCTGTTCCATTGTATTCCATTTCATTAAAATATGTTGATCTTAATTTTTCTATATATTTTACTATAGAATATTATAACAATGTGGGTCATTTAAAAATATTGGTTAACTAAACTATGCATTTATGTTATTCATTTCATTGTAGTAAAAATTATCATTTCCTAATATAACCCTGAAATTCAATAGAAAAGCAATGAAAAGCTATCAAGCAAGTTTTAGAATTCTAATTTCAGTTGGATTTGTAAATGTTTGTCGTCCTGAAGAATGATATTTATTGTTCTCCTAGAAATGATAGACTCATTTTATTCATTTTCAGGGAAAATATGTATTAAATTCCAATTTTAAATAATCATAATTTGGCAGTTGTTCTTTCAAGTTATGTTATTTACTCAATAAAGGAACTACTTCGTCTATTAACTTGAACAAGTACTTTTCCTGGAGAAAATAATTTTACTTTCACATTCAGCAGATGTACTTTATGAATATTTCCTGCTTTGTCACATATAATGTGAAAAGATGTGTGTTTAAGGATTATAATTAAATATGTTTTTAATTTTATTTTTAAATTTCTTTTTAAATATGTTTTTAATTGAAATGGAATTACACCACTTCTCCCTCCCTGGTATCCTCCTTCCAAACCATCCCATGTCCCATCCAACTCTCAAGTTGGTAGCCACTTTTTCTTCAATTACTATTACATATATGTATATATGAATATGTATGTGAATGAACAAGTATATAAAAACAACCTGAAGGTCTGTTTTTGTTGTTTGTTTTTGTTGTATGTTTTCAGAGCTGACCATTCTGCATTAGAAAACCAGTAAGAGGACTCATCCCTCAGATAAGCTAACTATCCTTCTCCTAGCAGCCATTGATTATCTGTAGTTTTTTTTATCTATGGGTGGGACCACATGAACTTTTCCCTTCATCATTCATACGTTCACTGATGATAACAAGGACATCTTAAGGTAACATTATTGTATTCTTTTTTTTTCTTGTGAGTACAGTATGATAATAAATAAAACTGATGTCACTGCCTTGATTTGGGTTAAAGTATCAGCAATTTTACCTAACATTTCTTCAGTCAATGTGTCAATAAATTAACAGATAAATAGTATTGTACAATATTATTACATATTATATTACCTCCAGAATCAATATATTATGCTTGCAAATTATATTATCTTATCTGTAACATCTACATATTATTATAAAGATAGTTTGAACATAGAATACTATTTTGTGATTCCTCCAGAGGATCTCAGATCACAGTTCAAAAGATGATAACATGCTTTGCTTTCTGACCACACAAAACTTTATTTTAGTTATATTGATTTTTCTATTTTAAGCTATTTGAAACTGATATTATACTTGGTTATATAGTAGAAAGTAAAATACAAGAAAATATTTTTTTAAAAACTATTCTTAAACTTTCATTTCAGAGTCTAGTTTTGGTGAAATATTTTCCAGTTTAGTCATGGTTTACACATGCTTTTGCATACATAGTTGTTTAATGTTCCTTTCTTGTATGATAACCACTATGACCAAAACCAGCTATGGAAAGGAAAGTGTTTATTTGGCACATACTTCCAAGTGACACTTGCAAGTCACAGTCATCACTAAGGAAATTCAGACCACAAACTCAAGTAGGAACTAAAGTAGAAACCACAAAGAAATATGTCTTACTGGCTCAATCTCTAGCTTACTACTCAGCTAATTTTCTTAACAACCCAGACCCACCAGCGTAGGAGTGGTGGCACCAATGGTGGACTGGACCCTCTCAAATCAATATTATCTCTTACAGTCCTGGACACAGGCCAATATAATCTGGGAAATTCTTCAAATGAATTTCTCTTTTCCTAAATGACTCTAGTTGTGTTGAATTGTCAATAAAACTAACCAGTACAATCTGTCAGTAAGAAGTTTACAGTGTTATTACCTATTATCTCTAGAATTTTCTTCCCACATTCCAATACCTATTTGCAAATTTTAGCACTTACGCTGCTGGTAGATTATCAATAAGTAGCAATAGGCAATTTTGAGAAAATATTCAGCACTGAAACACTTTACTTAGGTGACTTGTAAGTGATTTATTTATTGACACAAGCTGGTAGCAAATTTCTCACTATACTAACAAAATATCCATAAAAAATACCTTGGTATAACTCTAACTAAGCAAGTAAAAGACCTGTATAAGAACTTTAAGTCTCTGAAGAAAGAAATCGAAGACGATATAGGAAAATGGAAAGATCTCCCATGCTCATGGATACATAGGATTAACTTAGTATAATGGCAATCTTACCAAAAGCAATCTACAGATTCAATGCAATCCCCATCAAAATCTGAACACAATTCTTCACAGACTTGGAAAGAACAATACTCAATTTGATACGGAAAAACAAAAAACCCAGGGTAGCTAAAAGAATCCTGTATAATAAAGCAACCTCTGGAGGCATCTTGATGCCTGACCTCAAGCTCTACTATAGAGCTATAGTAATAAAAACACCTTGGTACTGGCATAAAAACTGACATGTGGACCAATGGAATCAAATTGAAGAACCTGACATTAATCTGCACACCTATGAACACCTGATTTTTTACAAAGAAGCCAAAATTGTACAATGGAAAAAAGAAAGCATCTTCAACAAATGGTGCCAGCACATAACTGGATGTCAACATGTAGAAGATTTCAAATAGATCCATTTTTGTTGCCATGAACAAAACTCAAACCAAGTGGATCAAAGACCTCAACATAAATCCAGTTACACTGAACTTGATAGAAGAGAAAGTAGGAAGCAGTCTTGAACACATTGGCACCGGAGACCACTTCCTAAATATAACACCTGTAGCACAGACACTGAGAGCAACAATTAATAAATGGGATCTCCTGAAACTGAGAAGCTTTTGTAGGACAAAGGACACAGTCAACAAGACAAAACGACAGCATACAGAATAGGAAAAGATCTTCATCAACCCCACATCTGACAGAGATCTGATCTCCAAAATATATAAAGAACTCAAGAAACTGGACATCAAAATAACAAACAATTCAATTGAAAAAATGGGCTACAGAGCTAAACAGAGAATTCTCAACAGAAGAATCTCAAATGGCTGAAAGACATTTAAGGAATTGCTCAACATCTGTGAAGGGAAAATATCCTGGATACACATTGCTGACAGGCAAAAGGTACCCTGACTATTGGGAAGTCGGGCTATTCCTGAAGCTGTGTTTCTGTGGGGAATTGTCTCCCCACAGAATGTTGTGATCCTGCTCCTCCCCAAAATGGAACCATTACAGCTGGACTCTGCATTATTCTGCTAAGAGAGTTTCTCAGCAGATATGTCCATTGCTGCTCTACTCCAATCCCCAAAGGAAGTTTCTCAGCAGAGCTGTCAATTGCTTCTCTGCTCTGCTCTGCTAGGGAGTTTCCGGCAGAGGTGTCCATTTTTTCTCAGTTTCAGCCCAAATGGTTATTTTTATGTTTCACATAAATAAGGAGGAAATAGCTGTAGAAATGTAGCAGTCTCTGTGTGCTGGCTTGACCTATGCTATGTTACACAGAGGTGTCTCTAAGCTCTGCCCTATGCTATGTGTTGGATATAGTTTTTGCTAGGTTAAAAAAAAAAAAGAGGTTTCTGGAGTACATGTTGCTGGATGGAATCATAGACCTATTGCTTCCCAGAGTGTGTGGGAGCATGGTTCCCAGAGCTGCCAGTAAACATACCACCACCATGTTGAAAAGCTGAGGTGGACAGAGCCAACAGCCATGGCTGCCGTTTCAGTCTTAGAATGCTGCAGTTTAAAGCAATAGATTCACAATAAGACAGAGTCAGATGGGATAAACCTCTAAACAGTTTACAATGTATGTAAAAATGTACATAGGCTTCAAAGAGAGAAAAAATACATGCAGTTATATGAAGAAATATTTTTTAAAAATAAAATCTTTAAAGAGACAGTAAAGGTAGTATAAAAACAAGCCGCATAAAGATGGATATTACACAGAGAATCTATCTGGATTGTGTTGTCTTTGGGATTTTTAACTGCAGAGAGTCATTTGTTTGTAAAAAGCTGTTGAGTTAAGCAAATATGTATATTTTAAAGATAACTCGACTTCAAAATTGGGATCTAAGGATATGTTGCTTTGGAAAGGAGGCTCTAGCCATTTACCTGCAAATTTTATAAGTTCATTTTTTTCACAGCTGAATAGCATTCTACTCTGTAAATGTACCAAATTTTCATTATTCATTTATCAGTTGATGGATATCTGTGCTGTTTCCAGTTTCTGGCTATTATGAATACAACAACAGTGATCATAGTTAATACTCCATTGCTAAAAAAACGAAACAAAACAACAACAAACCCTTATTTATGTCAACAAGCATAGAGAAGTCTAACTGGCACTCAACTAGAAGCTTCACTCCTACTGACTAGCATTCATGTTGCTGGATAGTATGCTGTATGCTACTGAAATAGAAATGTATTCATCAATATTACCCAGCTACAAACCCCGCAACCAACAACAGCAACTTGTTTACAAAATACACTGTTGCAGTAGTGGCACAAATGTTATAGAAGAAATAAAAACTTTTTGTATTGAATTTAAGTCCCACTCCATGAGATGAAATCTATACCTGACACTGCTAAAGTTGCCAAGAACCCGAGACTAGATAGGCCGGAGACCTAGGGGAAAACCTAATACTATTATTCTGCTAAAGAAACATAGCAATAAAATGACCCTTTTTTCATTTTTCTTTATTAAGAAATTTTCTACTCACTCCACATGCTATCCACAGATCCCCCCTCCTCCCTCCTCCCACCCCCAACCCTCTTTCCCAAGCCACCCCATATCCCCACATCCCCCAAATCGAGGTCTCCCATGGGGAGTCAGCAGAGCCCAACATACTGAACCTAGGCAGGTCCAAGCCCCTTCCCACTGCACCAAGGCTGTGCAAGGTGTCACACCACAGGCACCAGATTCTAGAAGCCTACCCATAGACCAGGGACAGATCCTGATCTCCCTGTCTGGGTGCTCCCCAACAGTTCAAGCCAAACAACTGTCTTCCATATCCAGAGGGCCTAGTCCAGTCCCATGGGGGCTCCACAGCCACCAGTCCACAGTTCATGGGCTTCCACTAGTGTGGCTGGTCATCTCTGCATGTTCTCCCATCATGATCTCCACATACCATCTTACACCTGTCAGAATGGCTAAGATAAAAAACACTGAAGACAGCTTATGTTGGAGAGGATGTGGAGAAAGGGGAATACTCTTCCAATGTTGGTGGGAATGCAAACTTGTACAGCCACTCTGGAAATCAGTATGGCAATTTCTCAGAAAATTGGGCATAAGTCTTCCCCAAGACCCAGTTATATCACTCTTGGGCATATACCCAAGGAATGTTCAATCTTACCACAAGAACACATGCTTAACTATGTTCATATCAGCATTATTCATAATGGCAAGAGCCTGGAAACAACCTAGATGCCCCTCAACCAAAAAATGGATAAAGAAAATATGGCACATATACACAATGGAGTACTACTCAGCAGTAAAAACAATGATATCATGAAATTTGCAGGCAAATGGATGGAACTAGAAAATATCATCCTGAGTGTGGTAACCCAGACTCAGAAGGACAAATATGGAATGTACTCACTCATAAGAGGATAATAGATGTAAATCAAAGGATAACCAGACTACAACCCACAGCTCCAGAGAAGCTAGAAAACAAGGAGGACCATAAGAGGGATGCTTAAATTGCCCAGCAAAGGAGAAATAGATGAGATCTACATGAGCAAACTAGGGGTGAAGGGCGTAATGGAGGGCAAGGAATGTGGGATGAGAACATAAGGGAATGGGAGGTTCGAGCTAGAACAGGGACAGTGGGAGAGCAAGGAAAGTGTTACCATGATAAACAAAGACATCATGGGAACAGGGAGAAACAGGGTGCTAGTGAAGGTTCCAAGACCCACAAGGATGACCCCACCTTAAACTACTAGTGATTGTTGAGAGGGTGCCTGAACTGGCCTACTCTGGTAACCAGATTAGTGAATACTCTAACTGTCATCATAGAGCCTTTCTCCAGTAACTGATGGAAGCAGATGCAGAGAGCCATGGCTGGGCACCAGGATGAACTCCAGGAGTCCAATCGATGAGAGAGAGGAGGGATTCTATGAGCAAGGGACATTGAGATCATGATGGGAAAATGTACAGAGACAGCCAACCAAACTAGTGGAAACCCATGAACTGTGGACCAATAGCTGAGAAGCCCCCATGGGACTGGACTAGGTCCTCTGGATAGGCAAGACAGGTGTTTAGCTTGAACTGGTTAGGGGGTCCCCAGGCAGTGGGATCAGGATCCATTCCTGGTGCATGAGCAGGATTTTTGGAGGCCAGTGCCTGTGGTGGGACAACTTGAGCACCCTTGGTGTGGGTGTGGGGGGAGGCTTGGACTTGCCTCAACTGAATGTACCAGGCACTGCTGACTCCCCATGGGAGACCTTTCCTTGGAGGATGTGGGAAATGGGGGGAGAGAAGGTTGGGAGGGAAGGCTTAGGGTCAGGAGGAGGGAGGAGAGGGAGATCTGTGCTTGGTATGTAAAATGAATAGAAAATTTCTTAATAATAAAAAATAAACAAAAAACCCCAAATATCCACATGTTCAAGCAGCAAAACTGCTGTAGCTTCACCAACACAGAAAGTAACACTATTAATTATGACTTAACAGCTTCTCAATATGTTCAAATATTAAGAAACTATAATTTTGTTTGATTATATATAATTTAAAGTACAAAAGTCCAAGTTTATAAAGTATACTTCCATTTCTTTAAAATATATGGGTTTGGTAAATAAATATTCTTGTACATGTAGATGATCTACACAATGAATGTGCTGGCAAATTTGTCATGTGGAGACTGACTTGCAGGAAATGGGAGAGATGAAAGATAGACTTTGTAATATACTGGCTCTTACTGTTTACATGTTGTGATGGCAAATGTTAATTGTGTCTAGGAAGCAGGCCTTCGGACAGACCCATAGAGAACTATCTAGGTTAGGTTTGCCTCTTGGGAGAGATGTTAAGTAGTATATTGATTACATTAATTGATGCAGGAATCTTAACTTTAGGCTGAAAACTTCTCTAGGCAGAGGACTATGGATTCTATAGAAGGGAACAAGCATATTGAGTATTAGTATGCATTTCTTACTCTTTTTCTTGGTGTGGATGTGATGTGATGTAATTGGCTGCTTCAGCTTCCTGGAATCTTGACTTCCTTTTCATGGTGGACTGTGTCTTGAACTGTGAGCTAATAGTACTACTTTCTTTTTGAAGTTGCTTCTATCAGAGTACTTTATGACATTGCAAAAGAAAGAGGCATATTTGTATCTATCATTAACATTCAATTATAAAACCCAACCTAAAATATAAAAGGTATACTATATATTGTCCTTTTCTTTTCCATAACTTACTGCTTATAGTTACACAGGTTCTGTAATTTCTAGAAGCCAGAAAGTTCTCTCAAGTTTTATGAAATCTTTTTCTTTTACTTTTGACTTATTATTTTCTGTCCTAAGAATGGAGCCCAGGGCCTCTTCATGCATGATAGCTAAGTAACACTACAGAGCTTTCCATCTACCCATTTGTCCTGTCCTTTTGCCTCAGAAATGATAATATTGGTTTTCAACTTCAGAAGACCTAGAATCACATTAGAAATCAATATCTAGACATGTCTGTGGGTGGTTTCATGGGATAAGATTTCAGATTATACAAAGAAAGAGAAAGGTATCTAAGAATGATTGCTAATAATTCTCTGCTTCCTGAATGTGGACACAGTATGACCATCCACCTCCCATTCATGCTGCATTTGTCCCACCATGAAGTTGCTTTTGTTGGGTATTTTATATCCCAAAATGAAAAGGGTAGATAATATAAGAAATTGGTACAGACACATGTAGCTATTGCTGTGATAAACCTGCCTTATGGTTCTTAGGGCTTTGAAAATAGTTTGTTAAAATGTGAACTCATTGGGAAATTTAGACTAGAAAACACCTTGCATACTTGGAAAAGGGTATTAATGGGCTGCTCTGGTGGGAGTTTAGAGGACCAGAATGCTGAGAGAAAACAGACAGCGGAGAGCAGGCTTTTGAAATTTCAGATGGGACTAAGGGTTCTATCAGATACCTGGGCTAGAGGCCATTCAGATAATATTCTGACAAAGAATCTGGATTCACTCTTTCCATATATTGAGAACCTGAATGAGGCTGAATTGAAAAATAACAAGCTAATGTGTTTGGGAGAGGGAATTTGAAGGCAGGATAGCATTCAGTTTGTGGCCTGGTGATTTCTCACCATGTTTATGCAAGTCTACAGTGAAAAGATGCAACAAATGAGGCAGAAGAATATGAAAATTTTACATGTTTTCTAGAAAAGAGACTGAGCAAATTTAAAATTGCAGCCAAAGAGCATGCAGAAAAAAAATGCTGCACTGGAACTGATAACTACATACATTCTACTCTGCAGAGACAGTAGAAACAGCGCAAGATCCCATTCAGTAAAGGCTCTAACCTGTGAAAATTCAAATTAATTTGAAAGGTGAAAGTCTAAAATGTGTATTCTGCAGAAGTTTTCTCCCTGTCCTAAGTGAGGCAGGTAGATTCTTAATTGGCTTAGAAAAGAGAGGGCTCTACCATGATGACATGGGTGGTGTGGTGCTGTAAGGAAGGCATTTTGGGTCTTATCTAGCCCAGGAAGGACAATGCAGGTGTCTATTGCTGGTAGTGAGGTCAGCACTGGGTCTTTTTTTTAAATTAATTTTTGCATTCATTTTACATACCAAACACAGTTCCCCACCTCCCCTCCTTCCATTCACCTACTACCTCCCCCAACCCATCCCCATTTACTCCTCAGAAAGGATAAGGCCTCCCATGGAGAGTCAACAAGGCCTGGCAAGTTCAGTGGAGGCTGGACCAAGCCCCTTCCCCACCACATCAAGGCTGAGCTAGGTATCCCATCATGTGGAATGGGCTTCAAAAAGCCAGATCACATACCAGGGATAGATCCTGGTCCCACTGCCAAGGGTCCTACAAACAGACTAGGCTACAAAGCTGTTACCCACATACAATGGTCCTAGTTTGGTCCCATACAGGCTCCCCAGCTGTCACTGAACTCCCACAAGTTTGGATCATCAACACTGTTTTTTTTTCTTGGTGAAGGATTGGTTTATTGCCATCTGGGACAATGCTAGGTTGACACCTCTTCTAAATAATTGTTCCAGTGTTTCCATTTATTATGTCCAATGTATATTTTTTTGTAAATTTTATCAATCACACCATAATATCTTTGTGACAAATCAACAATTAGAAAAGGTTGGTAAATAAAGTACAAATAGATCACTTGTAGCTGTCCAGAGATATTTTCTCTATAGAAGTTGATATCTATATAGGTGTGGTATTCATTTTATGAGGTCACAGTCACCCTGAAACCCAAACCAAACAACGATTAAACAAAGAAAAATAGTTACAGACTAATTTCCTTTATGAACATAGATACAAAAATACTCAACAAATTCTCCCAATTCAAATCCAAGAACATATCAAAAAGATCATCCACTATGATAAAGTAGGCTTCTTTCCAGAGATGAAGGGGTGGTCCAAGATATGAAAATCAGTAAATGTAATCCTCCACATAAATAAACTGAAAGAAAAAAAGGACAGATGATCATCTTATTAGACGTAGAAAAGGCCTTTGAAAAATCCAACATCCCTTCATGATAAAAGTCCTGGAGAGATTAGAGATACAAGGGACATACCTAAATATAATAAAGGCAATTTACAGCAAGCTAGTAGCCAACATCAAATTAAATGGAGAGAAACTCAAAGAAATTTCACTGTAATCTGGAACAAAAGTAGACTGCCAATGCTCTCCATATATACTCAATGTAGTATTTGAAGTTTTAGCTAGAATGATAAGACAACTGAAGGAGATTAAGGGAATCAAATTGGAAAGGAAGAAATCAAAGTATTGTTATTTGCAGACAATTTTTTTTGTATACATAAGCAACCTCCAAAATTCTACCAGGGAACTCCTTTGGCTGATAAATACCTTCAGTAATGTGGCTAGATACAAGATTAACTCCCCAAACAAACACAAAACAATAGCCCTCCTATGGACAAATGGCAAACGGACTAAGAAAGAATTCAGGAAAACAACACTCTTCACAATAGCCACCAATAATATAAAATATCTTGGGGTAACCCTAACCAAGCAAGTAAAAAACTTGTGTGACAAAAACTTCAAGTCTTTGAAGAAGGAAACTGAAGGAGATATCAAAGATGGAAAGTTCTCCCATGATCATGAGTAGGTAGAGTTAACATAGTGAAAATGGCCATCCCTCTAAAAGTAATCTACAGTTCAATGCAATCCCTATGAACATTATGACACAATTCTTTACATACCTTGAAAGTACCATACTCAGTTTCATATGGAAAAGCAAAAACAGCCTAGGAATGCTAAAACAATCCTGAACAATAAAAGAACTTGTAGAGTTGTCACCCTCCATCATTTCAAACTGTACTACAGATCTATAGTAATAGAAACTGCATGGTACTGCATGGTATTGGCATAAAAACACACACTGATAAATGGAATTGAACTAAAGTCACAGACATAAATCCACAGACCCATGGATATCCAATTTTTGCTAATGAAGCAAAAAAAAAAAATACACGACAAAAAAAGAAAGCCTCTTCAACAAATGCTGCTGGTCTAAATAGATGTCTGCAAGTAGAAGAATTAAAATTGATCAATATTTATCACCCTGCACAAAACTCAAGTCCAAGTGGATCAAAGACTTCAACATTATAACAGACACACTGAACCTGATAGAAGAGAAATTAGGGAATAGCCTTGAACACATCAGTGCAGGAGACAACTTCCTAAACAGAATAACCATAGAACTGACACTAAGATCAACAATTAATAAAGGGACTTCATGAAACCAAAAAACTTCTGTAAGGAAAGACATCATTAATAGGACAAGCAGCAGCCTACAGAAATGGGTCAAGACTTATACCAACTCCACATTGAATAGAAGGCTAATATTCAAAATATACAAAGAACTTAAGAAACTAAGGCATCAACAAACCAAACAACTCAATTAAAAAATGAGGTACAGATCTCAAAAGGGTAATCTCAAATGGCTGAGAAAATGTCCAACATAGTTAGCCATTAGGGTAATGCAAATCAAAACTACTTTGAGATTCCATCTTTCACCTGTTAGAATGGCTAAGATCGAAAACACAAGTGACAGCTTATGCTGGTAAAGATGTGGAAAAAGGGAACACTCCTCCATTGCTGGTCAGAGCAAACTTGTACAGACATTATGGAAATAAATATTGTAGTTTCTTAGGAAATTGGGAATCTATCTACCTCAAGGCCCCCTATATACCAGTCTTGGGTATTGGTGAAATTATTTAGGCCACTCCACGTAGTTAAAAGGAGATTTATTTAATGGCGTAACTTACAAATTAAGGGATAGGTAGGTCGCGGGGTCTGAGGAAGGTGTATCACAGTCCAGCGGTGTTCTCTGGAGCTCTCCTCTGTCTACCTCCACCATCCAGCGTCCTCGAACCAAGAGAGCGTTCGCCGATCCGGATCTCGGGTCCCCAGGCGCCTCCCTTGGCCCCGCCTTGTAGGCGTGACAGTTGCCGAAGTCTCAATGGGGGTTGGAACTTCCAGAACAAAGCTGGAATGGCTACCCACTACATCTCCCCCTTTTTGTCTAAATAAGAAAGTTCTAACCTAATACAAGACTATATACAAAGGAATGGTTATCAAATATTGTCCAGGAATAATGAGGGATAATGACCTAGATAAGATGGAACTACAACCAATGCAAACAATATCAAGCAAGAAACACATATTAAAATCCAGAGAAGTATAGAGCATAGATAAATGGCATGTTACAAAGATCATTCCAAAAGGTATCCTACCCTAAAGAACCTGAATCTAATACTTAATATGTTCTATCTACTAAGTTGTAACTATAACTGCTAGTCTTCAATCCCATCAAAGACCTGAGAAGGAATATAATGGTACCTGAGAAATGGTAGATGGATGCAAGCCCGGCTAGCTCAGTCAGTAGAGCATGAGACTCTTAATCTCAGGGTCGTGGGTTCGTGCCCCACGTTGGGCGCCAGATATTGGTGAAATTATTTAGGCATATACCGAAATGATGCTCCATCCTACCACAAGAACACTTGCTCTATTGTGTTCCTAGTAGCTTTATTCATGATAGCCAGAAACTGGAAACAACCTAGATGTCCCTGAAGTAAAAAAAAATAGATAAAGAAAATCTATATTTATACAATGGTGTATTACTCAACTCCTAGAACAAATGACATCATGAAATTTGCAGGCAAATGGATGGAACTAGAAAAATTCATCCTGAGCAAGGCAATCCAGACCCAGAAAGACAAGCATAATATGTACTCACATATAATTGGATATTATAGTTTCATAGAAACTGTAGTTATATTACAGTTATTACGGAAGCAAAAAACCTCTGCAGTGAAAACTAAAAATCCACTATAAGAAATATACCCCGTATTCATGGATAAGTAGAACTAATATTGTAAAAATCATCATTTCACTAAAAGCAATTTATAGATTCAAGGCAATCCTAATAAAAATATTTACAACAGTCTTCACAGAAATAGAAGAAAAACTATTCTAAAATTTATATGGGAGCAGATAAAATCCTACATACTCAAAGCAATTCTGAATAAAAAGAATAACACTGGAGGAACTGCTGTTCTAGCTTGAAAGATATATTATAGAGCTATAGTAATAAAAATAATGCAAAGCTGACACAAAAACAGGTATGTAGAACAATGAAATAAAATAGACAAAAATAAATGTTCATAAGTACAGCTATCTGATATTTGATAGAGAGGTAAAAAACAAACATTGGAAGAAAAATATCATTTTCAGTTGTTTTGCTGGGAAAATTGAATGTCCACATGCAGAGGAATTAAATTACACCCATATCTATCACTGTGCACAAACAATAGATCCAGGTGGGCCATAGACTCTAGCTTAAAACTTGAAACACTAAAAATTCTTAAAGAAAACATAGGATTACTCTACAAGATACAGGTGTAGAAAAGGACTTTCTGAACATGATTCCATTTTTCAAGGAAGTAATGCCAGCAACTGACAACTGGGACCTCATAAATCTAAAAGCTTATGCATAGCTAAGGAAACATTCAATCATGTGTAAAAGAAGTCCATAGAATGGGAGAGAACTTTTGCCAACAATGCATCTGACAGATGATTAATATCAAGAAAATAGAAACAACATAGTAAAACAAAGATGAAATTAAAAATTGGCTAGACATATAAAAATAATTCTCAGTAAAATAAATAAAAATTGCCAAGATATACCTCAAAAATGTTTATTATTATATTTATTATTGCAAATCAAAATAACTTTGAGATTTCATCTCATCCCAGTCAGAATGGCTAAGGTCAATAAAATGTGTAGCAGTGCGGTAAAGACAGAGAAACACTTACTCACTGCTGGTGTCATTGCAAACTGTTCCAGACTCCCTGAAAATCAACATGAAGAATCCCCAAAAATCTAAAAGTAAATATACAATATGACTCAGCTATACTACTCCTTGGCACACACTGAAAGGACTTGAAATCCTGCTTGGTAGGTACTTGTTCAGCAATGCTCATAGCCACACTATTTATTATAGGAAATTAATGGAGACAACCAAAATTCCCTTCGAAAGGTGAATGAATAATGAAAATATGGTACATTCACACAATGAAATACTAATCAGCTCTAAGAAAAATGAAATTTGAAAGCAAATGAATGGCTCTAGAAAAGATCATTAAGTGGGGTAACCCAGACCCAGAAAGACAAATGTCTCATGTTTTGTCTCATCTGCTGCTGACAGTGCTCCCCACAAGATCCATGGACTAACAAACCCCCAGTACTAAACATGAGAAACTTCCTTTCTAATGGTTGGTCAAACAATTCCCTAAACCATATAGATTATTGATCTAGCACTTAGGTGCATCTCAGAGGTTTAGAATGGGCCCTTATTGCTAAAGACATAATACACTTAGGACATAGGACTCAGAGGATTCTAGATGAAACAACCCTGAAAGCCTAATTTTTTATAGTATAGCTTTCATAGCTCCAGAAAATACTATGCGGTTGGCCAAGAGAAGGAAGCAGTTAAACATTCCTATCCAGCTGCAACACCTATGAACCATGACAATTACAACATATGACAATTAACATATGCCTAAAAGTGTAATAATTGGCACTGACATGTTGGTGGCAACTAACAGCTATCTAATTGAACTTAAGGCCCACTCAACAGGAGGGAAATCATGACTGGTAAATGGAAACCTAGCTAGCTTCCTGGGGCTATTATGGTCATGAACTTTAGAAATGTATGTACTACTCCAATTTATTAGACTAGCATAATTCCTTACTACATTTTAAATCTTATCCTTATACCTACAGATAAGTGTAGTTACCACGTCTCATTAAAGAATCCTCTCTTTACAGAAAGTGGAAACCCATGGAAAAACAGAACCAGACACAACGCAAACATCAATAGATCTTGGGGAGCCCAATGTCACTGGATACATCTACATCAGAATTCCTGCATCTATGCCTCAAGGAAATCATGAAAGAGTGTCAAAAAAATTCTAAGAGCCAGAATTTCAGAAAGTCAACTGTGAAATAGTCTGTTCTATTAATTGCTGTATAAACAAGACCTAAAATGGCAATATCAATGGAAAAGTTAGCATGGAAGGGGATAATTTTCTTGAGGTCATGTTCCTACACAAAGAACTATAGACACCTAATGACTGCTAAGAGAAAAAAAATTAGCTTTCTCAGGGATGTGACCCCTTATTGGTTGCCCAATGTAGATTGATATGCATTGAAACTATATACACACAATAAAAACAGGCTCTGAGTATACACACACACACACACACACACACACACACACACACACACATATCCATACACATCCATATATCCCATACATACACATATATACACATGTAGGAATAATAATCAAAGTAAAAGAGGCTATTGACTTGAAAATGGGGGGACATGAGGATGCATACATTTTTCAAATTTGACAAATATTACTGTAATCAATAAGGAGACTGAAAGGGGGCATTTTTAATGTTTTAAAACAATATCTTTTGGCCTATAAAGTGAATTCATAGGGTCCAAAAGTAGTATGAAATATCCAAAAGGGATCTGAGAGGACACCTTTACATTTTAGCAAAATATTTATGCCATTTTTTTGCTGACAATAATTCAGATAATTGGACTATGATATTATTATCCTGACAAAGGCTTCTGAAATTGTATAAACCACCCTACTGTAGGAAAATATGATGAGACTGAAGCTCAGAGAAAGGAAAACTATTTGGCAGAGTCACGTTGCCTAGATCTGGGCCAAGCTGTGAAAAGAAAATCTCTGCCTTAATTATGCCACAACAAAATTGTTATTTCTGTTTGTCTGAATAGCTGTTCTTCTACAATAGCAATTTGTTCGTTCTCATTCTTTATATTATGCAGGTTAATGCATGTTTACATCTGTGGAAACACTGAATATGTATTCCCTCTCAGAATAAATTAATTCCCCAACCAATATGTCTCCTTATGGTGTCATTATTTCTTTCCCATTAATGGAACAAATGACCACAACAATACTTATACAAACAGTAGCAGCTGGCACAGGGTACACTGTGTCTATCACATTAACATTTGTCACATCAATAGATATCTTTTTCAAAAATGAAGCTTAGTGTGATATTTTGTTTTCAGGTCTCTTTGTGTTCATTTTGATTTCTTTTTCAAAGTTTCCAGACCTACATCTCATTCTGATACAATATGTTATTCAATTATGCCATAATATAAGGCAAACAAGAGAACAGAAAATTAATATTGACATGAAGATAATAACAGCACAAAGTAGGTTCTTCACCATGCCTGACCTGGATTAGGTCCTCATCTCTAAACAGGCACCTACAACCAGCATACTAATCATTTTCTCTTCTGCTCTATCCTACATACCCAATATCTGTAGCTAGAGTTTTCCTGCCTGGCCCACAGTCAGGACAAATCTCTCTCACCTGCCAGTCCCACAGCCGCTCAGACCCGACCAAGTAAACACAGAGACTTATATTGCTTACAAACTGTATGGCTGTGGCAGGCTTCTTGATAACTGTTCTTACAGCTTAAATTAATCCATTTCTATAAATCTATACCTTGCCACGTGGCTCGTGGCTTACCAGCATCTTCACATGCTGCTTGTCATTGCGGCAGCTGGCAGTGTCTCTCTAACTCAGCCTTCCACTTCCCAGCTTTATTCTCCTCCTTGTCCCACCTATACTTCCTGCCTAGCCACTGGCCAATCAGTGATTTATTTATTGACCAATCAGCAACACACTTGACATACAGACCATCCTATAGCAAGTATCCATAGCTTTTTTCTCTTGATACATTTTCTCCCAGAAAACACTTTCAGAAACACATTTCTCTTTACATTCATTCTAACACTCCTCTCCAAAACCAATAATGACTCAAAAACATTAATTGAGTCATACTCAAACTCTTGATCAACATTAAACACCTTCTGTATTCTGGGTCCTGCCATATGCTGTAGATTCCAGAGCCACCACCAATACATGAAGATGAATACAATCCAGCCAATAACTTTCTTTGTGCTCTCGTGAAAATACAGAGCACAGTTACCTTGTCTCTGAAGTACAGTGAACAATTAAAACCACATAATTATTTTAAGAAAAATAAATTATAAAATACTCATGGAACTTTGAAAATTTCATACAAATAATTGGCTCTCCTTTTCATATTTTAAATCATCACACCTGACTTATTTAATTTTTATGTTATTTAATTTATTTTCCTTACAGAAATTCATGTATATTTTTTTTCAAATCAGTCCTTTATGCACCCCTCCAACTTCTGTGCAATCCTTCATTCCACATCCCCTTCCCAATTTTATGTACCCTACCTCTCTTTCATATGTGCATGTACACACACACACACACACACACACACACACACACACACACACAATTCTACCAGACAATGAAAGAAGAATTAATAGCAATCTTTCCCTTTTCAATGGGCCTTACATAGAGATGGTCTTGGTTAAACTAAATGTGTATTACAGTTGATAGTGGACTTCAATTTTTTCCTTGGACCCGATTTCCTTTAGTTTCTTAAGCATATTTACAAGGGTTTATTCATAGTATTTCCATAAAAATCTAACAGGTGAATATCTCCAAAGACACTTTTTATTGAATTAATTTTTTTTATGATCTGAAGTACATAGTGAGACCCTGCCTAAAAGAGGAAAAAGAAAAAGCAGGAAAAAAAAACTATTCAGATTTCACCATAACCCTTGAAGATATGGTGTGGTACATATGCTTATAATTCTACTGCCTGGAAGGATGAGACAAGAGGATGCTAGTGGACTCAGGATGTGGGACATAGAGTCAAAAGACATCATCAGCTTTAATGTTTAATGTTGCTTTTTAGTGGACTTTAGAATTAATCACTTAGGACTGGCTACTCTTCTTACCTTGATTCTCATTTTTGCATTGGGAACTTCTATCTATTCGATGCCTTTATTTCTGGTATGCTATCAACATAAAAGTAACTAGAGTGTGGCCTATAGTTTATATTTTTGAAGGTATCTGCCACTAGTGACAGGGAAATGCTTACTTGATAAAAAATGTTTGAAAGTTTTCTTTAGTCTTCATTTTAGGGAAATGGTGAAGGATTGCTATGAATTCCTCTCTATGTGTTTGGTAGAATTCAATAAATAATGACATCAAGCAATGGGTTTTTCTTTGATAGAAGGTCTTGATTACTAATTTTATAAGTATATGCATTATTGTCCTGTTCAAACTTTCATCATGTTTCTCTCTTAAAAGGCTGTATTTATTCATTATTTATTCATGGATCCATCCATTTATTCTATGTAATTTTTTTTGCAGTTTTGTAATTGTTATTCCTTTCAAGATTTTTTTTGTTATTTTCTACTTTGATATCTTTTTTGACAAAAATAAATGTGTGGAAGCATGTTGTTCAGGAGCATGTTGCTTAATGTCCGTGTATTTTTAAGTTTTCCCCTTTTCCTCTTGCTGTTGACTTGTAGTTTGATAGCATTGTGTTAAGAAAAGACATCTGATACAATTTTATTGTTTTTAAATTTGGAAAGACTTCTTTTGAGGCCTAGCACATTAACAATCCTAGAAAATAGTCCAAGTGTGCTTGAGGAAAGATGTCTATGCCATTGTTTTTGATGGAAATTTCTATTAAATATAGAGCAATTACAAAAATCAAGAAAGAAGGAAAGAAAGGAAGAAAAGAAAGATTTGAAAACTATGCTTTCTGCCAATTGTGCAATTTTAAGTATAGGGAGTACTAAAATTTCCACATAAATATGTGCCAAAGATAATTAATAAAGTCAATAAAATTACAGGATTCAAAATCAACTTAGAACCAGTTGTTTTCTTCTTTACATGAATAATAACACATATATGAAAATAAGATAGAGGAAAGCTCAGGAGTCCTCAACCTTACACAAAGATCTGTAAGCATCAGAAGAGTGCTGTGAGTGGGAGAAATAGTCTTGCCCAGGGAAGAGGACATCAATTGGTCAGTCCTGAAAACAGACACACACAAGTAACATTTTGAAGATTGATCCAGCTGTATTTGTGTACTTGGATATCCCTATGTATGTATGTATTATGTATATGTGTGTATATATTAACAATTAATGAAGAGGTAGACCATAAACTTGAAGGAACACAACAAGGGGTATATGGAAGGATTTGGAGGGAGGCAAAGGGGGAAGTTACATAATTACAATCTCAAAAAAGAAAAAAGAAGAAATCAAGAAAATCTTTAAAAACTATTAAAAATGATGAAGATACTTAGGTTGTAAATTTAACCAAGGTGAAAACAGAGCTATACTCAAAAGTGTAATACATCAATGAAAGAAAGCAATAAAGAAATTAAGTAGTAATAACAGTAGTGACGTATGCCTTTAATCCCAGCACTCAGGAGGCAGAGCCAGGCAGATCTCTGTGAGTTCAAGGCCAGCCTGGGCTACAGAGTGAGTTCCAGGAAAGGCACAAAACTACACAGAGAAACCTTGTCTCAAAAAACCAAAAGAAAAAAAAGAAAAGAAAAAGAAACTAAGAGATAAATTCTTATTTATGGATTGGAACTAATATTTTAAATACCACTATGATATATTGGCATAAAAATAGACACCTTGACCAGCAGAATATAATTGAAGGCCCAGACATATTCCATACATCTATAAACACCTGATTCTTGACAAAAGTGTCAAAAATTCATACTGGAGAAAAGACAGCATCTTCAATAAATGGTACTCATCAAAATAAGAATAAAATAAATCCATATCTCTCACCCTTCACAAAACTCAGCTCTAAAAGTATCAAGGATCTTAACATAATTCTAAATACCCTGACACTAATAGAAGAGAAAGAGATGAATATGCTTGAACTCATTGAGACAAGAAATGAATTTCTGAACATGACAGCAATAATACAAGGCTTAAGACCAACAATAAATAAATGATACCTCATGATGATGAAAAGCTTCTGTACAGCAAAGGACAGAATCATTCAGATAAAGTAGCAACTTATAGAATGGGAAAAGATCATTACCAATTATAAATCTGCAGAAGGTTAGTATCTAGAATAACCCAACAGGTTAAGTACCTAGTAAGGAACTAGGCAGAGTGGGGAGAGGACCTCAAAGGAAAGGGAAATAGAATATATTGTTATAGAGACAAAGGGAAAACTTGAATAGGAGGATTAAACAGGGGTGAAGATGGGAGAGAAGGGTAAAGTAAAGAATATTGGGAAGGACAACTAACACTAAATGTCATTTGCAAAGCCACATGGAAACCTACTACAATAGAAGTTTTCTAAAATATATACATATATGAAAAGTTTCTAAATGGACTCACCATATAATGGGGGAGACAATGTCCACTAGATATCTTATGCCATCAAGTAAAACTTCCAGGGCCAAGAATGATTTGCATTTGTTGAGTTGTTGCACAAAGGGAATCTACCATCGATTGCTATGGCTATTAGTTGCTCTCCATGCTGCATTGGTAAGGCTCCATTGATAAAGGAACTGCTTATGTCGCTGAACAGGGAGAAGTCAAGATGGTGCCCAACTAGCTTTACTCCTCCTGACGTTCATTAATCGTTCTTGAAAGTACTCTGAACTCCAACAGAGGAGACAGTTAATCATCAGGATCACCTAGCTACAAACCCTGCAACCTACAACAATAACTTGCCTGCAAGTTATACTGGTTCAGCAATGGCATAAATATTATGGGATCAGGCAATCGCTTTTTGTTTGGCTTTTAAGTTCCACTCCATGAGATGGATCCCATAATTGATAATGCTAAAGTGGCCAAGAACTTGAGACTGGGTAGGTCATAGATGTAGAGAAAAGCTTATTACTATTATTCAACTAAGTGAACATAGCAATAAAATGACTTTTGATAACATATTACTATGGTGGTATTTTATTTGTACTGAAATGTGATTTTAAATGTACGTTAATAAATAAAGTTGCCCAGGGGTCAGAGCTATTAGAGCCACAGCAAGAGCGGGCAGTGGTGGTGCACGCCTTTAATCCCAGCACTTGGTAGACAGAGCTAGGTAGATTTCTGTGTGTAAAAGGATACAGCCAGCATTGGAGACACACGCCTTTAAGCTCAACACCAACCATAGAAGACCTGGAAGTCTCTACAGAGGCAGTCATGTGTTTGGGTTTACAACCAGTGAGAAGGCAGAACAGCTAGACTATATAAAGGCATACACACAGGAAGTAGGTCCTTTTCGGAGAGCTCTCTTGGCTGAAGCAGGAAGGGTAAGGCTCTTAGTTCTGACATCTTGGCTTTCTTCTCTGAATCGGCTCTGTGTTTCTTATTTAACAAGATGGTTGGTTACATCTACATATTACTATAGCATAGATCAGTGCCTCATTCAAACATCACCACAGAAGTTACTTTTTCCAGTAGGTGGGAATTAACACAGGGACTCAAAATTAACAATGTATGGAGAGTGAAAGATTTTGAAGTACTCACTCCTAATGGGGATGTTTTCATTAAAGCCCTCCCTTTGGGGCACAGGGATCTATGTGCAAGGGGAAACAGAGTAATTATTTGAGCCAGCAATGATGGATGACACCAAGGAATCAGTGCCTTTCCTGGCACAACAGGACTGATAAATATATAAACTCATAGAGACTATAGTAGCACACATAAGATCTGCATGTGTTCAAGTCAGATGGGGGTCCCAGCACTGAGAATGGGAAGCAAACATGGTGTCCCACTCCTAACTGAAAAGCTATTTGCAATTAATACTTGCTGATTTCATGGACTACATGTTTTTTTGTGGGCCTTTTGTCTTTTGTTTTGGCGCGCGCGCGTGTGTGTGTGTGTGTGTGTGTGTGTGTGTTATTTGTTTGTTTGTTTTGTCGTTTTTGCATTTTAGGTTGAGAGAGAGATACTGGGTCTTGCTATGAAACAACAACCTGCCTAGCACTCACTATGTAGCCTGAACTTATAGTAATCTTCCTATCTTAGCCTCCCATATCCTGTGCTTACAGACTGTGGTCACTACAGCCAGCTTGGGGGCCTTTAACTACAGACTGTAGCACTTGCCATATTTTAATTTCAGTATATCCTGAGTGGCACTTAATATTTCTAATATAATTTCACACAAGTTGAAATTCCAAATGCTATTCTTTTAGAAGACTGCTATTAGAAACAAAACTTATTTCTTTCAACAAATTAACTAAAAGAGAAAAACAAAACGGAGATGGACCTAAATATTAAAGGATAAATAAGAAACAAATCAACCACATCCTATGTGTGGACATTATATTCTGATACAATCAAAATAACTACAAAATACTGAGAAGATAATTGAAAGAATTGGGGTTTGTATAGTACTGAGCTTGCTATAGTATTTGACATATGATCATAGCATTATGCTTATATTACTTTAAAGTCATAGAGATGCAGGCAATTTATGGATAATATACTGAGATTTATAGGATGTATTTTATGGTTTGGAGGTGATTTAATTATGCAATTATATTTCCCAAGGCATCCATTATGACTAAAACCTTTTCCACAAGCATACCACTATTTGGAGGTGATGGACACTTTGAATGGTATACAGTAGAAGGTTCTGATTGTTTTGAGAGATGCCCTTAGAAGAGATTTTTGAACCCTAGTCTCTATTGCCATCTTTTTAAAAAATATCAAATATTAAATATACATTTGCACAAATGAATGGGCATGCGTGGCTCCACCCAGGAGGCTCACACCTCCTTATGTTACATTGTAATGGTGCTGCTGCCATCTATACCCACCTTCAGCATCTTGCTAGAGTCAGAAATTGTGTCAACTCTGAACTTTCTGCCTCCAAACTTGAGTTTCAAACTCTTACCTTCAGAAATTTAGTTTCCTTAAACACTTCGTTGTAGTAGCACAAAACTAATAAAATTAGTTTCTCTTAGAAGGCAGTTGAGGAGAGACAAGAGGATGGGTAAAAAGTAAGTTGAAAAAGATGAGCTGTGAGATCATAATTGTTCCTACTTGATTTTGGGCACAGGGAAATTCATCATAATAGTGTCTTTACTCCTGTACATGTGTGGAAGCTTCAATAAGAAAAGGCCATATATAATATATATGTATATATCTATCTATCTATCTATATATCTGATGGAATTGAGAACAATAATACTCAATAATACTAAATGGCATTGGACTACCAAAAAACTATTGAAACCAAAAGGAAGGGTATAAAACTTTTAAATGCATTTGTACACACTAAGGAGACAAATGAAAGGAAAGGGGAGAGATTGATGATTTCGTTGGCTAGCTGAGCTAGCCAACTCCTAATGTCTTTCTCAGTTCAATACAAATTAGATTTACATGCAGTATGTTTCTCAAATACAGAGGGCAGCCAGAGACAACTTCACATATACTCAGTTAGTGTAATTCATTTGGAACTGCCTGAATCAGCTGTCACAATATTGTGTGTTTCTTTTTCTCAGAATGTAATACCCAGCTTGCGAAAAGGATCTCCAGAACAAGGCACTCAGACTAGTCAGGGAAACACTACCCTATCACAAGTGCTAAGAAACTCTGTGCAATACATAGGACTGATGGACCTATCAGGGAATAGTACGATTACATCATGTATGTTTTAGCCAACACTGGTCCAGTAAGGCCTTTGGCTTTAGGTCTTTCCCTTTCTCTACACAGTGTCTTGGAAAATGAAGAATATATTTAAAGTCCATTTTTATTTTACTCACATATTTCAAAGAAAGAAAATGTCCCCCACTTTGTTTGAAACTAGAAAATTGGTCTTAACCAGGCAAGACTATGTGGCTAACATCTTTATGTTTCTCATTATGCTGTAAGCTTTGCCATCTTAAAATGTTTTCTGATAAATAGTAGGTAGTTCGAAAAAAAGAGAAAAGGGGAAAGAAAATTGTAATCCACTCAACTAATTACTTCTCTATATGAGTCATTTGTCTCTATTTAGTCCAAAGTTTATCCTAATATTAAAATAAGAAATGAGTCACTTTTTAAATTTTAGAAGCATTAAAAAATCTCTGGTTAAGTAACTAATCTAATATATATATAAAGAAAATGGACTTTAATATATCCTTTACCTTCCAAGATTATATATATGTGTGGTGTGTGAGTGTGTGAGTGTGTGAGTTTGTGAGTGTGTGTGTGTGTGTGTGTGTGTGTGTGTGTGTGTTTACAAATTTTCTCTCATTACCACCTTGGCTGCTTCCCAGAGATTGCATATCTCTATCTTCAACAAATTATATAACACTAGGTAATCTTTCAATATTTCACATATTCTATTTGTATTTTATGGGAACAATTTGTTCATAGCATATGAACGACAGCCCTGAGTGATTATTATGACAATCAGGGTTTTGTAATAAATTTACTATTTTCTATGCAGATATTGGATGCATCTTTCCTGCTTTATGGCACACAAAATCTTCAACTACAAAAAATGATAAAAGTGCATTAAAATGATCTCTAAGTTCCAACTTCTATAACTCCATGCTTTTTTTTCCCTGAGAAATGACTGTGCCAAAATGGCTCCAGTGTACTCTTGTGGGATGTTGGAATACCAATCAGTGCCCTTCCCAGAGCTGCTTTCCTCAGGTAATTTTGCCTCTTGCTATGTTTTAGCAAACCCCACTTTTCAAGGACACATACCAGAACCCAAGTCATAAGCAACATCTGTCTCATTAGTGCTTTATAGGTTGAAGTCTGTCGAATTCATGAGGCAATTAACCATGTGCTGCCCAAGATATTTCTACTATGATTATCTTAAATACTGCTCAAATATTCAATGGAGACTGGTTTTCCCAATGAGGCAAGAGAAAACTAGGAATCTAAGATTTACTAGATCCGAATTCCATATTTGTGAAAAATGTTCAAGTATGTTCCATGTGTTAGATCTAAATTGCTTCCTGTACAAACAGGGAGAGGACAGTGTGGAGTGTGGTAGAGGCTTATTCTATGGATTCTTTAGCTTTGTTACTCTTGATATAATATATGTTAGTATTTTATTACTTGAAAAAGAACAGGAACAACCAGATGGATACATATATAATTCATTTTTGTTCATGGTACCCTGCTCACCCCCATGTATGTGTCTTAGTTTATTTTACTAAGGAGACATTGAGTACATATTTGGATTTAACTCTGTTTCCAGTATTTTATAGTTAATGTTGCCATGCAATAGAGAAAAAATAGCTTGTTTTTCTTTCCAACTGTTCTTTTCTATGTCACTAGCTTAGGGAAAAATAATATGTACTAGATAGAAAACCAATCCACTCCCATTTGATTTAATTTCGTCCCTTTTATATCATAAAAACCAAGAGGATTTAAAGCTGGACTTGAGGTACATGTGGGGTTTTTTTTGACATTTTCCATTTTTTAAAACTATTCAATGCCAGTAATAGCTAGTACCTCTTTCCTCTCATTCGTATTATTTTATTTGTAATTGTGCATACTTGTCTAAGGCTTGTTTTTGCATTCCTTTGTTTTGAGGGTGCATATTTATTTTTCCAATTATAAGAGTAATATAACCACATTACAAAACTGCAGCAAATACAAGAGAGAAAAATAACACCCCTAATTGTAAAGCTCTAATATAGGTACTATTATCATTTTGATATATTTTCCTTTCACTTTGTTTTACTTTTTCACAGATTTTTAAATATATATATATATATATATATATATATATATATATATATATATATATGGCATTTTAATTTTTCTCCTGCTTTTTTGAATTCCTCATTATAGAAAGAGTCCATTTTATTACCTAGTTTTTAAAAGCATTATTTTAATATAAAAAGTTATATAATGATAAAATCTGGTATAAAAATATATAGAGAAACAGTTCTTACCCCATCAGTTTAATATAGCATTTAAAAATTATTTTTGAGGTTCATTGTCTCCTATTTATACTTGTACATATTTTTAAGTTTTTATAAGTTTTATTTCCCCTTTATTTAAACTATTTTTTTTCATATTGCTCTGTAGCTTTAGTATAAAAATCTAGAAGCAAACAAACAAAAAGGAATGGAAAGACACTATAAGCCTAACCAAGTATAATCATATAACCATATACTGTGTCATATGTTTCTTTTATCTTTTGTAGCTATATATTTTCACATTGTAGGCATTGATTACACAGTATTTCAGCATCATGTTTTCACACTTCCTTAAAGACTAAACCTTCCTTACAGTGTTACACAAACTCTATAAAAACTGTTTTAGTAAAAAATGATGAAACGTTGCAATATGAATATAAAAATATCCTCCAACTCTTGGAACATGCAACAATTTGCTTTTTGCTTTAACGAAACACTTTCAGTCAGGCTTTAACTTAAGTAAACTATTGACTTACCAACAACCAGATATTTAAAATATCTGAAACATACTATAACATCTTATGAGTACATCATAACTATATTACAGATGTACATAGTCTTTATAATAATCATTTTTTAAATGTAAATATAAGAAAAACCACTATGGAAAAATGTGAAAAACGAAATTCATGTTCCTATTCATACAAAAGCACAACCACACACTTGATAGACTGTATCATTTTCCTTAGACATATTTGTTGTTAAATTGCATTAATTATATTTTCAGAACTGAATTTTGCATAAGCTTTTCCCATGTTGCTACATAATATTCATACATATGTTCTATACAAAAGCATGCTTTGAATCCCACATTCAAGTACTGTAATTTTTAGCTTTTTTAGCTTCTCTCAATATACTTAGCTTTGTATAGCATTTACTTTATAATATTGGTATAAAATTTTCTTATACATAATTATTTTTAAAAGTGATCAAAATTTCAATAAAACATTATATGATGGCAGTCAATATCATTTTGATATTTTTCTTATCTTTTTATTATAATTTGAGTCTCTTCATTGTAGTAACAAGTATTCTCTGTGTTGCTATTTGTGCTTTTTCAAATGTAATAGTGTTTTGCTCTCTTAACATCTTCTTACATTTATACCGTTTAATTAACATACAATTACATCGTTTCCCCCATCCTTCCTCCAAGCACTCCCATCTTAGCCCACTCCCTCTCAAGTACATGGCCTCTGTTCTTTTAATTATTATTTTTATCTGTAAAAATACAGCGTAGTAAGTTTCTTTAGCGTTACTAGTATGCATATATTTTTAAGGCAGAACACTTGGTGCTGACTTACAAATTAGGGAGCTCATTCTTGGGCATTAATTGCATGTAGCTCTTCATCTGGGGTGGAGCTAAGTGTGATTATCCCCTATCTATAGTGATATGTAAACTGGTGGTGACATTGTCTAGGTCTTGTTTATGCAGCCATATTGCTTTTATTTCCTTGGTGAAGTTTCCCTGTCATTTCAAAAAGACACACTCTCAAAGCAGACTTCCTGGACCTCTGGCTCTTATAATCTTTTGGTCTCCTCTTCTGGGATGGTCCTTGAGATTCAGGTGTTGAGGCTATATAGTACATATATAAACTGGGCATAGATACTCCATAATCTGTGGTTCTTTGAAATTTGAGTAGTTGTTGCGTTCTGTAATGGTCTCCACTTGCTCAGAGTAGAAGTTTATTGGACAAAAGGTTAGAGCTTAACTTATCTGTAGTAATGCAGATAATTATTTAGAATGTGATCAGGAATTATACTAGTTTAGCAAAGTGGTAATAGCAGGTTCTTCTTTAAGAACCATGTCTTCACTAGCCACAGGAAGGTATGCTATTCTTCTTTTTTGCAAGACTGTTGGTTATCACCAGGGTATAAAAGTTCCTATTGAATCTTTATGGATATTTTGTTATTCTGGTAATTGTATTAATTCATAGGTGTCACAGGTGGGTAGGACTATTGATTGTTTTTTATTTTGTTGTTGTCAACTTGCATATCATCTTCCAGTACTAGAAATACTGGTCCTCTGGGAACAAGCTTTCAGAAGAGATCCATATTACAATTTTAGAATGAGCTGGTACAATTTTCCACTTATTATGTGATATGATATTTCTTTTCCTTTCTTAATTTATTTTTTCCTACAATATATTTTGATCATATTTGTTCCCCTCTCGACTCCTCCCAGAACCTCCCACCCCGTTCCACAGCCAACATCATGTTCCTTCTCTCTCTCTAAAATTAGAAAACAAAAAAACTTCCAAAAATAAGAAAACCAAAACAACAACAACAACAAAAACAAACACACACACACACACACACGATTCCATTTTGTGTTAGCTAACTACTGGGTATTCGTCCTGCCCTGTTGTGTGATTGGAGAAAATTCTTCTTTCTTTTCCCAGTGGGTATCACTTACAAACAGCTTCTTAGTTGGGGGACAGATTTTGTGTGATCATTCCCTTCTCAGTGGTGGGATTTTGTCTTGTTTGAACCTATGCCAGCCTTGTACATGTTGTTATAGTCTATGAGTTCATATGCATACCAGTCTAGTTTTGTTTGTAAAATGCTCTCTCTTCTAAGTCATTCCCCTCTCTGGCTCTTACAATCTCTCTGCCTCTTCTTCCATGTAAATCCCTGAGCCTTGAGAGGAGGGGATTGATAAAAACCTCCTGTTAATGGATGAGTGTTCCAAAGTGCTTTACTCTATGCACAATTTCCAGTTGCGGGGAGGGAGGGTGTCTCTGTGTTAATTTACAACTAGTGCAAGAAGATACTTCTCTGATGAGGACTGAGCAATGCACTGGTATAAGAGTATAGCAATATGTTATCAGGAGCCATTTTAATGCTATGTTTCTTTTTTTTCTGAGATAGTTTCTTTCTGTAGCGCTGGCTGTATTGGAACTTACTCTGTAGATAAGGCTAACTTGTAGCTAACAGATATCCACCTGCCTCTGCCTCCTGAGTACTGGGATTAAAGGCGTGTGTCACCTCCACCTGGCTGCTATGTTCCTTTAGTAGAATGATAGTAGTAGATATTACCCTAGGGTCCATGACCCATTTAGTCTCAGGTTCTTTACTTTTACAGCTGGGTTGGACTGCTGATTGCTGTTCTACCTTGGTAGCTTGCATAGCACTTTATGATGTTATGATAGCTGGTCCTCAGGTTGGAGGCATCCATGGCAGTTTCAAATTGATTCTTCCAAGTCCTATATCTGAAGTGAAGTGTGCATTATCTTCACCAATAAAGCTTTGTTCAATCCTAAGTGGAGCTTCGTTCAATCCTAAGTGGTCAGGCCTCAACACATGTACATACAAGTAAAGATAAGTGGACTCAGAAGGTTTTATATATATATATATATATATATATATATATATATATATATATATATGCATATACTTGAAAAATAATAATTAGAGAAGAGATCATGTTATTTGGGAGATGGCATGGGAAGTGTTTGAAGGAGAGAGGGTGGGGCAGAAGTGATGTAGATATGGTATTCAAGTATGAAGTTCTCAAAAATAATATTACTAATAAAGAAATGAATAAAGAAATAATAGAACACAAGGTTGTATGGGTAGGGAAGGGAGTGGCTATGGGAGGTATATGGGGAGGTTTGTGAATATGATCAAAATTCATTGTATGAAGTTCTCAAAGAATGTAATAAAAATGAGAAAAAGAAACCACCTTGTTGCCAAATCTCTATTAATGAGCATTTATGATTTTTGAAAGAGACAGAAGCTAACAAATCTTTCTAGTCATATGGCCTTCTTTATATCCCTTTTAATTTGCATTAATGTTATCTCATTAAAATACATTTGACAAACAGTTTGAGCAGTAGTTTTTTATATACCTTTTCCAGTTTTGTGAGACCATTTTGTCCAATGGTCAGCAACTTATATGAAGTTTTATTTCTTTTCACATTCTTGTCAGTTTTGAGTTCATTTTTCTTTCATTTCAGGATAAGAGAATGTGTCACTCACTTTCTGCATTCTTTATTCTGCTCTTACTCAAGGACCTTAAGAATTCTAGCTGATAAAAACACTTATCTCAGGTATTTGTAAAGAAACCACTCTTCTTAAACTTATTCTGTTAGATACAAGTAAATAAAAGCACGAATGTTGTCAGATATCAAAACTCCCTTCTTTTTCTCATATGACCATGGTATCATCTTTTTTATTCTTATTGTTGTATTGATCTCAAGAGTTACCTATTTAACACCCACTCTGAACAGAGTACTATGACTAAGCACAAGATAAGTGATTCTCCATTATTCATCCAAAACTCTATTTACACATAAAATTCCTTCCTCACATCTGTATTAACATTCACTTCTGGTATGCTTTCTTTCTTTCTCCGCCACTCCAACTTCTTTATTTTAGATACATAGTGTGCTTGATAATTTTATTTAGTTTCCCTTCTGCTTTTGTTTTCTTCAGGACCACCCTCCCCTTTAGATAAGGCCTCATATAGTTTAGGGTGGCCTGGAATTTCAGAAATTCCTGCTTCTATTACCTGTGAGCTCAGATTATAGGTTTGAGCCACCATGCTAGGCATTCAAGATCTCATGTTAACCAGACATATGTCTTTATCAAGTTTTGACAGTGAGAACATGTTTTATTTGCTTTCTTCTAACTGTTGCTGCTCCTGAAGCTAAAGAGGAGTTGATTTCACCACATTTCTCTCATTTTTCTCTCTGGATAAAACACTATGTTTTACTTACATGTTTGAATTTCTCATATTCTTTGCTTATTATATCTAAGTTTCATGCTCTTCTTAAAAAAATTATATTTGGGTATTAACAGAAAACCACAGGTGTTAAGTTTAGCTCACACTGAGTTAGTTCTGTCTCTACTACAGATTGCTCAGAGGTTTTGAGAAAGTTCTTTATCTTCTCCATGTCTCACTTTTCCCATATTCATACAAGACGTTAGGCAAATTGGTTTATTAGACTCCTTCCTGCTTTGCCACTCTGTGATTTTACTGCTCTGAAAGCATTTTCTATGTAATGGTTTGTAACTCTGTCTACTCTACTTTTCTCTTTGTCACAGGTATTGTCAGGAATACGATTGCATGAGACATTTCCCACTCGCTGTACATTTTTTCTGTGTATTCATTCAACTTGTTTTGTTGAATGCTTTCTCCTGAGCTTAACAGAGTTCTACTGCGCATTAAATTCTGCACTAACCCCATTTCCGACTCGGAGACCTTTTACAATTTTCACAGAAATAGAAAATGCTAGTACTGGAAGTTTAATCAGAGTTTAGGGGTAAAAGCTCCATCTCTAGCAGTCTCAACAGGTTGAGACCAGCCACCTATTCTAAAGAGATGTGTAATGGTGGAAAGAAGGAAAAGGAGATTTAATCAATGTGTAGTGAAGAGGAAAAATAAAGGGCTCAATGTCCTTGAGTTTGTCTTTAGAGTACT
Organism: Peromyscus eremicus; assembly: GCF_949786415.1. NCBI lineage: Eukaryota > Metazoa > Chordata > Mammalia > Rodentia > Cricetidae > Peromyscus > Peromyscus eremicus. The sequence continues at coordinate 51,707,945 of NC_081439.1, forward strand.
GACAAAAGCTTTAGGTTTAAATACAGGAAGTATCTGGGCAAGGGGGAAAATGCATTATTACTAAGATTACTAAGATGCATTATTACTATTACTAAGCGGTCCTGTTCAAAGTGTGTTCTGGCTGATCATGTCTCAGTTCTGATTCTGCAAAGTGGTTTGAAGGAATTGTTATCAATGTCATTGCTTGGAGGAATCCATCTATTTCTTACAAGATGATTACTTCTAGTCAAGGGTGTTGCCTTCTCATTGTGGATAATTGGTCCCATGAGGGGTTGGCCTGTCTTATGAGGATTTGATGTTCATGAAATCTAAAGTGTGTGCAGATTTAGAATAATGATTTTCCTTCACTTTCAGCCTTGAAGAGAGATGTGATGGTATCACAAATGCACTTTGTCAAAAACATAGAAGAATACACCCTGTCTTTTCAATGTGTCAGAATCTATTGAAAAACAGTAAGTGTACAAAGTTCAGAAGGTTTAATGACAGAAATCTGTCATATAATCCCACCTAAATTGGTAACCTGGTCAAGGTAAAGGCCATTTATTTTATCCTAATCTTGATTACTAATACTGCACAGCAACTCCATCTCTATGCATGCATGTGTTTTACAAAATGAATGCAAATGAAAGAGTCTACAACAGAGTTCGAGAGATTTCTGAAGTGAATGAAGAGAGTCTGTAATGATATGATGACCAAACAGACTAATGCCTGCAAGGATCTGCTGCTGGAGCTGCTGTAGTCAGGCTTTGAGACTACAGCAGCAGAGTTCAGCTGGGAGGTGAAAGGCCAAACTAGGTTCAAAGCAGCAAAAAGAGGGGTCAGGTCCATGTTAACATGAGCCAATAAGTGGACAAGAAAGCAGTTAGGTAGGCCACATAAACAACAGTAGACCAAATAGAGCTGAAGGTAATCCTTGACACACACAAAAAAATTCAACTTGGTGTGCGACCATGCCATCATTGTACTGTTACTGTCCATCAGTTTGTGAGGTCCAGGCAGGGAATTACACTGTTTTCTCTGTGTGATGTGTTTGGAACGTTCTTGGGCCTTATTTCCCTCATAGAATTTTAGTATACTCTTGTGCCCTACAGTTTCTGTTACCCTAATAAACTTACAAGGTAATTTCCTTTTTATCCTCAAGAATAAGTTATTTATTAATCTGTGCTGGATCAGTGATGCCTGACAGATGGTGCAATTTCTAGGTCCACACAAAGACTCAAATATATACAAGAGATGTTCTGTAAAATAAAACATTCTGGGCAAAGCACAACATGAAGAACCTTTTATGCTATATGAAGTAACTTAGAGGAGAGCCTAACCTAATCTCAATTAACAGTTTAGATTGACACTCTGAGTGCTCAAAGTGCCTTTGCAGAGTGAATCAGGTGTCTCACCCAAAATGAAGGAAACAGATGAAACATGAAGACAGGGATGATGCCCTTTCTTCTTTTAGTTGCCTTTGGACATAAGCAAGAAATAATCTGTTCTAGCAAAGGTACATTTAAATGTCTTCCATAGAAGCATCATTAAAAATCCAGATTAACTTGCTTTAAAATCTAGAGAATTGTTAAAGACTACACAGAATAAGAAGCATAATCAAACTCAAGTACAATTCTGATGTGATTTTATTTACTATATATGAGCAATTAAATTAATGTCCTATCTAATATATATGAGAGAAAATATTATTTATAATATAATATATTCTACACAACACAATGCTAGATATTTATGACTTGATGAGTGAGTTCCAAGATGTTATACGGTCTGGCCCTTCATTATAGATCATCTTCTACTACTTGCCTATTATTCACTTTCCAATGATACATAGCATACTTCAGAAATGATATATGAATAGCACATATGTGTTGGCTACATTTATGCTACCTTGAAGTAGATAGAGTTGGGAAGAGGGAACCTCAATTGAGAAATTATCCCCACAAAACTGATCTGTAGACAAGCCTGTGATGCTGTGGGATGTTCTGTATGGCAAATGTGTTGCTAATTAGTCAATAAATAAAACACTGATTGGCCATTGGCTGGGCAGGAAGTGTAGGCGGGACAAAGAGGAGAATAAAGCTGGGAAGTGGAAGGCTGAGTGAGAGAGACACTACCAGCCGCCACGATGAGAAACAGCTTGTGAAGATGCTGGTAAGCCACAAGCCATGTGGCAAGGTATAGATTAATGGAAATGGATTAATTTAAGCTGTAAGAACAGTTAACAAGAAGCCTGCCATGGCCATACAGTTTGTAAGCAATATAAGTCTCTGTGTTTGCTTGGTTGGGTCTAAATGGCTGTGGGACTGACAGGTGAGAGAGATTTGTCCTGACTGTGGGCCAGACAGGAAAACTCTAGCTACAAATGGCATCCAACATGGTGGCAAGAGTTTCCACCTAAAAACTGAGAAAAAAGATTCTAAAATGGAGCTAAAAACAGTTCCTAATTGTCTCTCTCAAATGAGCAGCAGCTGCTGGTTTGAGCTACTGGTGGGTTCCTAGCGTGCATGCTCGAGTTGCAGTATGGCGGGAATGAGGCCTCTGCAAGTGCCACATTAAGCTGCATGGTGGATTTAGCCTTTGCAGGTACAAAACAAAAAAAGAGGTTTCTGGACTACACGCTGCTTGGATAAAAGCACAGACCCACGATAGCTCCCAGAGGTGGTGGCAAACGTAGCCATGTTGGGAAGCTGAGGTGGGCGGAGCCAGCAGCCACAGCTGCTGCAGTTTAAAGCAATAGATTCACAATAAGACAGATTCAGATGTAATGGTTTACAATGTGTGTAAAATATACGTAGGCTTGAAAGAGACAAAAAAGGTGATATATACAGTTATATAAACAAATACATAGTTTTAAAAAATAAAGTCTTTAAAGAGACAATAAAATTAATATAAAAAATAAGCCACGTGAAGATGAATATTACACAGAGAATCTGGATTGTGTTGTCTTTGGGATTCTTTACTGCAGAGAGATATTTGATTGCAAAGGAAGCTGAGTTAAACCAATATGTATATTTTAAAGATACCTTGACTTCAAAATTTGGATGTAAGGATGTGTTGCTTTGGAAAGGAGACTTTGCTTTTGTTTCCACAGAAAGCCAGAAGCTATGGATTTGTTCAAGATTAAGATACATCAGGTTTGACCAGCCAAAACCCCCTGAAAGGTCTCCGATGACACCATGGCCCAGATGATCCAACATCCAGAATTGTTTCAAGGCAACTGGCTCAGATGATACACCCTCATGGACTATTCCATAATCCTAAAATTTTCTTTGTGTCCCCATAAGATACAGCGCCCCCCTCCAGCAGGAAGTAGTAAGAGAAGCTACACCCAAATTCCCAAATTATATGTAATTTTACTTTGTTAAGGTTAAAACCTTCTTTTTTTAAAAAAAGGGGGGGAAGTGCTGTGGGATGTTCTGTATGGCAAATGTGTTGCTAATTAGTCAATAAATAAAACACTGATTGGCCATTGGCTGGGCAGGAAGTGTAGGCAGGACAAGGAGGAGAATAAAGCTGGGAAGTGGAAGGCTGAGTGAGAGAGACACTGCCAGCCGCCACGATGAGAAAAAGCATGTGAAGATGCCGGTAAGCCACAAGCCACGTGGCAAGGTATAGATTAATGGAAATGGATTAATTTAAGCTGTAAGAACAGTTAACAAGAAGCCTGCCATGGCCATACAGTTTGTAAGCAATATAAGTCTCTGTGTTTGCTTGGTTGGGTCTGAATGGCTATAGGACTGGCAGGTGAGAGAGATTTGTCCTGACTGTGGGCCAGGCAGGAAAACTCCAGCTACAAAGTGATGCATTTCCTTCGTTGGTGATTGGTGGGGGAGTACACATTTTACTGGTGGGTTGTATCATCCCTGGACTAGTGGTCCTCAGTATTGTAAGAAGGCAAATTGAGCAAGCCATAGAGAGCAAGTCAGTAAACATTGCTTCTCCATGGTTTCTGCTACATTTACTGCCTCTAAATACCTGCAGTGACTTCCCTTAGTGATGAAATGCAACCTGAGAGCTGTAAGATGAAACCCATTCCTCTCCAAGTTGATTTTGGTCATGGTGTTTTATCACAGCAGTTGAAACCCTAAGACAGAAACTGGCATCAGTTCATGGGGCATTCTTATGACATAAACATATATGTTTTGTGAGTACTGTGGTGGCATTTTGGAACTTTGGGCAGGAGAAACAGTGTTCAGAGCTTATTGAACAGTTCTGGGGAATCTTGAAAGATAAGAATGTCGAGAGCAATGCAGATGATGGAGGCCTGGTTTATGACATTTCACAGCAGAGTTTGAGAGTCCCTTAAAGATTCTATTGGAGCCGATAATTTTAGGTTTAAGAATCTGTGGCTCTAGTCAAATGGGGCTGACAATTTGGTTGTGGTAAACAAGAGACCAGAACCACTAAAGTGAAGTCTTTGTTTTACTGAGATAATTGATGCTGATATGCTGGGGCTGAGAAATTATGGGTGATGAATAAGAAAGCAGTATCACTAAAGACTGTAAATATGGGAATATTTTGTCAGTGTCAGAAAACAGAAACTGTGGTCCAGAGGTACGAAAGGTTGCAACTCGTGCTGGCAATTAAACTTGGCAGTGTGTGAGAGTCTCTCAGGTACTATTGAATTTGAGGATAAGAAGGGATCATAGAGAGTAGCTAAGACTTTGCACTGTGAGAGGAAAGGAGAGGCTCTTCATGAAGGTGGAGACTTCTTAGCAGTGAAAACTCCATGTTTGAAGGGTAATGGAAAGAGGCTGCAATTTAGGACCATGTGTCAGGGTTAGAGTCCCTGAAGACAGCTCAGGAGAGGCTATTGGAGAAAGTTCATCTAGGTTGCAGCAAAAATCCCAGCACTTTTGGAGATGCTAGTAACAAGGACAGCAGCAGGCAGGTCATGGAGCCAGTCCAAGTTTAGGAGAAAAGCTAAATACTGTGCATGGCAGAACTAGAGAAATGCAACTTTGTTGCCCAAAAGATCATGATGAATCCCAGAAATTGAACAATAGAGGTTATTTACATTGTTGGAATTTAGTTTGGGTATTTTTTGGTTGTGATTGTGTCTTTGTTCTTACTTCTTGAAATAAGAGCATTTAACTTATTTTTAAAATTTGTTTCATTTATTTTTTTGAAGTTATGATTACATTTCCCATTCCATTCTTCAAACCCTCCCATACATCCCTTATTTTTCTTTTTGATCAATTATTCACACACATACGTATAGATCTACTTATGTATGTATGCACGTATCCATTTATTTATCATCTAGCTAGCTAGTTATGAAAACATAAGTACGACTTGCTCAGTTTATATAATGTGACATGTCTGTATGTTTTCAGGGCTGACCATTTGGTAGTAGATAAACAATCAGTGCATACTTCCCTCGGGAAGACTCTTTCTCATGCTACCTACAAGCATTCCTTATTTGATTAATGTTGGAGTTCTTGTGAGACCTTTCCATTTACCAAGAAATTTTATGATTTATTTTTTCTTTACAGCTGAATACTCTTTCATAGATTCTATGTGCAACATTTTCATTATCTATTTGTCAGTTGAAGGATACTCAGGTTTTATCCATTTCCCAGCTATTGTGAATAAAGCAACAATGAATGTAGCTTAGAAAGTATCTGTGGAGTCTGATGTAATGATGAGAATGAGTTTCTGTTTCTCCATATCCCTGCTGCTGGTTGTTTTGTTGATCTTTGTCAATCTAACAGGGGTAGCATGAAATCCCAGGGTGGTTTTGATTTGCATTTCCTTAACAACTAGGGAATCATTTCTCTTTTGTGAACTCTATGTTCATATGGCAGGCCCATTTTTTTCTTTTTTATTATTAAGAAATTTTCTATTCATTTTACATACCAACCACAGATTCCCCTCTCCTCCCACCTCCTGCCACCCAGCCTTGTCCCCAAACCAACCCCCCATTTCCTCCTCCTCCAAGGTAAGGTCTCCCATGGGAAGACAGCAGAGCCTGGTACTTTCAGATGAGGCAGTTGGGTCATATTTGACTTTATTTATTGAGATCTTTACATATTCTGAATATTCATCCTTTGTCAGATGATGTAGAGATTGCAAAGACTGTCTTTTGTTCTGTGGGATTCCTCATCATCCAAATGATTGTTTCTTTTGTTGTGATTTTTTTTTCATTTTATGAAATCTTTTTTGTTTTATGAAATCCCACTTGACATTTGTCAGTCTTAGTTCTTGGGTGACTAGAGCCCCATTCAGAAAGTCCTTTTCTACACTGGTATCACATAGCGTACTGACTATGTTTTCTTCTAGCAGTTTTAGTGTTTCAGGTTTCAGATTTAGGGTTTTCATTCATTTGGAGTTTGTTTTTGTTCAAGGTCGTAGACTGAGCTCTGTTTTATTTTCCTGTATTTGGACATCAAGTTTTCCCAGCCCCAGTACTTGAAGATCTCTTTTTACCCCAGTTTATATTTTTGACATCTTTGTCAATTTTTTTTTATCTTGGTGGAACATGTGGACCACAGATTTAATAGCAATAAATGAGGTAACATTACAGAGCAAATACTTTAAAAACACCATGTGCAGGATTATATCTCCCTATGGCCATGTGTAGCCAGTGGAGAAGAAAGGCCTTATCTGATAATTAGAAGTGCCAGAAGGGTACCTGTATATGAGGGAACTCTTAGCAACATTAAGGAAACTTGAACATTCCTCCTCACAATCAAGGAGCATGCCAATTTGGCCCAGTGGCTTCTCTATATAGTGCTGAAATACTGGGCATGTGGTGAGGAGACTGTAATGATTACCCTCCATACACACAATGTGTGTGAAGAAATGCACCTTCATATTCAATCATTTGGTTTCTATTCCTTAACCAGGAATCCCTACAGACCCCTACAGCCCAGTCCCAAGAGTTCTTCCAATCCAGCTCCCAGTAATATTTCCCAGGGGTGAAGGAGTTCTTTGATCCCCAGGAAGCAAAATAGCATCCAGTAGAATCCACAGATGTATCTCTATGGCGAGGTCTGAAGCTGAATCTTCTCATGACATTAAATAGGTTCATCTTGTAATGGAGCACAGTTATATTTTCAAAGAAAATGTGAACTATTCAGAGGGCCTGATCCAGTTGGGGGCCCCTCAGCCATTGGTTCATAGTTCATGTGTTTCCATTCGTTTGGCTATTTGTCCCTGTGCTTTATCCAACCTTGCTCTCAACAATTCTTGCTCATATAAACCCTTCTCTTTCTTGCTAATTGGATATTGGTGAAATTATTGAGGCTACTCCATGTAGTTAAAAGGAGATTTATTTAATGGCATAACTTACAAATTAAGGGATAGGTAGGTTGTGGTGTCTGGGGAAGGTGTATCACAGTCTAGCGGTGTTCTCTGGAGCTCTGCTCCACCGTTCAGGGTCCTGGAACAGAGAGAGCACTGGCCCATCCAGATCTCGGGTCTCCAGGTGCCTCCCTTGGCCCCACCTTGTAGGTGTGACAGTTGCCGAAGTCTCAATGGGGGTTGGAACTTCCAGATCAAAGCTGGAATGGCTACCCACTACATCTCCCCCTTTTTGTCTAAATAAGAAGGTTCTAACCTAATACAAGACTATATACAAAGGAATGGTTATCAAATATTGTCCAGGAATAATGAGGGATAATGACCTAGATAAGATGGAACTACAACCAATGTAAACAATATCAAGTAAGAAACACATACTAAAATCCAGAGAAGTATAGAGCATAGGTAAATGGCATGTTACAAAGATCATTCCAAAAGAACCTGAATCTAATACTATCTAAGATTATATATATATATATATATATATATATATATATATAATATATATAATATAAGTATATATATATACTAAGTTGTAACTATAACTGGTAGTCTTTAATCCCATCAAAGACCTGAGAAGGAATATAATGGTACCTGAGAAATGGTAGATGGATGCAAGCAACTTTCGGGAATCTTGCAAGAGTAGACCAAGACAGCTGGCAGCCTGGACAGAGCGGGAGATCTCAGCTGGATCAAGAACAGAGAGGGAGAACAAGGAGTAGGAGACCATGGTAAATGAAGACCACATGAGAATAGGAAGAAGCAAAGTGCTAAAGAAGCCCACAGAAATCCACAAAGATACCCTCACAACAGACTGCTGGCAATGGTCGAGGGACAGCCCGAACTGACCTACTCTGGTGATAGGATGGCCAAACACCCTAACTGTCGTGCTAGAAACCCCATCCAATGACTGAGGGAACTGGATGCAGAGATCCATGGCTAGGCCCCGGGTGGATCTTTGTCAAATTTTAAATGGCTGAAGTTGCACGTATTCATGCTGGATCTCCGACTTTTTTCCATTGGTCTACATGTTTGCTTTTCCCAGTACCATATTCTTTGTATTCTATATTTATATCTATGGCTTTTTAATGTATCCTGAGATTTAGGATGGTAATCCATCTAGTATCATTATTTTTCCCAGGATTGTTTTGGCTGTCCAGGGTCTTTTGTGCTTCCATATGACTTTTAGGATAGTTTTCTTTTTTTTCTATGTTTTTGAAACATTAAATGGGGATTTTTGTTGGATTGCATTGAATGTGTCAGTGGCTTTTGGGAAAATGGTCATTTTCACAATATTAATTCTACCAAACCATGAGCAATTATATTTCCATTTTCTAATGACTTTGTCTCTTTGTTCAGAGGTTTAAAATTTTGCTTAGGTTTATTCCTAGATTTTTCAATTTTCTTTGATGTCATTTCAAATTGGAGTGTGTTCATGATCTCTTTCTCTGAATGTTTGTTGTTGATGTATAAAAAAGATATTGATTGAACAATTTGAGTTTATATACTTCCACATTACTGAGGTTTTTTGTCTCTGGAAGTTTTCTGGTAGAATTTTTGAGATCTCATATATAATATGGCATCTGCAAATAGGATAGTTCAGCTTCTGCTGTTTCTCTTTGTACACCCCTTTAACAACCTTGCTTGTCTGGTTTCTCAAGCTAGGGATTTGAGTACAATATCAAAAAGAAGCGGGTAAAGCCCTGTCTCACTCCTAACTTCATTTGGATTGCTTCAAGTTTTTCTACATTTAAGATAATGTGGTTTGTATTATGTTGTGTCATATTCCCTCCAGCTCTATATTCTCTTGAACTTTCATCATGAATTAATGCTATGTATTTCAAGGCTTTTTTTCTGCATCTACTGTGATGATCTTGTGATTTGTATGTTTGAGTGTGATGTGGTTTATTACATTTGTTGATTTGCATATGTAGAAGAATCACTGCATTTCAGAGATAAAACTAACTTGGTCATGGTGGGTAATCTTTTTGATATGTGTCGGGACTTTTTTTCAAGAATTTTATTGAGCAGTTTTAGATCTATGTTCATGATATTACCTTGTAACTTCCTTTCTACTTTTGTTGTTGTTGCATCTACCAGATTTGATATTAGAGGTATATTGGATTCCTAAAAGGAACTTTGATGAATTGTTTATGTGGTAATCATTGTCCACTGTACAAATAAACTTCCTTTACATGGTCTGAAAGCTTCACTAATCTATAGATATATAGATATCGATTTAGAATATTTAGAGGAATGTTTGAAACAATATCCATTTAGGAAAATTACCCTTGGGAGTTATGAACTCCCTAACTAGAGCTGAATCATGGAAGATCTGACTTTGGGCTCATGCTTAGCTTCAGGCAGCTAGAGGCCCATCTGGGTGGGTTACATTAGACCATATCTCAGAACAACAAAAAAGATAGATCCTATATCGGCTTTTAAATCTTTCATTAATATAATTATTTTACATTGAAATCAGATACTTGTGATAGGCTCACTTTCTCATTATTTATTTGTTTAGTTATTAATTTTAAGGTGTGTGTGTGTGTGTGTGTGTGTGTGTGTGTGTGTGTGTGTGTGTAAAGGGGATTATTTGACAAACTTACAAGCTGTGGTCATAGTAGTTCAATAATGGATGTTTCACAATGGAAATGCTGAGAATCCAGTAGTTGTTCATTCCACAAGGCTGGATGTCTCAGCAGCTGAAATCTGTCACTGAAATACTGAAGGATTCCTGAAGAGGTGATTGTCTTTACTCTCTATTGGGCTTGAAGAAATTGAATTTAATGCTGGCTACAGCAACACGATAAATGAATTTGCCAGCCAGAGTGAGGGCAGGCAGGTCCAACACAAAGTTTCTTTCTTCAATGTTCTTTTTATGTGAGCTGCCACCAAAAGGTGTAGCCCAGATTTAGGATGGATTTTCTTGCTTTAAGTTATCTTATTTGGAAAACCCCTCTCAAGAATGCCCAGGATCTTGGTTTTTAATGATTACAGATATAGTCAAATTGATAACCAAGATTACCAATCATAAACCAATTGTGCATTCTCTTCATTGACTGCTGGCCACTGCAAAAATCAAGCTGCTCTGATCAATGCTGAAAGCAGCCTAGATCTACGAGTGTAAACAAAATATTTAGAATACACTTTGACATCACGTCTATTTATTAAAATAACAATAGAAGATACTGCTCCAGGGATAAGGACTTTGAACCAGGCTTAAAGTACCAGGACTGAAATTCCTTACTGTAGATTTAGGCCTCAAATCTAATTCGAAAGAGATTAGTTACGCAAAAAGTCATATTATTGCATTAATAGGCACATATTGCTTGGCATGGCAGTGTTGTAGTGTATAGTGTTCAGTGCTGGGTAAGACCATTGATGTGTTTTCTCCACCATAAGCAGTAAAAAACTAGCCAGCATGGTGAAAATTTCCCAGTCAGTATAAGATTGATTTCACCATGTTCTGTAGCCAAAATATATGATATCTTCATCAATAGGGTCTTATCATGTAGTTAATGTGGGTAACTAAGGGCAAAGGCAATACATTTATTGTTTTAGAGATATCTGGGGCTTCTCTGACCAATAGCTCATAGGGAGATATTCCATGCCTTGTAATATGATTTTTATTTAATAATCCATATCTTCTCAGAGCAACATTGTACAGTCATGCAGTTCAAACTGTTCAAACTCTTTTTATAGGTTATATTTTACATTTTCAATATCTTTGTGGTTTATTTCTCCTTATGTTTAAAACAGATAGCAAAACTCACGCCTGTATTTGTGGTAAAGAAGGATAGAAAATCAATATACAGTTCGGTTAAAATTCATAGAATCATCAACTTCAACTACTTATGATGTAGATGGAACTACCATTTTCCTAGGATTTCATTGTCACTTCCAGGTAATTAATCTTTCACTCTCCACCTAAACTTCTTACTTAACAATCTTTATAACCTCCCACAATCACTACTGTCCATTAAATCTAGGACATTTGCACTTGTTGACAACTTTGGCATCTAATTTCATCTTTACCATGTCAAGTTCTGCCATCAAGGTTGTTGATTTTCATTTTTATATTGATGCTTATTAGACTAGTTCTTTGATTGTATTGTATTCAATGATTTGGGGTGCATTTCAGTTCAGTTCTTCCTTCACACATGCAAACTGTTATGTTATGCTATATTATATTATTTTATGACCATCCAGAAGTATTCCCAGTTGGAAACATGAAGCTATATTTTCTTCTCCCCAGTGATAACATCTCTATTAAGCTACCTCACCCCTGTGCTTCTATACCTGATCTTCAACTCATCAAAATGCCCAGTCCCTTGACTAGTCCGTCATTTCTGATTCTAGCAGGCATATATTCATTTATCCATGCATGATAAATGAAAAGCCTAGATTGTATAATTTGATCTGTTTAGAAATAGGTCTTGTCTGTCTGATTGAGTTATGTTAACTCTTTTTGCTTTGGTTCTTTAAATATCAGAAAAAATTTTGATTACAAGAGTACATTTTTATATATGTATTCAAAGCCACAAATGAGTCAATCTATAGACAGTTCATGACACCCCTTCTGGCACATATTAACATTAGTCAGATATTAGTAATTGTTTTCCAAATCTTCTACTTACACTAATTTAATCATTCACTTTTCCCTATGTATGCATCTGCTCATGAAATGTAAAACTATGTACATTGATGATGATACAAGTTCATGACCTACAATATGATCTGGACTCTTATTTCTGCTTGTAAATCCTTTCAAGTATTACAAAATCTCCCCCCTCTCTCTTATATGTACACACACACACACACACACACACACGTGCCCACATCAACTACTTCTAATTTTATGCTATTCTTTAAAATTTCTATTCCATTATGTACATTCTGATTATCAACAAATCAAAAAGTAATCTTTTAGTAGAAAATGACTAAATCTTCCATCTCTGAAGTCACCAATAAAGTTATTAGTATCTTGAGGTTGCCTATCTTTCCTTCACCTCCTTTTTGATGAAGACACGTCTCTTTCTTAATAAGGTCTGATAATATAGCTCGGTGGTAGAGTCCTTCCTAGCAGATGTGAGGTGTTAAGTTCAATTTACAGTACTTCAATATGACTCAGGGGGGGTCAAAGCCATGATGGAAGAATCAACAGAGAAAGCTGACCTGAGCTAGTGGAAGCACATGGACTCTGGACCTGCATGGAGCCTGCATGGGACCTACCTAGGCCCTCTGCATGTACAGGACAGTTGTGTAGCTTGGTCTGTTTGTAAGGCTCCTATCAATGAGATCAGAACCTGTGCCTGGCACTTAGCTGGCTTTTGGGAACCTGTTCTCCAAGCTGAATTACCTTGGTCAGGCTTGATGCAGGGGGAGGAGCTTGGTCCTGCCTCAACTTGATGTGTCATGCTTTGTTCAAACCCATGGGAGGCCTGCCCCTTTCTGAATAGAGAGGAAGGAGAAGTGGGTGGATGTGAAGTGGGATAGATGGGAGTCTGGGAATAGGGAACCAGAGGAGAGGAGAGAGGGGAAACTGCAGTTGGTATATAAAATAAAGAAAAAAACTTAATTAAAAAATTTATAAAAATAAAGCAAAACATCAGAAAAAGCTAGAAAGTTGAGAGTTGATTCACATACTTTGTTCATTCCATTTATTCTTTCAACATTATATTTTGTGTAACTCCACTTCTGTCTTACATCTTAATTATGTTTCTTGGTTCTGTTCTATCTATCTATCTATCTATCTATCTATCTATCTATCTATCTATCTTTCTTTCTTTCTATCTATCTATCTATCTATCTATCTATCTATCTATCTATCTATCATCTCTCTAATCTATCTACCTATCTACCCAGCCACCCAAGAATCCATGAATCCATGAATCCATCCACCCATCCATCCATCCATCCATTCATTCATTCATCCATCCATCCATCCATCCATCCATCCATCCATCCATCCATCCTCCCATCCATCCATCCATCCATCCACCCATCCATCTAGCCTCAAATACCTTTGCTTATTAAAACATGATCTGGCTATGTAGCACAGGCTGTTTTGGAACTTGCTTCATATTAAAGGCTGCTTTCAAATTCATCAACCTCTTTTGCTCCTTGAAAGTAAAATTACAAACTGCAGTTCCAGACTTGGCTAAATATGTGCCAACCCAATACTCATGTTTCAGCCCCTTCCATTTTCATCACTTCACTATTATACATCATACTTTGTAAGACTGTATTTTCATTCTGTCGTTTATATTCCCAATTTCTTCATTTTGTCCTCATTCTCTAGTCCATTTCAATCTGGCTTCTTAGCCTATCATTCATGAACTTGTTTTAGAAAATGTCATCTTGACTTACATGGCAACTTCTCTCCTCTGAATTTTGTTCCACCTGAATAGATTTTCTTCATCAATATTCATGAAACACTCTTAATCTAATGATTTTTAAACTGGTGGTTCCAGGCCAGGATATGTACTTGACTTCTGCAATTTTTATGTATATCCTTCATGATGTCTTCCCCCATGGTTCTAAATAGTAGCAATAGTGCCATAATTTATGTGTGTCTGCATCTAGGACAAATATCTATTTAGATAGTTCACAGACTTAACGTGTATAAATATGAGCTTCTTTCCATACCATCATGTCTCTTTCTTTTATATTACTTAGGTAAAAACAGTCCGAGTTACAGGCCTGCGAAACATCCTTACTTTCGACTTTCCCACCACCTTGCCTTCTCTTTTCATGACAAATACATTAATATGTCCTATATCTTTGCTATTCGATACCTAATTGGAATCAGAACTTCTGGGTGTTATTCCTCCTTCCTTTAATTTATTTAGCCCCTCAGTGCCTTGGTTTCCCTCCTATGGCATTGGGAATAACGTGAACCCCTATTTCAAAGAGGTATCTTAATGTTTTATATAAGAAAATAGTAAATTCACATGAGCAAATTATCAGAAATGTGTTAGGGACCATTTTGGTTTGTCAGTTTCCTTTATCTATCTGCTTCTGTTTATAATGTCACTACCTATTTCAGAATGTCATCATCTTCTTGTATATATTACTACAATAACCCTTAATTTGTTTCCCTGCCAACCAGTCTTGTCTCTATTCAATGCATGTTCTTTGTTGTCAACACAGCAATCTGTTTAGAAAGAAAACACACAGAGGAGTTTTGTTACATTCTAGTGTATCCACACTCTTTCAGAAGTCACAGCAGTTTCTAGGCCTATGTTTCATTTTCTTTGGCATCTTCTTTGTGTTTGATAACCATATTTTTAAAAATTACTTCATTGCTCTATGTTCTCTCATTCCTCTTTTTCTTTGCATGACCCATATTATGCAAACTGCACCTGGAAAATTATATCTTGAATGTAAAACACAGAATAAAGTATCATACCCCCATGAATTATTTTGTGAACTTCTTTCCTCATCTGACTTCTCAATGCTTGCAAAGCATTCCAACTAGTGTATGTCCATTACAGCTGGTGCTACATGTCAGGCTCTCCATAAGTTCACAAACTCCAGTAATCAGATATCATTGTTCTATTGAATCGCTCTGCATCTCTAATTTAGTACTAGACTGGACATGAAGTGTATGCTCAAAAATGTTCATATATTAAATCAGCGAGATGTATTATAGTTAGTTGCCAGATTTTTTTTTTAAAAAAGTGAGATGAATCTTTAGAATGTAGGTGCATTAAAGAGGATCTAGGGTTGGGATCACTGTCATTGAATAGTAGATGTAGGAGTGTGTAAAGAACTTGTCCAGCTTGAGAAAACTGAAATGGTAAAAGGATCATCAAGAAGAAAAAATCTCCATGATAACTTCATCTTTGAGAAACCATTGCCCAATTTCATAGTATTACTGCCCCTGGGTATTCACCAGAGTTTGATTTTAAGATGCCTTTTGCATACCACAATGTGTAGAGCCTTTCATTTTTTACATAAACCAACATGATATTTATGTAGAGTCTCTCATACACTTTAAATCCCCACTAGATTTCTTACAATATCAAATACAATTTAAATGCAGCATACATAATTGTTGCTGCATTGTTGCAGAATTAAAAAGAAATGTGTCTCAGGATTTGTGCTCAGGATAGATAGAAATTTTACCAAATACTTTCACTCCAAGGTTGAATGTTAGATATATAACTTGTAGATATGAAAACCTGGGTATATTTCAACCCAGTTCTCATTTTCTTGCAGAAGGAAATTTATTGGAGAGTATTACTTATATATACATACTCATACCCTAAAACAATCCTTTGTTTTCATCAATTCTCATGATAGAATTTATTTGTTACATTTAAAGAGCTCTTATCATTTGTAAACCTAATAACCCACAACATATACTGTTTCTATTGAAAAGCCTCCAGCATCTTCAAGTGAATTTTGCTGTTATCTTCCTAAAGGCAGCTAGGCTGTGATGTATCAGTGAAGAATGCCTATTTGAGTATTAATAGAAGTAATCTTAACACTAAGAAACTATACTGAGAATCTTGTCAATAATTCTGTCCTCAGCAAGATAAGCCTCAGTGGTTAATAAACAAGGTAGTTTTAAAATAGAAACACTGAACATCACATACATACACGTAAGCACATTCGCACAAATACACGCACACTGTCTAGAGCTTTTCAGCAGGTTGGATGATGAAAGAAGAGAGCAAAAGGGCCACATAGACAGTCAGTCGTGTTTGGTGCTTCCTATTTTTGGATCTACGCAATCACAGAGTGAGTCACCATCAGTGATGGTTAAAATTTTTACTGACGCATTTAGCAGGGACAGGCCAGAGAATCATTTATGTGGAATGATTTGAAGGGCACTTGGAGACCTCCTTGTTCCTTCAAATATCATGTCTTACAGGCTGCTAATGACATTTGCAGTATCTACCTCCTTGTCACTCAAAGGATACATTACCACATTATGAAGTGTTAGCTCGCTGAATCAGACAGCTGTCAAACAAAAAGGCTTGGAAATGGAATGAAAATCAGAGATTCTTTTATGTAAAGGATAGATAGGTAGTAACAAATTGTTGGAATATCTAAAGCAAGGGACTTCAGGAGTTTCCCAGCCTTTTAGAACAGGAGTGGGTACACAGACCAGTCAGGAATACCATAATACTTGTTCACAAAACAGCCACCTTTTCCCCCTGAATCCTTGTCCCCTTCCCACAGGGAGAACACAAGCATCACTGTTCTCCCTTCCTGCAGGTTATTTTTTGGCTCATTTCTCCAACATATTCAGATATAGAGAATTTTTATCTTAATTCTGTCTCCACTCTAACAATTAGAGAATTTAATTTAATTCATAATCTTCTGCCACAAGAATCACAGGTTTAACACTCTATTTTTTTGTTTTATGATGTGTTTACCTATGTCAACATACTCTAAAAGTGGCTTTTGCATACCCTCTGATCTCTGAATTAAGGAAAGAAAATCTCCTAATAAACAAAACCCCAGAGGTTGGGAGCTTTCTTACCAACTGTTCAATTATACTTATTTTCACATGCTTCATTTTCTTTTCCTATCACCTGTTCTCTAATGACTTGTAGTCTGAATGGCATCATTAGTGCTGGCACTATTTTTCAAATCTTAGAGAGTTAAATGTTCATTATCTAGGTTGTGGAATATTCTTTAAGAAGAATAAGATAAGAAAAATAAAGATACTGATTTAATACACTTGCAAGAGTTGAAGACAGATAAATAATCTCTACCTCTTATATGTATCATAAAGATATTAAATATAAATAAATATTCAAATGTTGAGATAGAACACTTAAATCATTACAAATCCAGTAAACCCAGTTTAAAGAATACTTTTTTGTTTTGCAACAAATTACTGTGGGGTGGTTTGGGCATTATAATTATTTTTAGTAGACAACTTCCTTGTATCTATATATTATGCATTTCACAGGAATATACTGCATTTCTGTAATGGAGCATGTATATTTTATTAGGCACTGTCATCAACAAAGTGATCTAGCAACACATGTGACATGAAAGAAAAAAAGAGACTCAGAGGAGAAATTTATTGATTGAGTGGAAGATGGGGAAAGTGGTGTACATGAGGGGGAAAATCTACTGAAATACACTTTATTTCAAATAGTATCTTGTATACTAATTAAAACATTTTAATACAAAAATAAAACAACTTCAAATGGATTTTGAGGTTTGAAAAGTTGGCCTTCAAATGTGATATTTTCAAACCTGTTAATGTGCCTCCCTCCGGGCAAGTCACTTTACCTCTTAGCTTTGTCATTTTTAAAATAGCATAGTATAGTAACCACTCTTTATTCTTTCATGGTTACTGTGAAATTTACAAAGCTACCTACAAAATCACTGATACACTTAATATCAGACTGTAGCTCAGACTGTATAATGTTACTTTTATATATGTTTTCAGGGCTCGCCTTTTCGTATGGGATAACAAATTCGTGTGCTTTTTCCTGGGAAGACTGTTTCTCCTATTCTCCACATTCCTTAGTCACCTGTAGTTCTTTGTTTAAGGTTGAGGCAACTTCCTGTTTTTCCCCTCTCCAAATTAGCAAGTCTATTGCTGTTGTCCTTGTTCAGTGCATGTTTAGGTAGCCATATTGCTGAGACTTTGTAAATGAAGCTTCTGATATTCCTAGGAGACAATCTTACAGCAAACTTGCTGATCTTCTGGCTCTTAGCCTCTTTCTCCCATCCTCTTTTCTGCAATAATCTCTGAGTGTTAGGTGCATAAGTTGTGTTTTATATGTTTCCATTGGGTTCCACTACTCTGCATTTTGATTGGATGTGGTTTTCTATAATCATCTCTGTTGCAAAGAGAAGTTTCCCTGATGTGGGGGTGAGGTCTACACTTATCTCTTTGTGTAAAGACAAATATTTATAATATAGCTAGGGGTTGTGCTGGGTTAGTAAAGTGGTGGTTGTGGGTACTCCTCCCAAGGTATTCTTCGAAGATCCATGATTTCACTAGCTCTAGGTAACTGGCTAAATTTTCAATACAAGCATGTTTTCCCTCTTGTTGAGTCGGTCTCAAGTCCAATTAGAGAGCTGTTGATCACCACCACAGTATGCTTACCACTAAAGTTATAACTGAAAGTTATACCTTAGATTTGTCATACTGTACTGGCCATTATTGTGGTTCATAGGCATCATATCTGGATATCATTGTTAGTTGCTTTCCACATTTGGAAACACACATGGTACTTTTTGGTACTGTGAAAGCTAGTCCTCAGGAAGGAGGCTTTCAGGTCAGTTACAGTTTAAAAACCCCTGGGCCCAGTGTCTGAATTGCAGTGTTTTCAGCAATATGCACTTCTGCTTCTACTTCTGGGGTTTAACCAAGGGAACAGCAATGGCTTGTAATATATTGGGAATCTCTTGGGCAACACTGATCCACAACTCAGAAGAGAGCCTATGATTCCTGGTGTTGAGGTTTTTGTTAGATGCTCTTTGGCTCTTGGATGAAACATTGTCAGCAAAGATAGGGAAATTTCTTTTATACAATATATGTATATTTACATGGTGACTTATGTTTATTATAAGTATTTTAGGTAGATCATTAATAGTATGATTCCTTATGACTTTTCAGACATCTTAACTGTTATTTTACTCTTCCCCATCCTTCTGCATTTAACTACTTCTCCTTTCCTTAATTAGAGCTCTCTCATTTTTCCCGTTTTCCCTATGCATTCACTTATACCATGCTTTTCCCTCAGAGAAAAACTTTATCACCATTTAGTATTCTCTGATCCAAGAAAGGCTCTAAAGACGATAATACATTTTTATTCAATATGGTAATTGAGTAGTCTAGGACATATGTAAAATGTGAAAGTCATTGATTTTTTTCATAGAAATAACTATGTGTAAAAATTGATATTATAGGTCTCTTCTAACAATGACAGTAGAAAACATATATGGAGGAACTACATTTGTCTCTGCATGACTCTGAAAGGACTGGGAAGAAGAATTATGGTTTATTTAATAGGCCAATGGGTAAAATGTCTGGGATTTAATATCATTTAATCATGGGTTTAATCTCTTGACAACAAAGAAATATGTATGTGTGTATTTCTATACAAACAAGATGCCCACATATCTGATTCATATTTGTGCATTCACTATAATAGAATCATAGATCATGCCATCATTACTATAAAGTATTTATTAGAAAAAACTGAATAAATTTAAGAAACTACACCGTTAATTCATGATTTACACTCACACTTTACCTAACCCATTCCTAAATTTAACTTGGAGAGATGTTAAGGCTCTACAAAATAATATCAACAGGTCCTTTGAAAGCTATGCCTTCAGCACAAAATTCATTTACATTGTTACTGTAAAAGTTCAATTTCTTTTAGTTGGTATACAAAGTACTGGGTTTTATCATGACATTTAGTATATGCATATGTATAAGTGTACATATATGTATGTGTGTGTATGTGTGTGTGTGTGTGTGTGTGTGTGTAATTACATGTTGCTTATGTTTGCTCCCATTGCCCTTCCTTGTGTTCCCCTCTCCCCTCATGCTTGTTCCCTTTCCTTCTTGGGAGTAAAAGAGATTGATAGAATTCAACCTTATGCTTAGCATTAATGCTAAAATGATATTTCAGTTGTGTTTTTGTACCCAACCTCCTTAACTGTGGTTGTGCCTTACTTCAGCAAGAGTAAGTAAACATTTATTCTTGCACATACCCCTCCACCTCCTGAAAAGTTTTCTTCTTTAATCAAGATACAATGTGTTGTGAGGAAATAGAGTACAAGGCATGGCATAAAGATACCTTCTCTTTTTGTAAAGACCTTACACTGAATAGTTTAAGATGTGAAGAGCCATTTATTACCTTGGGCATTTTCATATAATTTATGAACATTGGGAAGGATGTTTCTAAGAGCTCTTCTATCTCTAAAGCACACTGGATCTAATTCCATATTCTCAATACTGTTTCTTCAGTTTTACGTTTTCTCTTTCAGAAAATGGGAAGCTGTGCCCTAAGAAGTGTCAAAAATCATTTTTATCCTCCATATATCTCATGGACAACATTTTTGCCGATTTACCTTCCCTTAAAAGACTTGAGGCAGTAGGAATATAAATTCCAATGAAATCCACAGCTGCTACTAAGTGCCTACTTGTACTCAATTCTAGACTCAGCATTAATTGAAAGCAAAAATTATAAAACCAAACAAAAAACACTGTTATCAAAAGAAATAAAGGCAGGCTCTATTTTTTGATACAGCAGAGGAGTTAGAAAGAATGGCTTAGAGAATGACAGACTATGCATGCAAAATTAATCCTCCAGGGCTATCGGGCTCAATTTGTCTATTTTGTGGATGAAAAGCCTGGTGTCCAAAGAAGTAAAGGGATTTTCCAAGACACAGAGTAGATCAAATTCAGAGATAATTCTCAGCCCAAGGGTTTCAACAAATTTGTGAATTAAACTTGGGTCAGAGCCATACTAACTGACAGGGCCTAGATCATTCTCTCTGCTACACTAAAATGCCAAACTCCCTCTGGGAGAAGGGTAGAAGAGAACTGACATACAATTAAGTTTAACATTGAAATTTTTTTTTTCTTATTTAATGTTGAAGAGCTGCTGAGGCATGAATTATTTCTATTTCACACACAAAGAAATTAATGATTAAATTGATTAATTAGCTTGCCCATCTCTGATCACATTTTAAGCTGGTGGCAGAAGCGAGCATTTTTTTTTTTTTTTTTTGAAGCGAGCATTTAAACAGGGATATCTCTTTCTAAAACCCATTTTCTCCATACAAATACACATACACATGCACTGAGTACCTATGGACACATTTGTGAACAATGTATACTCACAATGAATATTATGACAGTGTATGAGTAAGTTAAGCTTCCTATGTGGCCTGAATTCTCAGGCATTTTTTTTTAATTTTGCAATTTTCCCCTAAAGCTAATACATACTAGGCTCTTAGAACACTAGTTAGCATGTCAATGGAAAAATCATTTTAGAAGTCAATATTTAAATAGCATTTCAAGACTTGTAATTATTTACCAAGCCTAAAACACATGAAACAAGTTATGGAGATCAGCACAAACCTTGATATTTCCATGCTAACACACAGACACACACAGACACATACACACACACTCTCTTTCACTCAAACACACAGTAGATATTTTGAAATAGTAATATTCATCATTATATGGTCATGTTATATGCTTTATGTTCTTATAATTGATATTTTATTTTCATACATCCTCTTCTATTGGACAGATAAGCAAAAGTGGATGGGCTGTTAAAATAAACAGGGCTAAAAACAGATGTCCCGGTCTAGAGAACTGTCAGTATATTCTGCCCTCTTTTTTTTTATATGGTTAGCGAGATATGAAGAAAATCTATTTTTCTCTTACCATGCTGAAGTTTCAGAAAATAGAGATATGTGGATTGGAGTTGTAGCTCATGGTAAAAGGCCTATTGATATGTGTGAGAGGCCCTGAGTTCTATCCTCAATACCAAAAAATACATGATAAAAGAAAATTGAGATATGTGTCCCAAATAGTAAAGTATTCTCTAAATTCTTTTTTAGAGGAAGGCACTCTATCAGTGCTGGGGGAGCCTCTGCTTAGCCAACAGTACACAACACAACTGTAACTAATATCCTTAATACATGCATAACCATTTCATTTCTGATTAATGCCATTTTTGCTAGCCCATTAATAAACATTAAAACCTATATAAGGTAAGTAGAGTAAAATATCTCGATTCATCTTTTATAACTATTATAAAGAAAATATTTAGAATTACAAATCCAAGAATCCAGTCCAGAAAATTTAGTAAAGAAACTTCATTGATCCCAAATGTATTTCTTATTCCTCTGTGGTTGGAAAGGGAGTGCTTCATATGTTATCCTATCTGGACTATATATTTTATCCTGTTAAGTTTGAAATGCATTTTCACTGATTGAGTAGTTTTATTATTAACTCTCTGCCAATGCATTGGTGGAATGGTTGATAATCAGCTTGGATCTGTGGTAGAATCTGCAGAAGATGGGACTTGTCTAAACAATGAGAAGAGGAGGATAAGGAGAAACCAGGGATGGGAGTGGAGATGGGTAGTAAGAGAGGATGTGAAGACAAGCTATTGCTCCAGTGGGGGACAAAACATTATTGATTCCAAAGCTGTTCAGCTGCTTCTAGCCTCAGGGCTGTGACATTATTAAAAACTTCAATTTGGTGACAAATACCTCACAGAATCTCTTGAAGCTGGCTGAGGAACGGTGGCAGCTTCTTGACAGGCTGAAATTGTATTTGTCAGTTCAAGACAGGCTGTGGAGACTGAGTACGCTTTTAGTACATCCCACTCCATTCTACCCCAGTCATGCCCACATAGGCAAACTCGCATGCACAATCACTTGGAAAATGTTCCAATATTCCTAGCAAGGAAATATTTGCTGTAGAAAGGGAGAAGTTGAGGAAAGAAAGGTGTTTGAGCTGGATGAGTTCCCATAAGTGGTCTGGCAAGACCATTAGAGGGCCTGTCTGAGGTGTTGTCTTATCTGGACCTGGGCTCCTTCTTTGAGAGATTTTATCTGTCCTCCTTAGAATTTTGAGGCTATATTGCAGAGGGGGTCTTTATAGGCAGAGACAGAAGAATGATTTGTGGATAACTAGTTTGCCAATGTTAAAGCAAACCAGATACAAAATGGTAAATGAAGGGAAGGATACAGGATGCCAGAAGGAAGGACAAAATGCGGGAACAAGAACATGGGAGGAAGAAGAGTGAACAAACTAGGTTTGACAAAACATTTAGATTAAAGAAGTCTTCTCAAAGACTTAGAATGCCACGAGATAGCTTGGAAACATGGATCTGCCAGGGCTACGTAAGGTAGAATGAGGAGAAACATTACCTCCAAGCAAAAATCTGTTGTTCACCACAGTACCTTCAGAATGAGCAATTAGTTTGACATACAGCAAGCTCTGATATTTCTTGAAGAAATACATGTAGTAGTGGATATAATTATAATATAATACGATACTGTTTGGCCTCAAAAAGAAATAGCACAACTGCTGTTGCCACTGATGCTACCAACACGACTGCAGTAGCCCAGTAGCAACTACTATTACTACCAGCATACAACATCTTCTCCAGTGGTAGCTGCTCTTCTGAGTGTTTTTGAAGAAATATCTCATTTAAGATTCATAATATCTCTATGAATTGGGTTAGTATTATTATCAACATTTGTGAAAGACAGTATTTTGTTGCTTAGAGGCATAGATTTTAAACAAATCTTGGCTCCCCTTTTTCCTAGGGAGATGACCTTGCTCAAGTAACATACTTAGTCTCTGCTTTTCCAACTGTAAAATTAAGATAGAGCCATTGTGTTTACTAAGTCAGTACGTGAGTAGAGTCTTTGGCTCTCTTGCTGTTTTCAGGTTACAGATGGGAAAACTGAAGCACAAAGTGAATAAAAGTAATATGCACAAGGTTCCATAGTAAATTAGTGGTAGAGATAAAATTTAGACTCAAGTAGCCTGTCATTCTACCTAACTATGGAGACACAGGACTCACTTAGTATCTCACATACTTGAGCACTGCATCTAGTCTTCAATTCCTTAGGAAATCCAAGTGCATTTCTTCAATATCTTTTTTGTTCTTATTTCCCCATTTGCTAATAAGAAAATTCCCTATATGAGTTGTAAAATGTTTTCTTTGTTAATGTTGACTTATCCTATATCCACATTCATTACAAAACTGGGTCCTTCAATTCAGTTGTATGACAGTCTTATTACTCTTCAAATTTCTTCCAGTTCTATAACAATGGAAAACTGTAACAACTTGATTCTGCAATACCACTCTCCCACCCCAGCACTCACACATACACACACACACACACACACACACACACACACACACACACACACACACGATGTGGGAAGCTGAATATGAATTAAGGATTTCTGAGTTTTCTGTGTGGCACAACAATTTATTACTTTTTGCTTGTATTTCTGAATTATCTCCAAATTGATATCACTCCCTTCATCCAACTTCTACTAAGCTTTTGCCTCTACATGACAACCAGAGACCTTTATCCAACATTAATATTCTTCTGTCATGCTCATACTTAAAACATTTATAAAGTTTTTCCCTGTTTCTGTAGTATTGGAGAATCTCCCTGATCTAGGTCTTGACATTATATTCTATCTGATTTAACTTCTATAATATTTATCATTTTCTTCTGTGTTCAATGATTATTAGTAAGGGGAGAGGAAGAAAATAGAGAAAGGTCATACATCCTCACTAAAGTTGGAGCTCCTGAGGAATAAAAATTATACATTTAGAAGTCTCTATGTTCATGATGACCAGAATGGTTAATAAAGAGTAAATATAATCCAAACATGTAAAAGAACTAACTGTAAGTGGCTGAATTCATTAATGATTAGTAAAAACAAATTTTCTGGATTCATTCTAATAACAGATATGGCAAAGACTTCTGAATTTTGTAAAGTTGAATAAAAATGAGGCAGAGACAGATTTTCCTTTCATTAAGACACAAAGAAGATTGAACGGTTATGTAGTAAAAGTGCTATACACCACTGATGGAGTGGGAAAAAAACACTAGGGCAATCAGAGAATTCACTCTCAAAGAAGTAACAGCCTGTACCAGAACACTGTAAGAGTATTAACACCCAGAAAAAAACAGAGTAGGGTTTGCAGAGCCATTCTCAGGCCCATGCAAGCTCAGGCAAGATTAAACTGACTGTTCAGAAAACTGTACTTCAATGTTAGTCAAAAATCAGTGCTATGTCATGTTGGTATTGATACCTGACAATTAGTGGGGAGATACTGACTTTTGCCAAACTACTTGTGCTTCTTTAAAATTTCTTTTCAATTATGTATTGACATTTACTGGATGTATTTTTTTCAGAGGTTCAAGGAAATATGGCCTTTTGTATAAATGACTATGATTATCCAATCTATTTTGTCCATGCATTGGTTATTTAGCTATCTATAAAATAGTTTCCAAAAGTTTTTGACAAATTTATAATTTGTTTATTAACAGCAAGCTTGTTCAAATGTGTTTACCTTGTTATTCTAACTAGAGACAATAATCAAGGCTAAGAAGCAGTATTTTTGTCTACCCAAAACATGACATTTGTATAATTTAAATAATTAATGAGTCAAGCAAAGAAAATACATCAGGTATTTCTCTGGATGTAATAGCTCTTGTGAATGTGAATATTGTGCACCGTGTTTGAATGTGTAATTTTTTTCTATGTTGCTTTCCAGTAAGGATATTTTTAATAAATCAGTAAAATAAAATAAAATAAAACTAATAAGATGAAACAAAAACTAACACATCAGAATTTAAAAAAAAAAAAAACAAAGAAAAAGAAGGGAAAGAGCCCAAGAAATGCCACAAGAAACAGAGACCCACTCATTCACACTCAGGAATCCCCTAAAATATCACTAAACTGGAATTTATAATATATGTACAAAGGTCTTAAAGGGTTAAAAGTGAGAAGAAATATATATATATATATATATATATATATACATATATATAATAAAAGTAAGAATAAAAACAATAAAATAAAACTTTTAAAATTAAAAAAGAAGAGCCCTCACATGACATTATGAGATAAAGAACCTCTAAAGAAGCTGTTGAGTTCATTTTCTGTTGGCCATCTATTGCTGAGCATGCAGCCTGCCTTTAAGTGTACATTGTTTCCCCACTGAGCCCTCCTGGAAAAAAAAAAGCAACATAGATTTTCATTTGCAAGTAGTTATCAATTGCAGATTGCTTCTGGGTTTGGGATTGGGGAAGGCGCCCATTTCTTCTTTCAGCTTTAGGACCCCAGCTGGTGCAGACCTGTGCAGACTCTGTGCATGCTGCCTTGGTCTCTGCGAATTCATATGTGCTTTGGCCATGTTAATTTAGAGGGCCTTTTCTTGGTGTTTTCCATCCCCTCTGACTCTTACACTGTCTCCATCTCCTCTGCTGCAGGGTTTCTTAACCTGTGAGATGAGGGATTTGATGAAGCCCTCCTGTTTAGGGCTGAGTGTTCTCAGGTTTCTAACTCTGCATAATGTATGGTGGTGGGTCTCTCTGTATTTGCTCCCATTTGTGTTTGTTTTCATATACTGCAGGAGGAAGCTTCTCTGATGATGGCTGAGCACTGATCTGTGAGTATAGCACAATGCCATTACAAGTCATTTCAGTGCTACATTTTTTTTTTTGGAACAGTAGTATTTGGTTTTACCCTATGTCTCTGGGCTATCTAGTCTCAGGTTCTTGGTTACTCAAGCAAGTGATGGATATGGGTTTCATTTTGTGGAGTGGACCTTCAGTCAAATCAGCTATTGGTTGGTTTCTCTCACATACTTTGTGCCAACTTTGCATATCTTGCAGGCAGGATACCATTTTAGACATAAGGGTTTTTTTTTGATGGATTGGTGTTCACGTTTCTCCTTTGGTTTTCTCCAGAGCGCCTTCTTATAGGGATGAACACTATATGTAGGTGCCAGCTTGATTTCTCCATGTTCAATGTGTAGGTGTTTTCTTCAGGAATGAAGCTTTGTTGTCAGTTTGTGGGAGGCAACCTATATT
The DNA here is from genome assembly GCF_949786415.1 of Peromyscus eremicus. NCBI lineage: Eukaryota > Metazoa > Chordata > Mammalia > Rodentia > Cricetidae > Peromyscus > Peromyscus eremicus. Next base: position 51,734,846 of record NC_081439.1, read on the forward strand.
CTTGGCAACATTCTTTGTAGTTTGGGGATTCTCATGAAACCCTTTTGGCCAACAACTCAATTTGATATACCCCAATCCCTATACTGGAAGATTCATTTGGTAATAAGAGATGACCAGTTAGGGCTCTCTCTCCCCAGCTATTTGGTGACTTCATTTAGATTGTCTTCATATATGAATATATTTTAGGAAGTTTAAATTGTATCAGGTTTCCATACTACTCTTCAAATGGTCCTTCATGTTAGCTGTCTCTCCCTGTATTCCCTTCCCTATGTCCCTCTTTCCTCCATCTCCTACTTGACCTTCCCATTCCAGTTCCCTCTCCACCCCCATCCACAGCTGTCTATTCCATTTTCCTTTCCTAGGAAGTGCTATCTGCCTCTCCTAATCCCTTCCTCTATACCTAATCTCCATTGTTCTACAAATTGTAGCTTGGCTATCATTGAATACAGTCCAAATTTGTCTTTCTGAGTCTGGATCACTACATGCAGGATGATTTTTTTTTTCTATTTCCACCCATTCAATAAGGATAGTTAATAGCTATTGTTTTTTTTGTGTATGACTAGGCTAAGAATCTCAGATATCTGTTAAAACCTTACTCCTAGAGGCTGGAGATAGATCTTGGCGGTAGAGTGTACGCCTAGCTTATATGAGACTACAGGTCTAGTAGTCCCTTGCAGCAATAAATAAACAAGCATTACTGCTAGGCATGTCTCTGTAATAGTAGAGATTGCAGAAGACAATAATATTTGAAATAGCAGACTGAGTAAATAAGATCTCTCCTATCCAAAGTGAGTAGGTGTTATTAATCTCTGCAGAGCCCCCAAGAGAATAAAAATTCTGGCAAAAGATGAATGTATTTTCCGTTTTAGATTTGGCACATCCATTTCCTGCCTTTACACATTGAAACCCAAGACTCTGGGACTCAGATCATCGTGCTTCCCTCAGGATGTCAGTTAGTTTTAGGCTGAACTATATTACTAACTCCCCTTGTTCTCCAGCTTGCAGATGATGTATTAAAAGATTTCTCAGCATCCACAATCTCACATGCCAATTCCTATAATAAATCTCTTCTTTATTGTCTGTGTATAATTTATTGATTCTGTTTTTCTAGAGAACCCTGGTGAATGCAGATATTTCTTAGCATTATCAATTTTGTTAATTCCATTCTTACTATTTTCCATTCCCTTTTTTGTATATTTCCTTAGTAATCCCCACCAACAACCCCTTAATACAGCTTCTAGTATGACTACCTTCATTTAAGTAGTTTAGAGAAAACCTGAAGAAGCCTGCATGATTCATTCAGGTCTAATATTAGTAACTTTGAACTCAAAAACAAACTCAGCCAACACTACATGGAGGAACAAAAGTACAAGGAGGAGTGAGATATCATTAAGCTCACAGAGGCATACTGTGACTAGAGCCCTGTGACTAAGGTATTAGTGATACAGAGAATGTGTATAAGAGGAGTGGGCTACTTGCCTGGAACTCATTCTATACCACAAGCAAAATGAAAATGTATTGCTAACATCTGAGTTTATTAGCCATTTATTCAACTATTAACAAGAAGCAAGTGATTCAAATATAATCTATAAGATGCTGGGCAGAAGTCTGTATGGTAAGTTAGTTTATTATCTTTAACATCGTACAATTATTGAACTAGTTATGAACCTTGGAAAATATTTCAGAGGTTTGGGGGCCTAAACAGGCTCAGAAAATCATTAGTCTGGGTGATAGCATAATCTCTGCAAGGACACTCCCAAAAATACACATATTAGGAGAGGTGGGTTATGGCACAGATGGTCATTTTGTATTAACTGAAGAGCTAACTTTCACTTTAAAACTAAAGAAAGAAATTATTATAAAAATAAGTCATGACCATGAGAGTCGGTTCCAAATGTAAGAGCCCATTACATAAAACTCAATGAATAGTACAGAAATTGCCATTGATATGTACAACATGTGATGCAATTTTCTAATTCATTTGTATATTACTTCCTTGGAAACTCTCAGTAGTTCTATGATAAAATGCCAGTCCTATATTCTAATTGAAGAAATGGAATCTCTAAGATTAATTCTTCAGGTGAATTTTAAGAGGAATAGTGAGTAGTTGATTCCTTCTTGGTCTAACCTATAGTTTATGCTATTTAATATCCCTAGAAATGACCAGAGGAGAGATGTGTATACAATTATCAGAAATGAGAACTCTTTAATCTTGGCTTGGGAAACTCAAAATTCAGTATTATAGTATGGAAAGCAGTATTTCAGAACGATTGGTATTGTAAACACACCCATTTACCCACATGAATCATTTGCTTTGTCAATTATCCTACTTTGTCAATCAAGTAGGAGGTTCTCATCTTACTAACTCTACATTTCAGTGCGTAGGCTACATCTTGCTACCAATCTGAGTTAGAAAAGCAAATAAAATTTGAAAGTAAAGTTTCATCTCTTTTAAGTCATAAAGCATATTCTTAAAGCAACTGAAGTGATTTATTGTTATCCATGGCCATTCCTTTACCCCCACTAGAGGGGCCAATCTCTTCTTGACTGCTATTTACATGGGAAAGGTCATTAATTCATATCACATTCATGTAGCCTGAGTGATATTTTGCATGTAGTCTGTTATATTATTTTTTCTCCATCTTATGTTAAAGCAATCATTTAAAAAATGACAGTGTAAACCAAATTGCAAAGCGATAATTAAAGGACTAAAGAGAATTATTTTCCAGCATGTTAGGAAAACTGTTACACTCTGCATACTAATTGCAACTCGTTCTTAAACACTCATTTAGGAAATTTCCCTAAGAAGGTATAATTGTACCATTTTTTTTTAGATACTGAGTACAAATAATCAACACTTTTATCAACGCTCTGTAACTCTTACTTTTCCAAGTCAGACTCCTGTACATAACAATCTCTTAGCTAAAATGAGTATTTAATGAATGCTTATTCACGAAGTTGAATGAATTCCAAACACACTTGGCATATCAAGGATACATATTTTCTCTTCTCATGGGGGAAATTCTGCTTAAGAACCATTCAGAATAGCCTTGCCTGACCATACAAACTTCAATGTCTGAAAGATTCTCCCAGTGTCTGTTCCTATCCGTTTATCGAGTGCTTTGTGGTGAAGACCATTATTTCATCATTCACTTCTTTTGTAAAGGTAGAGAAAGAAGGCTTACATCAAATACACCCACCCCAGAATGTATCCATGTGTCAGCCATGTTCAGCTTGTTTTCCCAAAAAACTGAGCTTTGATATGTTAAACCACATAGCATTTAGGCTTGGCTGAACTAATCTGCCCTAGTTAGCTCAGTCTTTTCCAGCTAGCATCCTGTAGTTATCTGTGGAGTAATAGAGAACAAGTCCTGCTTGTTCATAATGTTTGTTTTACACAACTCTTTTATTTATTTATTTAGATTAGCATTTAAGCCCAAGTTTCTTAGAGCGTGCAATTTTTTATTCTCAGGGATAGTTGTTCCGTTTTAACAGTGGAAGAAAGAGAAACATTTGGACAGACAATTTTAGCACCTTTACATTCATACACAAAAGTTATCCTACCCAAAGCCTCCGGCAATTAGAGGCAATTCCTTCAATCTTCAGCATATTGATCTACATAGATTTGTCAAGAGGAAGACTGTTTTGCTCTGTTTCCATTTTTCAGAGAAAATCCATTGGCAGTTTTCTTCCTCAGGACTCAGATAACACACTAATTAGCATATTTATATAATCTATTTACATGTTGAAGTAGAAGCTGGATATTAAAATAGTAGAGATTACTTATTGGGAAGGAGGCTGATTTTCAGAAATTGGGGATTCTTATCTGACTGAAATTTTAGAACTATCATTAAGATAAAAGAATTTTGATATTGTATCCATATTGACTTCAGTAGGTTACTCATTTGGTTATTTGTGCATGGTACTTTGCTAGGTACTATGGAGAACAGAGGTAAACAGATCTTTCCTACTTACTTCAAAACTTCAGAATCTTCATTCCCCAAACCTTAATTCAAGCACTTGCACATAGTGATTTTGTTATTAGCTTCCCTCAAAACTCCATTTGTATTGGTCCTACTTGACCTCATCCTCTGAGCTAAAAACAAATTTCTTTAAGAATTCCAGCCCATGGGAAGAATTAAATAATCAAGGTCTGTTCATGGCAATCCTAAGATAGAGCTGGTCTGCAGCTAGCTCCTAGTTATTTTCTCTGCACTTAGTGTGTCTTCTAAATCCAAAGCCTCCTCACTGAAGTTATATATTTCATTCTTCTCCTTCTCCTTGTACCCACAAATGATTATGCTCTGGTTTCATCTATTCTCTGGCCTTTCTGCCTCCCTGGATATTCAAACTCATGCTAGCTCTTGATAATCAAATTGCTTTTATTAGTGTGAATGAGTCAGGGTTCTTCAAGCCAGAAAATGATGAAAATTACTTCTCTCATCTGAAAACCATTGGATTTGAAAGGACAAACCAAATAGGCTCTACTCTGTTTACACACAGATGCTCAACGAACACCAAATGTTATTAAATTAATTTCGTTAATACACCTAAACTACTGCTTTCTCAAATGATATTCTGTTCATTTCTGTTGAAGCATGGTATCTTGAGATGTTCAGATTTAACAGTTTGCTTTACTATTTATTATAATGTTTCCATATATATTTATATATTGTATTTTGAGAAAAGTCATCTTCATATTACTTTACCCCTTTGTCTGTCTCTCATCTCATTAATATCTTTTATCTCACAAACAGATTTACTACTATTTTATGTCATAATTTATATATATATAATCTTTATGTCTCTATATAATATCTAGGAACAAAATTTAGAGGAAACATGGCATTTATTTATCTGAGAGTGGTGTAATTAACTTTATATAATAGATACAGTTATATCCACTTTCCTAGAAATAATACAACTGTTTTGTATAGCTGAAGAACATTTTATTGCATACATACACACATGTTCTTTGTCCAGTCATCTATCTGTCATTAGACATCTAGGTTTATTTCATAATTTATCTATTGTGAGTAGTGTTGAAATTAACCCTGGTGAGCAAATTACTTTGTAGATGTTGACTTGGACTCCCTTGTGTAAAGTAAAAGGAACTACCACAGCTGATGTAACTGAAATATATGGATAATCTATTGTTAGAATTCGAGGAACCCCTACCCTAATTTTCACATTGGCTGGACTAGTATACAGCCTTCCAGCCAAATATAAGTGTTATTGTTTGTCCAAATCTGTACCAGTATTTCATTTTTTTGTTTTACTTTTACATTACCTTTAAATTTTTAATTAGATTTTATTTGTGCATGTGTGTGTGTGTTCCCTTGTAAATGTAAGTCAGCAGAAAACTGGCAATGTCAATTATCTCCTACTACCCTGTGTCCCAGAAAGAAGTTGAGGAGTGCTGAGATCATATTCGGGTCATCGGGCTTGACAACAAGTGCCTTTATACACAGAGCTCTCTCTCCAGCTCACATACATTATTATAAATCATGAAGGAATTACTGTCAAGTGAATACAGTATAATACGTGTGTATACCCTAGAATGTTTTCTGATTACCCACCATCAAAAAAGGCAGTGCCTTAACTTTCTACACCAAGGACAATCTCCTCTTTCCCTGCTCCAACTCCTTTCGTGTCTCCCACTTCTCTCCTCAAATTCGAAATCTCTTTTTTTTTTTCGAAATCTCTTTTTAAATTATTACTCTTACATGTATGTAGATGTGTGTATAGCTTACTTTGAATAATGCTAAATGTGCTCTATTCTTAAATGTCTTCTACCTTTCTTTCAACAGTATCTTTGTATTACTCATCTACATTGTGTGCAATTGTAGTCTTCTGAACAGAGTAAGATACATTTGTAATGCAGTTTTAATTTGTATTTCTGTGATGTCCAGTGATATTGTCCATTTTTAGATACTTACTGGACATTTGTATTTCATCTTTTGAGAAGTATTCAAACAATTACTCTAGTCATGTAGTCGTGTATTGTAGACAGTCTCTGTTAAGGTGCATAGTTTACAGATTTTTTTTTTCCTTTTGTAGGTTGTCTCTTTTGTTGATTAACTGTTTCTTTTTCTGTTTAGAAGTTTTTTTTAATTTCATTGTTGAGATTTGGTTTTATTTCCTCACTGGAATCTTGATGAGAAATACTTTGCTCATACCTACATCTTGAAATATTTTCCCTTCTTTTTCTTTAACAGTTTTAGAGTTTATGGTTTTTTTTTCAAGTCATTGATTCATTTGAGGCTGATTTTTGTAGACAGTGAGATATTTTTGAGACAGTGAAACGAACCTGGTTTCAGTATTTTACATATAGATAGCCAAGTCTTACAGCACCATTTCTTTAGGAGCTGACTTTTTTCCATTCACCTGGAGAGAACTTTGTTAAGAATTAAGCTGCTGTAGCTGCATGAGTTTATAACTGAGTACTACATTCTGGTCTATCGGTCTAGGTGTCTGTTTTTGTACCAGTACCATGTTATTTTTGTTACTAGAATGTGGCAGTATAACTTAAGGAATGGTGATACTTCCATCTTTATTCTTTTTGTTTGTTGTTGCTTTGTCTGTCTAGTGTCTTTTGTGCTCTTGTATGAATTGTAAGATTGCTGTGTCTATTGCTGTGAAGAATAGTGTTATAATTTTTATCAGGATTCCATTAAGCCTGTAGATTTCTTTTTATAGCATTGCTATCTTTCCATGTTAATTTCTCAATCCACGAACATCAGAGATCTTTCATCTAGTAATGTCTTCTTCAATTTCTTTCTCCCGTACTTTAATGTTGTCAATTGTGTACATCCTTCAATTACATGATTAAGATTTTTAAAAATATTATACTATATTATATTGTGAATGAGATTTTTCCTCGATTTCTTTCTGAGCACATACTTAGTTGGTATAGGGGAAGACTGTAAATTTTGGTATGTTAACTGACACTTTGCTGGAAATGTTTGCCAACTCTTAAGAGTTTTCTGATTGAGTCTTTAGGACTGCTTCAATATGGAATCATAGTATCTATGAATAAGAATACTTTGCAATTTCCCTTTTTAAAAAAAAAAAACTTGGATTCCATTATTTTTCCCATCTTGTCTTCTTGTTCTAGCTATGACATCAAGAAAAATATTGAGTAGAAATGAAGAAAGTAGGCAACTTTTTATGTTTCTGATTTTAATAGAAGTGTTTTAGTGTTTCCTATTTAGTACATTATTGCACTATATTTGTCATATGGAAGCCTTTAGTTTTTTGAGATATGTTCCCCAATTCCTACTCTGCTCATTATTTTAATCATGAAAAGATGTGGTATTTTTGTCAAGCATATTTTACATATCAATTGAGGTAATCATGTGATTTCTGGCCTGTAGTCCATTTATATGATATATCACATTTATTGATTTGCTACTAGAACCTTCTCTGTATGTTTAGAATGAAAACCACTCAGTCACAGTGAATGAACTTTCTGATGTGTTTTTGAGTTTGCAAGTACTTATTGTGAGAATTTTTGTAACTGTGTCCATTGGGTAGATTGGTCTATAATTTTCTGTTGTGTTTTTGTATGATTTGGTAGCAGTATATTACTGGCTACTTATTTTGAAAGTAGTATTATCTGTTTTTTTTTTTTTTTTTTTTGGTTTTTCGAGACAGAGTTTCTCTGTGTAGCTTTGTGCCTTTCCTGGAACTCACTTGGTAGCCCAGGCTGGCCTCGAACTCACAGAGATCCACCTGGCTCTGCCTCCCGAGTGCTGGGATTAAAGGCATATGCCACCATTGCCCGGTGTATTATCTGTTTTATAGAAATGTTAGAAAAGCAATAGTATGAATTCTTCTGCAAAGTTATGGTAGAATTCAACCATGAATCTGTTTGGGCTTGTTTTTTTTTTTTAATTTGGAAATATTTTTATTATGATTTCAGATTTGTTTAACTTGTTTATCTTCATTTATCGTTGTAGGTCATATGCATCTATAAAACCATCCATTTCTTTTTTATTTTCCAAGTTACTGGAATATAGGTTATTAAAGATGTTTACTTATTTATGTTTATTTCTGTACATGCATGTGCATGTGTGCGAGGCTGTGTGTGTGTGTGTGTGTGTGTGTGTGTGTGTGTGTGTGTGTGCATATCTGTGTTTGAGAGTGAGCCTGTATGTTCATGTGCACTTTGTGTGAGAAAAAGCCTGTGGAATCCAGAAAAGGGTGTCAGATCATCTCGAACTGTCATTATGGATGATTGTGATCTACCATGTGGGTGCTGGGAACTGAACCTGGTACTTGCTCTTAACTACTAAGCAATTTCTCCAGACACTGAAATACAAGTTTTAAAAGTTTGTTTTTATGATTCTAAATTTCACTAGCATCTGTTGAATAGCCCCTTATTCAGCTATAATTCTATTGATTTGTATCTTTGCTTGATTTTGGTTAGTTTGGCTCAGAGTTTATTGATTCAGTTTAGTTTTTCAAAGAACCAACTCATGTCATTGATACTGTATATTGCTTTTTTTGCTTTTTCTATTTCATTTTTTTTGTTCTTAATTCTTTCTTTCCATTTACTGATTTCCTGTTTGCCTGATTTTTTTTTCACCAAAATCCCAAGGTTCAATGTTAAGATTTTATTGTTCTTTTTGTTTTTGAGATATCTAACTTTCAAAGCAGGCACTCATACCTATAAACTTCCCTTTTATGATATCACTGTATTTTGTGTCATTGTAGGATTTTATGTGCTGTGCTTTCATAATTTAATTCACTTTTAACGATTTTAAAACTTTCAACTTTGTTTACTCTTGTATCTTTTTATTAGGGTATTGAGATCATGATGATCCAGATCATTACTGGAAAATGTGTATCATTCCTTTCATTTGCTTAGTATTGTTTTGGTGGTTTTCTATTTATCATTTGCTCAACTATCATTCTAGCATGGATTATTATTTCCTATAGCCTCTAATGTGTTTTCATCTTTCTCTTCTGATTAATTCATTTCAGTATCCTCTGCAGGGCTGGCTTCATGGTTATAAATTCTTTTACCCTCATTTGAACATCAAAACATTTCCCTTGCCTTTAAATTATTATAAGCAGGTTTTTTTTTCCTGTGGGGGGGTATAGTATTATTCTCAATTGATAGCTATAGTCTTTCACAAGTTTAAATACATTTCAAGCACAACTACTCTTGAAAGAACAGTTGCCATTTTAACGGGCCTTTATATATGACTTGGTGTTTCTCTCTTACAACTCTTTTTATTTAATTTCTTTTTTCATTTTACATACTAACCTCAGTTCCCCCTCCCTCCTGTTTTTCCTTTCCCCCATGTCGTCCCCATCCCACCCACCCACCCACTCTTCAGAGGGGGTAAGGCCTCCTTTGGGTAGTCAACAAAGTCTGGCATACCAAGTTGAGGCAGGGCCTAGCCCCTCCCCCATGCAATGTTGAGCAAGGTATCCCTCCATAGGCAATGGGATCCAAAAAGTCAGTTCAATGTACCTGCGAAAAGTCCTGGTCCCATTGACAGGGGCCCCACAAGCAGATCAAGCCACAAACTTTCATCCACATTCAGAGGGCCGAACTCGGTCCCATGCAGGTCCCCCAGCTCTCAGTCCAGAATCAGTGAGCTCCTACTAGCTTGAGTCAGCTTTCTCTGTGATTTTCCCCATCATGATATTTTAGTGAATATAATTTGTTGTGTATTTTTCAACTACAGTATGATGTGGGGAACTTTTATTCTCATCCTTTCTATTCAGTGTTCTAAAGGCCAGTGCTCTACATGGGTAGGCAGCTGTGATGGCTATTCTTTGTTATCAACTTAAACTACACCTGAATTAATTAAAACCCACGTATCTGGCTGGATACACTGGTAAGGTTTTTTTTTATTGATTGAATTATTTGAAATGGAAAGACTCACTCTAAATCCAGATCTTTTGAGATGAGAAGATTCACCTTTAATATTGACTACGTTTTCTGCTGACAGCCTATATAGACATGGAAGAAGGAAGCTTGCTTTCTTTTTGCCTTCTTCCTCCTACTCTCACTGGCAATCTCATTTCTTCACTGGCATTAGAGCCTCCAACTTCAGGATTCTGGTGTACTGGAGATCAGCTGAAACATCCAGCCTTGTGTTCCCAACAACTACTGGGTAAGACACTCTAAGTACGAAATCTCTCTCTCTCTCTCTCTCTCTCTCTCTCTCTCTCTCTCTCTCTCTCTCTCTCTCTGTACACACATGGGTTTGTGCATACATACCTGTTTCTCTAAAGAACCCCAACTAATACAGTATCTCTTACCCAAAGTTTGGGAAATTTTTTTTGCTTTGATTTCATCAAAAATGTTTTATCTGTCTTTTGCATGGACTTATTCTCTTTCTTCTAATGCCATTATTATAGATTTCATCTTTTCATTGTGTATTAATGATCTCTTATGTTCCAACTGTATATTTTTTTAATGGTTTTCTTTGTTCTTCCCTGAGTGTTCCAATTCCCTACCTTCTCTCCTGACCTCATATTCTGTCCTCCCTGTGATCCATTCTGTTGGGGAAGCTTTTAACTTAGCTGTTTATTTGAATGATTACAATGTTCATTTCCAGCACTTCAGTTTTGCATTGTCTTCAACATTTTTATTCATTGAATTCTGGTTAGGAATCTTGCATTGACTTCTCACTTCATTCATTTGGTATGAGTGAATGTGTGTGTGTGTGTGTGTGTGTGTGTGTGTGTGTGTGTGTTCTTTGACCTCCCAGGAAGGTTTTTCTATCCTCTTTGATTTCTTTTAACATGTTTATAGTCATTCATTTTAATTTCCTATTTGGAATTTTTTCTAATTCACTCTCATTGGTGTAATTATTGTAGGATTGTTACTTTTTGGAGATTTGTAGTCTCATTTTTTCATGTTTCTTTGTTATACTTTGCATTAAGACTTTCATATATGGAGGTAAATAATTTTTTTTAATTCAAGTCATCTTTGTTATTAGAGTGGTAGCGTTGGCAATATTCAAGTAGGGCTAGGTTGGAGTGAAGTTGAAGTATTATTTTCCTCTGTTGGGTTGCTGTTTGGGGCACCAGGATTAATAACCAGTACTACCTTGAGTCTATTATATGGTCTACAACAATAGTCACTATCAAAGTGTAGACTCACTGTGGAAATGAAGTAACTATAGAACAATCACTCCTTAATCACTGATAAATTTAGGAAGTAAAGGATACTAATAGCATTGTGTGTACTAATATACTAGTTAATTTGAATATGAATAGAACATGAAAGCAGATTAGTATTTTGCTAATAGAAAGAAGAATAGAGGTACATTAGGAGAAAGGAATAAGGGGAACAAAATAGAAGCAGGGTGATGAAGTAGTTTTTACTAAATATAGATGAAAAAAGGTAAAGATACATAATCAAATAATATAGAACAGTCTCATCTTTCAGGAAGCTAAGACCATGCAAAGCAGGCCAGTCTATGTATTTGAAAGATGAAAACAAAAATGGAAAGAGTTTGGAAGGGAAAAATCAAAGCAATATAGAGATGAAAAAGGCAGAATCAAGATAGCATCGCAAATTGAGATTGACAAGGACATATCCTTGTCTCCAACGAGCTGCTTATCCTTGGTAGTATATCTATGATGAGAAATCCTGTTCTTACCTCCAAGCCTTTACAGGTGCTCATCCAATCTGGGTAGTGCTTCCCGAATGATTCTCTGTTGTTGGTCACACCTCTGGGGTATTCTTAAGGAAATAGTTTGTGACTCCTGAACATACATTTTTTTTTTTGTGTTCCTTCCCAATGACTAACATATTGCTTGAAGCCCATGTGAATGTTCTCCTGCATAATTTCATTCCCACACGATTTTCAACTTGATAAATACTGCAGTGTTCTGATTCAGATTTTCTTCCTCAAATCTATCAGTATTCTACTGACCAAGTTTCAGTGCTTTAATCCTGTGACAATTGGTCTGCATTTCTTAAGAGTAAGATTCACTGAGAAACTGGTCTGCCAGGCCACCTATATAGCAGAGGTCTTTTTGAAGTGGAATCTCTCTGAGGCCTTGGCAAGTGTCACAGGGCATCAAGCACCAAGCACTCAACACTGAGAAAAGAGAATTTTCTTGGCATTTGATGTTGCCACTCTGGATGTAGCCCTTTTCAGCTCTTTAGAATGCCTATTTCTCTTAAGCACAATAAGTACATTCTCTAAGTCTCATAGAATTCTTGGATCAGCAGTAGATATTTCGTTCAGAATGGGCTCTGCACTTTCCTGACTTGTAAATTTACGTGTTTTAATTTTGTAATTAAGGTAAAACATATTCAGGTGTCATCCACTGCTGACAGTTGTTTTCTCCAGAATATTCCCTGAGTGTCATCTGTTATTTTCCAATTTCCTACAAAGGAAGATCATAAGCTGCTTCCAGTCCACACTGTCTTGCTGGCCTAGTTTACTTCCATATTGAAAGTAAGATGCAGATATGCAGACAGACATGTAATATGTGTATCATTTTTGTATATATGTGAGCATTAAATACAGGTATTAGGGATCCTCTTGGAAACATCTCTAATTGCCATAAAGACACACTACTGTGAGGAATCCTTTTGAAGTTGATATGGAAAGATGTTATACTGAGGTTGTATACTTAATTATGTTTTCAGATAACTCACACCAGCTCTTAAGAGTTTTAATGTTACAACTTCCTCAGTCAATGATAAAATTTGGGCTTTCCTTGGAGTTTAATCTCTCATTTTAGATGGTCCTGATAAGGATTTTCTTTTTCATTTTCACTTTTCTCACTTCAAAAAATAATGATATATATAACCAAAATCTTTCGGTATTGCTCTGGAACTGCACATATGGACATTGAGACACATAGAAAGAAAGGATTGAAGGCTGGAGTATTATGGAAAGGACATATTTGGGATGCAGACAGAGCAAAGAAAGAGGCAAGAAAAGAAAAAGAAAATAAGAAAATAGGGAAACAGATTATCAACATGATAACTGTGGATTATCTGGTTTTTTTTTTTTTTTTTTTTTTGCCTGAGCTTTCCTAAATTTTAACAATGAATGTGTCATGCTCCAAGACATCTGTTTGTACTGGACAAAGTAGGGAAAACTCTAGATTTGTCTTAGGGTTAATTGTGATAAAGTACCATACTCAAAAGCAACATGAGGAGGAAAGACTTTATTTTGGCTTCAAACTCATAGTCCATCATGGAGAAAAGTCAGACAGGAACTCAAGTTAGGAATCTGGAGGCAGAAGCTGATGTAGAACCATGGAGGGGTGCTGCTTACTGGCCTGCTTCCCCTGGCTTGCTCAGTGTGCCTTCTTCTGGTTGATACACCAGTTTATGAGTAGAACTGCCCACAGTGAACTGGGGCCTCCTACATCAATCAAGGAAATGCACCAAAGGCTTTCCTGCATGATAATTTGGTGGGACAATTTCTCAATTGTGCTTCTCTCTTCCAAAATGACTCCCATTTGTGTCAAGTTTAACATACAGCTAGCTGGCACAAAGACTCTAGATTTCTCTAGAGGCTAGTTATAACAGCAAGAAAAATAGAAATATCTGAGTCATAGCCAGGCTATCACTGTGCCTGATGCATAGCTAGCAGTCAGTAATCAACGCATTGACCATTGCTATTAATGACAACCTAATTATTTAAAGTTTGTATTCAAGGCTTCTCTGAAACTTAAATAATTTTTTTTCTATTCTTGCTTCACTTGTATTGGTATCTGGCATAATTTCACCACACTACCATAATAATTCAAATTTCATTCCTCAACTTATTACCCTAGAGCTAGCACTTTGCTCAGCCTGCCCTATTCCATATTTATCTCTACCAATCTCTAAATCTTGCCTATCCTTCAACAGTCTTATAAAGTCCTATATTATCTAGATTATCATTGTATCTGTTTACAAATTATGATACCTCTCTCTTTTCTCTGAATTTCCATAGTCCTTACTGTATACACTACTCATCCAGTTCTTGGTGATTTGATGTCTACTTTTGACAATTAACTCCTCCAATTGTGTAGGCTTTATGTCCCTCTAAAGAGACGAAGAATAGGATAGACTTATGTTTCTGATGCCTGTCCTTACCAAGTCCGTCATGATTATTTATAAGACATATAACTACAGAACATTCTTGAATGTAACCAGTAATTAAAAATAGATATTGCCACTCTCTGGGGCTTTACCATAGCATTGTTTTCCCTTGTCACAAGTCTTTCCAGAGTCCTGAAGTATTTTAACTGGCACATAGAGGGAAGAGATTTGAAGTGGATTCATGTGCCCTCACTTCACTAAGGGATTTCTGAGACAACAAGAAGTACTTAGATTTAAGACATCAGTCTGTCTTCAAGTAGAAAATAAGCAATAGGAGGACTCGAAATTTAAGTTTCAGTGGTTCTCATGATATATCATCCCTTTTCATTGTCTCCTTTCTGCTCATTATGGTCTACCAATGGTTCTTTATCTTTCTATTCAATTTCTTCATTTACAAGTCATGTTATTCACATCTAATACAATGCCTAGTGCACAGGATGTGTAAATTATTTGTTGAATGGGTCTAATGAAAAACTTAATATAATAATCTATGTCATGTTCACAAGTAGCTAATTTTGTGTTCTGCATCACTGTGCATTCTAACACCAAGCCAACATATACTCCAGTCCAGATATAGAATGTCTCTGAGTTTACATATAACTTGATCTTTCATTTCACCAATCCCTTTTGATATGGTCATTTCTAAATCTGCTCCATTTTTCTTCCTTTCACTACAGACTACATGAATATGCTACTGCTCCTTCTATGGTTTTATACTCCTCACTTAAGACTACATGAATTTTCTGTACTTTCAATGTTATATTTGAATCTTAATTCAGAAAAGTTTTGTATGGCTTGTTTAGTCTGCCTGCATTCAATATTGTATGATAATACCTGGTTATATTTAATTCAGCAACTATTTGTGAGGAAATTTTATACAACACCTTCTCTGTTAGACCTTGGAATAAAATACTTACACTTAAAAAATTTTAAATTACTTTATAAATTTGTATGTCCAAAATTAAGTTTCTTAGAAGCATGACTAAACTTTACACAAGTCTCTTTCCTTTCTATTCCACAAAGGACTAATGACTTGACATTACCTCTACAGTCTTGAAATACTCCTAAGAAGTGCTAAGTGGATACAGTCTGCCAAGTGGTGCTTAAGTTTATATTCCAAAATTAATCAGGGCTTAATCATTCTAAAATATGAATATGTCTATAGGTCCTAGAATCACTTGAACTTTGAACTTCTATTCCAAGTTTATAGTCATAAAATCAGTTTTGAAAGCTTGTGCTGTCAATTTTGAAAGATCACATAGGTCTTTCACTTTTTTTTTTTTACTAGTTAACCCATCTCTTGTAGCTGGAAATTAAATCCTTCTCATTTGTTCTGTAGAAAGTAGGAAGAGTTTCCCTTTTCATTGGTATCCTTGCCCTTCATTATTATTCTTGAAACATTCATCTTTCATCCTGCCGTCTCACACCTTACCTTTCTCAACAAATTGTGCCATTTTTATACTAAAATATGTTATAGTATTGCATTATCTACAGAAGGAAATACCAACTCCAAAGCGTGGTTTTCAAGGGCTTTCATAGTTTGGCCAAGTTCTCTTTGCCTAGCCTGACAAATTCAGATCCTAAAAGCATATATTTTGCTGTGACATATTTGTGACTTGGCTATTTTTATGCTGCTTATAATGTTCCGCTTACCACCTTCATCGATTAGAATCTGCCCCATTAATGAAGGTCCAAATTAAATGCCACCTTCTAGAATCAGAGACTATTAAATAATACAGAGACCCTAACTCTATGTCCAAGAGACAAAGGGAGAAAAGTGACAAAAGATTAGGCTTTTTAGAGAACATTTTCTTTATGCTTCTCTATGCAAGTGATCATACTTTGCCTTGTTTTTAATTTTGTCCATATTTTTTTTAGTAATGTAGGATAGGGACTGTGTATAATTAAGCATTGCATCTTCCTGTTTACTTTTATTCCTAAACACAGAACAGAGTAGGCAATAAGCAAATAGTTATAGCTTTAGAATGATTTATGATGAAGCAGTGGAAGAGTGTCTAGTTTTTCTGTTTAATGAAGAAAAAGAATTGATAGAAAAGTAGAAAAGAGTTAGCATGGAGTTCATATATACATATAAATGTACATATATACATACATATAAACACATACATATATAATTTACTTACTACCTTCTGTTGTACATTTATCTAAGAGGTCAAGAAGGGGGAATGCTATTTGGAGTAGGGATATGTGGAGGTCCTTCTGTGTTTACTGTGTTTTTTAAAATATTGATTGTGTTGTTAAGCAGCAAGAAAACTGATAAAGAGAACCTCTAGGGTAGAGCATTTCCAGAGAGCATTAAGGAAGGGGGAACACTCACTGTGAATGTAGTAATTCCACCCAAAAGGAAGTGGGTTGTGACGGACTAAAAGAGGGAAAATCAGAAGCATTCTCCCTCTGCTTCCAATGAACTGTGAGATAAACTAATTGATTCCTCCACAATTTTTTCTCCATAATTATCTTCCTCATCCAAGCCCAGAAACACTGGCGCTAGTCAAGTATTGACTGAAACACCTGTAACATAAGCCAAAATAAAAATCCCATCCTTTAAGTTGTTTACAGAAGATATTTTTGTCACAGTGACAAATATCTTAACTCATTTACTCTAATTAAACCACTACCCTAGTAAAAATTAGAAACAATCAAATAGCCTACTAACATTTCTACAAATTACCTTAAGGACAAAGAACAAATTATGAGACTTTCATTCAAGAATATTCATTATTTCTTCATCATAATGAAAACTGTTGCATTTGAACTATGACTTGTTCCTTTCTCCTATCCCCAGCTTTGTATGATCAAAGCCCTATAATAGACAGCATCAGCCTAAATACAGGTCTCCCTTCTTCCAAGACCCCAATATATAAGCATAACATCTTCTGAGATGAAGTAGGAATGCAGTACCCATTTAACATATGTGCTTCAGAAAGTCTAATACAGATAACAGCTACAAGTTTTAGAACCCCTCAAACCCACACAAATAATACAAGGTATATCCCAGTCAAGGGCAAGACACAAACACTAAATCTTGATCTTCATTACAAGTGAGTTTGTAAGGAAGAGATTCCAAGGCAGAAGAGGTAGGCGTACATGATTAATGGTTATCACCCTGCTTAGCATTCTGCTTATAAAGCAAGTGTCTCTCCACGATAAAGACACTTCCTTCCTCTGGGTCTGGAGCAGTGATACAAAAGTTTTATACAGAGGGAAAGGCAGTACACAAGAATAGCAGTCAAATAGCCCTCTCAAATATAACTTTCTTGGAAAATAAGGAAAGTCAATCCTTAGACTTACTGAATTCTAGAGAGTTAGATAATAAACAATGGAAATAAATCTGGTAGCCCAATAAGAAAAATAACCTAAGCCTTAGATTATCTAGATGAAAAGCAAGAGCCAGGAAATTAGATGGCTAAAAACAATCTTCAACCTGGGTTTTAGAGAGGGTCTCAGAATCTGGCCTAAAACACTAACCTTGCAAAGAAGTCCACATTTAATTGCATCACTGTAGAGCAATTTATTTTCCAAGGCATTGTTGAAAACAATATTGCAATCATCTGGCAATCACTGAAAGTATTAACCTGGGTGTGATAGCATCAGAGCAGACAGATGAAAGAAAGAGATAGGGAAAAGAGACAAAAATATTCTTGCTAAAACCACTGTCATCCGAGAATGACTGTGCAGTATCTAAGTCTGAACTCACTAAACAGCACTATCAGAGGCTGCTCGTTGGAGTGGAAATTTACATCATTGAAACTCTACAGTACATTCAAAAACAAATAAATAAGCAAATAACAATTTCTAGTTTTAGTTACAGAGTTTACACAATAGATTATCTAAAACAATCAGTTTTTTTAAAGATACCCAACATGTGAGCCATGCATCCACGGGAGAAAATACAGGCAACGGAAACTTCCTTTGAGAAGTAGAACATTGAATTTGAGTTTAACAGGTAGAAATTTTAACTAAAGAAAGTGTGCTTAGTTAAATTAAAGAAGTTTTAATTACAATGTTTCAAAGTACAGTATACCAATAAAATAGAAATAACCAAGTATAAATTCTACAGAAAACGTACAGTGAACCATGAAAATTTACTAGAGTGACCCAACAAATTTGTACTGTAGAATTAACAAATTGAAGATAGGTCTACAGAAATTATAGAATTTCTATCAGAAAGAAAAAATAACAATGATAAATGAACAGAACCATCAATGAAATCAAAATAAACTTAGAGATCCATAACTAAGTGTATCATAGTTTAAATACTGAATGAAAAGAGAGAAAAGAGAGTCTGTGTGGTGTGTGTGCGCGCGCGCGCGCGCGCGCGTGTGTGTGTGTGTGTGTGTGTTTGCATATTCAAAGCTACGCAACAAAGATAGCATCCCAATACAAAGGAACCTTCTGTAAGATGAAAATCAGAAATTAAGTTCTGAAGGTAGAAGGACAGTATATTCAAAGTGCTATAACCTGTTAACTAAGAATCTTATGTAGACCTAAACAATATTTTTAAATGAAGGTGAATAAAATATAAAAATACAGAAATATCTGCTAAGTATTTATAGTCTGTAAAGGACATACTGTAGCAATTGATTGCTAGAAGGTCTCTAGTAAAAGAAATAATAAAAAGAATAAATTTAACAAAAGAAATACAAAAATTTTTACCTTGAATACTATGAATCATTGTTGAAAAATTAAATGAAATGTAAATAAAATGAAAGATATCCTGTTTACCCCACATTCTTGGATTAGAAGGTAAAATATTAAGATGGTAATGTTCTTCACGATAGTTATGTATCAATGGAATCCTTATCAAACTTCAGGCTGGCTATTTTACCCCAAATGATCAGCTGACCCCAGATTTGGTATGAACATCTGAGGAATCTATAAGATAAAAATCATTATTGTACAAGGGAAACATCTGATGCACAAATGCCTATTTCAAAGTTTACTATGAAGCTATAACAATCATGATGGTGAGATAATAGTAAGTAGATATCAGTAGAACAAAATTGAGAGTTCAAAAATTACTTTTTATGTTTACAATGGACTGATTTTCAAAAAATATTACAAGAGCATGTAATGGAGGAAAAATAATATTCTCAAGAAATGGTGTGGGACAGACTGGGTAATCACATGCAGATAAAAGAAATAGGACCCATATTTCATATGGCATTCAGCAAATCACTTATAAAGGAACCAAATGCCTACAATTGAAACTTTTATTTAAAAAAGACCTTGTATTAAATTATGGTTTCTGAATGTAGTGCCTTAGACTGTTCTGCTATCCTGACAGCTAGGTGGGTGGGGACGGGAACTTGAGGGAATGGGTTGGGGGGTGGGTGGAGGGGAGAGAATTGAAAGAGATGACTTGAAAGGAGGGGGGCACAGGTAGAAACCTGATGTAAGGGAAACTTCCATGAGTCTAAAAGTATGACTTCAGCTAAGACGCCTAGCGACAGTGGATATGATATGTAGCCTAAACTTGCCATCACCTGTGATCAGATTGGTGACTACTCCAATTCTTCATCAGAGAGCCTTCATCCAAAAACTGATGGAAACAGACGCAGAGACCCACAGCCAAACATTAGACCAAGCTTAGGGAATCCTGTTGAAGAGAGGGAAGAAGGATTGTAGGAGCAAGAGGGGTCAAGAAAACCCACAGAAACAACTAACCAACAACCAGGGATCCTGCATAGGAATGACTTAAGCCCTTTACAAATATGTGGCAGTTGTGTAGCTTGGTCTATTTGTGGGACTCCTAACAATGTGAGGAGGGGCTGTTCCTAATGCTTTGGCTGGCTCTTGGGAATCTACTCCTCAAACTGGATTGCTTTGCTCAGCTGAAATACAAGGGGAGGTGCTTAGTCTCACTGCAACCTGATATGCCATGCTTTGTTGACACTCATGGGAGCCTGCCCCTTTCCAAACAGAAACAGAGGAGGAGTGGATTGAGGGGGAGGTGTGGAGGAGAGATGTATGGAGGAAATGGGAAGAGAGGAGTGAAGGGAAACTGCAGTCAAGATGTAAAATAAATAAATAAACAAACAAACAAATAAATAAATAAGAAAAATGATGGTTTCTTACATGTGGCACCAAAAATCTTAGTAGCAAAAGGAAAATAAATACATTGAGTATAATCAAAAGTAAAGTATCTTGTGTTTCCAATTACCAACAAAACAGAGAGAAAAACTCAGAAGAGAAACTATTGACAAATCATATACAAAATAAAGGACTTAGATTCACAATACATAAACATGACATAAGATTCAATAATTTAAAAAATTACAATAAGCAAAATATTTTAATAGAAATTTCTACAATGAACATATGCAAAATTTTACTTGTCACATAAAGAGATACTGAATAACATCTGTGGCTGCAGAACTGCAAATAAACACCCACAATTCATATACACTATGATAGCTGTAAGGCATATAATATGTATTTATAGAAAGAAATGCAAATATAGGCAGAAATGAACTCACTGTGAAAGAAAGCAGAAAGAATTCTATTCGCAATATCTCAAGAAGAAAAGTAAATACCTACGATTGAGAGAAGATTTAATATCCAGAACATAAAAAAGTGAACAAATGCCAATGAGCAAATATCTTCATTAGTGAATGAGCAAATGAACTGAACATCCATCTTCAAACAAAGGAGAACAAATGGTCAAAATCTAAATGAAAAATGTTCATGGCCTTTAACTACCAGACACATGCAAATCAAAATTACATTGAGAATGTCGTGGTGGTACTGCTGGCCTGCAATCCTAGTATGGGCAGAGTGAGGCAAAAGGATCATGAGTTGAAAGATGGCCTGCACAATATAACAAGACTACCTTAAAACAAACAAACAAACAAACAAACAAAAAACAAACTACATTTATATTCTATTCCATCCCAATCACAATGATTATAATTAAGAAAACAGATAATGACAAATGTTGATGAAGATGTAAGGGTTTTTTTTACAATTTTTGTAAAATTCTGATAAGAATGTGTATTATTCCAATAGTATAGAAATCAGTATGGCAGTTCCTCAAAACACTAAAAAAATTAGACCTATAAAGTATTTCAGCTGTATGACATCTTAGTGTATACCCAAAAGAATCAAAGTCAATCTAACATGTCACACACATGTTTATTATAGCACTGTTTATAATATTTAAGTTAAGGGGTTAATTTTGCTGCCCATCAATAGATGAATGGAAAAGTGAAATGTAGTAGAGGGCTGGAGAGATGACTCAGTAGTAAAGAGCTCTTCAAAATCTTTTAGAGGACTAGAAGTCTGGTCTTAGCATCCATATTAGCTAGCTATAACTCCATCTCTGGGGAATCCAGTTTCCTCTTCTGGCTTCTGGAGGAACCTGCATTCATGTATACACACACACACACACACACACACACACACACACACACACACACACACCATTAATAATAAAATATATCCTTGAAAAAATAAGATATAGTATATATTTACAATAGAGTTCTGTTCAGCCATAAAAAGGAATGAAATGTTGTCATTTGCAGGAAATTCAATAGAAATTACATCCTGTATGGTGAAATAAGCAAGATTTAGGATGACAAGAGTATTAGACATTTGGTCCTGTTGACAAAATACCTGACAAAGGCAACTTAAGAGAGAAAGCGTTTGTTTGGGCTCATAGTTCTCAGTGTTTACCTCATGGTCTTTTATAGTCACAGGGAAAAGTGCATGAGGCAGCTGCTTATATTGTATCTGTACTCGAGAAGCAGAGAAAAATAAATATGTAGGTTTATCTTACCTTTACCTTCTTACTCAGTCCAGGACTGTTGTCCGTGGAATGGTGCCACTCATATTCTAGGTGTGTCATCACACCTCAATTATCATAATCTAAACAGTCCCTTGTATTCCTACCCGGAGATTTGTGTCCCTGGTGGGGCTAGATCTCATCCCATTGAAAATCCATATTAACCATCACAAAAAGTCTTATATATTTTCTCTCTTATGTGTAATTTAAGGAATAAAAAATGGTAGTAAAGTTGTGGAGTGTAAACTGTTAGGGATGTAGAAGGATATAAATAGGAGAGAGAGGTATGAATATCCATGTGAAAATACCACAATGAAACTCATTCACTTGTTAAATTAACATACTCTAATTTAAAAGTAAAACTTTAAGTGGCTGGAGAAATGGTCCAGTGACTAAGAGCACTTACTGCTCTTCCAGAGGACCTGGGTTTGGTTCCTGGGACTCACATGGTGGTTCACAATCTGTAACTCCAGTTCCAGATTAGAGTATGTTAATTTAACAATTAACATAGACGTGGAAGCAAGCATCAATGGGGTTAGGTGATTTAATGGGATAAAAACATTCTCATTCTGTACCCTGTTGTTTTGTCTTATTGACCGTGTCCTTTGCTCTACAAAAGCTTCTCAGTTTCAGGTGGTCCCATTTATTAATTGTGGATCCGTCCCTGGTGCATGGCTGGCTTCTGGGAATCCCGTGCCTGTGGTGTGACACCTTGCCCAGTCTTGGTGCAGTGGGAAGGGGCTTGGACCTGCCTAGGTTCAGTGTGCCGGGCTCTGCTGACTCCCCATGGGAGACCTCGATTTGAGGGATGTGGGGATGCGGGGTGTCTTGGGAGAGAGGGCTGGGGGCTGGGAGGAGGGAGGAGCTGGGATCTATGGGTGGTATATAGAGTGAGTAGAAATTTTCTTAACAAATGAAAAAACTTCTCAAATCTACGAGCAACTAAATGAAATGGAAGATGTTGGCTTGACTTTATCTCGCACCAAGCTGCATTTACTTACTGACAAGTACATAAATTGCAAAATTATCTCAGATAAACCCAATATACCGGTACCCCTAAATGCACAATGTATGATTAAAACAAATCCATAAAAGAGAAACAGACATACTTAATGTTGTGTTGTCACCAGAGAATTTATCTTGAGGTATCATGGAATGCCTGAAATCATATGGTGTAGGAGGCAGCTTGGCTTTCTAACTAATATTCCCACCTAAAACATTATTTGCCTTTTTTATGTTTTCTCTTCTAAAAAGAAAAATATTTGTGTATACGAAAACGGAAATCCACTCTGGTTTTGCTTCAAAACTTTTAAATTAAGACGAATGTATAAGACTAGGTGCCAGGTATACTCCTGTGTTCCACAAACAAAATAAAACAAAAACAAAAACAAAAACCCCCAAAACAATAACAACAACGAACACCACCACCACCAACAAAAACAAACAAACAAAAAATGCTTTGACCTCTCTCTTTTGTTGGACCAGGGCTGTGCCTTAGAGAGATGTTCAGGTTGTGGTGAAGTGGAAGATAAACACAGACATTTTGCCTGTATTTAAACCTGAATTCTGGGGAAAAGTGGTTTGGAAAACCGCGTGCCATGTTAGAGCATTCAAAACTGGCACTCCGTGGGCAGCAAAAGAAGCCACAGAGCCCTCAGCCTCTTTTCCCTCCCCCCTGCGCGCCCCTTCTCTGAACCAATAGTCTGGAGCGCCACCCACTCTGTCCTTCCCTGTGAAATCCTATAAATCCCTTACCAGGAGAGCTTTGATCTGTGGGAAGAGCCTGACAGCTCGGGAGCTGACGCTCTCTTGCCTCAGCCCTGGATTGGCTGGTCTGAGCTAACTCTCCGTGAGCCACACGTGCAGCTGCTGCATTTCTTAGATGGAAGATTTCGCAAGAATACCAAGTAGTGCAGAAAACACAGCTTGAGAAGCGATCTGAAGATCCAACTCAAATCCTGGACTTTTAATGGGAGGGAGAGCTGTGTCTTCATTGTATCAAAGCCTGGCAGGGTAAAGAAGATTTCTGCAAGGTTGGTGATGGTACTACCTGCCTACCTAGGAGAGGGGCAAGGACCAGGAAGGGAAGGGACACAGCTAAGCTAGACAGAGTTGTGTGGTCTACAGGCAGCAGGAGAATGAATGAAAGCAGTTACTTCAAGGCCACTGTAGGGTGAATGGAAGCTAGATTTTTCTTATCGAAATGTCTGCCTTCTAGGTCTGGAATTCATTGTTTGTCCTCAGACTCCTAAGAAGTAATAATTTCGATTGTGCCCTTTTGTGGATATCACATTGTTGATCGAGGGGGATTTTGGAGTGTGAAAGCATTGTAGGCCTGTAGGGGTTTGATCTGTGGCTGTTAGGGGTAGACTGAGAATGTAACATTGAAATTTAGCAAAATGGAGGGATAGTTGGTAAGGTTTCTAGAGTACTTGGCCTCTCTTCCTGTGTGGAACAGGCCTCTTTTCCAGTGTGACCCTTTTAAAGAGAAAATGCTGAGTCAGGTGAAGATGTTGGCTTCTTTATGGTCAAAGGATCTTTGGCAAAGGTGTGGGAAAATAAGGGATCCTTCAGTATTCCTTAGGAGTAAAATGTAGATGTAGGAGAGATTCAAGAATACACTTTGGCTATTTTGATGCATTTGGTGTCCAGGAAAGATTGAGTTGATCATGTGCAGCAGACAGTACAGTGTTGCTGGACTGATCACAAAAGGAACCGTTGGGTGCTGTGATGATCAGCTCGTTTCTACCCTGTTTTAGGTAAACACAAATTTTCTGTGTTTTTCTGTAAATATTCGTATTCAATGGAGATGTTTTCAATATCTCTCAGTAAAAGTTGGGGTGAGGTGAGGGGAAATTATGAGGTGTTCCCATTCTGAAAATTTTCATTTTATTGAAAGCCAGAGGTAACTGGTGGGAGAGGTCTGTCACACAAGCTCATAGAAAGATGGGAAATGTTAAGTCTCCTGCAGTCTCCAAAGGAAATCCAGGGTGTGTGGGAAAGATTTAAGAAAATCTTTGTCTCTGGGGGAAGGTATTTGGTTAATTTGACTGTACTGTTTGGTGGGAAATACACTGTAAAAGGGGGAAAATTGGATTCTGCGCTACTTGAAAAAAAGATTGAGCTTTACAGAAACCTGGAGAGGCTTCATGTTATCGAGGGAAAATCAGATGTGCAAAGATTAAGCACATCTCTGTTCTACCCTGGGAGACTCGGTGAGTCACTGCACATAAGAGCTCTGATTGTTTACATATTCCTTCGAGAAAATTCGGGAGAGAGATCATGGAGGAAATGAGGAATCCAGTCTGTGAATTAAAATACGGTCCGAGGCTATTTTATCTAGCTGAATATACACAAAAGGGCAGAAAAGAATTTTCTAGAAATAAAATAGCCAAACCTCAAGTGATTCAAATAACTTTTTATTGTACCTGGGAATTTTATGCCAGGAACCTCCTGTTTCTCTCTTCTCATTTTCCTTGTGTTTTCCCCTCTGCTTGCCTTTTTCAAAGAAAAAAAAAAATGGAACCCTGGAAAATATTCACCACGCTGGTTTTGCAAAAGCTCATGCATAGTTCTTGTATCCCAAATGTTGTTTGGCACCACTGTAAGTAACACTCAAAGGCATCTCTCTAAAGATGGACTTTCTCTAATTATTTTTCCCTTTCACCTGCCACCTTCCATCTCCAGATTCAAAGATTCTGCGCTTCTGAAGGCTCCATAGTGTTTGCTTGGTTATGGCTTCACGCAGGTCAAAAAAAAAAATCTGCAGACCGAGTTACCTTGGGGAGGTGGGAAGCAGGAGATTAGGTATGAAAGAGCTTGAGTAGAGATGTGTATGTTAATTACATTCTGATTGATGAACTGAAATGGGCATATTTAAATTAGCGAGGAGTTTTTCTGTTTTTGTGTTTTAAAAGAGGAATTTACCCCATCGGCAGCAACCACCCCGTCTGGTCTAGTGCCCAGAGTGCTTGTGTGTTGGTAGGGAAGACTAGAGCTGCAGTTATACAGTGGGAATGTGGAAAAATTAACTAGCTCTGATATAGCAGCAGAGGCCACCTGTGCCCCCCCCACATCCCCCTCCATGTGCCCCCCCCTCTGTCCCCCTCCCTGTGTGTTGCGGACCCAGACAGCATCTCGTGGTAGAGGCAAAGTCTCGCGCAAAGCTCTGCCAGCCCTCGCGGGGCCCCGCCCCCTATTGCTGAGGGTCACTACCCAGTCCCTACTGACGCGGGGGAGTGCTCACGACTCCTTGCCTGCAGCAGTAGGCTTGCGTGCGCAGAGCCACAGACACCTCGGGCTCTGAAGTGCGCTGGGACCTGGACGGGCTGGCGGCTAGTCTGCTAGTCAGTCTTCATCTCTCCTCTGCCTGACCAGCACACTGAGGCTGGTAGGCTCCCAGCTTTCCAGTCCTTCTCCGGATAAAACGTTCTAAGGTAAGTCTCAACATTTACAGGAAAGACTGGAGATATCTGGGGGTGAGTTGCTGTCACTGCGTCTGACACCAAGTAAACAGGGAAATGGGTAGACTGCCCATGTAATGGGAGGGTTTGGGGACATAGCATCCCCAAGTCCACGCGCCCAGAGCCCCGAGAGTCCTCAACCTGTTTGTTTGTTTGTTTGTTTGTTTGTTTTCAGAATGCATTTCTTCCACAGGTTATCCTCAAGCGCGAAATACTGAATTCTTAAGAGCTCTGGGTGAATCTCTAGAATTTCCCTCCTGTTTTTGTCTGTTCCTATCAGCAGGGATCCTGGCACTCCTGAAAAGTGAGGATATCTGCTCCCAAACCCTCTGGAAAGCCCTCCTTCCTATTTACCACATCCCATCCAATTCTCAGGCTTCTGGGTGTTTTAGCCCCCCAAACCGTCATGCTTCCACAATGAGATGTTGTTGTTGTTGTTGTTGTGGTGGTGGTGGTGGTGGTGGTTTCTTGCGCGTCAAAGTACATGCAAACTGTAAGCTTGATCTTGCGACTGCCAGCTTCAGAGATGCAGGGTCCTTATTCCCTCCCCAGGGAGAAGGTGGGCTGGAAAAGACAGTGGTCAGAGACTAAGTCTCCTGCCACAGAAACCCTTCCCCCACTGGAATCATGTGCTCCATAACTGGGGAGGGGGTCCCAGCATAGGGTAGAGATGAATCAGTGTTCATCATCCTTTCTATTTGCAAGAAAGAAAAGAGCAAATCTCTGTAATTAGGACTATAGAATCTCAGTCTCCAGGGTGTTGCTGGAGGTTGAGGGGTGGTCACCAATAGCAACCACCCTCAGGAGGCTAAGAGGTCTGTGATGACGCAGTTTCTTAAAGCCCCGCCCTCCTGAAATTTGAGGAAGGGGCTGTGGAATGAAATGATATATTCCTCTTCACTGCCCCCTTCTGACTATTTGGCTAAAGAGAAGTCTTTCTGGGGAGAAGTAGTTCTTCACAAAATAAATAATCTATGTTTTTAATCCTTTCCCCACTTGATGGTCTAGAAAATGCCAGAAACTGCTTGGAGCTCCCTCCTCCTCCCCCATACTCCCCTGAAACGAAGGGAGGGGCAGGGATTCAAACCTTTAAGGCCCAAAGCCTGGCTCATTTAGATGCTATGTTGGAGTAGCCCTTGCTTAGAGAAGCCACCCACCATAGCCTGACTGCCCCTAGTCAGAAGGGAAATTTAGGGAATATATATGGTTAAAATGGATCCCTAACCTTAGCATAAGGATTCTCCTTCTTTGCCCCATACCACATTTTTTTGAGACAGGCTCCCACTATGCAGCTCCATCTGGACCTGGTTATTATAGGCCAGGCTGTCCTCAAACTTGTGGTCTTTCTGCTTTAGCCTCACCTGTACTGGAGTAACAAGTGGGGAACATTCTGTCTGGTAATATAGTATTTGTGATTTAATTGTGGTGTGTTGAGTATGGAACCCAGTTTTTCAGGCACGCTACGTGTCGCTCAGCTACATCCCCAATTTTCCATAGTAAGTTTTGTGGGGTGGAGAAGGAGACAGAAAGGGGGGCAATCTGTGGCTTCCCCCCCAGTATAACCAATATCACAGGCAGCAATACATTATTTGTTCTACACAAACATGTACCAGACACCTTCAACAAAACATACCACACAAGTGCATGTACGGCAGAGAAACTCATCATATAAATACACAGAATGCAAACATACCACAAAAACACACACAGGTGTTGTTTAGAAAATGCACACCATACAAGTCTGCACTGTGGAAACATAATCATGCTACATGTGAGTTCACATAAGAAGCAGAACAGAACATTATAAAACAAATCAGTCAAACAAAACACATACACACAAATGTCCATGCACAACCTCCATGGACATGAACTAACAACAAAACATTTCACACACACACACACACACACACACTGTGCACACACACCACACACACATACACACCACACACTGCACACACACACACACACACATACACACACACTGCACACACACACACACACACACACACACACACACACACACACATACGCACACACACTATACCTTTTTCTCCCTTTTGGCCAGAACTTATTTTCTTAAGAATAACAACAAAATGTAGGTTTCCAGTATAAGGAAACCCAAAGATTTTTTTTCCATCAAGAAGAAGGTGTTTGAATAGTATACATTTTCTTTCATGCATGCTAATTAAATCTTCTCTACCAGTTTATGAAGTGTGTATAATTGCCATTGGATAGGTGGAGAAACCAAGGCAAAAAAATCCTTTTAAGTATGTAGTTTTATTTGTGGTTGACACAATGATGATGCATATTTATGGGTATATTACTACATTTTGACAAAGGTACACAATGCAAAATTATTGGACTGTGGTAATTGGCATCATTTTATCTCATGAATTTACCATTTCTTTATGTTGAAAATATTCGGGGGTCTTTCTAAAATTTAGAAATATGTAACTAATTTTTGTTAATCATAGTTATTTGCAAGTTAGTCACGGGAGTGGGTAGTACAGAAATATAAACAAAATCTTGCCTTTAAGTTTACAGTCTCTGATATCCTACCATTTCTCATGTATGTAAACGTGTGCATTATTACATAGGTGTCAGCTCCTGCAGTTGGAAACGAGTCACCTATTTAGAAGCCCATTTCTTCTGGCTTGATCTTTTTATTTATGTAAAATTCTCAATACAAGTCAGAGCAGTCAAAGACCTATCATTGCTTTCACATGGCAAGGTAGAAAGGTCAGACTCCCATAACTACACAACTCTATGGCAATAATCTAGAGTTACCTATTCTGCTAGACCTCAATAACACAACTCTAATTAAGCATTAATTACAAAGCAATTAATTAATTGAATGTGTATTAGAAGGCAGTGACTGTTTTAGGTAAGATTTATACATTATCATGGTAAGAAAACAGGCTGGTATATCTGTCATTCTATATGGGTGATCTAATTGGTTTCACAGGATTACATCATCTTAGTCAAAATGGGCTAACAAGCCTGCTGGCTTCTTTCTCTTATAAAAATGGTAGATCCTGGCTTCTTTGGACTCACTATTCTATAAAATACTAAAGTCTTTGATCCTTTCCATTTTAGGTGGAACCAGGAGCTTCTGTTTGCAAGGATTTGGAAAAGGACTTCATTATCTATATCCTTTCTGGTCTCTTGGGACCTGTTTAGTCCTTCTCCCTAAACAAAAATGAACACTTCTGTCCTGTTACAAATGGAAAGTACCATTGATTGGCTCCAACAAAATGTCAGTTGGGCTCCATTACTTGAGGATGAAAATTGCAATTACACCAGTCTGAATGGAACCAATGTCTCAAGTGCAGAGTGGGGAGGGGCAGCAGGAAGAGTCAAGAGGTGGATAGGAGGCAATCCCCACATCATGGCAAAGATTGTGCTGACATTTGCATATGCTGTCATCATAATGATATCCCTCTTTGGCAACTCCCTGGTATGCCAAGTTTTTGTCAAGCACAAAGAAATCAAGAAATCAACAGGCCTTCTCATCTTCAATCTGGCGATATCTGACATTTTGATAATCCTGCTCAACAGTCCATTTGCTCTGGTGAGTGATTTATATAGAGTTGGTTTCAGTACATAAAAAAGAGGCTGCTCCATTTTAGGGGTGGATGATGGGACTAAGGAAATAAAAGGGAATATGCAAGCATGAGGCCTACATTCTATACTCTAGCATCTCTGCAGTGCTTAAGGACAATATTTTAATAAATAACCTATGCTTTTTTCTTTTTTCTTCTTGCTTTCATCCCATAGGCTCGTTTCCTGACTGGACAGTGGGTATTTGGTAGGATTATGTGTCATGTCTGTCGTTTTGCTCAGTACTGCTCCCTCCACGTTTCAACTCTTACACTGATGGCAGTTGCCATGGACCGGCACCGGGTAAGACCACTTGAGGACAGTTTTGAATAAAAGAGCACGGAATGGGAAATAGCCGGGAAGATAAGACATCTTGTAGAAATCTACAGGGAGGAGCCATATTTGAGAATAGAATATGTTTGTGGCCTGGCTCAGAAACTTCTCTCCACTATCATACATACTCCTACAGCTGGATGCCATTTTGAATTTCAGAGTTTCAGCACCATATGTGTATTTTAAGCATTCTCTCTTCTCCCTCTAAACTATCTTCAATCCATCTGTGTTCATATCGGAATAAGATAAATTAAATTAATAGTCCAAGTAAATTCTTTAATTCAAGCAGAAACTCATCAACCTTTGTCTGATTATGCAAACCACACTGACCTGGGCTGATTCAAGAAGTGTTTCTTGTCTTTTGTAGGTAATTCTTCACCCAATGAAACCAAGGCTAACACACTCCCAGAGCTTAACGGTTGTTGCTGTGATCTGGAGCATTGCAGTGTTCCTTGCTCTTCCGCATGCAATTTACCAAAATGTGTTCACTTACATTGGCATGTAAGTCAAACATAATGGATAATTTCACCTTTTTCTCTGTAGAGACTCCTAGGAAATTGACATTTGTAATGTTCTTAACTTCATTTTCATCCATTCCCTATTTTCCTTAATAGAATATATGGTGTAATTTTCTAATTCTAATGTGTTAGTGGAACCAAGAGGATGGGCCACCAAGTTAAGATCACTGGCAATGAAGAATCTGTCTGTCTTCAGATTGATCTATACCTAGACTAGGCTCATAAGAGATAACATTTTATTTCATTCCCTTAATTTTAAAATTGAAGAAATTGAGACTTAAAGTTTCAAGTGACTGGGATTTCTTATGGACATACTGTGCAAAGTAGCTACTAGAAGCTTTCTGGGTTCCTTTCAGTTAGTTGTCATAACTTTTGTTCTGCTTTCCTCCAGGGATGGCACCACCAGGAG
Source organism: Peromyscus eremicus (assembly GCF_949786415.1). NCBI lineage: Eukaryota > Metazoa > Chordata > Mammalia > Rodentia > Cricetidae > Peromyscus > Peromyscus eremicus. Next base: position 51,766,056 of record NC_081439.1, read on the forward strand.
CTACTGCCTCCCTGCCTTTCCTGGACCGAGCCAGCAGGTTTCGAAGTATGTGGACCTTGGGACATTTGTCTTGCTGTACATCCTGCCACTTCTGGTGATTGTTGTAACCTACTCTCACCTAGGAAAGAGGTTGTGGCTACAAAATGCCATCGGTGATGCCTCTGCTCGTCAACTTATGGCACACTACCAGAAGCGGAAGAAGAGCATCAGGATGCTGATACTTATTGTGTTGGTCTTTGCAGTTTGTTGGTTTCCACTTAATTTCTATGTGGTTCTTATTTCCAATGCAGGCGTCGAAAATGATAGTGTGGTTTTCTATGGCTTTCACTGGTTTGCAATGAGCAGCACTTGCTACAATCCTTTCATCTACTGCTGGCTCAATAGGAGCTTCCGTGCCAAACTAAGATCTATATCATCTTTCAGGATGCAGTCACTGTTTGTATGTAGCAGGTCCCAGGTTCAGGAAATCAAGCCAAAGGAGAGTCTTGAGCTTCGGGAGCTCCGGACATCTTCGCTGCTGCGAGTTCCCCTGGCTGTTCCAGAGCCCCAGGTATTTGAGGATCCCAGTTTGGCTACAGGGGATAATTCCCAAGTTTCTGTTCAAGGGGATTGGGAAGATCCAGATCCCTCCATAGATGAAGAGGCAGCAGCAGTAGCAGGGCCCTCAACCCAGGATCCTTACTTTTGCATTCACATGAAGACTACCAGTCACTAAATTGGGCACCCATCTGATCCATTGCAATCTCGCTTAATGAATACCTTCTCCCAGACAATTCAGTCAGAGATGGGGTAACCTTTAACTTAGATATTGAATACAATGCTTTACTATCGTGTGCACCCTCACAGATCCATCTCTCTGGATCTTTTTATGGTTTTGAGTCTTAGTTCTGGCATCAGAATTCTACTTGAGTCCACTGTACCATAATGTGGACAACTGACTGTGCCAGACCCTGAAGGAATTTGTTGACTTACTTAGCTTCCTTGCTTTGCAGATAAATGTATGAGAATCACATTTCCTGAATAAGATTCTTTCTTTGCCTCCAGCTTTTACCTGTGATTATTGCTAGTAGTGATAGTGAGATGGAGGAACTGTGAGTGAAAGATGTCTGTGTACAGAATTACTAAGAAGACTACTTGGTAGCCCCTCTCTGCCAATAGGAACACCCTTTTCTTCACTGCCCTTGTGCACCGACTTGGTGCTCTCATGTAAATTACTTTGTGCATCAACTTAGTCTGAGGCAAATACTCATGATAAGGAACAAGAAATACTGGTGAATGACTCTGGACTTCTATTACCCCATCTTTGTAAATGTGACTCTGTATACTCAGTCTACAGGTCTTTGCTTTTAGACTAATTTCCCATGCTTCATATATCTCATCTTGTCTATAACTGTGGACTTTAGCTGGAGGAACTACTTGGAATTTGTATTAGCTAATTTAGCTAATGTATACTGGCATATGTGGTCTCTGATGAATTTATTGACCTTTCTTATCAGAATTGGCCATCTGAGTTGATTATTCACTGACTTTTGGTCATACCTTTATCCTAATACTTTCACAACAAGCAGAGCAGCATCTCCACCCCCCAAAAACTATTCCCTATCAACTAAAATTTGTTGCATCTTAACATGACATAATCAAGTGCATACATGCACACACATGCATACATTTTTATGTTAACACAGGTATAAGCTTGTATATATTGCTTCTTGTTACCTCTCATGCTATCCACCCGCCTGGTGCTCTCACTTATTTCTACCTGTAATTTTCATGCTAACTGAGCCTAGACAAGATTTCATGCCTTAAAGTGAAATCTTAAAGGCTCTGAGAGTGTGGCAACTTCTTGCCTCTGGAATCAGCATTTCGTTATAGTTGGTGCTTCATGTGTTTGTTTGATTTGATTTGATTTTTTGGTGTTGTATATCTCCCTGTGAAAATTGTACAGATTCATGACCTAATTTGTGCTCTTATGTGCTAATTCCATTCCTTCGCTATTTCTATGCTTTTCTCTAACCATATCAAGTTATCACTTATGAGTGGCTTTCATTTTATTTTGCTTTCTCATATACTCATTTCAACTCAATTCATTTTAATTAATAATCTATATTCTTTTTTGTTAATTATGTCAGTCTCACACATGGAGTGTGTTACACACTCCTGTTCAGAAGTACACTCATAGAATACAACACTGCTTCTCTCTCCTTCCGACATTTCATCCGGGTGCTCACTTTTCCATATTTGTTTGTTCTGGTGTCTCTAATATTGGATTTTGGTTGCTGCCTTAACCAGAGTTTCACAACTTCTTGTGCTGAGGCTCATCATCTCTTCACTAGTTGAAGCCTCCTCATTTCCGGTGCTTTGTTCCATTGTAGACTTTCTGTTTGCTTCCCCTGCTTTGCTTTCTCTCTCTCCCACTCCCCCTCACTCTCCCCCTCTCCCTCCTCTGCTTCTCTCTCTCCCCCTCTCTCCTTCCTTCCCTCCCTCCCTCCTTCTCCCTCCCTCCCTCCCTCCCTCCCTCCCTCCCTCCCTCCCTCCCTCCCTCCTTCCTTCCTTCCCTCCTCTCCTTGGTGTTGATCTAAGTCTAATACTAATTCATTATTCCTTTTCTGCTTTTCCCTGTACACAGATATCCCTCTTTCAGTTTCTTCACTTTTTTTGTCACAGAGATTCCCTTCCTACCCCAGACAAGAGTGAACACGAGAGAACATTCTTGTTCTTGTGTATTATGTTGGCTTAGAAAATCCATCAGAGGGCACCATACACGAGGATATTGAGAAAAGTCTAACAGTTTCCTTGAGATCTCAGCATTCCTTAATGAGATTGTTCTTTCTAGCTGAATTGTTTGCTTATACTTTCATTGTGAATAGTTATAATTTAATATCTGATTATAAATGTAGGCATTAGTATCTGCTTATAAATTTAAGAACTATATCATTGTGAACTGATTTCAGCTAACTTTATGTAGAATACAAATTTATTCATGGCCACAAACTTTACCTTAGGTATGGGACCTTTGGTGATCTAATTGATTTACTTTAGCAGACAGTGAATGGCTCCAAGAAACCTGTTACTGAAAGAAATTTCGCACATATTCAATTTGTGTGATAGAAACAGCATCTGCACAAGTAAAAGCACCTTGTGCTTTGATTTTGATGTAAGGCAAGAAGTCTCTAGTGGGAACAAGCCCAAGACTCAGAATACTGGGACAAGGATTTTATTTGCTCTGATTCAACTATTTGTGTGACCTTAGGCAAGTCATGTGGCCTTAGTGTGCCCCAGTTTCCTCATCTATAAACGGTGGTTAATAATACCTTATAGGGCTATTGTAAGAGTTATCTCTGATAACAGGTATTATTGCTGTTAATAGGCTCATTTTCCTGTTACCCACCTTGTGATTATTGCTGTTAATATTACTCTAATTGTAAATGTTACTATTGTTATTGTTAAATATTGTTAAATTGATGTTGCTGTGCTCCCCTTGAAGTGCTGACCTGTATACAACTAAGAAGGCTATGCAGGTATTTACGAAAATACTACTTGATATATCTCACTGGGGAAAAAGGAAAGCTTCTACTGCCTGTTTAGATTACTTGAAACTAGGTTGGACAGAATACTGCTGAGAAGAAAAAGATTTCCAGAGCAGAGACGGAGACAGTAGCTGAACTCTAGACAACTGAACAAAAGAAGTACATGCCAAGTAATAAGCAGATGGATAATTTTGAGTTAGTCTCTCAAGTAGGTTTTTCAGAACTTTAGCATTTCTGCTCTGAGAAGAGCGGCAGATAAGGAATCAAAGGACAAAACTTGAAAGAGGTGAAGTGTTTACAAAGTATAGAAATGACACAGGGTTTCTATTCTGAATTGTCATCTCTTTTCTAAGAACTCCCTTTATTTATGATTCAATGTAATTCTCAATAATTGTATTACATATTTATATTTGTTAATGTTTTAGATATCATAGTAATATATTAAGTGTAATAGTACTCATTACGGTGCTCTTCTGAAGTGTGCTTAACGTGTTTTATGGTGTTACATTTAACCATTTTCCTGCCAAAATAGTTCGCAAACAAACTGCAAAAAAACAGAAAAAAAAATCCCTAAATTTTATTTATGTGTGCTTGTTTATATGGAACACTGAAATTCCCAAAAGAATGAATATCATTATTGGACTTTGGAACAATGTATTACCCTTGTATGTATCCAAAACAGGTTACAGTTGAGGGAAACCCCTCACCTAGACAGAGCAACTGCTTCAGAAATTGTTCTGCTTGACAACCAGGAAGAGTGAATTATGAAGTTTGGGAGCTCCAAGCTGTACGCTGCACCTGTACTCAGATGAACTGTTCAAAAGGGGAGAGGGTCCAATTAAGGGTTTAGAGTTGGCTGACTGTAATTATCGTGTGTCAGCTGCTTTTTGTACTTAAGTATATTTTGACTGGAATAATTTTTCAAGTGTTTGAAACTACAAACCTTTGTGAATCCTTTGCGACTATGTATATGCTTAATTGAAAATAAATAAAGCTGAAGATAATGAAAGTTGCTTCTTCCTTAATGCGGACCCCCCTGTACTATTTTAAGCTCCAAAAGAATAACTCAGTAGCCAGTAGCCTAAAAAGGACATATTGACTTTAGAAGTAACAGCCTGTGAATTAAACTTGATTAAACAGAACCTCTTCCTGGCATGGCCATATCGTTGCAGCAGAAACAAACGTGTGGAATTAAAAGTGCTCTAGGGGCTGTAGTTTCTCCAACTATTGGTCTCAGTAAAGGGTGAGCTCCCAAAAGGTGGGGGAGGAGAATAAAGGATATCATAAAGGAAATGGTCAGGGGCAAGTGACACGGCAGTTATAGATAATGATTATACTTAAGTACCTTTCTAAATATAACACCGTTAGTCCTTGTTGAGAAGTGACCACACGGAAGGGAAATGTGAGGGAAATTGACTGGTCACTAGGATAAAGTGAGGTGGCATAATAGAATTCTGGATAAATTGGCAGGTTCAAAGCAGTGTCTGAGTGACTGAATACAGTTAAGGAAAGGAGGACTGGGGTTGTTGTATCAATGGGCCAAGCTGCTTCTGCCAGCTCCTGGATCTCTGACCATCATTTGCTTTGCACAGAGTGACCTCCCATAAAGCAGTGCTGCAGCTGCTGGAACTGTATCACCCATAGCTGTCCTATAGATTAGGCCAGTGATCTGCCCACAGGACAGGCACTGCCAATTAGTTTCTCCCATGTTTAGACCCCCGGTAACCACCACTACTGTTTATACTTCCACTGTCCCAGCTGCCACTATTGCAGCCACCCCACTGACTGGTATTGTTTCTGTCAGTGAAAGAGCCTCAGAGAAAAAGTAATAAGGCTGTTGAAAGCAAACATGGAGAGTATACATGAACATTGCAATCAAGCAAATGTAAGTACTTAAAATGTGGATAGAGCACCAGTGAGGTATCAAATAATGGTTCCCTCAAACTCCAGTTTGAGTTTGTCAGACCAATGCATTATCTTAGTTTAGAGAACACAAGCAAGAGGTTACAGTACTTAGGTATGTATGACCCCAAGCAGCTGCATCACCACAAAGTCCCAGCCCATCACTAATGACAGTCTTACAGAAGCTGAATCATGAAGCCCCCTCCTTATAGTTATCCTTTTCCACTTCCTATATACCACCACAGCACCTCCCAAGACCACTAGTAGCTAGGCAAGTAGTAGCTGGCAGATGTATGGGCTGGACCTCCATGAGGATCTCATGCCCTCTCTTCTTCTACTCAATATTGTCAATAGCTCCACTATTGTTACTATAAACCTATTTATAGCCATTGTTTTGCTCAAAATTGTGTGCCATGGATACTTGGCCAAGATATGTCTATGTAAGATGGCATCACATTATGTCTGAAAGGATATGGCCCATACTTCAATGCATCCCTATCCTCAAGCTCTTACATTCCTTTAATCCCCTCTTCTGCTGTGTTCCTTGATCCTTGGAATGTGTGGCATGTCCATGATCCTTTGTGGAGCATTGGGAATCCATGGCCCCTCAATGGTCACTTATTCTCAATGGTTTAACTAGCTATTATTCCTTCTAATAGAAAATACCACTCACTGTAAGAAGTTCTCCACCAAACAGACTGAACCAGTACTCTATGAGCATAAATATAGATGTTCAAAAGGAAGTTTGACAGGCATATCACATCTATTAAATAAAAACAAATAAAAGTTGCTTCCCTACTGGGGCTTTCTCAGTTATGCATTTCTAGCCTGGCTTATAGTATTAAATGTGAATTCTGCTTCTGGTGAGACTCCACCTTCAAACAGAAAGTTGTAGGTTGTTCTCATAACATTTCATGACACTGTTGCAGCAGCTGGTACACCTTGCCATGGGGGATATTCCATTTCAGTAGCATGGCATGCAGATAAGCTTGATTAGGAATGTTGGTAACAGTCCTCTTCCAAGCAGCCTCCATTTTACCTTCTGTTACAATTATAGCCAGCCTATAGCTCTAGGCAGCTTAGAGCTTGTTCTCAGCCTGATTTCTTTATGTCCTGAAACCAAAGTGTATGGCATCCTCAGCAATAGTGGCTTACGATGTAGATTTGGCATGCAACAAACAGAGATGGCAATAACCTTTATCATTTTGAGGTTCTCTGTGGATTGTCTGGCCAACAATCCATAGGAAGGTAGTCCACTGCTGACACTATGTTCTTTATTTAACCTTATGATTTCTAGAAGTGCTGAAAAGACATCCATGCAGGATACCTTCATCCACATTTTTAATCTGCTGTTTTATTGTTTTTCTCGAAAATTTTCTAGAGCTATGTTAGAGTTTCTACTGCTGTGATAAAAAAACAAACCAACCAACAAGCAAGCAAACCAACAAACATGACAAAAAAGCATCGGGGGAGGAAAGGATTATTTCAGCTTACAGTTCCAAATCACAGTCCATCATCGAAGGAAGTCGGGCCAGAAGACCAAGGCAGCAATTTATGCAGAGGCCATGAAGGAAGTACTGTTTAATAGCTTGCTCTCCATACCCCATGACTACCTACCAGGGGGTGGAACCACCAGCAATGAGTTAGGGCCTCATAAATCAATCACTAATTAAGAAAATTTCCCAAAAGGCTTGCTTATAGGCCAATTTTATGCAGGAATTTTCTCAACTGTGGTTCTCTAAGATAACTCTAAATTGTGTCAAGTCATTAATAAACTAGCCTGGACAATCTCTAAGAATTTCAGAGGTTGGCATTATATTATATGTGTAAAACCCTTACAACAAGATCTCTGAAAGCTCTCCACCAACCATTCAAAGTATCATTTGATCTTAGGAGTCAGTAGCTAAGGATGTATTAAAGAAAAATGTTAGCAAAATCTAATACAGAATGAAGGGACTCCATTGTTTATATCATTTTTTTTTCCTCAAAAGGTCACATTAGACACTGTGGCATGGATGGGGGATACTACCTTATTTAGGTCGCTGACTCTATGATCATCACCCGTGTACCACATCTCTTCATCCTGAGGTACTGCAATGGAGCCTCCATTCATTTTCTCTGTGCTCAAATGAGTTTTGAGGAACTAGCTCAACCCACTCTAACAAGATCAGGGCCAGGAAGATGTAGGGCCGTGCTCGAACTTATTGTGATTGATATTCAACATGGGTCTGTGGAGGCTGATAGGCTCTAGAACAACACTATGGAGGCAGCTGTTGTTATTTAACCACAAGCCACATGTAGATGCTAAGAGGGCCCTAGGTATGGTGAACAGTATCAATGCTATCACATGCTTTCTGTAGGAGAGAAGTGCATGAGGTTTATTCTGTGGATAACTGCTTGCCCCTAGGATAAGTGTGGTCTTTTTCATTTTTACCACATTATCATTTTTGCCTCCCATCAACTCTTTTGGCTTTAAAACCTTCCAAAAGCTCACTAGCACATTTGACTATCATTTTTCCCTTAAGAACTCTAGCTCAACATAAATCTTGCTACAGATTCCTTTGAGTGACTCAGACAGATCAGATCCATTTGTCTGCTTTGCCTGTCTCTCATCTCTAGATTTCCTTAGCACTCTGCAGCAGTTTTTATTCACATAGCAGACCTAATTTACATGTCATTCTAAGTCATTTAGACCAAACAAAGTCTCTATCATTGCATAAAGACCATGCCCCAACATGAATCTCAGTAAATATAACCCCATTCCAGTCCCAATGTCCCAAATGAAATAATTTGTTTCTTAATTATCTGGTAAACACAGTCTTATTGGGCCCAGTGAACGGAGTGTCAAATTACCCCAGTAGTGTTTGTAGCTTCTCTATTGTCTTTCAGTCCCTGAAATACATTGAGACCCCACACTGTGATAACCATGTGTCCCCGTTGGATCATGTGAATCAGTACATCAGGGACTGATTTACCTCAAAGTGCTACAGGTTATAAAACTTTTGTTTAAAGGAGGAATGAATGGTTACACTATGTTTCTTGGCTTTACAGCAAGCACTCAGACTGATTCCATCTGCATCCATGTCTTATAGACCCACAAATAAAGCTATGAAAGTTTCCTTCACTTCTTGCTTCTCAATTCAAGGACTTCAGAGATAGAATAGTCCCTGAGTATAATGGTTTTCTACATCATGTCATTATTAAAACCACCATCTCTACACTGAATCAAGAACTTTTTTCCTTGATCTATATTAATGGTTAGACCTGAGAGGTATCTTCTAACATTCTTACATTGTTTAGGCTCTTTTCTGTATCTAACTCTTCCCATGGGTTTCAACCTTTTGGATCCCACTATTTTCTCTTTCACACAGATATAATTTATACACTTTTTATTTTTGGATCACCAGATGTAAGAAGTGACAAAATAAACTTCATCCCATCCTCCCTTTTGTCAGTAATCAAAAAAACAAACAAACAAACAAGAAACCTCAGTTAATGTGGAGAAATTAGTGTCATGTCCTTTTTCATGTAATGCAGCCTCTATACAAGAAATCTTCCCCTTTGACAGACATCAGTGCTTGTCTTATTACTCATAGCACTGGCCACATAGCCATCACAAAGGTTTTCTTCAACAATCTAGTCACAACTATCCTATTCTCAAGGATCGCAATGTGTGCTCTACACCTTCAACTGTTTTTAGGGTATCCTCATACTCATATGGCAGACCTCAGTCATAAAGGAGGTCTACATAGAATATAGTCACCATAGGCTTTCCCTCATTACTACCCTATGTCCAGATTCTGAGTTACATACCATAATACCTGCAGAAGAGTCCATTACCCATTACCATATAAATGTATACCACCATATGTCACATAGGAAAGACTAGGCAAGTTGGGGTTCCTATGACAGATGATCCACTCTCAGTTCTTCAACCTCAGATGCATGACTTTCTACAAAAGAAAAAAGTCATGCAGTCAATTCTCCAAAATTGATCTTGGGTTTTGTTCTGTCCTGTGTTTGGCACCAATTTGTTATATTAACTTTTCTGGGGAGAGGTAAACAAATCTCTACTCACCCAAATTAGGTATCATTGACAGACCAAAATAATGATTTTATTGAGGTACAACTTGGTCAATCAATGAGTTAATTGGACTTATGTACAGAACATTCCTAGTAAGGGGTTACTAACAGGAGTGTCAGTGACCCTTAAGCAGTTACATCATGGATGATGATTACAACTTTGTAGCTGTTGGAAGGCAGAAAGTTGTAATGGCTGGATTCCTAAATGAGATCCTGTGATCCTCCTCTCCATTTATTAGGAAGTTTCAAAAGCCCCACTACCATTTCCATATACTTACCTTTCTCTGTATTGTTCAACTCAATGAGTTCCAAAGGCTACCTGGACAAGGTGTATTCTGCTCCAAGATGGAATCATATAATGCCTAGATGTTGAAAAAAGACCATGCTTCAAAGAGACCTTTGCAACAAAAATTCTAAAATATTGAAAAATGCACCTAAGAAAGCAGTGGATGATGTACTGATGTCCTGAATTGTGGAATTCGTGCTTTGAAAATGGTTATGTTGCAAAAATAATCAATGGGTTCAATGCAATCCCTACTAAAATTCCAATAATATTCTTTACCGAAGTAGGAAAAAACAATCCTGAAATTTATATGGAAACAAATATTAGTGAGCAGTTAAAGCTGTCTTAAGCGGAAAGAACACTACTGAAGTTATCGCAAAATCTGACCTCAAATTATTCTACATAGTCATAGTGACAAACACAGCATGTTACTGGTATAAAATATGAATAGGTAGGCTAATGGAAGAGATTAGAGAACTTTGAAATAAACTCATACAAAACTAAGTGAGATGCATTATCTCTTGTACTTCACAAAGATCAATTAAATGTGGAAGAAAACTTCAAAGCCTAAAAAACTGAAAGTGGATGAAGATAACATAGAGAAAGCACGTCAAGATTCATGCATATGCAAGAAAAGGATTTTAATAACAGCAAACAGCTCTAAGAATTAAGAAATAAAATTATTTGAAATAAAAGAAACGCTTCTGTACAACAACAAAAAAAAAACATTAGCAGAATCAACAGGCAACATCTAGAACAGGAGAACAATCTTTATCAACAACACTTCAGTCAAGGGTTAATGTTTAGAATATATAAAGGACTGCAGAATTTAAATATCCTTCCCCAAATCCAAAGTGAGAACTAATAAATGGTCAACTGAAATGAGCAGACCTTTCTCAAAGGGAAAACACAATGGCTAAAAATAAATTTTACAGGTATTCAACATCTTTAGCCAATCAGTATAATACACAGTAAAACTATTTTGCAATTTCGTGTCCCTCCCAGACAGAATGACAATTACTAATAAAACAAATGACAACAGATGCTTACAAGAATGTGAGGAAAGTTTATCCTTATTTACTGCTGGTGGGATTGTAAAAGTTGTAGTTACTATGAAAAATCAATGTGGAATTTTCTGAGAACAATGAAAAATAGAGCTGCTATATGACCCAGCTGTGTCATTCCTTGTCATAAACCCAGACCTCTACATCCTTCCACAGATGTAAAAACATCCATGCTTGCCGCTTCTCTATTCACAATAGCAATGAAAATGAATCAGCCTAGATGCCCATCAAAAGACAGATAGATAATGAAATTGTAGTACATAATCATAATGACATTTTCTTCAGTCATCAATAAAAATGGAACTATAAAATTTGCAGGAAAAATGTTCACTGGTATATCTGGAAATTACTATGTTAAGCAAAGTAATCCCAGCTCAGAAAGACAAATACTAACCTTCATGTGCTTTGTCATCAAGAGTCTAGATTTTAATATATATTAAACATATTTATATGGTATATGTATGTGGATGTGTAGTTTGAGTAGATGTCATGAAACTAGAAAGGGAACCATGCAAAAAGAAATATAAGTGTTAAGGGGGAAGAGTTGTAGAACACATGTAACATGAAAAAGGAGAAAGGAGTCTACTGGAGGTAGAAAGGTACAATGGGGGCAGAGGGATGAGGGATTGTGAAGGAAAAGGATCAACAAAAAGAAATTCTGTTGAAAATGAGTTAATGAAACAATAACTTTGTATATTACTTTTTAAATATACATTTAAAATTGGTTTTTTAAATATGTTTTCTTAAATTAAGGTAGAATGGCACCACTCCCTGTAATCCAGAGATGAATGCTTGTTAAATTAGAGTGGGTTCCTAGTTTCAGATGTTTCAGTCTATAGTCAGTTGGTTCTTGTGATGGTTAAACTTGTACACTTTTTTATTATTTAGAGTCACTGTGGAAACGCACCTCTACGTGTGTCTATAAGACTGCTTCCAAAGAGATGTAAATGAAGAGGCAAAACCTACCCTCAATGTGAGTGGCCCAATTCCATGGACTTCGGTCCCAAATGGAATAACAAGGGAAAGCTAGGTGAGCATGAGCATTCGTTTTCCTCTGCTTCCTACCTCTGGATGAAATATGACCAGGCACATCACACTCCTGCTGCTGAGCCTTCCACACTATTCTAGATTAGATCTTATCTCAAACTGTGAGTCAAAATAAACCCTTTCTTAAGTCCCTTTTACTAAGTATTTTATCACGGCAGTGAGAAAAGAAGCTAATACAGCCCTGCTGCTTTTGAATCTATGTGCAAGGAGTACATTACGGTGAAAAGCAGTTTGCCTAGAAAAGCTGTTTATATCATGACTGGGAATTGAAAGAAAATGGAAAAGACCAGGATCTCACAGTCAACTTCCATAGAATACCCAGTAATTACTTTGAAACCTAACGCCAGGCCTCACTTCTTAAGGATTTTACCAACTCTCCAAACTAGAGAACAAGTCTTGAACATATGGAAATTTGGGAAGCACACAAAATCCAACGTGTAGCAAGGAGGTAGTGTTACTTATATTTTTAATGAAAAACATTACTTTCTTGTCAGCCAGTAGGCTCAGCCAACTCAAGGTTATTGGTGTGAATCTGCACAAAACAAAGCAAACTATCATAAAGGCAAATGCTACATGTTGCCAGTAATTATTTTCCCTGTCCTAATTCCAAATATTTTAGAGTCATTATATACAAAGCTATAATAATGCAATAGATATCAAGTTGTGTAATCCAACTTGTTCAATAGTTAGCAATGATATTCTAATTTTATTCCACCTATGTTTCTCTAGTGTTTGTTGTTATTGTTTTGGAAGGAGTGTATTAAGGCAAATCTCAGAATAACATACTTTTTCAGAATCTTTAACTCATACTGAAGTGCTCAATTATATTATTTGTACAAATGATTGTTATCCATATTACAAAAACAAAAGAAAACAACTTTTATATACACACATATATATACCTACGGGCTTTTAGATGTGAGAGAGCCTTTAGATTTTATTTGTAAAAATAAAAAAAATGAAGATTTCAGTAATGCCACCAAGGCTTTAAAATCTGGTTCTGAGCAGAAGCAGAACAGATTCCCAACAAATGAATCATAACTTTTAAATTATATTGACATTAATAATACCCTTTGTACTCAGCCTTGAAACCATGGATACTCACAGGCAAATAGGACATGAGAAAATAATTTCAATCCAACAGAAATTCTATATCACAGAGATGCTCTCAATAAATTCGAAACATTATGCAATTTCCATTCAGAATGGACTTTAGAGAACTTTAATGTAATCCTTCGCCTTATTGTATCTAAAATCCAAAATGAGATAAGAGTTTAATTATCCAAGAAAATGCAAGCAGATTATAACAGAATTAGACCTCTTTTCTTGTTATTAGTGTAAATAGCAAGTATTCTGCTGTTATGGCACCTCATTGTAATGATGACTATAGCTCTATCCCCACAGAAATTCTTGTGTTAAACAATAATGTCTTCTGAACTGAGGAATCCAGACAACAGCAATATATCAGTGATGAAAACAGGCTCCTCCTACATTATCTCTCTCCCTCAACATTTACATGACATGTTAACTTCTCAGGTGCAAAGGTTATCTCTTCTCTTCTTCTGAATACTATTTAATCAAATGGGTCTAAATTTACCTATTCTTACATTTCTGGTTTTAATTTTTCATTTTCTATAGCCCCTTTCCAATGTAAATTTAAGAATACTGTCATCTTAATTTTTGACACTAAACATATGAATTAATAGTAAAAATCAATGTGGTGTTTAATTCCTCCCCCATACTATCTCTTCATCTGAAATCAAAAAGTGTATGAATTAGTATTATATCCTTAGATTTTACATTCCTTCTTCAATCCACTGCAATAGCCTTATCCTTATCCATTTTTGTCTGGATAAAGGTTATCAATGGTGTTCTTCTAATTGCTGAATCAAATGGATTTTGTAAAGTTTTCCATCTAATTTGACCTTCCTGAAATTTAATTATTAATTGTATTCTTTTAATTTTAATTGTGTATATTCACAAGAAATGCCTTACTATCTTTCTGTTCCTTGGTAAATTATTTTTCAGTCTATTTTAGTTGTTTTGTTTTCTCTACATCTGCATGATTTATTCCTTAAGTGGGCTTCCATACTTAATGCCCCACTACTGAGTTCAGTGGTTAATCTTGAATGTTAACTTGAATGGTTTGTGATATGCCTAAGAAAGTAGTAAAATACTCCTCTAGATTTATTTGTGAGGGTTTCGTTCTCTAATGGGAAAACAATATGCGTAGTGTTATCTCAAGCCTGAGGTAGAACATGAAGAGAAAACAGAAACCCACTAACACAGGCATTCTCTAGATATCTTTCTTCTTGGCCACTATTACATGAGCATCTCTTTTTCAAAATGCCCTTCCCACAATGAAGGGGTTAACTATTTTTGTTGAGATATACTTTATTAAGATAAAATGCACCTTGCTGAAGTACACAATCCAATGGTCATTAGCAAGTTCACAAATGTTTGTAACCATTACCAATCTTTATCCCCAGGATACTGTTTTCACCATGTGTTGCTAAAAGTCCATCCTAAATTATAAGCAACATCTACTCCTTCTTCTAAAAGTCCCAGTGACAAACCAAGGCATGATTCCACCAAAGTTTACTCTGGGGAATCAATTCTGTTATTGGGCTTCCTCACAGAGCATAGGTAAGGGGTGACTTACAAGGATGAGTGGGATCCTCCCTAAACCCTAACAGATCACACCTGGAAAGCCTTCACTCACCAAGATCAAGGGCTTCCCAACAGCCAAATTGAAGAAATCCCCCCACCCTAGTCTTCCCAGGCCCATATACTCTAGCCCGTCCCTGTGAGCACATGAAATTAAGGCAGAGTTACTGGAACAGGTGATAGGGAGTCCCTCAGGTGAGGTCTGGTTTCCCACTCTGCTCCTCCATGGAGCAGTGTGAATCCAGCTGGGATGAAGCATCTGTAATAAGTAGACCCCAAGATGTCAGTTGCTCCACAGAGGACAGTTACTCACAGCATTTCTCACTCTCCTCAACCCCTGACAGCCATATACTTAGCTACTATATCTACAGACATATGTCTCTTTCTATTTCTCTTAATTACTGCACCATTTTAACATTCATCCATTTATTTAACATGTATCATTACTTCATTTTTAAATATAATTTGTTATGTCCCATTGTATTTTGTTCATTCATTTATCCAGTGATAGGGACTAGAGTTGCTCTTATATCTTTGTTTTTAATTTTCAAGATTTAAGTTTAATTACTGTGTTTTCTAGAAAGAAAAATCTGGGCTATTTAAATAATATCATCAATATTCTTGTTTGATTTTGCCTTAATAGAGCATTAGCTCTGAACTCAGATTATTTTGTTTTAAGATGCCATTTGCATATCAGTATACCAGATAGAATATATACTAGTAAAGTGAAGAAAGACAATTTTACATATCACAATGTTATTGATCTAATAATTGTTCAATATAGAGGGAAAATATTAAAACATAACATTATCTCTAAAATCAAAGCTGAAGAAGGATGTGCCCAAATAAATTTAAATATTCAAAAGGAAAAGGAGGTTTAGAGTGGCAAAACATCCATTTGTTAACTGATACATACAGTAACCATGAAACTTCACAGATTGTAATTTTCTTTTTTCCAGCTATCCCCAACCTCCGTCAAAAGCTAGGGAGTCTCTTGTATTTTGACATTACTAAACTTAACATTTTTTTCTTAAAAATCTAATAGTAATTTATCTTAAAGCTCTTCCATTAATTTTCCACATTTTTTATAAAACTCATTTTGTTTTTATTGAGAATTTTATAGAGACAGAAGTAGCAGATGTCAGCTGTTAAATATAACAGGATGGATGCTTTTGCACACATAAATTCATAGTACCTGCAGGAACAAAGCCCGCATAATATCAAGCCATCAAAGTTCCAACATGACTTCTAGTCTTTTATTATTTAATTGCTGTTATGAACCCACTCCATACATATAATATAGTATAAATATACATACATGCATATATATTCCTAAATATATACATATAGTCTATTCCATATGACATTCCTTGTATTATGTGATTTCAGAACTGACTACTTGGAATTTGATAGAGAAAGCAAAGGAGTGCGATGTTCATGGGAGTGGACAGAGAGAAGAGAGATAAATGGAAAATAATGCAATTACACTTTAATTTCAAAAAATAAAACCCCAGCATGAATGGAGGATGGGCTCATGATGTCTCATCTCTAGCTGAGGAACTATTGGAAACTGATGGCTTCTGGGGGAAGAAGGGTTTGTTTCCTTTAGGGAATAAATTCCTGAGAGGCTACAATGCTCCAGGAGATGACCCTACACCCATGCACATATAGGCAGAACTAAATATGTTCAGTGTATATATGTGTGTGTGTGTGTGTGTGTGTGTGTGTGTGTGTGTGTGTGTTATTTTGTTACATGAGGACAGTTCTTAAAAAGGATTTATTTCACATTAAACATATTCTCTACCATACCCACTACTCTTTCTTACCCTTCACATTCCCATTAGTTAGTATCTGTTTTCAGACACAGAGTTTTGTATCTAATTTCATGTTGTGTATACATAGACAATTTTATGAATCTTTATAAAGTCTTGAAGTGACATGTCAGCAAAAGCCTGTAAGATCTGTCTTCTAGGCAATGGCTTAATTAACTTACTGTGATTATCTTCACTTCCATCTATTTTCTTGAAAATAACATTACTTCATTTTTCTTTATGGCTAAAAAATCCATTTTGTATATATTCTATGTATTCTTTATCAATCTTTCTATTGGTGAACATGTAGGTTGGTTACATTTTTTTAGCTATTGTGAATGGTGTCCCAAAAGACATTGATGTACAAGTGTCTCATATATTAGATTATGTTCTTTTAGGAATGGTACAGATTGGTCATATGGTAGATACGTTTTTGTGTGTTCAGAAATCTCCCTAAATATCTATTAGCTGGACTAGTTCACATTCCCATTAGCAGTGTAAGAGGATTTTCTTGGTTCACTCTCATCACAATTTTTTTCTTAAATCTAACAGTCTGATTTTAGGTGAGTTAGAATGTAAATGTGGTTTTAATTTGCATTTATTTGATGACTAGTAAGGTTGAACATTTTTATCTGTTTATTGGCCATTTGTATTTTATCTTTTGAGAACTGTCTATTCATTTCATTAGCTCATTTATTGATTAGGTTGTTTGATTTATTGTTGCTTAAGGTTTTTTTTTTAGTTCTTTGTGTAGTCTAGATATTAATCATTTGTCACATATATAGCTAGAAAAGTCTTTATCCCATTCTGTGGGCTGTCTCTTCACTTGATTAACTGTTTTCTTTGCTATACAGAAGCTTTGTAATTTCATGATATCTCATTTGTCAATTGTGGGCATTATTTCCCTAGTGACCAGAGTTCTATTCAGAAAGTCTGTGTATATGTCTATACCATGAATCTTTTACCTTACATTTTCTCCTCAGAGTTTCAGAGTTTAACGTCTTATGTTAAAGTTTTTGATCCATTGGGAGTTCATTTTTGTGGAGGTTAAAACATAAGGATCTAGTTTCCTTTTCATGAATGTGCATATCCAGGTTTTCCAGGTATATATTGAATAGGCTATCTGGTTTCTATGTTTTTGAATTTTTTTTCAAAATCACATGATTAGAACTGTGTGGATTTATGTCTATGTCCTCTATTTTATTCCATTGATTTTTATATCAGTACTAAGATTTTTTTCCTAGATCTCTTACTTGGAATATTTTCCAATTGTTTTTTGCCAAGCTGGCATCTGTGATGCAGATGTGCCTTTTTTGGAGATAAAAAATGGATCCTGTTTGTGTTTTTTAAAATTATTAGTTCTTTGAGAATTTCATACAATGTATTTTGATCATATTCACCCCACCCAACTCCTCCAAGATCCATTTCCCCTTCCCTATCTACCTAGCTTTACATCCGTCCTTTTTATACATCCATTACCTCTAATCTGTGATCCCCATTTATTCTTGGATGTGGCCTTCCACTGCAGTGCAGTTAAATAACCATGGGCTAAACTGGTTTAGAAAATCGACTTCCCTCTCCTAGCAGCTATCCCTTGGCAATGACTTCTGTTCTAGGGATGTGATTTTGTGTCTATTTCAACTCTCATACTCTGATTTGGTGTGGTTGGAGCCCATATAGAGCTTGTGCATGCTGTTATGACCACTACAAGTTCATATGTCTAGTCTCCTGGTATGTCCAGAACATACTGTTTCCACCCCCATGGCTCTTTCAATGTTTCTAACCCCCCTTTAAAATGATCCATGCGTTTTGGGAGGAGGGGTACTGCATATTTATTCCATTTAGGGATGAGCGTTCTGAAGCCCCATACGAACTGCTCTTTAACCAGTTGTGAGTCTATATACTAACTACCACCTATTGCAAATAAAAGCTCTCTTATTAGAGTCCAGAGAACTGAAATTATGGTTATATTCAGATGGATTAATTTATTGTTATAGTGATAATTCTTTAGGAGTTAGCTTAATACTACATTCATTTGACAGAATAAGAGTAGTAGGATCTCCCTTAGGACCTATGACCTGGCAAACCACTGGGTCTTGGCTTGATAATAGTGCCAAGTATGTGTTTCATACTGTTAAGGATTTAAATCCAACCATAAAGTGTTTGGTTACTCGCATGATGTCAATGCCACTAGTGTACCAATGAGCATGTCTTGCCAGGCCAGTCATTATTGTAACTCGCAGAGTTCACAGCTAGGTAAACTGATGATTACTTTTATCCTCCAGCAGTATGTATGACATCTCTCAGCACTATGACATCTCTCAGCACTATGAAAGCTAGCCAGTAAGGATAAAGTTTCCAAGTCAGTACCAGTTTGATTTTCAATAATGTACAGATCAAGAATGTGTTGTCTTCATCAATTGGATGACACAATCAAATTCTGGAAGATAATCAAGAGTACTGGCTGTATCCTGAAATGTTTGGGAGTCTATGGTATCTAATTGGCAAAGAACTCTAAAGAGGTTTACTCATTCTTGGATCTGAGATTTTTGTTAGCTTCTGGTGTCTAGGAGGGGCATTATTGACCAATTATGAAGTAACTCAGTTTTTACTCTTTTCATTCCTTTAGAAGGAATGAATATATATTAGGAGATTACATACATATGAATATATATTAGGAGATTACATATATATTAGGAGATTACATACATATATATTAAATATATAGCAGCTTCTAAAGTAATCTGCTAGTCTGCCTCTTTTCTTTGAAGAATTCAAAGTAGTTATTAAAAAGTATATACTAATTCTTGCCTTTTAAAAATGTTGGTATTTGGAATTTTATTATTCGTCATTTGTTTAACTATGTTCTAGTATGATTTAGTTTTTACTGTTGCTTCATGACGTGCTTGTCTTTCTTAGTCTGAAGGATTCCTACAAGTATCCTCTGTAGACCTGTTTAAGCTGTTACCATTTCAGTCAGCCTATTTTCATTGTTAATATTTTCCTTTAATTATGACATAGCTTTTAATAAGTATCTTTGGGCTGCCGGCTCCCAAATAATGACATGGAGACTTATTATTAATTATGAAAGCTTGGCCTTTAGCTAAGGCTTATTTTCAACTAACTCTTATAACTTAAGTTGACCCATATTTTTATTAATCTATGTTGTACCATGTGGCTTTTGCCTTTATCCCATTCTGTGTGTCTGATTCATTCCTTTCTTCTTACCAGAGTCCTCTCTGTTCCCTGAAAGTCCTACTTAACTATTGACTGTTTAGCACTTTATTAAACCAATCACAAGGCACCTTGTCAAAGACACATCTTCAGGGTATAATAAAATATTCTGCAGTAAATAAGTTCAGGTTGCTAATAGTCTTTAGATCTTGAATTCCATCACTCTATGCATTCCTGCTCTTTAAAGTTACTCTTGAGAAATATACAGTTATTTTTATAACCTTGCCTTTATACATAGCTTGATGTTTTTATTTTATAATTATCAATACATTTTGTTTTGTATATTTAGTATTTTGAGTATGTTATCATACAGAAGGGTTCTTCTTTGGTGTAATCTGTGTGGTGTGTTAAATGCCTCATTTTTATAGATGGACATCTTTTTCACTAAATTTGGAAACTTTTCTTCTGTGATTTCATTGAAAATGTTTTGTCTTCTATATGAGTTTCTTCTCCTTCTATGCCTATGATTCATGGATTTGGTCTTTTCATAATTATCCATATATATATATACCTCAAATCTTCTGTTCAGACTGTATTAAATTATCATTGTCATTATACAAACATTTTAATTCATTGTCTTTGTCTTCATGACCTGATATTCCATACTTCCCTTGGTCCATTTCATTAATGATTCATTCTATGAAACTTTTTGTTTGAGTAATTTAGTTTTTATTTTTATTTTTATTTTTATTTTTATTTTTTCGGTTTTTTGAGACAGGGTTTCTCTGTGTAGCTTTGCGCCTTTCCTGGAACTCACTTGGTAGTCCAGGCTGGCCTCGAACTCACAGAGATCCACCTGGCTCTGCCTCCCGAGTGCTGGGATTAAAGGCGTGCGCCACCACCGCCCGGCGAGTAATTTATTTTTTAATTTCCAATGTTTAGGTTGATAATTTTATTTTAGTATTTTTAGGTCTTAATTAAGTTGATGTTCATATCCTCCATTGATATCCTTATTTCATTCCATTTTTTTTTCTTGAAATTTATTCAGGAATGTATTTGTGTCTTTTTTTGCACATTGTTATTACACTTATAAACGTTCACATGGCATTTTATGTATTTCTATTAATAAATGACAATAGCATGGAATAAGTAATTTTTGGAGAAGTCATATTTCCTTGCTTTTCCAGGTTTTTGTGCTTACTTGTTGGAATTGGTGCATCTCACTTTAGGTTTTTGGATGAATCAGTTTTAGTCACTTCCATTTTCAATGCAATGTTGATACTGTGTATAGAAGTAGAAAGGCAAAAACATAGAATAATAATAGCAATTAATATTTGGTTTGTTGAACAAAATGTGGCCTAAGGAAAAGCAAGCAGAAGGGGAGACCAATAGAAACTGGAGTTGATACAAAAACATTGCCAAAAGTAGACCAAATAGTGGAAGGTAAAGATTTCCAGGCATAGAATGTAGATATATGGAGAACTTACACACAACTATAGTCTATATATTTGTACCAAAGGGAAAACAATAAAAAAAATAATCAAAGATGGGGTTGAGAACAGAGCATGCCAGAGCTAGCCAGTCAAATTAACATTTGGTGTTAAATAATGAAAAAATAAAAAATAATGGAGTTGAGAGAGGTGTATCAGAGTAAAGAATAATTTTTAAATTAAAAGTTGTGGGAAATTTCAATATTTTTTATTCCCTGAACATTATCAATTGATGGGTCTCTATGTTAATTTCCATCTATTTCAAGAAGAAGCTTCTCTACTGATTGTTGAGTGATGTACAGATCTGTGGATATGGGCTCATTTTATTGTCATGTTCATTTATAATAATAATAATAATAAGCATTCCTCTATGTACATAATTTATCTAGTCTCATGTCCTTGGCCTCTTTAACTATCTCATGAAGTGGGCCTTTAATGTAATTAAACATTAGTTGGTTAGTCTTCTAACATTCATGCCACTATGGCACCAGTGGGCATATCTTACAAGCAGGTCATTATCATAGCCGACAGGGTGAGGTTGGTGATTTTTTTCCTTTCAGTAGCATGTATAGAACCTTCTAGCATTATTAATGACAACCAGTAGGTTTGAAATTTCCACGAATCTTAAAAGGTCTTATAATAAAAACTCAGAGCCAGATATTGGGATGAAAGCTGTAAGATCAGAGAAGCAGAACAGCCAGCCACTAGCTAACCTCTACAAAATCCTCAGCTTCAAGATAACAAGTTCCTGTTTCCTCGTACCTTATATACCTTTCTGTGTCCTGCCATAGTACTTCCTGGGATCAAAGGCGTGTGTGCTTCCCAGTACTGGGATTAAAGGTGTGTACCACCACTGCCTGGCTCTGTTTCCAGTGTGACCTTGAACTCACAGAGATCCAGACAGATCTCTGCCTCCCAAGTGATAAGATTAAGGTTGTGTGCCACCACTGTCTGGTGTTTATGTCTAATCTAGTGGCTGGCTCTGCCCTCAGATCCCCAGGCATGTTTATTAGGATATACATCACTATACTATGATGTCATTGCTAGGTTTTAGTGCTATGATAAAACACTATGACAAAAATAGTTTGGAGAAGAAAGGTTTTACTTGGCTTACATATTCTAATCATAGTCCATCATCAAGAAAAGTCAGGGCTAAGACTCAGGCAGGAACCTGAAGGCAGGAACTGAAGCAGAAGCCATAGAGGAATTCTGATCACTGACTTACTCCTCATGGCTTTCTCAGTCTGTTTTCTTATGCAAAACAGGTCTGTCTCATCAGGAGTGGCACAGTTCATAGTGAGTTTGCCTTCCCACATCAATCATTAATCAAGAAAATTCCCCCACAAACTTGCCCACAGATCTGATGGAAGTATTTTCTCAGTTGAAGTTGCTCTTCCCACATGATTCTGGTTTTTGTCAAGTTGAAAAAAAAAATCTAGCCAGGACATATGCCATAAATGTGTGGTGTCTTCAGCAATATGATCTTGCTTGGCATCAAGCTATTGAGAGTAATCAATGGCATTAGCAATAAACTATCATATTTGGTGGGAGGAATTCTATGGGATAGTTTTGGCCTATGACTCAACAGGATGTAGCACATTCCTGATACTGGAGGTTTTATTTGGTAGCATACACTGCCTAGTTGAGGTATTCCTTCCTCTAGTATATGGCAATCCATTTAAATTCCTTTTATATGTATATTTTTTGTTTTCTTTTTATTTTTTCTTTTTGGAGACAAGATTTCTCTGTGTAGACCCGGCGTCCTGGAATTCACTCTGTAGACTAGGCCGGCCTCGAACTCACAGAGAACATCTGCCTTTGTGACTCAAGTACTGAGGTTAAAGGTTTGTGCTACCACCTCCCGGGTTTCTCTCATATATATATGGAGTATGTTTTCATATGGCTTCTCAAATTATCTTTAGTGTTAGTTATCCCTTCTTCTACTTTGCCCTCCAAAACCCTACATAATTTAATATGCCTGTTCTAATTTCTCCTTTATCCCTTTATGATACTATATTCTATATACCTTTCTTTACCAGATCCCATCATTCCTAAGTCCCTTAATAGCTATCTAACCTCTGTAGGTATTTGAAAAGAAACACATATATACAATGCATAACATGTAGCATTGACATATAAGAGAAAATGTGCAATGTTTGAATTTCTGTGTTTGGGTTGCCTCTCTCAGGATTCTGGATCCATTAAATTACCTGGAAAATTTTTAATTTCATTTTTCTTAACAGCTGAATAACATCTCATTGTCTAAATGCACCACATTTTCATTATCCATTCATTAGTTGGTGAAGGTCTTGGCTGAACCTAATTTCTGCCTATTGTTCTAGCACAGCAGTGAAAATGGATGAGCAAATATCTCTGTAGTAAGATGTAGATTTTGGAGTACTCATCTATTAATAGGGTGTCTTTATCACACCTGCACTCTCAAGGCTAAGGGTTCTATTTGGAAAGGGGGATAGAATGAGTGTATGATCCCGAGGTGGTGAACAATTCTAAAGACAAATTATTTTCCAGACATAACAGGGCAGATGCACATATGAATTCACAGAGGCTGTGATAACATGCATAAGTCCCACTCAAGCTCAAGCCAGACAAAATCCTAGGACAAAAGAGGGAAAATGGACATAAACTCTTATCCGTGTGCAGGAAGCTATTCACAAAAGACAGCTGCTGGAAGAGTGAAAGTCAGTTTCCTTCAATGGAGAACTGTGTGTATCAGCTACACACCAGACTAGTCCCATGATCAGGAGCAGTTGCTCAACAAAAATCAGATGCCATGCTTTCGGTAGTTGTTCTTTGTTTTTAAGAAAGATAAATGGCATGGAAATGCATGGGTAGAGAAGGGATAGGTTCTGGGATGAGTTACAGGATGGGAAAGATAAAATATACAATAAAATATATTGTATGAAATTTTCAAAGAATAAATAAAAAGAATTTCATATCTGCTGAACAGTGGTGGCACATGCCTTTAATATGAGTACTTGAGAGGCAGAGGTAGGTAGATCTCTGAGTTGAAGGCTAGCCTGGTCTACAGAGAGAGTTTAAGGACAGCCAGTGCTATACAGAGAAAACTTGTCTCAATCTCCCCCTCCATGACAAAAAAGAATTTCATATGTGAGTACACCCATCCCTCTCCTTCCTCCCACTTCTCCTGTATTCTTTACTCATTGTCAAATTATTGTCAACTTCTTTCTTAATTATTATTGTCACATACCTGTAAACATACATACATTTACACACACACACACACACACACACACACACACACACACACACACACATATAACCTGCTGATATATTTAGTGTTTCTCACATATGTGAAGAAGCAGTCTTCTCCAGGAACATATCACTGATAGATTATCCAATTCCCAAATGTTCATACCCAAGCAATACCCAAGCAATACACATGTGAGTAACACTAAGTGAGCTCAGCAGATTATAATTATATATTGAAATATATATCACTATTAAAAGGTTTGAGGCACATAGAAGGGTATATTAGTGTTCTCTAGAGAAACAGAGATGATAGAAAAATATCTGTGTATGTATGTGTGTGTGTGTGTTTGTGTGTGTGTGTGTGTGTGCATGTGCACATTGGACATTTTAGAGTGGATTATGGGATGTGGTCCCACTATTCCAATAATTGCTGCCTCCTGACATAAAGTCCAGGACTCCAGTAGTTTTTTGGTTTAAAAGGTCGAATATCTTAGCTGATTTTCAGCATGTAGTATATGTCTGAATCCTGAAGAAGTAGGCTCTAATGCCAGTGAAGGAAAGAACTTGCCAGTGGAGAGCAGTCAAGAATGTAGAGACCAAAGATCTTTTTCTTTCCATGTCCTTTATGCAAGCTGCCACCAGAAGATATGGCCAAGATTTACAGTGGGAACACCTCAAATGATCCAATCAAAAAATCCCTTACAAGTGTACCCATCAGCTTGTTTTAGTTAATTCCAGATGCAGTCAATTGACAACCAAAAATAGCCATCACAGAGGGAAACTGGAGGAACTACAAGTGAGAAAATGATGTAAATACTGTACTTATATATTAAATCCTCCAAAAGTAAACAAAAACTCTAAAGAATTAAATTTAAAAAATAAAACAGATTTTAAAAATTAAAAATTCTCTTTTAAAATCTTTTAAAATGATTTTTAAAATATTTTTAAATGCTTAGGTATTTGCCACATACGTAAGTGTACCATGTGTGATCCACATGGATATTGAATTCCCTGGAACTGCAGTCACACATGTCTGTAAGCTACCATTCAGGTGCTAGGAACCAAACCTGGATCTTCTGCACAAACAGAAAATTCTCAGAAGCGTTGAGTCATCTCCCCATCCTCTGCTTTACTATATATTTCTAAATATTTATAACTGGTATGTCTGGCCATTCATCATGCCATTGCTCACCCTTTCTAATAGATCTATCCGTTAAAATATATTGTCCTACTCTATCGCTTCACTTTCTATATTCACCTTAATCCAAAATTTTGTGGATTTTCATATATTTTAGAATTTATAAGAAATGAGATGCATTGTTTTGCCAAGGAGATTTCTAAGCAAAATGCTAAAAGTCTAGTGTAGGCCTTCCTGCCTGCTTATAATGAAATGCAAGATGATAGAGATTAATTGGACAAGCTGTTATTTTAAAACATGAACCAAAACAGAAAGACTTGGAAAAATTTTAGCCTATTTGTATAAGGAAAGAAAGGAAAGTTTGTTCAGAATAGAACAATCAGAATATAACTAAAATCATTTAATAAGGAGACTACTATGGACTTGTGTGGGTATGAATCATGAGTTTAATTAGGCATCTCAGGAATAGAGGTAAGATTATACCATCAGAAACTGCCAGCTGGGAGTAAAGGAAATATTAAAAAAAAAAGGTACAAAATGAAATAAGGGTGTTGGACCTTTTAGATTCTATAGGATTATAGAACAGAATTGTCTGGCTAAGAATATGCCATCCTAAAAGAGTGAAGAGTGAACCCAAAGAAATCAGAGATTAGGTTGTCTGCTTTTTTTCCCATGGGCACTAGGGGCAAGATTGATCTCTCTTATGTTGCTATAGGCTGACAGGCCAGAGCAAAATGTTTTATGGGAGGGAATTCTGAACAGGGTCAATGCTTTAGAGTATCCACTGAGGGATGTGGGGATAATGCTACCATCCGTTGGGGTCTTGGCAAAGATGATCATTCCCAAACTTTGATGATCTCATGAATTGCTTCAGTCTTGTCAAATAAATTTGGGCCTCTTAAAGGAACAGGAGGTGATTTGTCCTTGAGACTTACTCTAGCTTTGAACTGAACAGAATCTCTACAGTATAGAGCAAGAATTTCAGAGAAATAATGGATAACATGCTCTTTATCAGACTGTCTACTATATCCATACTATATTCACCTTGACTACCAGCATATGTGTGCGTGTGTGTGTGTGTGTGTGTGTGTGTGTGTACATGTGTGTGTGTGTGCGTGTGCGTGTGCGTGTGTGTGTGTGTGTGTGTGTGTGTGTGTGTGTGTGTGTGTGCATGTGTTCGGAAGCTGGTCTGGTACTGCTATTTGGCTTCCACTATCTGCAATTTTTTTTAACAGCTCAGAGACAAGAACCATAGGCACTTTCCATA
The DNA here is from genome assembly GCF_949786415.1 of Peromyscus eremicus. Lineage (NCBI taxonomy): Eukaryota > Metazoa > Chordata > Mammalia > Rodentia > Cricetidae > Peromyscus > Peromyscus eremicus. Next base: position 51,792,740 of record NC_081439.1, read on the forward strand.
CAAACTATCTGCTGAGTCTCTCCTAAGTATCTACAAAATTTGGAACCTCCTCATTTACTAAACACAGATAAAATTGTTCTTCTTTACCATACAACAATCAGTTGGATATGAGGGAAAAAATACATTTTTCAGCAAGTGTCTTACACACTGTATACATAATGAGGGTGAGAAAAAGGGGTGCTACAACCTCTCTGTCAACACGTAATATGTAGTAGACTTTCAATAGAACACAGATATAGAGAACTGAGTCCATTGAAATCATGAAAGAGGAAAAGCTAACCAGGCTTCAACTCCAGACAAAGACTACAGGCAGCTAAGGAATGCTCAAAGTGAAAGAAATAGTCTTCCCCAGGAAAGAGCACCCTGATTGGTTGTCTAATACCACATGGTCAGTCCTGAAACCATACATGCAAATAACATTATACAGACAGAGAAGGTTGTACTTAAATATTTAATAACACACACACACACACACACACACACACACACACACACACACACACACAAGCCGTAGAGTAGAAGAGGCCTCAAATTTGAAAAAGAGCAAGGGGTTGTGCATGAGAGAATTTGAAAGGAGGAAAGGGAAGAAGAAAATGATGTAATTGTGTTATTATCTCAAAAAATTTAAAGTAAGTAAGGATGTGTAGAAAGATAAGATCAGATTGTTACTATTTCATTTCTAGTATCATCTAGTATCATTTAAATTTCTTCTGTAACTCTTCTTACCTGACCTGGAATGTCACCCTGACCATATTATGCCTCATGTTTTCCTGATCTGTGATTAAGCCCAACATCAAAGTTCACTGTTTATGTCAGTAAGCATGCTGATTTTCATAACTAAACTAGAAAACGCAAAAGGAGATTCACTCATGTCAGTGTTGAAGGCAACAGATTCCTGTCAATTCTTACTCAAAAATCTGAGAAGCTTTGAAATTATTTTAATGAGAAGCACTCTGTTGTTTTTTCTCCTCAGCCAGTTTTCAGTGTTGTTAAATTGATACTATTGACTTTTTCCAGGTTTGTATGTATCTTGTCTAAAGGGAATTGGTCTACTATTTCTACTTTTATTATCTGAAACTCATCCAAGTCAATTTTGAACTGTTTTAAAAGATAAACTCATCTCGGATATCTTATTTGTTACATTTCTTATCACAGACCAGCTGTATCATGACCACTTCTATGACAAGGAAGAAGTGTTTCAGGTGACTTTACAATTCCTTCAGGAAAAGAGATTATGTCAACAAATCTGAGCACAGAATAAGATGTTCTAGAGAAATGTTCCACTATTATTTCAAAATAGGTCATATATTTAGCAAGCTGAAGGTTATTTTTTTCACTTGTTTACATTCTGTTCTATACAATTCTGACTCAGGGTGCTGCTTATGGAGAAAGAAGTTAGATATTTCCTATACCTAGCAATTTAATACACGTAAGCTGGGGTGAAAATGAAAGTTGTACATTTATGGTAGTGATATTTCTGTTGGAATTACCAAGAGCAGGAAATTCACTCTTTAGCACCCTGTATTATAAACCCTATACTATACACTCATACTTGTTTTGTTATATTAACATCTGATAACTTGTTCAATATCTATCCATATTAGATGATACATTCCACTATATTGAAGACTATTTCAATCAGTGTAATAATAACTCCTAGAAAATAACTTACATTAAATAATTTTCAGTTATTAATGTTGCCAATGCTAAAGAAATCATCTCATCATGGCTTATCACTCACCTGTTCCTTGAAACTAGCCAAGTAGTAAACACAGAGGGCAGACATAATGCTTATAAGTGATTGTTAAACAGAATATCTGTGAAATATGTTATAATTAAAATTTTAAGAACATGTCACAATATGTGAAGCTCTATATTGTTGATTTGGAGTTCTGTTCAGTTTGTAAAAATGCAGAAAGCTTTAAAACTTATAAAATGTCGTTTTATGAACATGTTCTTTATTTCAATGAAAAATTGTGACACAAGTTATTCAAATATTCTGTGGTCATTAAAAATAATAAATTAGTATTAAAGTACTGGGCTATTAATTGTAAAGGTAAGCTTCAAATATGTAAATTATTTTTGGTAGAATGATCACTTTCACAATATTAATTCTAGCAACCCAGAGCATGGGAGGTCTTTCCATATTTAGTGTCTTCCTCAATCTCTTTTTCAGAGATTTAAATTTGTATTAGGGATGTCATTCACTTCTTAGTCTAGATTAAATCGTTCATATTTTTCAGGCTATTGTGAATAGGAGTGTGTCTATGATCTCTTTCTCAGCATGTTTATTCTTGGGGTATAGAAATAAAAAAATCCTTAAATACACACACACACACACACACAAGGGGGGCTGGTAGAGGGAGAGAGAGGGAGGGTGTATCCAATGTAATCCTGGGCAAAATGCAAGTCTACTATTCCAGATCTCAAGATTTAGTACAGTGGTACAGAAATAAAAATATCATAGCACTGACAGAGAACCAAACACGTAGCTCAATGGAACAAATAACAAGTCAAAATATGAAGACACACAGTTAAAGTAACCATATTTTTTAGAAATATGCAAAAAACACAGACTGAAGAAAATACAGCACCTTCAAAAATGATGCAGGAAAACTGGGTGCCCACATGCAAAGAATGAAATTAGACCATATCTGCCACCCTGTACAAAAATCTGTTGCAAATGAATAAAATGTTTTAGTGTGAAACCTGAAACACTGAAATAGCTAGAAGAAAATATATACAAGACTCTACATGACACAGGTATAGGAAAGTGCTTTATAAATGGTATTAATAGTTAATAAATAATATAATATAATTAGTAAATAAACCTCATTTGCCTATGAATTAAATTCAATAACTAGAAAAATGTGACCTCTTAAAACTTAAAACCCGTTCTTGGGATTCCACTTTTTTGTGTTGACACAGGGTCCTTCAAATTCTTTTCTGCTTCCCCTTTCAGCCTTTCCTTCTAGCCCATTTCCATTACTTTGTGATATCCTTCTACCAGTAGAAACACTCTCTCCCAGGGACCCCTAGTAGTCACGCTAGGTTTGGAATCAGATCAATGCCTAGCTCGGCCTTCTCTAAGGAAGATTCTTCTTGTAGTTGATGGGAATTAACACAGAGCCCCACAGCTGGACAATGATCTGAGTGTGAGAATCTTTAAAGCCCTTAATCCTAAATTGAATCTCTTTACCAAACTGCTCCCCTCCAGGCTCAGAAATCTATATAAAAGAGGTGACAGAAAGACTCATAGAATCAGAGGTGATGGATGACTCCAAGGAGGCAATGTATTCTAGACACACCAGAACTGATGTACATGTGAACTTCCAGAGACTGTGGCAGTACAGACAGGACCTGAACAGGTTCAAGCAAGATGGAGTGCTAGCATTCAGAGGGTTAAGTGGACACACGGTCACACTTAAAAAAAAAAAAAAAAAACTATTTGTAATTGATACCTATTAACAAAGGGAAAATAATAAATTTTCTTCAAAGGAATGTCACTGGTTTATCAACCACACTCCAGGATGGGCCCCATTCTCAGGAGTAGTTGGCCAACACCAAAAGAATCCCATGGTTTTTTGTTTTGTTTTGTTTTGTTTTGTTTTTGATTATGTGTTGTGAGTATTTTGCTTCATTTTGTTCTGTTTTGTCAATTTTTGTCTTATCAAGTTTGTGTTTGTTTTGATCTTTTTTTGTGTGCTTTTGTGGATTTTTTTTTGAAAAAGAGATTACATGACAGGAAACATAGAACTGGATGAGTAGTAAGGTGGGAAGGATTTGAAAATAGCAGAAGAGAAGGCATGTGATCAAAATATATTGTATAAAAAGAATTAAATCAAAAAGAGAAAAAATGTCATATTACTAACTTGAGAATAAAACTTAAAATATTCTGTAAAGCAAGTGAAACAATCAATCCATAGAAAAGGAAACATATGGCAGAGGATTGATATTCAGTATATTAAATAAAACTATACTCAGTATGTTAAATAAAACCTCAAAAAACAAGGAGTGAAGGACAGAAACAATCCAATTTAAAAAATTGGCTATAGATATGAACAGAGAGTTCTCAAAAGGAGAAATAAAAAATGACTAAGAAATTTCTTAAGGCAGAATCCCATGTCAAAGTGAGGATGAATATCTCCGTCCCAACCACTGGCATTCAGAAACTCACTGAAGTGGAAGGTGATGCAAACCTTGTAACTTCTATGAGGAACACATGGCCAAAGAAGCAGCTGCTGATGATTGGAAGAGTTATGTGGTTTGAAACAGTGAGCAGAAAGACAAAGAAAGTTTTTCCATAAAATAAAGTGTCCCATCCCATGGCAGACTGTACCTGCTGTTAAGTATTTGGCATTCTTGTTATAGACCAACGAAAATTAAAGTGTGTGCAATTCTGTTTTGAGCTGCATTGTGAATGTCAACTTGAGTGTCGTCAACTTGGTTATTGAAAAAAGTAGAGGGGGTAATCTTGGACTGATAGATACTACTGTGCATTGCTGGTGGGAGCCCAAAAGAGCTAGCAGAATCCAAAAGCTTTTAAATCTCTCTAAAGAAGATGGTGTCTGTAGTTATGCTAACTGAAAGCCCTAAAGCAAAGCAGTTAGAAGCCCAGGACCAAAGCATCCATGGTTCAGCATCTTGTTACTCCAGGTGTCCTGTAAGACAAAGACTGACATATTCTTCTGAAGAAAGAACACATTAATAACTACAGGGGCGATGCTACAGAATATATCAAACTTCTGTCTGAGAAAATGAATGGTACTGAAAAAATGCCAGGAACTGTCTCTGTTAAAATGAAACAGTTTTTTTGCTTATTACAATATAAAGCATATTACAGGTATACCACATAATCCTACAGGTCAAGCAATTATAGAAAGATCAAACAACTCTAAAGGATATGCTAAATAAACAGTAAGGGGTAATAAACCCCCAGAAATAGACTACATAATGCCCTATTAACTTTGAATTTTCTCAATGCCATGAGAAAGGAACAACAGCTGCAGAAAGACATTGGATAATAGAAAAAACTACAGAATTAAATCAGCCTATATACTTTAAGGATGTGCTGACCTCAAAATGGAAACCAGGATATGTGTTACATTGGGGACGAGGTTTTGCTTTTGTTTCTACAGGAGAAGATAAGCTGTGGGTACCATCAAAATTGATAAAGGTTCGATTTGAACAAGAGAGACCTCTTAATTAGAGGAGGTTATAGTTCATCAACTAGCATGAACATCCAATTTAAACTAACTTATACCAGTAACACATGCCTTTTCATTTAATCAGATAATAACTTGCCAAAAAGGAACATCCCCAAAAAACCTTGGGGAAAGGTTTTTGTTTTTGTCTTTTAGGAGAATGAAGTTTAAGGAATCTGAAGAACACTGGACAAATGAGACAACTGAAGAAAAGGGACAAATCATCTATCCCAGGAAACAGAGTGAAATGGTGTATGGGTATATTATCTAAAAAATTTTATGTCTTCCAAAATGTTTGTTTCTGCTTTTCTCTAAAGATTTAACACTATTGGTCTTCTAATAGTCCCAGTTCAATTAAAATTTAAAGCTGGGCCGGGCGGTGGTGGCTCACGCCTTTAATCCCAGCACTCGGGAGGCAGAGCCAGGCGGATCTCTGTGAGTTCGAGGCCAGCCTGGGCTACCAAGTGAGTTCCAGGAAAAGGCACAAAGCTACACAGAGAAACCCTGTCTCAAAAAACCAGAAAAAAAAATAAAGCTGACTTTGGAGTTGGAGAATGGCTCTCTCCTTCTTTAAACTCAAGCATGTTGTTAAAAGGAAAATGCAAACTCCCTGTATCATGCCAGAGGAAAAGAGCCATCTTCTGCTATGGGACAGGAGAAAAGCCAAATTAATTACGGGACTATTCTATTACTAATCTCAACTCTTTGATTCTATTCTGATTCTTTAAACTTTTCTTAAAGTATGAATTTTATATCAAAATTTACAAGATTAATATATATATATACATTTTAAACTTTATTAAGATATGAATGGTCATATACAGTACTAACTAATTCTAGAAAGAAAAAAGGCTTCAATTAGCTGCATATATATGTCTTTGTGTTCGAGTCTCTTATCAGTTTTCTGCAGGAAATCACGGTCAGGCCTAACATCAACTGAAGTCTCGAGGAAGAAGATGGGGCCCCACAACAACAACAATTCCACGTGGACAATAATAACATCACTAAGCTGACAAACATCATCTACAGATCAGCTTTGAACTACAAGGTGCTCAGAGCAATTTTGAGATGACTAGATGAGATGATCCAGTCTCAAAGACTACTTGAATAAGGATTTGAGATAAACCCTGAACTTTGGCATTATACACAGACTGGATAACGAAGGATATAATTACCTTTCCTAGAATTTGACAATTAACCTAAAATTTTTCTTTTCAGGATAAAGATACCTTCGCCCATACACAGCAGGAAGCAATTTTAAGAATATGATGCCCACATTCCCAAAGAGGTGGTGTGGGGTAGGTGGGTTTTTTTTGGTATTTTAATGGGTTTTGGGTCTGGGATAATTTTCATTGATTAGGGGGGTTGGTTACAAGTTGTTGTCAAGGGTTAGGAAAAGGGCTAAGCAAAGGAGATTAGATTTAAGGTTCTTGTTTTAAAAAAAATTTTAAAAAAGAAAGAAAAGAAAAGAAAAATGTAAATACATTGGATTGGATTGTTTTATATTGTATACAAATTATATATATTGAAATTGATATTGTTAGAAAATGCTATATGTATATTTCTAATTGTACTTATACCGTTCATTTAACAATGTAATGCAATTTTCTGATTCTTGAACGTTATTATTGCCAACTATTAGGATATAAAGAAATGAAAGTTAGTAGTTAGACATTATAATAGAACTTTTAGTCATATTAGGTATGTTTTCAAGATTGAGCAGATATATTTTAGATAGACAGGTTATCTTCAAACCCTTCAGAGATCTACAGAATATGGCATTTAAATAATAACTTAGAAAATTTTTCTTTTTTGTTATGACTAGGAGACATGTCGGCTCCTGGCAGTACCAATCTACTTCAGAGAAAATATGGGCATTGAAAAAACTGCAATTGGAGTTAACTTTCATTGTGGCAAAAGTTAGCCACTGGACAACAAAGTATCCTCGAATCAACTGCTGATAAACAGGACAGACAGGACACGAAACAAAGGACTACTGATTCTTGCCAAAACAAGTGTGGTTATGGCTTTATCAAAAGGCATCTTCTGAGGCCAGGACAATATGGCATCATCCCTGAAGTGGCCTTCGCAATCCGGAAAAGGCACAGTGCTCCTTTCTTCGAAGGCAGCTGAACAGGCAGTGGGCTGATGGCTTCTCATGTGCAGTGGAACTGCAGCTGAAACAGTTATTTTTGAAGAGTAATTAAGCTCACACCTCTCAATAGTAGAATGGCATTTAATGTGGAGAAGAACGGGATGCTGAGATGAAGCCACATATACACATAGCCAAGAAGAATGGACAGCTGAATTCAAAAAACATCAACAATTTCCAGAATTTAAAATCCTGAATCATGACATGACACTAGTGGTATTCAGGTGTTTCTGGTACATGGACTGCTCTCACCCAATGTGAGGTTGAACTGTTGACCTTGTATACATCCTACTTCACAAATGAGTCTGTCAGATACGCTAAGCCTATATAGGCTGAAGATGATACCCCAACACTGTGGAGAAACCTCAGGTGACTGTCCAGGCAGCTGGCTGTTTCTGTCAACTCACAATTTTTTGGAAGTTGCTTGTATGTACTTCCTGTTTTTATTTTTGTTAGCTAATATTATTTCCTTCTTGGGTCTCTGAGGGAGTTGAAGATTAGTTAGTTATAGTTGAAGATTAATTAGGATAGAAAGTGAATTAGATACATTTTGGACTTACCAAAATAGGATAGATAATGGAATTATTTTCTCTGAATTTGTCAAATACAAATGGACTAGACATTGTTTAGGTATTTATTACTTGTATATATTGTATATAGTTATTGTACTTTTATATATAGTTTTTCTTATGTTAGTTATAAGCTTTTTTCTTTTTTCTTTTTTTTTAAATAAATAAGGGGAAATATGGTGTTATTTTATTTGTACTAAAATGTTATTTGTATGTTAATTAATAAAGTTGCCCAGGGGTCAGAGCTATTAGCAAGGAAAGCCAGGCGGTGGTGGCGCATGCCTTTAATCCCAGCACTTGGTAGGCAGAGTTAGGTGGATCTCTGTGTGTTCGGGGATACAGCCAGCATTGGAGACACAAGCCTTTAATCTCAATACCAACCATAGAAGACTTGGAGGTCTGTACAGACAGGCAGTGACGAGGCGGTTATGTGGTTGGGTTTACAACCAATGAGAAGGCAGACCCGAAAGTCTTTATAAAAAAGACTTTAACACAGGAAGTAGCTCTCTTTCGGAGAGGTAGGACCACTGCAGGAGGAAGGGTAAGGTTTTAGCTCTTAGCTCTGACCTCTTGGCTTTCTTCTTTGCATTGGTTCTGTGTTTCTTATTTAATAAGACGGTTGGTTACATCTACAAGGAACAGAGTGCCAGACAATGTAGGTTGTCCTCACTGAAAGCTCTACCTCAAAGTCTGAGTCCAGGCAAAAATAAGTCTTAGGAATAACAAATAATTCTTGAAACAAAAAGAAATATATCAGCATCTTTACCAATTAGGGAAATACAAATAAAAAGCAAGAAATTTCATCTTATTCTAGTCAGAATGGCAAAGATCAACACAACATCTGACCACAAATGCTGGCATGGATGTAGTAAAAGGGGAATCCTCATTCACTGTTGTTGGAATTACACTCTGGTGTAGCCACTCTGGAAATCAATGTGGAGAATTCTCAAAAAGCTAAAATCAAACCTGCAGTATGACCCAGCTGTACCACTGAGAGACGTATAACCAGAAGACTTCACGTCCTACTCCATAGATAACTCCTAAGTCAATTTCGTTGGCATTCTATTCATAACAGTTGTGAAATGGCAACAATATAAAAGTTCTTAAGCTGATGAATAGATAATGAAAATGTGGTGCATATATACTGTGGAATACCATTACTCCTGAAAAGAAAAATATAATCATGATGTCATTGTTTTTCTCTGCTGAGTAGTATTCCATTGTGTATATGTACCACATTTAATTTATTCATTCTTCAGTTGAAGGGCATCTAGGTTGTTTCCATGTTCTGGCTATTACAAAAAATGCTGATATGAACATAGCTGAACAAGTGCTCTTGTGGTATGATTGAGCATTCCTTGGGTATATGCCCAAGAGTGGTATAGCTGGATCTTGGGGGAGATGGATTCCCAATTTTCTAAGAAAGCGCCATATTGATTTCCAAAGTGGTTGTACAAGCTTGCATTCCCACCAGCAGTGGAGGAGAGTTCCCCTAGCTCCACATCCTCTCCAGCATAAGGTGTCTTCAGTGTTTTTGATCTTAGACATTCTGACGGGTGTAAGGTGGTATATCAGAGTTGTTTTGATTTGCATTTCCCTGATGATTAGGGATGTTGAGCAATTCCTTAAATGTCTTTCAGTCATTTGAGTTTCCTCTGTTGAGAATTTTCTGTTTAGTTCTATAGCCCATTTCTTAATTGGACTGTTGGGCATTTTGATGTCTAATTTCTTGAGTTCCTTATATATTCTGGATGTCAGTCCTCTGTCAGATGTGGGGTTGATGAAGATCTTTTCCCATTCTGTAGGCTGTCGCTTTGCCTTGTTGACAGTATCCTTTGCTCTACAAAAGCTTCTCAGTTTCAAGAGGTCCCATTGATTGATTGTTTCTCTCAGTGTCTGTGCTACTGGTGTTCTATTTAGGAAGTGATCTGCTATGCCAATGCGTTCAAGACTACTTCCTACTTTCTCTTCTAGCAGGTTCAGAGTAGCTGGATTTATGTTGAGGTCCTTGATCCACTTGGACTTAAGTTTTGTGCACGGTGATAGATATGGATCTATTTGCAGCCTTCTACATGTTGATATCCAGTTATGCCAGCACCATTTGTTGAAGATGCTTTCTTTTTTCCACAAAATGTGGTACATATACACAATGGAATACTACTCAGCAGAGAAAAAACAATGACATCATGAGGTTTGCAAGCAAATGGATGGATCTAGAAAAAAATCATCCTGAGTGAGGTAACCCAGACTCAGAAAGACAAACATGGTATGTACTCATTCATAGGAGGATACTAAATGTGGAACAAGGATGACTGGACTGCTACTCACATCACCAGGGAGGCTACCTGGAAAACGGACCCCAAGAAAGACATGGGGATCACCCAATGACGGAGAAATGGAAGAGATCTACATGAACAGCCTGGATATGAGTGGGAGTAATGAAGGGCGAGGGTCGAGGGAAAGAGAGCTTGGGGGAGCGGGAAATCCCAGTTGGATCAACAACAGAGAGAGAGAACAAGGAATAGGAGAGCATGGTAAATGAAGACCACATGAGAATAGGAAGAAGCAAAGTGCTAGAGAGGCCCACAGAAATCCACAAAGATACCCCCACAACAGACTGCTGGCAATGGTCGAGAGACAGCCTGAACTGACCTACTCTGGTGATAGGATGGCCAAACACCCTAATTGTCATGCTAGAAACCCCATCCAATGACTGAGGGATCTAGATGCAGAGATCCATGGCTAGGCCCCGGGTGGAGCTCTGGGAGTCCAATTGGTGAGAAAGAGGAGGGTTTATATTAGCGAGAATTGTTGAGACCAAGGTTGGATAAAGCACAGGGACAAATAGCCAAACGAATGGAAACACATGAACTATGAACCAAGGGCTGAGCGGTCCCCAACTGGATCAGGCCCTCTGAATGGGTGAGACAGTTGATTGGCTTGATCTGTTTGGGAGGCATCCAGGCAGTGGGACCAGGTCCTATGCTCATTGCATGATTTGGCTGTTTGAAACCTGGGGCCTATGCAGGGTGCTTGGCTCGGCCTGGGAGGAGGGGACTGGACCTGCCTGGTCTGAGTCTACCAGGTTGATCTCAGTCCTCGGGGGAGGCTTTGCCCTGGAGGAGGTGGGAATGGGGGGTGGGCTGGGAGGAAGGTGAGGGGGGCCAGAGGGGGGAGAACAAGGGAATTAGTGGCTGATATGTAGAACTGAATTGTATTGCAAAATAAAAAAAATAAAATAAAAGGTTTTCAACTGAAAAAAAATATAATCATGAAATCTGGAGACGAATGGATGAAATTAGAAAATACTATCCTGAGTGAATTAACTAAGAAGTAAAAACATCACATTTTTTTCTTATTTGTGTATGCTAGCTCTAAATATTTAGATGAAAGTACATATTCTGAAGTAATCACAAGTATCAGAAAAGTAAAAATAAACCATGATGTATTGTGAGAAGAAGTCCTAAAGAAAAGAATAGTAAGACACAAAAACTATGAAGGGAACAATGAGAAAAACAGTTGGGGGAGATTACTTGGGGAGGGAGGAATGTCAACACAGGAAGAAGAAAGGAAGATAAGTAACAGTAAAGATGTCTAGGAAAAACGCCGTAAAGAATCATATTATTTTACTGTGTATATATATTATATATAAACTGAAATTATATCAGTTGAGGTGACAATGCTCCCCACACTAACAAAAAAATATACTGTCAGTCATGGGAAATCTCCTTTGAAGTTGTTGTTCAGGGATGTAAAGAGACTCCCCGCCCCCCCCCTCCCCCCCCCCCCCCCGCCACACACACACATTATAAACTATTGCTGGTGCCCTTGGTGCTTTCCAGAAAAAGAAGTTAAGACCAGATGGCTGAAGACACACACACTGCAGATACAGGATTTAGAGGAATGTATCTGGATCTAACCGAGAAGCCTGAGGACTAGATCTCATAGGCTGCAAAGCTGCAAAGCTGCCAATAGAGACGAAAACAGTAGTAATATCCAGCTGGAACAATAGTGCACCACAGAACTTATCGACACACCAAGATATTCCCAAGGGTGTAGTTATGACACCTAGACCATGGGTGTAACCAATAGTCACCTAATTAGACTTCAGGCTCATTCAATAGTATGGCATTTATGCTTAGCACTATAAATTTGTCAACTACATCTGCCTAGTGGGGCTATGGAAGCTATAGGAGAACCTACAGTTGCCAGTTTTCTAAATAGTGTGATCTCTAACTGCATACTAAATACTTATTCTTATATCCACAGATGTAGCTCTCATCCCTCATCTAAGAAACTTCATTGTGCAGCAAACAGATATCACTAGAGAAAGCAACAAGTTGTCACAAGGTGCTGAGATCAACTGACTATGGGTGCCACCATTTACACTTTGACACTTAAGGCTTAAAGAACATCACAGAAGAGGGTCAGGGAAGATCATAAGAGCTGCAGAAACAAACATCTGCTGGGAGATAGTATCTTGTAAAATATCTGGGAGGAGTGGAGGAAGCAGTGGGGGTGAATATAATCAAGATTTGATTCTGAAATTCTCTAAGAATTAATAAAAATCTTATGTTATTAAAAGTAAATATATCATTTTAAAACAGACCAACTTATTTTGAAATTTATCTGATTCAGATATCTTCAGATTGGATTTCAATTACCTATTTCTTAGATGCGTTTCATCTCTGAGGTTCTAGACTTCATTTGTGAAATACAGAAAACAATGCCTATTTTTGTGGACAGGCTGTGGTATTTAATGCTTCTGCATATGAAAGTATATTTAATGATGATTGGCATATGGAAGGAATTCATACATTAAAGGTATTATTAGCGATTGTTGTTTCCTGATATTGCCATTGTGAAATGTATTTCGCTTATTGACCACTAGTACTCTCACAGTTTAAGCCTGAAAGCCAAGCCTCTCTTACAGATGGTGTTCATGTAGTGTAATTCTGCAAAATGACTAAAGGCATGGAACATTTTCAGTGCTTGCAGTTGCACTTAGATTGGAAAACATTATCCACACTGAACAACCAATCAATTGCCACACATCATCTGACCCAATGGACTTCAATTGGTAACTATTTTTTTCTTTATCTTTTTTTATTTAAAAGTTTTTTTTCATTTTACATATCAACCACAGTTCCTCCTCTCTCTCTTCCTCCTGCTCATCATCCATCTTCTCCCCACCTCACCCCATCCACTCCTCAGAGAGGGTAAGGCCTCCCATGTGGAAGTCAACAAAGTATGGCATATCGAGTTAAGGTAGGACCAAGCCCCTTCCCACTGTATCGAGGCTGAGCAAGGTATCCCACCATAGGGCATGGGCTCCAAAAAGCCAATTCATGCACTAGGAATAAATCCTGGTCCCACTGCCAGTGACCCCACAAACTGCCCATGCCACACAACTATCACCCACATTCAGAGGGCCTAGTTTGGTCCTATGCAGGTTCCCCAGCCATAAGTTCAGAGTCAGTGACTTTCCACTAGCTCAAGTCAGCCATCTCTGTGAGTTTCCCATTCATGCTCTTGACCCCTTTGCTCATATAATCCCTCCTTCCTCTCTTCGACTGGGCTCCAGGTGTTCATCAGTGCTTAGCTGTAGATCTCTGCGTCTGCTTCCATCAGTTACTGGATGTAGGTGCTATGGTGACAATGAGAGTATTCACCAATCTACTACAGGAGAAGGCTAGTTCAAGCACCCTCTCCAATATTGCTTGGAGTCTCAGCTGGGGTCATCCTTGTGGATTCCTGGGAATTTCCCTAGCACCAGGTTTTTCCCTAACCCCATAATGGCTCCCTCTGTCAAGAAATCTCTTTTCTTGCTCTCCCTCTCTGTCCCTCCCCCAACTCTACCATCCTGTTCCCTCCTGTTCTCTTCCCACTTCCCCTCACCTCCCCACCCCCACTCTCCCAGTTTACTTAGGAGATCTTATCTATTTCCCTTCCTAGGGGATCCATGCATGTCTCTCTTAGGGTCCTTCTTCTTGACCTAGCTTCTCTCTGCTTGTGGATTGTAGCCTGGTTATCCTTTGCTTTATGTCTAGTAGTCACTTATGAATACACATTATGAGTACATAATGTGTTCTTTTTAAGAGCTGCAAAAGAAAAAGGCCAAGTAACATATAAACAGAAAAAGAAATACTGGTAACTTCTTATGGCTATTAAATAGTCCCTTCCCAGAACGTGTAGCCATAAAACTGCTTCTGCAGGACAATAAGCTAAAGATATGTTAGTTGTTTGTTAACTGAAGCAACTAATTTCCTGACATAATATTCTTCCAATTATATTCTTCTATAATATTCTTCTCACAGTTTGAGAATTTCATACACAGGTATAGTGCATTTTGTTCCCTCCAATTTCTCCCCTCCCCTCTGTCACTATACTTTCCAATTCCATTTGCTATTTTCTTAAAAACAGAACAAACAAAAAACAAATGAGACCACTTAGTGCTACCTGTATGTGTATGAGTGTTGAACAATCTAGTGCGAGAGGTGTAGCCTCTCAAGAGCTGTAACCCTGAAATAAACTGACTATCCTGCTGCCACCAGGCACCAATAGACAGTAGCCTTTCAGTCCTTCTCTAACTTGTTTGGAGATTTGGGCTGGTTTGATATTTTCCAGGATTACATTTAAAGAGGACAATGAGTAATAAAGAGGTCGATAATGTCCTTGTCACTGTACCTGAATAAGTTTCCTTTTCCTGGGCTCATTAAGGAATTTCAACTACCAATTCACAGGATGAATTCAAACTTGGTATTGTAAACCTGGTCAAAGTCCGTAGCTTGGGAGGTCATAGACCCTAGAGTGGAACATACTAATATTATATTGCTAAGTTTACTTAATGTTAAACTGCCCTCTGTATATTTACGTTTGTAGTTATAAATTAGTGTTGCTCTCAGCTTTGGGCCCAGAAGGTCCTGTGTGTAGTGGGTGGCAGTGCAGTGACTCATAACTGATGAATATTACCCTAGCTCAACTAAATAACAAATGACCCCTGCCTATGCTTAGTCAAGACACTTTAATTAAATTAAGTAACTCATACAAAAAAAAAGACAGGAAATTAGAAAAGGAACTTGGGAAGAAGAGATTTTCTGGGAAGGGGAATATGGTCAGTGAAAATGAGGAGGAGACTTTGATCAAAGAGTATGGTGTATATGTATGAAATTATGAAAAATATAAAAAAGATAAATATATTAGTTAACTCCTCTGCCACTGTGTTAAAATACTTGTCAAAAACAACTTGGGGAGAAAAAGGTTTACAAATTTCAGGTCACAATCCATCACTGAGGGAAAGCAAGGCAAGAACCTGGAGGCAAACTTAAACAGAGACCATGGGGGAATGCTTCTTATTTGGTCACTCTCTATGCCCTGCTCAGCTTGATTGCTGGATCCTTCTAAATCAATCAGCAATCAAGAAAATTCCCCCATAGACATGCCTACAGGCCAGTCTGCTGCAAGCAGTTCCTTAGCTGAGATTCTGACTTCCCAGGAATGTCTAGGTTTGTGTCAATTTGACAAACACTAACTTGTACAATACAAATGTGCATATATGAGATACATAAAATCCACAACATATTTAAAACAGCCAAGCTAACATTACAAAAATATTTACATTTTGTTGGTCTTCAATATTCCATGATTTAAATTTTTGTCATTTGAAATGCAGTTAGTCTCTCCTTCTAAGAGGACTCTGAAATGTAAATTGGTTAGTACCATATTTAATGTTAATTTTATATGTCAAAATTGAACTTATACTTATAAGCCTGAACAAAATTACAGCATGACATAGTAAAAGAATTCTCTGTGTGTTTCTTCTTTGCCTCAAAGGTATATACTCATGTAGATGGCACCCCTGGCCATGCTCACCTAAATTCTGTTCTTTCAGAACTGTGAGAGGCACAGGGGGAGGTAAGAAGAAAGTGATCTATCCATTTACTAATTAAACTTATCATGGTGTGAAAACATAGCCTATTAGAAATATTGTAAAAACATTGGACACCAAGACTTAATGAATCAGCTTGCCTCTGATGACATGAAAGGTAATGTATTTGAAATTATCATAGCTGATCTATAGAATGACAAAGTTACTGTTACAACAAAGCAAAAATAATTTCTGGGTATATTCATGGCAAAACTGTCTGACTAACTTTCATGGCATGAATCTTATCTGGGATAAAATTTATTCTATGGGTCAAAATATGGCAGACATTGATTGACATTCATGTTGATGTCAAGACAGCCAATGGTTATTTGCTTGTATTAGTCTGTTAGTAACAAACTCAGCAACCATATGTCTTAGTTAGGTTTCTATTGCTGTGAAGAGACACCATGACCATGGCAACTCTTATAAAGAAAACATTTAATTGTGTGGCTCACTTACAGTTTCAGACGTTCAGTCCATTGTCATAATGGCAGTGAGCATGGTGGTATGCAGGCAGATGTGGTGCTAGGTACATCTTGGCTTTCAGGCAACAAGAAGTTGACTGAGACACTGAATGGTATCCTGAGCATAGGAAACCTCAAAGCCCACCCCCGCAGTGACGCACTTCCTCTAACAAGGCCATACCCACTCCAACAAAGCTACACCTTCTAACAGTATCACTCTCTATGAGATCATGGGGGCTAATTACATTCAAACTACCACACTATATGTACAAGACATCCTTTATGCATCTCCCAGAGTTCCACCAGATTCAGGAGAAGATAATATAAATCATGACTCCAGAAATGCAGACAAATGATTTGAGAGAAGTGGCTAATACACCGACTCCAGATAGTACTGGGAGAGACAGAGGAAGTTCTTGTGAGTATATGTACCCTCTTCAAGATGTCTCAGGAACAAAACTAAAAATACTGAAGATATCAAATTGGGAAAACTCATGGACCTTCATGTTAAAGGTGGTAGTTCTGGTACAGCTACTGGTGTGATGGGTGCTAATGAACAAGCTGATACCTACTAATACATCAGTTCAAGAATCTGTTTATAATTCATATTTTAATAGTAATAAATAAGTCTTATTTGTAAAATAATGTTATAGTTAATCACTTTCTTCACAGTTTTGTTTTTCAACTCTTTTTGGTTTACAATGCATTGTATCTACCCAGCTACAGTACCAGAACTTTCCAGTGGTATGTTTTCTTAAAAGACAGCATGTAATTTCTTCTAACATACTCTATAGTTTACTTAACTCTTATTGTGGCTGACACATAAAGTATGATTTTCCCCAGTACTTGAAATCAAGGATCATTGTCTTCTGTACTCTTATGTATTGCAGATGTCTAGTTCAATAATTTACATATATGAATGCTTAATAAATATTTTATATATGTATAAATTGTTTCATACAATTATTGCTTAGAAAGCCATGCCATGTAGCCAAAGGATATGACATAGTGGAAATATTTTCATGAGAAAAACAA
Organism: Peromyscus eremicus; assembly: GCF_949786415.1. Lineage (NCBI taxonomy): Eukaryota > Metazoa > Chordata > Mammalia > Rodentia > Cricetidae > Peromyscus > Peromyscus eremicus. The sequence continues at coordinate 51,810,091 of NC_081439.1, forward strand.
TTCCAAAACACAGCTCTCTGTCATTGACACATTAGTTGAAGATGTGTTACATTTGTTTATGTTGTGGAACATTTGTTTAATGGTACAAAGATATGTTGCATTTTTTTATATTATACTTGTTTAACTCTGTGAAACCGTGTTACTTTGCTTGTCTAAAGCATCTGATTGGCCTAGTAAAGAGCTGGATGGTCAAGGAGAGAGAAATAGGCAGGGCTGGCAGGCAAAAAGAGAATAAATTGGAGGATAAATCTGGGAAGATAATATCAGAGATTGAGAAAAAGGAGGAAAGAAAGATATTATGGGCCTACCATCCAGCTATACAGCAAGCCTCAGGGTAAGAAGTAAAAAAAGGTATGTAGAATAGAGAAAGATAAAAGCCCAGAGGAAAAAGGTAGACAGGATAATTTAAGAAAAGCTGGCTAGAAATAAGCCAAGCTAAGCTTGGGCATTTACAAGTAATAATAAGCCTTAGTGTGATTATTTGGGAGCTGGGTGGAAGGCCCCCAAAGAGCAAAGAGTAAAGAGTAAAAATAACCAACTACAGCTCTCTGACAATATGAAAATGTTGGTTCGCTCCTTCTACCATGCATTTTCTGGGGATTAAATTCAGGTTGTTTGGCTTGGAGGGAAGAGACTTTACTACTAAATCATCTCACCTCCCAGTTTTGTCCATTTTTTAAGATAACATTGTTCACTTTAAGTCTTTGAAGAAAGAAACTGAAGAAGATGGAAAGATCTCCCATGCTTGTAGATAGGTAGAATTAACATAGTAAAAATGGCATCCTACCAAAAGCGATCTACAGATTCAATGCAATCCCCATCAAAATTCCAACAATTCTTTATAGACATTTAAAGAACAATACTCAAATCCATACAGAAAAATAAGCAAAAAAAAAAAAAACAGGACATCTAAAACAGTCTTACTGTACAATATAAGAAAATCTGAAGGTATTAACACCCCTGATTTCAAACACTACTACAGAGCTATAGTAATAAAAATAATATGGTATTGACATAAAAACAGATTGATCAATAGAATTGGACTGAAGACCCAGTCATAAATCCACAAACCTATGGGCACTTGATTTTTGATAAAGAAGCCAGAAATACACACTAAAAAAAGCCACTTCAACAACTGCTGGTGGTCAAATTTGATGTCAGCATGTAGAAGAATGCAAATAGATCCCTACTTACCACCCTGCACAAAACTCAAGTCCAAGTGGTCGAAGACCTCAACATAAAACGAGATACACTTAACCTGATAGAAGAGAAAGTGGGAAATAGCCATTGGAACAGGAAGCAACTTTCTGAATGAAACACTGCTAGCACAGGCACTGAGATAACAATTAATAAATAGGACCTCATGAAACTGATAAGCTTCTGTAAGGAAAGTTGTCATTTGGTCAAAGCTTCAGCCTACAGAATGGGAAAAGATTTTTTTCCCAATTCTACATCTAAGGTAGGACTGATATCCAAAATACACAAAGAATTCAAAAAATTAAGCTTCAATAAACCAAATAATCCAGTTAAAAATGGGGTACAGATCAAAACAGAGGAATCTCAAATGGCTGAGAAACACTTCAAGAAATATTCAACATCCTTAGCTATCAAGGGAAATTCAAATCAAAACTTCTTTGAGATTTCATCTTTTTTTTCAAAAAAGAATATTTTAATAAAAATTAACAACAACAGAGAGGGAGAACAAGGAATAGGAGACCATGGTAAATGAAGACCACATGAGAATAGGAAGAAGCAAAGTGCTAGAGAGGCCCACAGAAATCCACAAAGATACCCCCACAATAGACTACTGGCAATGGTCGAGAGACAGCCCGAACTGACCTACTCTGGTGATGGGATGGCCAAACACCTTAATTGTCGTGCTAGAAACCCCATCCAACGACTAAGGGATCTGGATGCAGAGATCCATGGCTAGGCCCCGGGTGGAGCTCTGGGAGTCCAATTGGCGAGAAAGAGGAGGGTTTATATGAGCGAGAATTGTTGAGACCAAGGTTGGATAAAGCACAGGGACAAATAGCCAAACGAATGGAAACACATGAACTATGAACCAATGGCTGAGGGGTCTCCAACTGGATCAGGCCCTCTGAATGGGTGAGACAGTTGATTGGCTTGATCTGTTTGGGAGGCATCCAGGCAGTGGGACCGGGTCCTGTGCTCATTGCATGAGTTGGCTGTTTGAAACCTGGGGCCTATGCAGGGTCACTTGGCTCGGCCTGGGAGGAGGGGACTGGACCTGCCTGGTCTGAGTCTACCAGGTTGTTCTCAGTCCTCGGGGAAGGCTTTGGCCTAGAGGAGGTGGGAATGGGGTTTGGGCTGGGGGAAGGTGAGGGGGGCAGGAGGAGGGAGAACAAGGGAATTAGTGGCTGATATGTAGAACTGAATTGTATTGCAAAATAAAAAAAAATCCTAATAAATTTCAAAGAGCAAGATATTCCTTAGTAAATTTATAAAAGAACATTTGGTCCTTTTACAAAAATCTCCAATTTAATTTAAATACATTTCTTATTTACAGATTAAACATGAAATATCATCTATGGTCGCCAAGCATATTACACATTCACAGAGACAGAGAAGCATTTGTTCATCTCAGTAAGTTATCCCAGAGTTTCCAACTCTAGATTTTTTTGTTTTGTAAAAACAGATTTACTTTTTGTGTATGTAATAAATAAAAATGCAGCTTGTGGTTTGCTATTTAACACTTAAACAAAATACCTTAAAATGTTATTTAAAAGCAGAGCTGGGCCTGACCTCCACCTGGCTTCCTTGCATTGTGACATGTTGAAAAGCATCCTGGGTAAAGTGTAGGAAATCTATGAGAAAGCTGGTCCAGCCTCATATATCTTTGTCTTCCCTGTGTACTGTTTATACACTTAAAATTAGTTCATTCCAGTCTCCTATAGGCAGGAAAAAAGCCTCTGAACCATTTGATTTTAGTCAAAATGGAGAAACTATATTCTTTCTTCAAAATATGTTATTGTTTTGAAAATAGATATGCCATTCAGTTCCTTGGCATTTTTAGACTGGGGATTTCAGTAGTGAATGTGTCACCTTTTAAACACTCACTGTGCAATTGGTTTTATTTATTTGTTAAGAATATTAAATGCTTCTCTTTTCTTTTGATTTCACAAGCATTGTTCTGTGTATCAACAGTGTCTCATCTACTGTATAGAAAGCATTTTTTGAGAAAATGATCTATTTTACATGTGTTTGTTAATTTAGTAAAAGTGTTAAACACATGCATGCACAGGCGCTTGTGTACATGTGCATATGTGTGTGTGTGTGTGTGTGTGTGTGTGTACCCTTTTTACCTTTGCTCCTTTTACCTTTGCAAATTCACGTGACTGTGAATGAATCACTAGAGACAATGAAGACCTATTGGGGAGGAAGTGTGTTCTTCATGCTTCTCTCCTTTACTGTTGTCCCCACTTCTTTGTCTGGTTCTGTGAGATTTCATCTTATACCTGTCTGAGTGGTAAGATCAATAGTACAAGTGAAGGCTCATTCTGGGGAGATTGTGGAGCAAAGGGAATACTCCTCTATTGCTGGTGGCAGTGCAAACTTGTACAGCCTCTATGGAAATCAATATGGTGGTTCCTCAGAAAATTGGGAATTGATTTACCTCAGGACCCAGCAATACCACTCTTGGGCATATACCCAAAGGACATTCCATCCTATCACAAGGACACTTGCTCAACTATGTTCACAGTGGCTTTATTTATAATAGCCAAAAACTGGAAACAACTTAGATGTCCCTCAACTAACAAATAGATAAGGAAAATGTACATTTACACAATGGATTCTAACTCAGTTGTTATTAAAAAAATTTCATCTTGAAATGGATGGAACTAGAAAAAAGTCATCCTGAGTGAGGTAACACAGATCCGGAAAGACAAACATGGTATTTACTCACTAACAAGTAGACATTAGCTGTTAAGTAAAGGATAACTGTGCTACAATCCACAGACCCAGAGAGGCTAAGTAACAAGGAGGGCTCAAGGAGGGCTTCATGGATCTCCTTGGGAAGGAGAAATAGAATAGATTTTACAGGTTTACTGGGGGCAGTTTGGGATGGGAATATGAGAGATCAGGCAGGAGGGATGGAGGGAAAGAGTATTGGGAGAGACAACTTGAGTTGGGGGACATTTGATGGACAATCTAGAAACCTAGTTCAATGGAAACTCCATGGAATCTATTAGAGTTATCCTAGTGAAAACTCCTAGTAATGAGGATATGGAGCCTGAACAGTCCATCTTCTACAATCAGGCAAGGCTCTCAGCAATGGGACTGGGACATCAACCTAGCCACAAAAACTTTGATGTACAATCTGTCCAGCCTGCAAGCTGTGCTGGGGTAATGGTGGCACAGAACTTATTGGAGTGATCAAGCAATGACTAATCCAAATTGAGGCCCATGACAGGAGCGAGATCCCATACCTGACACTGTCTAGATGGCCAGGAACCAAAGGCTGGCAGCCCAGAGACTCAAGATAGAACCAAACACATCTGGCAAAAGAAAGAGTCAGTGAAATGATTTTTCATGATATTCTGCTACAGTCATAGATGGGTACCTAGTCCAGTTGCCATCAGAGAAGTATCATCCAACAAGTGATGGGAGCGAGACTAGCCAAACTCTAGGTAGAGCCAGGAGATCCCTGCAGATAAGGAAGAGGAAGGATTATAGGAGCCAAAGGGGTTGAGGACACTAAGAGAACACAGCCCACAGAATCTACTAAGCAGTTCTCAGAGAGACTAGATAGACAATCATAGACCCTGTATGGGTTTGAGCTAGGTTCTTTGAATATATGTTTTGGTAATACTGGGAGTAGAGGGTGTATCTGACTCTTTTTCCTGCATTTGGGACACTTTTCCTCCTACTGGGTTACATTGCCCAGCCTTGATATAAGGGTTTCTACTTAGTTTCATTATAACTTGTTAGGCCATGTTAGGTTGATATCCCTGGGAGGACTGACATCTTTTTTTGAAGGGAAACGGAGGAGGAATGGTTCTGGAGGAATAGGGAGGTGAGGGGTCCTTGGAAGAGTGGAAAGAGGAGAAACTGCAATTTGGATGTAATGTATGAGAGAAGAATAAAAATGGGGTACAGGTCTAAACAGAGAATTCCCACTAGAGGAAAGTCAATTGGCTGAGAAACACTAATAAATGTTTAGTATCCCTAGTAATCGGGGATATGCAAATAAAAACTACTTTGAGATTCTATCTTACACCTGTCAGAACAGCTATGGTCAATAATAAAAGTGAAAGCTCCTGCTGCCAAGGATGTGGAATAAGGGAAACACCTCCATTACTGGTAGAAGTGAAATCCTGTACAGCCACTATAGAAATTAATGTGCCTGTTTCTCAGAAAGTTGAGGATTGATCTACTTCAAGATCCAGCCATACAGCTATACCACTCATAGGCATATATCCAAAGGACACTTCATCCTACCACAAGGACACTTGTTACCCATGTTCATTGTTGTTCTATTCATAATAGTCAGAAACTAGACATAATCTAGATGTCCCTCAATAAAATGGATAAAGAAATGTGGTACATTTGCTCAATGGAGTATTAAAAAAGACATCATGAAATTTGAAATTTGCTGGCAAATGAATAGAACTAGAAAAATTCATCCTGAGTGAGGTAACCCAGGTGTAGAAAGATAAATATGGTATGTATTCACTTATATGTGAATACTAGCCATTAAATAAATAATAATTGACCTATAATTTGTACATCCAGAGAGGTTAGACTTAGAGGAAGGGACCGAGGGGAACTCATGGATCTCCTGGGGAGAGCGAAATAGAATAGATTTTATGGGTGGACTGGATGTGGGGTGAGGGGATGGGCACAGGAGAATCAGGTAGGGAGAGGACAGAAGGCTAAAGGAAAGAATGCAGGGAGAGACAGCTGGAACTGAAGGGCATTTGAGGGATGGTATGGGAACCTAGTGCAGTGGAAACTTCTGAAAACATATGAAAGTGATCCTAATAAGTTATCCAAGTAACTGGGGCAGGGGGGAGTCCCAACTGGCCGTCTCTTACCACCACATGAGGCTTCTAGTACCTGGATTGGGTTGCATTCAATTGAATTGCTGTCCAAGGGAATCTTATGGAAATCCCCAAACAACCCAGGCTAATGCCAAACAATAGGTTAATTTCCAGAAACTGACAGCGGGGGGGGGCCCATTTCTGAGGCCAGCACCCACACAACTTATTGAACATGGACAATTCGAGCTGGCACCTATACGAAGCCTTCACCACTATGTTCTAGAGTCATTGGTGCGGGAAGTACTCTAGAGGCTACCAAACAAGAAACATGAACACTAACCAAGCCACAATACCTGTGACCTACAACCTGTCCTTTCTGTAGTGTACACTAGGGCAATGGTGGAACAGAACTTGTGGGGGTAGCCAACCAATGTATAACATCTTCATGCTATCCCTTGATAACTCAATGATTCTCTATTCACATGAACTTGTTTATTTCATGTGCCTCATAAATGGAAACTCAGAAAATGTCTGGCTTGCTGCACATAGAATAATGCCTAGTTCATCCATAATGTCATTGCATATTATGAGATTATCTTTTTTCTAAACATCAAATAGCACCCAATCTATACTTTTTCATCTATTAATCTGTTAATGGACATCTGGATTATATATCTATGCTGTTTATTGTGAAGTGTATATTGCTTGATATGGGAGAGGAACTATCTTTGTTCCTTTTCTCATCAATTGATCTGTTTTGCCTCATGCATTTTAAGCTTTCTTCACTTTCCTTTTTTCACAATTTTTATTTATGTTTTTCTGACTAGATAATTGTCAATGCCTTCTGAATTCAGTGATTCAGGATTCTCATTTAGGTAGTATGTTGTTAAACTTTTCTATTGAATTTTTAGAATTTAGTTATTTTTCAACATCAGTTTTTTTTTCTTTTTGTTTTTTTTCCGTTGGCAAGTCATACATGTATACACTGTCTTTTGATAATTTTTTTCTTTTATTGTGCTCCTAATCTATATCCCAATGCTGTTAAACCCCATCTTTTCATCAACAGATTCTCCTCCTACTTTCATATCTTTTTTTTTTTTGGTGACCCACTAACTTGAATTAAGGTTATACCTATGAGTACTGATGGAAATTATTTTCTAGAACATGGGCAGGTAACTAGTGTCAGCTAACAAATTTCTTCTTCTCCTCCAGCAGCTATAAAGTGTCAATACTCCCTGAAGGAGAAATTGGGCCTCCCAAGCCTCTTCTCTATTCATAATGGAATGTTGAAGGGTTAAATCTTATGTGGGTAATCACATTTGTTTTCATTTCATAAGCCCAATGGCTTTGTCATGACCAGAAGATAACATTTGCAGCACTTCTCTTCCCTTTCAAGCTCTTACATTCTTCCTGCTTCCTCTTCCGCAATATTTCCTGAGACTTGGAGGCTAAGCGTGCAATAGCCAATTCTTTAACAAGTAATGAGTCTATGCATCACCAATCACCCACTGAGGAACTATTTCCTATTCTAAATTAGGTGTTTTCTATTTCATTGTTGAAAGTTTTCACTTTGTCCGTGCATATTATAGAGTTCATCAAATATCATTATGACAGTCATTAATAAATATGTGAAGTAAGTCATATCTCTGCTTTATTGGGCTTGGTTTCCATAAATTTACTTTGTTTCTTAATGTAGTTTCTATTTTCTTCTGTTTTTATTTTCCTTGACTCTGTATATTGGTATTTGAATATTAGAGAAAGCAGTTCTTACTTGCTTTCATGTATTTGCCTTGTGGCAACTGATGAAAAAACTCAGTACCAGTTGAGCCTGCCAGAGACTTAAAATGTGTTTCAACATTTATGCTAGTCTAGTGTTTTTTTTTCTGAGTTTGCAAGAATGCTTGCATCTCTTCCAGATGTGTAGTAGACCATATAACTTTTTGTTAAAGTTCAGACATGATATACTGGTTAAAAGGAACTGATATATAAGCATTCAGTAATGGGTGCATGAAAGGAGGGAAAATATCACATTCTTCCACAATAATGTTTCAGACTCAAACTGTGCCCCTCAGCTGTGAACACCTTAAGGTTATCAAATACCTTTAGTAAAAAAAAAGATAAATGAAGGGAGTTTTTGTTGTATATTTTCCTTCCCTGCACAGAAGGCTAGCACAGTATGGACTTGGATTTTTATTTCCTTATACTATGTAGGTTCTAAGAAAAATGACATTATGTTAAAATCTGGCAAAACAATTTCCTTTTATGGCTGTCTTTCTTAAATGCATTTTAAAAGGCTATTTCTTCCCTCTCACTGCAAGATGTATGAGGGACTTTTCTCTGATCTTCCTGCCAATAACTGGTAGAGTTATAGGAATTAAAACTCAAAGATGTGCAGGGCTCCTCAGAGACTTTTTCCAGTAAATCAACCCGTATTTGAGGTTCTCTCATCTTGAACTGGTTCTGACTGATATTTTCTGTCTGGAGATTTCGGCTACTAAAAATTGTGATCCCTGGTTGTCATAAGTCAGTCTCTCTATCTAGTTTAAGGAGCTTATTTCATTTTTTTGGTATGCTAACTGAAACGGTTGATTAATCAGTTTGTTGGATTTTGTAGTTGTTATTATGCTATAGTAGTGACTTCTATCCTCTTTCCATAGTAGGCTTGAAAATGATTTATCATATGGTCCTATTTAAATATGTATAAAACATATTCATTCATACACTCAGACAGTTTTGGAAAGCTAAACAAATCATTTTTCTGGTATCAACTTTTGAGAAAATCGCTACAAAAATGACTATTTTTTTACTGTAAGTCTTTTAGTAGCATTTTGAAATTTTGCCATAAGCATATACAATTTTTTCTAAGTACTAACAATAATCCCAAATAAATTAGCGATGCTTTAATTTCTAACTAATTTCTCTGCCAGATTTTTCTGTGAATTATCATCAAGATTTGACAGTATCAAGATTGTACACCATACTTAGAAAACAGAGAAGCTACAGTTCCTGAATTTTAAGTTTTGATAGATACCAAATACAGGAAGTGTAGAATCAGTGAAACAGTAACAAGTCTATGAAAAATAATGAAGTTCTACTACCAGGGGAATTCTACCATGCTAAAATAAAAGACAAAATAGAAGGTGAATTTAAAGTACATATATATCCAGATTGCTGTAAAAAGAGAAAATTACCTTTGGTATGAAAGATCACAGAGATGAGAAACCATGTGAGGGAATTTTTTTCAGTAAGATAGTTTGTGGATAAGTAATGAAATCCTTTCTATTAACTTTCTGTTTACCAGTCTCACATAGAACAAAACTCTTCTCCTTAAAAGGAAAAACTCCACTTTAAAATTTTTGAAGTGTAAGACCACTTTGGTAAGACTTACCTCTAACTCTAGCTCTCAGGAGGAAGAAGAAAGACAATGAGGATAATAACATGAGGTGTAGAGATGATACACAGTGAAGAAAAGGAAGAAGAAAATTTTACAGGTTATTGTGAGGATTAAGTTAAATGAGCGTTTATAGAAAGTGTTTAATAAGATCTCTGGGCTATCCAGCCCCTGGTTCCTGGTCATCCAGGCAGTGTCAGTCATGGGCTCCCTATCTTGGTATGGGCCTCAAGTTAGACCAGTCATTGGTTGGACACTCCCACAAATTCTGTGCCACCATTACCCTAAAACATCTTGGACAAATTACAGGTCGAAGGTTTTGTGACTAGGTTGGTGTTCCAGTCCCACTACTGGAAGCCTTGTCTGGTTAGAGAAGATGGTTGGTTCAGGCTCCTCATCTCCAATACTATGAGTCTTCAGTAGGGTCACCCTCACAGATTCCAGGAAGATTCCACTGTACTAGGTTTCCATATTACCCTCCAAATGCCCCCCAATTCCAACCATCTAGCTCAATAATCTCTCCTTCCATCCTCTCCCTTTGACCTGATTTCTTCTGTTCTCATCCCTGACTGTCCTCTGTCAACCTGCAAAATCTGTTCTATTTCTCCTTCCCTAGGAGATCCATGCATCACTCCCTCCCCCGCTTGAGCCCTTTTTGTCACTTAGCTTTTCTGAGTCTATAGATTGTAGCATGATTATCCTTTACTTATGAGATAATAGCCACTTATAAGTGAGTACATATCATGTTTGTCTTTCTGGGTCTGGGTTACCTCACTTGGGATGACTTTTTCTAGTTCCATCCATTTGTCTGCAGATTTCATGGTGTTGTTATTAACAGCTGAGTAATACCCCATTAAGTCCTCTTTATATATGTTATGGTTATGTAGCTTGGTGTTCTTGTGGGACTCCTAACAGTGGGAGTGGGGGTATGTCTGACTCTTTTGCCTGCTGTTGGGACCCTTCTTCTATGGGGTTTCCTTGTCCAGCCTTGATATGAGGATTTGTTCCTAGTCTTACTGTATCTTATTATACCATATTTGGTTGATATCCCTGGGAGGTCTGCTCTTTTCTGAAGGGAAACAGAGGAGAATTAGATCTGGAGGAGAGGGGGTATGAGGGGAAGTGCTGTGGGATGTTCTATATGGCAAATGTGTTGCTAATTAGTCAATAAATAAAACACTGATTGGCCATTGGCTAGGCAGGAAGTGTAGGCGGGACAAGGAGGAGAATAAAGCTGGGAAGTGGAAGGCTGAGTCAGAGAGACACTGCCAGCCGCCATGATGACAAACAGCATGTAAAGATGCCGGTAAGCCACAAGCCACGTGGCAAGGTATAGATTTATAGAAATGGATTAATTTAAGCTATAAGAACAGTCAGCAAGAAGCCTGCCACGGCCATACAGTTTGAAAGCAATATAAGTCTCTGTGTTTACTTGGTCGGGTCTGAGTGGTTGTGGGACTGGCAGGTGATAGAGATTTGCCCTGACTGTGGGCCAGGCAGGAAATCTCTAGCTACAGGGAAGGGACTGGAAGAAAGGAGGGAGGGGAAAGTGTAGTTGGGATGTAATATATGAGAGAAGGATAAATAAAAATCATAAAAATAAAAATAAATTTAAAAAAGAAAGAAAGCCACATGCGTATAGTCATGTGTACCACATCAGTACTAGACAGTACTCAGACACTATGTGTGAAATTATCAAAACTATAATACTGACCTCCCAGATGTGCCCACTGGTGCGATAGTGGCAAGACTCTTTTGAGGGGTAACAAAGCACTCTCTTGATTGAACTTGAGGCTTGTTCCACAGGGGGAATTCATGCCTGGAATTGGAAGATGGTCAAAACCTAAGACTGAGAAAGGCATAGGCCCAATGGGATAAAATATTGATGCTACTTTGTTAAATATTGTGTTGTCAAACTGCCTTCTTAATATTTATGTTTATGCCCACAGTCTTAGACTACTCCTAACCTCTGTTAGAGTAGCTTCATTTTATGGTAGATAGTGATTGATTTAGAGACACATAACTCTTCAATGTAGTGAGAATAAGCTACTATGAGTGCTCAGATTTAGATGGGGTGTTTATAGAACTTTTGCCTTCCCAAGGCTCAGGGAAATTCATCACAGGAGGGGCAGGCAATGTATGAGCCAGCTGATAAGGAAGAATAGTGTGAAGTGCTATCTGCTAGATAACATAGCCATTGAGCATATGAACTCACAACAGATGCCACTATTTGCACAAGACTAAAAAGATCAAACCAATTAAAAATCCTAGCATATAGAGGAAACACACTCCCAGGTCTTCACCACTAACTGATAATCTATTGATGGTTGGTGGAGGGAAAGTCACTCCTTTTGGTTGTGGCTACTGGTAGGCAGCCTCTGTCATCATGAATGACTCTGAGGCCAGGCAAACATGGGCAGCACGAATTGTATTCAGTGGTTTAGAATGGAAAAAAGGACAAGATGTTGAAAAAGTGTTGTGCAACACTTTTCCTGTGAATACATGTCTACTAACCCCAGATAGGGTTCTGATAACAGACCAAAATAAAGATACCACCAAACTTCAACTTGGTGACGAATGAGTTTTATTGAGGTTACTTACAGGAACAAGAATAAATTGAAAATATCTTCAACACCAAAGTGCACCCATGCTTTGCTAACAACTCATGAAAGCTGGAAAGTACACAGCACAGCCTGCAACCAGCTAACAGGATGCAAAGTGTCACTGGTCTCTATTTCTTTCAGGTAGTTAAGCTGCTTTCTAACTTTTTCAGTCATCTTGGCTTATATGTTTATTCCAAGACACTGGGTTACTTTGTCTGAGGCTCTTCTAGGCAGCTGAGCTTGACTAAAAACCTTTTTGGAGCTTGATTTATCTGAGAATGTCTCTCAGCAGTACTTTGGAATGGGAGGAGATAGTAAGCATGATCATACTAGGGGAGGAAGGGGCTAGTATGCATGGTCAGTTTTAGGGACTTCCTGTAACTATTGAGTTGTTAATGAGATTTAAGGGCCTGTTTGTAGGATGGAGTGTTTTACCTCCCTGTAAACACCCTGTGTTTTAATGGGCTTTCCTTCAAAATAGAAGGTTTTAATCTTGGACCCTGCTACACAACAGAAGGCCCTGGTGGGAAGGTAAAGGGAGGGATTAATGGGTGGGTATGATTATGATATATTATATACAAGTATGAAAATTTCAAAAAATTTAAAAAACCTTATTTTTTAGTTAAAAAACCTAGAGAAATTAATTGTGAAATGTGTCTCTGATATAATAGTGCAATATTTGATATACACTCATTGAATAAAACCAGTTACACTTAAGGAAATAGCTATTAACAGTGACTTGGATTCAATTATAACCAATCAGTCTGAAAATGTATAAAATCAGATAGGTTGTTTTGATGACTATTCTTGGTTGTCTGTCGACTTGGCTATATCTGGAATGAACTACAATCCAGAAATGGAGGGCACACTTGTGATCCAGATCTTAACATGGGATGGCACACCTTTAAGCTGGGCCACAACTTCCGTTGGAAGCCTATATAAAGACAATTGAAGATGGAAGGTTTCCTTCTTCTTCACCTGCTTGCCCTTGCCTTGCCAGTACATTCATTTTTTCATTGGCACTGGAGCCTACTTCTTCAGGATTCCAGCATATACAGACCAGCTGAGACACCCAGCTTTATGGGACTGAGCAACTACTGGATTCTTGAGCAGTTACTGAATTCTTGGACTTTCCACTTACAGAGAGCCATTGTTGGATTAATTGGACTGTAGCCTGCAAGTCATTCTAATAAATTCCATATAGATATAAATACAGATTAGATTTAGATATCGATAAATAGAGAAAGAGGGAGAGAGAGAGATTCATTCCATAATTTTGGTGGCAGGAAACCTTGACTAATACAGATTTGGTACCATAGTGGTAGTAGAGAGACAAAAGTATAACGGTGAGTATTTTAAGTGTCTGGAATAGGCTTTTTAATTCACCAGTACCTTCAAATTTGCCACCATCTTCAGCTACTGAAGCTTCTCCAGTCACTCCTCCTGGGAGCTTGGAAAGTACTAAAAGCCCATGGTGTAAACTGTATTTCAAACTTAAAGAGACAAATACCTTTGATTATCTTGATTCATCAACAGTGAGTGGCAATGGATTTAATGACCCCAAAAGAGGCCTACTGAAAAGGAGTTGGAGACGCCTGATATCCCTTGGCTTAGTGTTGATGAAGGGATTTTAAGGATCAGGGAAATTACAGTGCTAGGGTATGCTGTATAAAACATAATCCTCCACAATAGGAAGCCCAGGAACACATGCTCTTCATGAATCCTATAAGATGCAAAATGGTGAGAGGGCACCAGTACATTTGAAGAGTTTTGTTGTCGCCCTTTTCCTTGTGCCAGACCTTAGGATTAGAGATGGTAATGCTCAATTGGATGAACTAAATGCCATGGGTTTAATTGGGCTGCAAGGTAGCAGGGGCCAGGTGGCAGCACTGAATTGCCGAGGCAAGGTGATTGTAGTTATCATAATGGGCAGTGTCAACAAAACAATGTTCATAATAGCCTAACCTGTAATGGTCAGCACAAGCAAAGTGAATGTTATAGTGGCATTATTCATATGTACCTTTAGTACTGGATGATCAATCATGGTGTTTCATGAAACAGATAAGAAGCCCACTGCATTTTTTTCACCTGTATAAGCAGAAAAATTCTCAAACAAATGCATAAAAGACTACATTGAATTGTGGCAAAAGGCAATCTCATCGAGTGAATCAATTTCTGGGCTTGAGCCAATTTGCAGATCCAGAAGGGGTGGCTGGGTTCCCCTGAGGAAGTACCCTGAGAAGACACCTAAAAATTCTACTGTTAACCTTTCTCCAGCTTTTTTTTTTTCCAGAGAGACCTACAGCCTTTTACAAGGATAACTGTACACTGGGGGAAAGGAAACAATCAGACTTTCCAGAGTCTGTTGAATACTGGTTTTGAATTGATGCTGATTCAGGAAGAGCCGAAGAAATACTGTGGCCCTCCAGTTAACATAGGGGCTTCTGGAGGCCAAATGATTAATGAAGTTTTGGCTGTTGTCTGAATCACAGAAGGTACAGTAGGTTCAGTAGGTCCCTAAACTCATCCTGTGGTTATTTCCCCAGTTCCAGAATATATAATTGGGCTATATAAACTTAGAAGTTGGCAGAATTCTCACGTTGGTTCCTTGGCCTGTGGAATGGGGGTTGTTATGATTAGAAAGCCTAAATGGAAGCCTTTAGAGTTACCTCTGCCAAAGAAAATAGTGAAACAAAAACAGTATTATATCTCTGGAGAAACTGTAGAAATTATTGCCATCATCAAGGACTTGAAAGATGCAGGGGTAGTGGTTCCCACCACATCTCCATTTAACTCTCCTATCTGGCCAATGCAGAAGACAGATGGATTGTGGAGAATGACAGTTGACTATCAAAAACTCAAGCAGGTACTAACTCTGATTGCAGCTGCTGTAACCAATGTAATGCCTTTACTTGAGCAAATTAATACATCTCCTGGTACATAGTATGCAGCTATTGATCTAGAAAATGCCCTTTTCTCAGTACCTGTCCACAAGGACGACCAGAAGCAATTTGTTTTCAGTTGACAATGCTAGCATTATACCTTTACAATTTTACCTCAAGGATATATTAACTCTCCAGTACTGTGTCATAATTTAGTTAGAAAAGATGTTGATCATTGGTCTCTTACACAAAATATCTCACTGGTACACTATATTGATGATATGCTTTATTGACCAAGTGAGCAGGAGGTAGCAACCACTTTGAACTCATTTGTAACATATATGCATATCGCAGGATGTTAAATAAATCAAGCCAAAATTCAGGGACCTTATACCTTAGTGAAATTCTTAGGAGTCCAGTGGTGTGGAGCATGCAGAGATATTCTGTCTAAGGTGAAGGCTAAGTTATTGCACCTGGTTGGCTGTCCCACGACCAAGAAAGAAGCCCAATGTTTAGCGGGCCTATTTAGATTCTTGAGACAGTGCATTTCCCACTTGGGTGTGTTTCTCCAGCCCATATACCAAGTGACTCAGAAAGCCACTAGCTTTGTGTGGGTCCTGGAACTGGAGAAGGCTCTTCAAAAGGTCCAGGCTGCTGTGCAGGCTGCTTTACCACTCGGACAATATGACCCAGCAGACTCTATGGTACTTGAGGTGTCAGTGGCAGATAGGGATGCTGTTTGGAGCCTTTGGCAGGCCCCTATACGTGAATAACAGAAGAGACCTTTAGCATATTGGAAGAGGGTTCTCCTATCATCTCAGACAACTATTCTCTCTTTGAAAGACAGCTCTTGGCCTGCTATTGGGCCTTAGTGGAAACTGAATTTTGACAGTGGACCACCAAGTTACTATGAGACTTGAACTTTCCACCATGCGCTGAGTATTAGCAGACCGACCAAGTTATAAAATAGGACATGCACAACAGCAATCTGTTATCAAATGAAAGTGGTATATGTGATCTGGCCCTAGCATGTCCTGAAGGCACAAGCAAGTTATATGAAGGAGTTGCCAAAATGCCTACGGTTTCTTCTCCTGTTACAATGTTGCCTGCTGTCAAACATGCACCTGTAGCTTCATGGGGTGTTCCCTATGAATGGTTGATTGAGAAAGAGAAGACTAGGGCCTTTTTACTGATAGTTCTGCACATTATTCAGGCACCACTCAGAAGCGGACAGCTGCAAAATTACAACCCCTTTCTGGGACAACCCTGAAGGGTACTGGTGAAGGGAAATCTCCACAGTGGGCAGAAATTTAGGCAGTACATGTGGTATTGCAATTTTTGAAGAATAAATAGCCAAATATACAACTTTTCACTGATTCATGAACTGTAGCTAAGGGTTTGGCTGGATGGTCAGATACTTGGAAAGAGCATGATTGAAAAAACAAATTGGTGAGAAAAACATCTGGGGAAGTATGTGACTAGATCTCTCCACATGAGCAAAGGATGTAAAGATATTTGTATCCCATGTAAATGCTCATTAAAAGGTGACTTTGACTGAGGAGGAGTTCATTAATCAAGCAGATAGGATGACCCATTCTGAGGACAGTCAGACACTTTCCCCAGCCATTTCTGTCATTGCCCCATTGACCCATGAAAAAAATGGCCATGGTTGCAGAGATGGGAGCTATGCATGGGCTCAATAACATGGACTTCTACTCACTAAGGCTGACCTGGCTACTTCTGCTAAGTGTCAAATCTGCCAACAACAGAGACCAACGCTTAGCCCCAGATATGACACCATTCCCTGTTGTGACCAGCCGGCAATCTGGTGGCAGGTTGATTATATAGAACCACTTCCTCCGTGGAAAGGACAATGCTTTGTCCTTACTGGAGTAGATACTTATCCTGGTTATGGATTTGCTTTCATGAATGTAATGCTCTGTCAAAACCACCATCCATAGATTTATAACATGCCTGATCCACTGACATGGTATTCCACACAGTATTGCTTCTGACCAAGGAACTAACTTCACATTCAGAGAAGTGTGACAGTGGGCTCACAATCATGGACTCCACTAGTCTTACCATGTTCCCCACCATCCTGAAGAAGCTGGCCTGACAGAAAGATGGAATGGCCTTTTGAAGATAGAATTACAGCATCAATTAGGTGGCAGCAGCATGAACTGTGGCGAGGTTCTCTAGAAGGCAGTGTATGCTTTGAATCACCCTCTAATATATGGCACTGTTTCTCCTGTAGCCAGGATCCATGGGTCCAGTAATCAAAGGGTCGAAAAGGGGATAGTTCCATTCACTATCACTGCTAGTGACCCATTAGGAAAGTTTTTGCTTCCTGTTTCCGCAACCCTATGTTTTGCTGGTCTAGGGGTTTTGATTCCGGGGCGGGGGATACACCTGCCAGGAGCCACAACAAACATTCCATTGAACTGAAAGCTCAGACTTCCCTCTGGTCACTTTTGGCTTCTAATGCCCTTAAACCAACAATATATGAAAAGAATAACAGTGTTAGGAAAGGTGACAGATCCAGATTACCATGGTGAAATTGGATTGCCTCTCCACAACAGAGGTAAGAAGGATTATGTCTGGACTACAGGAGATCCTTTAGGGTGTCTATTGGTGCTACTGTGTCCTTTGATTAAAGTTAATGGAAAAATGCAATAGCCTAATCCAGGCAGGATGACAAAAGACACAGGACCATCAGGAATGAAGGTATGGGTCACTCCTCCAGGAAAAGAGCCAAGACCTGATGAAGTGCTTGTAGAGAGTGGAGGAAATGTAGAATGGGTAGTAGAGAAAGATAGTTCTAAATATCATCTAAGGCCATGTGACCAGTTGCAGAAATGAGGTTTACAATTGACATAAGTGCTTCTCTTATATGTTATTAAGAATGCATTTGTACAGATATTTGTGTTTTCTATCCATTTCTTTAACACCAATTAAGAGAATATAAATGGTTATCATATTTAAGTTTGATACTAAAAGGATGTCCCTCAAGGGACATTGCCACTTATTCTAAATGTATAATGCATTTACAGTTGTACAAGGGGTAGTTATATCAGGTTAGGTGTAATTATGACCAGGTTAAACACATATTGAGTTTGCAATTGTCTGTGGGATGTTATTATGACCTGGTTATGGTTTTCATTTGGAAATTAATCATGACATAAGGAGATATGATTGTTAAGTTGACAAGGGGTGGTTTGAGATGGCTATTCTTGATTGTCAACTTGACTATTTCTGGAATGAACTATAATCCAGAAATGGAGGGTACCCATGAGATCCAGATCTTGAGGTAGGAAGACAACATGCCTTTGATCTAGATCTTGAGGCTGGAAGGCACACCTTTAAGCTGGGCCACACCTTCTTCTGGAAGCCTATATAAAGACAATAGAAGAAGGAAGGTTTCCTTCTTCTTTGCCTGCTTGCCCTAACCTTGCCAGCACATCCACTCCTTTACCAGCATTGGAGCCTACTTATTTGGGATTCCAGAATATATAGAAAATCAACTGAGACATCTAGTCTCTTGGGATTGAGTAACACTACATTCTTGGACTTTCCATTCACACCTAGCTGCTGTTGAATTAGGTAGACTGCAGCCTGTAAGTCATTCCAATAAATTCCCTTATATATGTATATATGTAGATAGATAGATAGATTCATTCCATAAGTTCTATAACTCTAGAGAACCCTGACTAATACAGTTGTTTACTGAGTCTACTTTTTTGTCATTTTCATTGTATATATTAATTCTACATGGTAATGTGCTGTGTAAGCACATTTTTACAGAAGTAATTTATAACAATAATCTATTATTGTTGGTTAAAGGGACCTGTGTAGGAGGATCTTGGCAAGGTATAATACACATACTTTTAAACAATTCTTAAATCATTTCTGGAGAAGTTGGAACATAGCCTTGTTATTTTTAGCAATTATTATATGATATATTATCCATACCAACCATGAATAGACTGTATATAAGATCTCCAATCATATTAATATGGCTTCTATTACTGTATTTTCCAGAAGGTCATATGCATAGAATTAAGTGTTAAACTAAGTTGAAGTTAGTTTAAACACATCTTCATTCTTGAAGTTTGGTTCAAAGAATCTTCTGTATATATTGAACTTTATCTTAGCTTAATAATCTAGACAAATTGGGACCTAGTTTTCTATTGACATCTTTATTGATTCCCATTTTAGTTCTCTTAATACTATATTCTTTTATTGTCACCATTATTTGATTGCTTTTTGTTTTATTCCTTTTTATCTTCATTTTTCTTTTTATGTCTACCATGAGTTTTTACAGATATTTTAATTTTAACTGTGAATTTTAAGGTAATCATAAATTCAATTACATGTTAAAACATGTGCTTTTGTACTCCCACACACATGCATTTTGTTTTCTTGAAGTCATTGACTTCTTTCATGTCTTGAATATTATTAAATTTGGGGAACTTTAATTACTTTTACTGTTTCTGTTTTTTAAGTGTTATGCTCCAGTTTCATATAATCTATATGTTACCATTTCTCAGGACCCCAAGAAAGACACGGGGATCGCCCAATGACAGAGATATGGAATGAGATCTACATGAACAGCCTGGACGCAAGTGAAGGGCAAGGATCGAGGGAAAGAGAGCTTGGGGGAGCAGGAGATCCCAGCTGGATCAACAACAGAGAGAGAGAACAAGGAATAGGAGACCATGGTAAATGAAGACCACATGAGAATAGGAAGAAGCAAAGTGCTAGAGAGGCCTACAGAAATCCACAAAGATGCCCCCACAGTAGACTGCTGGCAATGGTCGAGAGACAGCCCAAACTGACCTACTCTGGTGATAGGATGGCCAAACACCCTAATTGTCATGCTAGAAACACCATCCAATGACTGAGGGAACTGGATGCAGAGATCCATGGCCAGGCCCCGGGTGGAGCTCTGAGAGTCCAGTTGGCGAGAAAGAGGAGGGTTTATATTAGAGAGAATTGTTGAGACCAAGGTTGGATAAAGCACAGGGACAAATAGCCAAACAAATGGAAACACATGAACTGTGAACCAAGGGCTGAGGGGCCCCCAACTGGATCAGGCCCTCTGAATGGGTGAGGCAGTTGATTGGCTTGATCTGTTTGGGAGGCATCCAGGCAGTGGGACCGGGTCCTGTGCTCAGTGCATGAGTTGGCTGTTTGAAACCTGAGGCTTATGCAGGAATGCTTGGCTCAGCCTGGGAGGAGGGGACTGGACCTGCCTGGACTGAGTCTACCAGGGTGATCTCAATCCTCGGGGGAGTCTTTGCCCTGGAGGAGATGGAAATGGGGGGTGGGCTGGGGGGAAGGGGAGAGGGGCGAACAAGAGAATCCGTGGTTGATATGTAGAATTAAATTATATTGTAAAATAAAATAAAGAAATGTATATTTCTAATGTACAATACAAATATATACACATATATATTTGCTAATGAGAATTACAGTTCTATATGCTTCATTGCTATTTAGTATCTCTTTACTTCAGCTTGAAGATGCCCCACCCCCTAAAAATTTCTTACAAATCAGCTTTAGACTTAATACAATCACTTAGGTTTTGATTGCCAAAAAAACTTGAAACACTTCAGTTTTTTCAAAGACTAGTATTTCAGAATATAGTATTCTTGATTAGAATCTTACCCTTTCTGTATTGTTAAATTTACCTTGTGACTACCTTCAGGCATGTAGGATCTGTGATGAGTTATCTATCTATTGAAAATGTTCACTTATACATTATGCCACTTTAAAATTTCTGTTTGCTTTTAAGTTTAACACTAATTATAATGATCATATATAATCATCTTCATGTTCAGTGTATTTAGGGTTTTATGGGCTTCCTATCTGGAAGTCTTTCTATTCTAGATTTGGGAAGTCTATGAATAAACTTCCTGTAATTATATATTTTTTTCTCACAAAGTTGCCACATTATGCAATTTATTTCATTTAATCTTTTTCAATGAGTTTATCCATTTTATGGCATTATATCTCTTCTAATCAGGTAATTTTTCTCCTCATTCTTTCACTTATATCTGATTCTATTTTTTTTTCTGAATGCTCTTAGAAAATTTTATGTTTACATTTTGATATGTTTGTATTATAGTAGAATATATCAGTTTGTATATTTCCTATAATTTTTCTATGATCTTATTACAATGTATCATATGCAGCATCTCACAGTCTAATGACATCTATATTCTACCATTTTAAGTAAGGTATAGTAAACATATATCATTTTGGAGTCCTTTCCTATAAACCATTTCTTTGGATGCAATTATTGTAGGATATAAACAACATGATTAATGTTGTCTTTTCTTCAGTGTATGTTTTTGGCATCTTCCAAATATGAGATGGTTGTAATTCTGTGTAGTCGTATTTAGGTATTTTATGTTGTTCCATTGTTTAATATCTTGTACTGAGTTTCAAATTTCATTCAGATCATTTTTTTTCTCTTGGAGCGTATTCATGTATTTTGAGTTGTTTGGACATCATTATAATTATTCTTTGAAATGCTTTGTCTGGAAATTCTTCAAAATCGTTACATTTACCATGAATTTATTACTTTTTGGAGAAGACATTTTATCTTGGCTTTGTGGTAGTTTGAATGTAATTGGCTTATAGAGAATGGCACTATTGAGAGGTGTGGCTTTGTTGGTGTAGGTATGGTCTTGTTGGAGGAAGTATGTCACTCTGGAGGTGGGCTTTTGGTCCACAAAGGGAGTGACACTATTAGCAAGTATGGTTTTGTTGGAGTAGGTATGGCCTTGTTGGAGAAAGTGTGTCATTGTAGGGCTTTGAGGTCTCAAATATGCTCAAGCCATGCCCACTGTCTCAGACCACTTCCTGTTGCCTGCAAGTCAAACTGTAGGACTCCCAGCTGCTTCTCCAGCACCATGTCTGCCTGCATGCTGCCATGTTCCGCTATGATGATAACTGACTGAACCTTTGAAAATGTAAGCCACCCCAATTAAATGTTTTCCTCTATGTGTTGTCATGGTCATGGTGTCTCTTCCTCAGAATAGAAATCCTAACTAAGACAGCTTTCATATATTTTTTCTGTGCTGGGAGTTATGCACCTAGAATTAATTTATTGATTAAGAGATACACTTTTAAAAATTAACCCAGGTGGTGGTGACGCACACCTTTGATCTCAGAACTCGGGAAGCAGAGCCAGATGGATCTCTGTGAGTTCAAGGCCAGCCTGGTCTACAGAGTGAGCTCCAGGACAGGCACCAAAACTACACAGAGAAACCCTGTCTTGAAAAACAAAAAACAGAAAACAACCAAACAAAAAATTAAAGCATTCTTCTTAGAAAAGAGGTGTTCACAGTGTTCAAAAAAGGACTAACTCATAGTAGGATATTGATGTGTCCTTTTCTTCTATGTAGATTTTTCTCAGAGCCAGAATCTACATTCCTAAGAGGCCTTCCTTTAAGGGTCACATTTCTATATACCAAGAATAGGCATGCTAATTAAATAAAACACACCTATTCACAATACCTTCAAAAGAGATTAAATGTTTAGGAGTAAACCTAAGCAAGGAATTGAAAGATTTCTATAATAAAAAACAACATTTCTGAATAACGATATTGAAAAAGATGCTAGAAGGTGAGAAATCTCTTATATCATGGATTGACTATGATCATTGTAACAAAATCACCTTATATATTCAGTCCAATCTCAATCAAAATTTCTATGCATTAACATTCTTCACAGTAATAAAAATCATAAAACTTATACAGAAGTACAAAAACATGTTTATTGACAGCAATCCTGAGCAAAAGTAAAATGCCAAAAGGATCACCATTTTAGATCTCAAGATATAGTAGAGAACTATAGTAATAAACACTTCATAGTACAAGCAGAAGAACAGATATGTAAATCAGTTGAGGAAAGGAGACAAGAGCATGAGTACATTTGACAAAGATGCTAAAACATGCATGAGAAGAAAGACAGCACCTTCAAAAAATAAATGGTGCCGGGCGGTGGTGGCGCACGCCTTTAATCCCAGCACTCGGGAGGCAGAGCCAGGCGGATCTCTGTGAGTTCGAGGCCAGCCTGGGCTACCAAGTGAGTCCCAGGAAAGGCACAAAGCTACACAGAGAAACCCTGTCTCGAAAAACCAAAAAAAAAAATAATAAAAATAAATAAATAAATAAATAAATAAATAAATAAATAAATGGTACTGGGAAAATGGTTGTCTGCATGTAGAAGAATGAAATTAGATCCATGTATATGAATTATCAAAAAATAAACTCCAAATTGATCAAAGAACTCAACATATTACCTGAAATATGTAACTGCAAGAAGAAAAATACAGAGATGATCCTACAAGACACAAGTGTAAGACATTTCTGAATAAACCTCCACTTGCCAAATCATTAAGGCCAATAATTGACAAATGGGACCTCATAAAAATAAAGGTTTCTGGAAAGCAATGAAATACTTGACTAAAGAGGGAACCACAGAGTGGGGGAGAATTTTTACCACCTACACGTTTGACAAAGGATTAATATACAGAGTATATAAAGAACTAAAAAAGCATAGTAAAAATGACACACTTAAAAATGTGCAACAAATCTGAACAAAGAGTTCCTAAAAAGATATAAAAAATAGCTAAGGAATGCAGTTAAAGTGTTGTTCACCCTTGGATATTAGGTAAATACAAATTAAATCTGCATTGATGTTTAAGCTTACCCCAATCAGAATGGCTAAGATCAAGAAAACTACTGACAATAAATACTTGTGAGGATACAGGAAAAGGCAAATTCTTATTTACTGTTAGTGGAATGGAAAACTGTAGCATCCACTATTGAAATCAATGTGGAGAATTTTCCAGAAGCTAAAAATAAAAATACTGTATGATCCAGCTATACCACTCCTTGCCATATACTTGAAGGATTCAATACCCTACTCTACAGGTATTTTCTAAGCCAAGTTCATTGCTACTCTATTCACAATAGTTAAGAAATGGAAACAACACAAGTGCCCTTCAATTGATAGATGGATAATAAAAATGTGGTAATATACACAATGGAATAGTATTAAGCTGTAAAGAAAATGGAAATTGTGAATTTTGCAGGTATATAAGTATACCTGGGAAATATGCTAAGTGAGGTAATAATGCAGAATATTCCTTTACACTGTTTAAAGCTGTGTCATCATGATTGGTTTAATAAAGAGCTGAATGGCCAATAGCTAGGCAGGAAGAGGTTTGGTGGGACTTCTGGGGACAGAGAAGAGTCAGGGAAGAAGAAAGGCAGGGTCGCCGGCCAGATGTAGAGACCAGTAGTGAGAGATGAGGTAATGAGCCATATGACAGAATATAGATTAAAATAAATGAGTTAATTAAAGTTATAAGAGCTAATGTGACAAACCTAAGCTAAGTCCAACCTTTCATAATTAATAATAAGTCTCTGTATCATTATTTGAGAGCTGGCGGTACTGAGAAAGACTTGCTACATATGCCACCCAATGTGGGGCCTTGGATATCCAAAAATAGAGTCTGAGAAAGCTAAGAAAAGTTCTGGACAAGGAGCCAAGTGTAGCTTCCTAGTCTTGAAGTCTCTCAGGTGGGCTGGTGCTTAGTGACATACAAAGGTGTGGCTATCAGCTGCTGCTTGCTGACTGGATCCAACCACCAGGGCCATGTGTCAGTGCCATGCACTAAGCTGAGTCATGCAGTGGCTGATCGGACAGTTTAAGAGTTATCTCACATGGTCAGAGAATGCTGCAGATGTTTAGTAAGGCAAGGTCCAGACACAGAAAACCCTCTAAAAAGGTACAGTATTTATGTTTTAAAATGTGCTTAGATACTGAAGAAAGAAAAGAAAATGGGTATAGACAGCCATAAAAAAATACAAATAGCTTAAAAATAATAGTAAAGTGTAGATGAATTTCTAAATGATCTTATTAAACAAAACCAAACCCAGAGCCAGGTATTGGGGTGAATGGTGGAAGATCAGAGAAGCAGAACAAGCCATAGCTAACCTCACTTGCCAACTTCTCAGCTGATCTTTTTTCCTCAAACTGGAAGCCTCTGAGTCCTCATCCAAACAGATCTCAGCTGAACTGCTGCTAAAAGCCTAAAAGCTAAAAAGCCTAAAAAGCCTCTAGTTCCTGGTCCTCATGCCTTACATACCTTTCTTCTTCTTGCTGTCAGTTCCTGAGATTAAAGGCATGTGTCTTTTCCAAGCAAGACATGAGATCTCAAGTCCTGGGATTAATGGTGTGTGCCACCATGCCTGGCTCCGTTTTCAGTATAGCCTTGAACTCACAGAGATCTGGATGGATTTCTGCCTCTGCAATGCTAAGATTAAAGGCATGTGCTACCATTACCTAACCTCTATGTTTAATATAGTGGCTGTTCTGTTCTCTGACCCCCAGATAAGTTTATTGGGGTGCACAATATATCAACCACAGTAAAGTCTTTAAAGGGAGAGTAAAATAATACTTTAAAAAATCCATGTAAAGATAGGAAATACACAGGGTATCTTGTTCCTGTATGGTGCTTTGTTGACTGAAATTTTTCAATGCTAATGAACAGAGAACAACAGCTCCTGAGAGACATTGGATTGTGGAAGGGACTGCTGAATTAAACTAGCCTGTATACTTTAAGAATATCTTGGCTTCAAAATGGACATCAGAAAATACATTGCATTGCGGAAAAGGCTATGCTTTTGCTTCCACAGGAAATGAAAAGCTAGGGATTCCTTCAAAGTTAATTGATATCAGATTTGATTCGGGGAGACCTTATGAGGATCTTGGCAACAAACATAAGGGCAAAAGCCAAGAAAGATTACAAGACAGGTGATGTAAGAGCTGATCCCTTGACATGGGACCAGCTCTGAGACTGTATGAGATGAAATAAATCTTGTTGGCTATAGGGTCCTCATGACTTATTATTACATGCCATCCTTTCATAAAGCATGGACAGATCTTTATATTACAATTTGATTATACAGTCCAAAGAAACTTATAAAGTTAGTAGATGCCTTTTACCTGCTCAAAAATAAAACCAAAGATTATCTGTAACTGATTTGTGTACACTGCACATTTCATACTTATGTTAATGCAAATATGTATGTTATCCTTAAAATTTTGTGTGTTTTCAGAAAAAAAGGACCAGATACCAGTAAAGACAAGTAACCCAGGTGATCCACCCTCTCAGAATGCCTCTGTTGCAGTTCTTTAAAATTCTGCATCCAGATCATCTTCAAAGCTGCTAGCTGAGATGGTCCAGGCTCACAAACTACTCTCTCCAGCACTTCAGATAAACCCTGCACTTTCCTATTACACAGAGAATGGACAACAAATGATACACAAAGGTCTCCAATTTTTTCAGGGTCCCCTAACGATGCCATCATCTCCCCCAGACAAAAGAAATCAGTCTGGTGAACATGACACCCAGATTCCTAAGATATGGGTTAGGTAGTTTTTAGTCATTCCATGGGTTATGGATGTTTGTCTTTGTTTAGTGGGGATGGTTACAAGTTGTTATTGGACATGGTCAGGAAAAAAGCTGAACAAAGGAGATTAGATTCAGGTATCTCTTTCTGAAGGGAAAAAGGGGGGATATAGTATAGAAATGATGAGACAAAAGGGTGGATTGTTGAGTCTACTTTTGAACAACCATAATTTTACATTGTTATGGATTTTTATATATTGATGCAAATTTAAGGTTATTTTTGTTATACTGTGTATAAGTTTCTATTCTTTTTTAAGCCATTATACCTATGCAGCTCATTTAAAAATGTAATGTAAAGTTTTAGTATCTGAAAACTATTTAAGATAATAAAGAAATACAGGTTAAGAGTCATTTATAACAATCAAACTTATAGTCATGATAGGTATAGTCATATTTGCAAGGTCATACAGAGATATATTTTAGATAGATAGGTGATCTTCAAACACTTCAAAGACCTACAGAATATGTGAGAATTAAAACCTTACCTTTCTATTTAGACAAAAGCGGGAAAATGTTGCAGAATATTCCTTTACACTGTATGAAGATGTGTCACTGTGATTGGTTTGATAAAGAGTTGAATGATCAATAGCTAGGTAGGAATAGGTTAGGCAAGACTTCTGGGGACAGAGAAGACTTAAGGAATAAGAAAGGCAGGGTCACCAGACAGACAGAGAGAAAGCAGCATGAGCAGTATGGAGAGATTAGGTAATGAGCCACGTGACAGAATTTAGATAAAAATATGTAGCTAGAGTAGCTAGAGTTTTCCTGCCTGACCCACGATCAGGGCAAATCTCTCTCACCCGCCAGTCCCACAGCCACTCAGACCCGATCAAGTAAACACAGAGACTTATATTAGTTACAAACTGTATGGCCATGGCAGGCTTCTTGCTAACTGTTCTTATATCTTAAATTAATCCATTTCCATTAATCTATACCTTGCCACATGGCTCGTGGCTTACCGGGATCTTCCCATGCGGCTTGTCATGGTGGTGGCTGGCAGTGTCTCTATCTCAGCCTTCCACTTCCCAGAATTCTTCTCCTTGTCCCGCCTATACTTCCTGCCTAGCCAATGGCCAATCAGTGATTTATTTACTGACCAATCAGCAACACACTTGACATACAGACCATCCCACAGCACTTCCCCTTTTCTTTTCTTAAAAAGGAAGGTTTTAACCTTTACATATCTCCAAAGTCAGCTTGGTATATTTGGAAATTTGGGCGTAGTTTCTCTTACTACTTCCTGCTGGAGGGGGGCGCTGTATCTTACGGGGATACAAAGAAAATTTTAGAATTATGGAATAGTCCATGAGGGTATGTCGTCTGAGCCAGTTGCCTTGAAACCATTTTGGATGTTGGATCATCAGGGCCATGGTGTCATCGGAGACCTTTCAGGGGGTCTTGGCTGGTCAAACCTGATGTATCTTAATCTTGAACAAATCCATAGCCTCTGGCTTTCTGTGGAAACAAAATCAGAGCCTCCTTTCCAAAGCAACATATCCTTACATCCAAATTTTGAAGTCAAGGTACCTTTAAAATATACATTTTGGCATAACTCAACAGCTTTTGTAATCAAATGTTTTTCTTCAGTTACGAATATCAAAGAGAACATAATCCAGATTCTCTGTGTGGTAGCCATCTTTACGTGGCTTATTTTTTTATATTATCTTGAGCCTATTGCTTTAAACTGCAGCCTTTTAAGCCTGAAACTGCACTGGCGCTATGGCTGCTGGCTCCGCCCACTTCAGCTTCCCAACATGGTGGTGGTACGTTTTCCACCAGTTCTGGGAGCCATCAACTCTCAGAAATAGTGGGTCTATGCTTCTATCAAAGCAGCTTGTAGCCCAGAAATCTCTTTTTTTTTTTTGTACTAGCAAAGGCTAAATCCACCACACAGCTGAATGTGCCACTTGCAAAGGCCTCATTCCCGCCATACTGCAGGTCAAGCATGCACGCCAGGAACCCGCCATAGTAGCTCAAACACGCAGGCTGCCGCTAGCTTGAAAGAGACAACTAGGAGCTGTTTTTAGCTCCGTTTTAGAATCTTTTTACTCAGGTTTTAGGTAGAAACTCTTGCCAACACGTTGGACGCCATTTCACTCTGCTTCCTGGGATAGATGATTTGTCCCTTTTCTTCAGTTGTCTTATTTGTCCAGTGTTCTTCAGATTCCTTAACGTTCATTCTCCTAAAAGACAAAAACAAAAACCTTTCCCCAAGACTAATTTTGGGGATGTTCCTTTTTGGCAAGTTATTATCTGATTAAATGAAAAGACATGTGTTACTGGTATAAGTTAGTTTAAATTGGATGTTCATGTTGGTTGATGAGCTATCACCTCCTCTAATTAAGAGGTTTCTCTTGTTCAAATCGAACCTTTATCAATTTTGATGGTACCCACAACTTATCTTCCCCTGTAGAAACAAAAGCAAAACCTCGTCCCCAATGTAACACATACCCTGGTTTCCATTCTGAGGTCAGCACATCCTTAAAATATATAGGCTGATTTAATTCTGTAGTTTTTTCTATTATCCAATGTCTCTCTGCAGCTGTTGTTCCTTTCTCATTGGCATTAAGAAAATTCAAAGTTAATAGAGCATTATGCAGTCTATTTCTGGGGGTTTTTGTTGCCCCTTTCTGTTTATTTAGCATATCCTTTAGAGTTCTGTTTGATCTTTCTATAACTGCTTGACCTGTAGGATTATGTGGTATGCCTATAATATGCTTTATATTGTAATAAGCAAAAAACTGTTTCATTTTAACAGAGACATATGATGGAGCATTGTCAGTTTTGATTTGTGCAGGTATACCCATGATGGCCATAACTTCTAGCAAATGAGTAATTACAGAATCAGCTTTTTCAGAACTCAAAGCAGTTGCCCACTGAAATCCTGAATAAGTATCGATAGTGTGGTGTACATATTTCAGTTTTCCAAATTCTGCAAAGTGAAACACGTCCATCTGCCAGATTTCATTCCTTTGAGTACCCTTTGGGTTACATCCTGCTGGTAATGGCGTTTGATTGTAGAAGGAACAAGTAGGACATTTCTTTACTATTTCTTTGGCTTGTTGGCAGGTTATGGAAAAATCCTTTTTTAAACCTTTACTATTGACATGATGTTTTTTATGACATTCTGAGGCCTCCAGCACATTTCCTATTAATAACTTATTAATCTCATCATTGCCTTGTGCTAGAGGGCCTGGCAGACCAGTATGGGATCGAATGTGAGTTATATATAAAGGATGACTCCTTTTCCTGATTGTATCTTGTAATTGAATAAATAATGAAGTTAATTCTGAAGCATCAGGGATAAATTCTGCAGTCTCAATATGTAATACTACTCTTTCAGCATACTGAGAGTCAGTTACTATGTTGAGAGGTTCTGAAAAATCCATTAATACCAACAGAATAGCATATAATTCTGATTTTTGAACTGAATTATAAGGACTTTGAACCACTTTACTTAAATTTTCTGATTTGTAACCTGCCTTTCCTTGTTTGTTGGCATCTGTATAAAATGTACAAACTCCAGATATGGGCTTTACCCGTATAATTCGAGGCAAGATCCAATCAGCTCTCTTTATAAGATCAATTCTATCGCTTTTGGGATATTTGCTGTTAATTTCTCCCAAAAAATTACTGCAAGCTCTTTGCCAAGGTTCACTTTCTGTCCATAATTTTTCAATGTCCTCCTTAGTTAAAGGCACGACAATTTCTGCTGGGTCTATTCCTGCTAATTGACGAAGTCTCAATTTTCCTTTCCAAATCAAGTCAGAGATTTTTTCCACATAAGTTTTTAATTTTTTGTTTGGTTTATTTGGTAAAAATATCCATTCTAATATAATATCTTCCCTCTGCATTAATCTTCCTGTAGGAGAATGCCTAGAAGGTAAAATAACCAAAATGCAATCCAGCTTTGGATCAATACGATCCACGTGCCCTTCATGTACTTTCTTTTCTACCAAGGCCAATTCTTTCTCAGCTTCAGGTGATTGCTCTCTTGGACTATTTAGGTCCTTGTCACCTTCTAAGGTTTTGAACAAATTATGCAGTTCATCATTTTTTACCCCAACAATAGTTCGTAGATGAGAAATATTTCCAAATAATCTTTAAAAGTCATTAAGAGTCTGTAGTCTATCTCTCCTAATTTGCACCTTTTGGGGTCTAATTTTTTGTAGCTCTATTTTATATCCTAAATAATTAATAGAATCTCCTCTTTGTATCTTTTCAGGAGCAATTTGTAATCCCCAGCAAGGCAAAATTTTCTTTACGTCTTCAAACATTCTTTCTAAAGTATCTGCATTTGAGTCAGCTAGTAAAATATCATCCATATAATGATAAATTATAGATTTAGGAAATTTTTTACGTATCACTTCCAATGGCTGTTGTACAAAATATTGGCACAGAGTTGGGCTATTCAACATTCCCTGTGGGAGGACCCTCCATTGAAATCTTTTAACCGGTTGAGAATTATTATAAGTAGGCACTGTGAAAGCAAATCTTTCTCTGTCTTTTTCTTGTAACAGTATTGAAAAGAAACAGTCTTTTAAATCAATAACTATGAGAGGCCATCCTTTTGGTAACAGAGTAGGCAGAGGAATTCCAGATTGTAGAGAGCCCATTGGCTGAATTACTTTGTTAATTGCTCTAAGGTCTGTTACCATTCTCCATTTACCAGATTTCTTTTTAATAACAAATACAGGAGAATTCCAAGGGCTGGTTGATTCTTCAATATGCTGAGCATTTAACTGTTCTTCTACCAGCTCTTCTAAAGCCTGGAGTTTCTCTGTTGTTAAAGGCCATTGCTGGACCCATACAGGCTTGTCTGTTAACCATTTTAAAGGTAGAGCTGTTGGTGTCTTTGGAAGATCATCAGTTGTTGTGCCCTGCTCTTGTATAATATGGATAGCTGGTGACCACTCAGAATAATGCCTTCTAATATTTCTCTCAGAAACATGTGCTAATTTATGATTTGTTTCTGAGATTGGAGGGATGTTAATCTGAGTATTCCATTGTTGCAACAAGTCTCGACCCCACAAGTTCATAGCTATGTTAGCTACATATGGTTTCAATTTTCCTCTCTGTCCTTCTGGACCTATACACTCGAGCCATCTTGCACTCTGTTTCACCTGAGATAATGTCCCAATTCCTAACAGTTGAACATTTACCTCCTGAAGAGGCCAAGTTGGATGCCAAAATTCTGGTGCAATTATGGTAATGTCCGCACCTGTGTCTACCAGACCAGACAACAAAACACCATTTATTTTTATCGATAATTTTGGTCTTTGTTCATTAATAAAAGTTTGCCAAAAATTTTTCTTTATATTTGCTCCTGAATTTTCTATTCTCTCTGTTTCATCATCCTGATCAGCATGACTTATTCCAATAGGCATTTGGTTATTTAATTGCTCTGGGTAGGGGTTTCCTCTACGACTGCAGGAAAGGTTTGAACTGGATTTGCTATTGGGGCCTGCATGAGGCCCCTCTGGGAGTTTCCCGAAGACTGAGGCAAAGGATTACCCTGTCTGTCCCTTGTTGATCTACATTCGTTGGTCCAGTGTTTTCCCTTACCACACCTTCTGCATACTCCAAAAGGAAGGGGCATTCTGTTGCCATTGTTCCTTGAAGAAACATTGTTTCTAGGAATGACCTGTTTACAGTCCCTTTTCAAATGTCCTTGCTTTCCACATCCAAAACATCTAACATTCCTCAAACCTTTTGAAATTGCTTCTCCTACCCACGTATCATCATGCTCATGAGCTTCAACATTAACCATATCTCTAATCCAATCTTCCAAAGGTGCAGATCTTGCCTTTAACGGCCTGATTATTGTTTTGCATGCTGCATTCTCATTCTCAAAGGCCAAAGATTCAATTATTATCTTACTAGCTTCTGAATCCGGGACCATTCTCTTTACTGCTGAAGCCAGTCTTTGTAAAAAATCTGTGAAAGATTCTTTTGGGCCTTGTACAACCTTTGTAAATGACTCAGTTTTTTTTCCTGGTTCCTCAACTCTGTCCCATGCATTCAAGGCTGCTGTTCGACATAAAATTAGGGTTTGGACATCATATAAACATTGTGTTTGTGCTGAAGCATATTGACCTTCTCCAATAAGCTGATCCTGGCAGACTTGTATTCCTTTATCCCTCCACTGCTTTTCTATGTTTTTGGCTTCGTCCTTGAACCAAGTTAGCCACTGAAGCCTTTGACTGGGTTCAAGAACAGCTTGTGCCAGCTCCCGCCAGTCCTGTGGTACAATCCTATTATATGTTGACCAAGAGTTTAACATTTGCTTTACATATGGGGAATGTGTACCATAAGATACTATTGCCTCCTTAAACCTTCGTAAATCTATCATTTCAATTGGAGCCCAAATATTTTGTGTAGTCATTTGATCAGGCGACTGCTGTACTGTTACTGGACAAACTAACGGTGACTGTGTGAAAACAGGCTTTCTTTCTGTAACTCTATGATCCAATCTTGAAGCAGCTTCACTGTTAGTTTCTTCTGTCTGAGTTTTTACAGGTTTAATAGGTTTTTCTAAAGCTGTCATCCTGGCACTTAAATTGACTATCTTTTTAAATAGTAAAATGAGGATAAACATAGTAATAAAATGCATAATTCGATCAACATTAATCTTCTCATATAGCTGTTCCATTGTCAGACTGTCTAAAATTGCAAACAAAGCCCAATTTTCTTCCAATGTACACAGAAAACCCATTTTTTTTAATGTGGAAAAAAATTTTTCTTTTAAATAGTTTCCTTTAAAATATCTGATATGTTAAGTGACTTACCAAGTCCTTGTAGAACAGTACCAATCCGAGGGAATTTCAAACAGCCACCTAGTGTCCGAGGTGTGAGTCCAGAGAGAGAGAGAGAGAGAGAGAGCAAGCAAGCGTAGCCACAAGTTCTGCCTAAGAGCTTGAATCCAGCCACGTGTTCCCGCTTGATCAAGCCTTGGCTCTGGCTACCTTAAGCTCCAACCACGTGCGTTGGTTTTACAGGCAGGGGCCCTGTTCGGCAGGGCAGGCCTGAGTTGTTTGTAGCACTGGCTTTAAGCAAGTAGCTCAAGGTTAGTCCGGCCTGAGGCCAAGCCGATCTGGGCCCAGGCTAGGGAGCCGGCTGCCCTGGCGGGAAACCAGACCTGCCGGCCCCCCTGGCGGGAACCGGACCTGCTGCCAAGCCAAGTTAAGCGGTTTTAATGGATTCTTATCACGTTGGGCGCCAAATGTAGATGTAACCAACCGTCTTATTAAATAAGAAACACAGAGCCGATTCAGAGAAGAAAGCCAAGAGGTCAGAACTAAGAGCCTTACCCTTCCTGCTTCAGCTATCCTGCTTCAGCCAAGAGAGCTCTCCGAAAAAGAGGCCTACTTCCTGTGTGTACGTCTTTAAATACTCTAGATGTTCTGCCTTCTCATTGGTTGTAAACTAAACACGTGACTGCCTTGTCATTGCCTGTATGTACCACCCTCCAGGTCCTTAAAGGCGTGTGCCACCACCGCCACGCACTTGCTATGGCTCTATAACTCTGACCCCCAGGCAACTTTATTTATTAACATACAATTAAAATCACATTTCAGTACAAGTAAAATACCACCACAGGGAACACCAGTTTCTGGAGACCCTACATTTTATACTGAGGCAAACAAATCAGGAAAGACAGGTTATAAATCAAGAAATTTAAGTAAAGTTGCTCAAAACTCTTAGGATTCTGTCCAAGAGTCAGAATTGTATGCTATTCTGATGGTATTAATGGAGTTTACAGAACCTATTAACATAGTTACTGACTCTTACTATGCAAAAACAGTTGTTTTGCACATTGAAACTGCCAAATTTATTTCTGATGAGTCAAAATTAACTTCATTATTTATACAGTTACAAGAAAAATCAGGAATAGGCATCATCCCTTATATATAACACACATCAGATTCCATACAAGTTTGCCATGCACTCTAGCACAAAGTAATGTTGAAACTGATCAACTATTGATAGGAAATGTGATGGAGGCCTCAGAATTTCATAAAAAAAAAAACTATGTCAATAGCAAGAGTTTGAAAAAGGATTTTTCCATCACTTGGCAACAAAACCAGGAAATTATAAGAAAATGTCCTACTAGTTCCTTGTATAACTAAACTCCACTACATGCAGGAAGTAACCTGAAGGGTACTCAAAGAAATGAAACCTGGCAGATGGATATATTTCATTTTGCAGAATTTGGAAAATTAAAGTATGTACACCACATCATAGATACATATTTAGGATTTCAATGGTCAACTGCTTTGAGTTCTAAAAATGCTGATTCTGTAATTACATATATATTAGAAGTCATGGCCATTATGGGAATACCTATACCAATTAAGACTTACAGTACTCCAGCATATATTACTAGTAAAATCAGGTGGTTTTTTTTTTTTTTGGTGTGTGTATGTATTACAACATAAAGCACCTTATAGGTATACCACACAATCCTATAGGACAAGCAGTTATAGAAAGATCTAATCAAACTCTAAAAGATATACTAAATAAACAGAAAGGGGTAATGAAACCCCAGAAATAGATTCACCCTGATATCTGACTCTGAGTTTTTATTATTAAGACCAATTAGAATTCTCACAATGCATGGTAGCAAGTTTTGGAGCAGGAAGCAGAGCAAGCACATGTTCAACTTCAAACATGAAGCAACATACCAGGGGCCACACCCTTAGAGAAAACCAAAACACTCTTTTCAAGAAGTCATCAACTAGCAATAGCTCTTGACCTATAAGTGTGCCTCATAAGCTACTTCCCCCTGCATATTAGAATGTTCACTGACTTAACATGCTGGTCCTGTGTAGGTAACAACAGTTTTTGAAATATGCAAACCTGAATATTTGTATATATGTATGTGTAAAGCTTCTATGAATATATAAAATGTAACTTAAATAAAAATAAGGAAAAGAGAAACCAGAACAATGCTACTTATTCACAGCTAAACATTTAGAAAATAAAGAAAATCATGTGAAGAAACAAAATTACTCTTACTCCTAGTACTCATAGGAGTTGAGGGAAGGAGATCTAGAGATGGGAATAAAATAACACATATGGTATGAAGGGAGGAAGATGGAAAACAGGTATGAGATATCAATTTGGGAGAGGGGAGGGGGTGATGCAGAGGTAGAGGGGGAAGGAGAGATAAATAGTATATATCTTATAACTCCGTATATATGGAATCATGCCACACAGGATGATAATGCTACTCTTTGTGATCATAGACTATTTCACAAAAAACTCAGAGCCAGACAGGGTAAATCTCCCTTCAAGGTGTGGTAAGCAGAGCATAGGAGTCTCCAAAAATAATGTAGGTTATGGACATTGCCCCTGGCTGCCTTCCAGCACTTGAAAGCATAACCATATTGATAAAAACATCAAAGACATTGGACACAAGACTTAGAGGAATCATTCTGGAACTGAGGTATCAGCCTCTTCCTTGAAGACTAGATCTCATAGTATCAGGAGTTGCTGCTATACAGCCAACAAGAGAAAAGGCAATCAATAGTCTGGTCTGGCTATAGAGCCTATGAAGTACAACAGTGACCAAAATGACAAGATATCCCCAATGGTGCCATAGTGGCCCTTTTATCTTGGGGGTAATCAATAGCTGTCTAATTGGACTTAAGCTCCACTGAATAGTAAGGAATTCTTTAATGGTGCTGTAAACCTAACCAATTACCCACAGCATGAGAGGTAACATACTGTAAAGGAGAATCTAGCACTGCCATCTTTCTGAACCATGATTTCTCACTGGATTCCAAATACTTATCCTTATACGTTCAAAGAAGTATAGCTCTCAGCTCTTGTCAAAGGAGCTCCTTTTTTTCAGTGGGGGGCATTACAGAGATCTACAACTAGTCAAAGGGCAGAGCACAAGTGATTGTGGGGTGCTCAGCCCCAACTGATATACCTACAGCATAAACCTTATAGTTAAGGCCCAGGGAAAATATATATGTGGGGTCAGAAGTAGTGTAAGAGTCAGGGGATACTTGCTGTTAGATAGTGTTCTGTATATATTAAAGGGAAGCAACACCCATATAATCTCAATAATATGATTGCTTGAACAAGACCTGTGTAGTGACGACACTAGTTGGCACGCCAGCGTGGAGGAGGGAAATATCAGAAAGTCTCACCCCTAAATGAAGAGCTGTAAATGACCAATCAATGGCAGCTGAGAGAATACAAATTGGATTTCTCCAGAATAAGCCCTGTGATAGGTTATTGACAGGTTATCCAATCCCAAATGATCAGCCATAAATGCATTACATACAAACACTGAATGGACTCAATATGATGTGTGTGTGTGTGTGTGTTCATAACAATATTAATTAAGGAAGAAGAGGTTATGGATTCGAGATCTAGTAATGGAGGCAAGAAGGAAATGAAGGGAAAGAGGAAGGTGTAGATATATTGTAAATACGGTGTTTGCATATGAAATTCTCAAAAATAAAAGTTTTAAGTAAAAAAATAAATAAAATGTCTCCATTGTTGAAATATAAGTAAATAAAGTTAAAAGGTGAGAAGAGTCTTCATAAAGTTGTCCTCTGACCACTGCACCTGTGCAATGGCACACACAGCCCTGCACTCACACAGACACCTCATATATACATGTATTAATACAACAATAATAAAGTTAAATTTTAAATCAATAATTATAAATTTTACAGCATGTACAGCATGATGCCATCATCATAATCGATTGTCATCACTTCACAATGAAATCCTTTAACAATTAACAATTACTTTCCATGTTTTCAATCCTTTTAATCATACTCCTAGTCCCAGGTAACCATTGATTGGCTTACAGTTTTATAAATTCATGTATTCTATATATGTAACATAAATGATTAATGCAATGTGTTGTCTTTTATGACTAGCATTTTGATTTCAATGATTATCCACACGGAAGCATGCATCAGGACTTCATTGCTTACTAATGTTTATGCATATGCATATGGCTATTCAGGCTGTCATTGCACAAAGCATTCCGGGTGGAACAGGCAAGCATGTGTGACTGTCTACTGCACAGTGCTAACATAGAGGTGCACCCAAGAACAAATGATAAGTTATTACTTTATCTCTTCCCAAAGATGTGGTCTACTCAGAAATTTATGTGTTAACAAAGCTGCCCTAGCACCGAATTGGTGCATATTTCTCATTTCTACATAAGAAACACAAAAGGGTCATGTAGGTTCACACATTTAATGACAGAGCAAGGTTTAATGTGAGAAATTGAATACGCAAATGAAAAATAGTCAGACCACATACAATGTAGAACTCTGACCTATTGTCTGAAACATCCTGTCACAAAACACAATCTCTGTAATATATTGTCCAGAATTGTCAACATTTTTGCCCCATATAGTTACCTTAGGAACAAGCAGAGAAAGCCAAATACGATTCTCTAATCCTATAGAGTGTCCCATTTCTACTCAGTCAGCTTCCAGCTTCTCCATGCTCATATTGAGAGTCTTCCCTCATCGTATCACCTTTCCCATTTTCCAACCATAAATTTGTCTTCCTTTCCTACTTGACATTGTGGCCTTGTCAAACACACATGGTGAAGACTGACTCTCTTGCTAAGGTAAGTCCTGACTGAATATTATGTGCTTAGCTAGATGTGGTAGTGCACAATGACAACTCTAGCACTCATGAAACTGAGGTGGAAATTATTGTGAATTCAAGGATAGCCTGGATTACACTGAATTTTCAAGGTCAGCCTGAGGTACATCGTGAGAACCTGTCTCCAAAATGCTTTAAAAATCTGTGATTTTAAGAGCCAGAGGAATGTGGAGCTTGCTATGAGATTCTGTCTCCTAGAAACTTACAAAGCTACACACATTAAATCTTACTAACATGATTGCCTAAACATAGCCTGAATAAGGACAACACCAATAATGAGGGTTCCAGGGTAAGCTGATGTTGCCTGAACCCTAAACAAAGAACTACAAAAAAACTTAAGAAGTGCCTAAAGCAGAAGAAATTGTCTTTACCAGGAAAGAGCACACTAGTTGCTTATCTCATAATAAATGATCAGCCCTGAAAACATATACAAATACCATCATTTGGACTGAGAAGATTGTATTTAGGAACATCGATATATATATATATATATATATATATATATATATATATATATATATATATATATATATATATGATAGATAGATAGATAGATAGATAGATAGATAGATAGATAGATAGATAGACAGACAGACAGATATCGATCTGGGTGTCATGGTACAGGCATGTAATCTCAGTTACTCAAAACCCAGGTTGGGCCACGAATTTGAAAGATTGAAAGGAGGAGGTATATTGAAGGTTTGGAGGGAGAAAAAGGAAGGGGGCATGACATAATTGTATTATAATCTCAAAAAATAAAGAAAACTGATTTTTTCTCATGTAGATGGTATATCACATTTCCCTTTGTCTCAGGTCACAGACATTTTCATGCCACTAAACCATATACTTCCAATTCAGCATACAGTAGAGTTACCCGAACATACTTCAAACTTTTCATAGCCAATATGCTGTAGGATAATGCTTTTGTACACTAGTTTAATAAAACGCTGATTAGCCAGTAGTCAGGCAGGAAGTATAGGCGGGACAGGCAGACAAGGAGAATTCTAGGAAAAGGAAGACTGAGTGAGGAGATGCCAGCCCATTGTCCAGGGAGCAGCATGTAACAGCACACAGGTAAAGCCACAAAACACGTGGCAACATATAGATTAACAGAAATGGGCCGAATTAAAGTGTAAGAGCTAGTCAGTGGTAGCCTGAGCTAATGGCCAAGCAGTTTTAATTAATATAAGCTTCTGAGTGATTATTGTATAAGCGGCTGTGGGGTCCATGGGGCTGGCAAGACCAGAGAAAGCTTCAGCTACACCAATGTCCTACTCACTCAAGCCCTACTGTGAAGTCTTTTTTTTTTTTAATCTCATCTGTATTTACCTTTTAAAGCAGAATGTGGCTGGGACTGTATTTCCATTCACAAGCCTTCTTGTGTTCCAAGACCAAGGGAAGTTTAGGATTTTGTTCTCCATACTTGGGAAACAAACCATGTACAGAATTCCTGTTAAGTTGTTTCAATTTGTGTTTTTATTTATAGGACAAGTACATGCAGAATTAATTGCATGGAATGAAAAATTTAAAAGTAGATTCTAGAAGATTAATCTCAAGTTGTCCTAACATTTTTTTCCTTTTAAACATATATCTCAGAATACTTTAGTGACAAACTATTTGGGCTGCTAACCAATTAAGCTCCATAGCTAAACACTTCAGACTACATGGTTAACAATGGGTTACCTTATGTTTTCCAACAAACCTTCTACCAACCTGTTGAAACAAACATACAGTATCACAGTATCATGAGTAGAAAGAAATTTTATCTTCTACTTAGTTTTCATGTCATGTAGATATTTTTAAGTGTTAACAAAAATAAACAAAAATCCTGGATAATATGTTCACAGAAGGAATTAAGGTAAGCATTAACCATGTGGTTCTCCTGGTGAAGCTTAGTCTACTTCCACATGTGATGTGTCATCATCTCCTTCCAGGAGTGGCATGTCTTCAGTTACAGCAGTGCTGGTATCATCTATCTGTAGCAAGGTCAACCTCATCAATAACTAGACCATGCTGGATCATCCTTTAGATCCTGTTAGCATGTGTGCCAGGGATCTTCCAAACTGAAGCCAGAAGACAGGAGTGCAGTTTCATATAGCAAGATGGCCTGATCCTTCAGAGACATGTCATTTTTGTCAGCCTTTGCCTTTTGCCTTAAGGTTTCAATGACGGAGTGGTCAGAGTATGTCTCCAGATGTTTCTTTGCTGCCATGTAAGCCTTTGTCGAGTTGTCTCTGAGGGCTTGAGCTTTTGTGATAAGTTCCACGTTTGCTGTCAAAGCATGTGTACTAGTGACAGTACAGCATGGGGATGTCACCGATCGGTTTGACACAACAACCTTTTCAAACTTTTTCTCCAAGATGTCTTTCATAATACTGCAGAGGTTTTCAAACCTCATCTTTTTTCTTTTGCTGTTTTTTATTCTCTTCTTAATCTTATGGAAGCTCCTATCCTTTCATAATTGATACAAATGTCTTTTCCTCAAATTCCTTCAGCTGTTGCACATAAATTCACCTATGGGCTCAATCATAGAGATC
Source organism: Peromyscus eremicus (assembly GCF_949786415.1). Taxonomy (NCBI): domain Eukaryota; kingdom Metazoa; phylum Chordata; class Mammalia; order Rodentia; family Cricetidae; genus Peromyscus; species Peromyscus eremicus. The sequence continues at coordinate 51,850,652 of NC_081439.1, forward strand.
ATATCTAAGCCATGATTTCCGAGATGTTCCCCAAAGGTTGAGTTAGCTACTAGGTCCTACCTTTAATCTTTGATAAAAATTGTTGTGTTTCTGGTTTCCATTCATTCTGGTGCAACAGTCCTTGAGAGAAACCATCTCATCCCCAGAAGCAAATGAGGAGTACCACAGAAGCTCTGAAAGCTTCTTCCAGTTTTGAGAGTCATCATGAATTCCATCCTTTGTGTTTTTTTTTTTTTTTTTGAGAAATGCTCTTAAAACTTTTTATGGTTCTTTATCTTCTGCCAGTTCAATGACTAGTTCTAAGCATTTCTTGATGAAATTATTTTTGATAACTTTCAAATTTTTGCTTTCCTACAACATTTCAAGGAAAATATTTAGAATCCATTACCCCTCTAATAAAATTCAGATACTCATGGATTATCTCCTCATAGGTATCCATGATGAAACCTCTGCATACATACAAGTTGAATGTTTTTTTTTTCCTGTTTTCAAACAGATAAAAAGAATCATGTCTTGGGACAAACAGTATTCAAAATTCCAATTGCCCTTCAATGAAAACATGCTTTACTGCCAAATGTTTTTTTCAATTATTGGTTAAGGGCTTGTAGGACTCTCCATATTCTTCATTAGTAATGTCATCAGGATTTCTGTTCCAAATAGGCTTTGTTTTGTTGAGTACTTCTTGATCAACATATTTTTCCTTACATTTCTTCTTGTTGTCAGCATCTTTTTGGTCTTCTTCTTCTTCTTCTTCTTCTTCTTCTTCTTCTTCTTCTTCTTCTTCTTCTTCTTCTCCTCCTCCTCCTCCTCCTCCTCCTCCTCCTCCTCCTCCTCCTCCTCCTCCTCCACCTCTTTCTCCTCCACATCTTCTTTTTCAGAGTTGTCATCATATTCTGTTTAGTGTTTTACTCCCGCTTCCTCTTTACCTTCCTTTTCTTCAGTTTCATAATCACTGACTTCCCTATCATGCTCCTTTACAAAGACAGAAATGGGATAACCAATGGACAGAGAATGTTTCTTCACAATCTCCTTTATTTCCCTTCCTCCAAACACTCAATTTGGCCTTCTTTAAGATGTGAGATAACTTTTGTTGCATGACCTTGTTCATCTGCATTAGTCTGCACTATGAATAACCCCTCTGTAGAGGATTCTCAAGCATACTGCTCATCATCATTATGCTTTGTGATCACAGTTATTTTCTCAGCAACCAAATATGTAGAGTGAAAACCAACACCAAAACGCAAACATAAAATTATCTGTGCTAGCCTGCTAAGCATGCATGAAGGCTTTAGTGCTAGACTTGGCAATAGTGTCAGGGTTATTGATCAAGTCAGCCTTAGTCATTCCAATTCCAGTATCCACAATAGTAATAGTTCAATCAAGAGTTTGTTGGGAATGAGATTAATCTGCAGCTCCTTCCCAGAGTCTGGTTTAGTAGCATCTGTCAAACTTTCATATTTCATCTTACTCAGAGCATCTGTTTAATTTGAAATGAGCTACCTCAGAAAGATCTCTTCATTCAAATAGGAAGTATTGGTGATCAAGGACATTAACCCAGCAATTTCCGTCTGAAAGGCAAAAGTCTGGACCTCTTCTTCCTCCATGGGTTGGTCTGAGGTTTAGATTTCCTCAGGTATCTTTCTTGAGTAACAACCACACATAAAACATGACTAGCCACATCACAACACTGCAGCAACTCCCCACTGTTAAATCTTAGAGTAACCTCCTTGCAAGGATTCTGCAAGGCCCCTGTAATAGATCTGCCAGTTTGCGGGCTTTCCACTCTTTTCTGTTTCTCACACAGGTGGTAGTTCTGCAATCACTGCCTTGTCTATTCCAAATATCTCAGATCATTTTACTACCTTACCCAGAATATTACTATGGCTTCCATCCTAAATAGGTTAATGTACAAACACCACGTTGTTGCATGTTAAGTATTTAGTCAGCCACCACTTACTAATTTTTCAATTTTATCTCTAATCACTCGTTTTAGCAAAACTTGGTTTCTAAAATAAACTAAGCCTTTGCATATTTGTAATATCAGAGTCGCCTTTGATTACCTAGAAAGGCTGTCTGGGGAAAATAAATAAATAGATAATTAAAATTTCTCCAGTGTAACACATCCTCCTACCTCAAAACAAATAAACATATAAACAAGTAAATAAAGCAAAAAAAAAGCCATTGACACACTTTCATTCATTTTTTTCACGTTGTTACTTCCTCTTTGTTGTTGTTTTATTTTGAACATTGAGTGTCACTGTAAATCAAGCTAGCGTAGAACTTACTCTGTTTCCCAGGATAGCTTCTAAGTCAGGCAATTCTGCCTCAGAGTCTCAAGTACTAGGGTTAGAGGCAAGACTCATCACTGCGTTGTTTTTACCATCACGTTTGCTTGATAGCTTCACCAGCTCTGACTACGATCTCAGTTCTGTTAAGATTTGGATTAGGTTGTCTCTTGATGCAGCAAGGCAAGTGGGAGCACCTGGAGCACGAGCTCAGAACGAGACTCCACCGGTTGTAAGAAAATGGCAGACAAGCGGGACATGGGGAAAATCGCCAGTGTCAATAAGGCCAAACTGAAGAAAACCGAGATGCTGCAGAACACCTTGCTGACCAAAGAGACCATTGAACAGGAAAAGAGGAGTGAATTTTCTTAGAAGCCTAGGCTGGAGGATTTCCCCACCGCACCTGACCCCGTCATCTCTGAGACCCCCTTGTGATGTGGAGGAAGAGCCACCTGCAAGATGGACGCGAGTCACAGCTGCACTGTGAACCTGGGCACTCCACACCACTGGCCTGCCAGTCTCTGAAGAGGGCCCCGACCTCCACTAATCAGGCTGCCAAATTTCACGGGTTTGCCCTGGGATATTGTAGAAAATTATTTGTATAACTGATGAAAATAAAACAGACCTTGTGGTATAGAAGGAAAAAAAAAAGAGCTTCTCTTCCTCCAGAAGGCATGCTTCAAGGACTTCCTGTACTTGCTACACTTGGTCACCCTCATATGTTCTCTTGCTCTTCAAGTGAATAGACAAGAAAATGTTATCTATCTTTTCATTAATATCAATGGACTCAAACTACAATATCAATGGACTTTCAAACTAGTAGAGTAAAACCAATTTCATGAAAGACACATTGTGAAGTTAGTGACAATTCCAGGCTACCGTGATGATTCTACAAGGCAGTAAATGTTTATCTGCCAGAGCCCTCCAAACCTACAAGGAAAGGTTTATCCACCTAATCCACACAGAAATTACAGGAGACTTGAACCTTCCAATTAACCAATAAATTTGTATTTTCCTCTTAAATAATATTTTAAACTATAAAAACATAGGTCATAATCTACTTGGTGTTTTCATTTTACAGATTAGGAGACTGAGGTTATTAGACATTCAGAAAGCTTGTGAGAAGGTCATGTTGTACGGCTCATTAGCAGTATAGCAAAGAAAAAAACAAGTCTCGAGTTTTACTCTCCAGTGTGGTTTCCATGACATCTCAATGCCTTACAGCTAACACTAATGATATCTATCAAGTGAATCTCAGACTAGAAACATTTCTGCAGACAAACCATCCAGAAGGTAATACTCTTTCTCTGACAAAGCCTGCAGATCAAAGTAACTATGCTCTAAAGAGAATCCAAACCACATAAGTATTTATAGAGTCAGAAATAAAGATCTAAATAGTCTAACCAAATTTTTATTTTCATACAGGAAAAATGAGGATCAGAAATGGAAGAAGTAATTTGCTCAAAGTCTTATTATAACTTGAAAGGCAGCTCTAGATTATTGGTGAATTCTAGTTATTCCCAAACTTAAATATCATTCATTAAACCCATTACTCACTGTCTTAGTTAGGGTTTCTATTTCTGTGAAGAGACACCATGACCATAGCAAATTTTATAAAGGAAAACATTTAATTGGGGTGTTTTGTAATTACAGTACAGAGGTTCAGTCCATTATCACGGTACATAGTGGCATGCAGGCAGACATGGTGCTGGAGAAGAAACTGAGAATTCTACATCTTGATCTGAAGGCAACAGGAAGCAGACTGACACTGGGAGTAGCTTGAGCATAGGAGACCTCAAAGCCCACCCCTATAGTAACACACTTTCTCCAACAAAGCCACATTCCTAATAGTGTCATTCCCTATGAGCTTATTCAAACTATCATACTCATCCAGCAGATATTTGCTAATGATATATCTATCATACTAAAGGTTTACAAGGGTCCATGCACGTGAAAGTTATTCTTCAATTAGTTCCCATTATCCTTAAGATTCTGAATGCCATCTCCACATACTGAATCCCACAATATCTCTTGAATCACAATCTAAATTTCTTCTTATTTGATAAAATCTAATTTTTATATTTGGGGATAAAATACAATGTTTTGTTCTGTGTATACACTATATAAGGAGTTAATGAATCTAATTAACATATAGATCACACCATTGATATCATTTTAGTGATTAAAACATTAAAATATGAGGGTGGGTTTGGGGATTTAGCTCAGTGGTAGAGCGCTTACCTAGCAAGCCCAAGGCCCTGGGTTTGGTCCTCAGCTCTGGAAAAAAATAAAATGAAATAAAATAAAATAAAATAAATAAATAAATAAAATAAAATATGAGGGTGTTGTAATTTTGAAATATGTAATACATTATTAACAATAATTGCCAGATAGTTAAATAGATCATTAAAACTTTTATACAGTTTAATCTCCTTCACTCAGCCTTCCTCCATTTTTCCAGGAAGCAATAACAACTTCTAATGTTCTGTTTATGTGAAAATAACTTTTGAAATTTTTTTTTATTTGAAAAAATGTACTATTTGTCTTACTGTGCCTTTTAATTTACTTAATATAATTTCTTTTATTTCTAGACACATTATCTCAATTATAAAATTTTCTTTCCTTTCAAAATGATACTGTATTTTAACTGCATATGAGAGAACTCCATATGAGTACATCATTAGTCCTTCAAAATAATTGCTGTGGAATAATGCTTTTGTACACTGGTTTAATAAAATGCTGATTGGCCAGTAGCCAGGCAGGAAGTATACACAGGGCCAGCAGAAGAGGAGAACGTTGGGAAGAGGAAGTCTGAGTGAGGAGACGCCAGCCTGCCTTCTATGAAGCAGCATGTAATGGCACACAGGTAATGTCACAGAACACGTGGCAACATATAGATTAACAGAAATGGGCTGAGTTTAAGTATAAGAGCTAGTCAGTCATAAGCCTGAGCTAATAATGGCTGAGCAGTTTTAATTAATATAAGCCTCTGTGTGTTTATTTGGGTATGAATGGCTGTGGACTGGGCAGGACACAGGAAAACCTTCAGCTACAATCAGTGCCCCCAAATAATACAATCAAAACCAAAATTAATTCACAATCTTCTTCTCCATCCTAAATTGGTATGTTTTCCATATACTATATTCCATATACTTGAATGTTTTCCAATACTATATTGGGTGGGATTCTCTAGAGGAATAGATTTGATAAAATGGATATATATTAAAGGGAATTTATGGAGCTGAATATTATGAGAGCCAGAGTTTATTTTAAGGTTTAATTACTATGCCTAAGAGATCCATGCAACAAAAATGCCTATAATATACAAGCTCCTTGCCCAAGGACAGATAGTTCCTGAAATGCTAGAGGCTTTTGTTTATGGAAAATAACAAGCCATATGTGTTTCATTCCCCTAAACAAGTTTGTTTGACCCATCTGCACCAAATGTGCTTGATCACATGTGGGCGGGAGGTTCACAGGCTGGCAGTACTTCAGGATGTATGCATGCCCCCAATTGGACCTGATGGGAAATGCAGTGAATTATGGGTTTTCCTTCTTAAGCCACTACAAACAAGTTAGGCAAAATCTTATACAAACTAACTAAAAGATGGAGAGAGAATATCCATATTAATAAATCAGAAATGGAAAGGGAACATAACAACAGACACCTAGGAAACCCAGACAATCATAAGGACATACTTTAAAAAACCTGTACTCCACCAAGTTATAAAATATAAAAGAAATGGATAATTTTCTTGATAGGTACCACATACCACAGTTAAATCAAGATCAGACAAATAATTTAAATGGACCTATAAACCCTAGTGAAATAGAAGCAGTTATTAAAAGCCTCACAATCAAAAAAAGACCACGGCCAGATGGTTTAGTGAAGAATTCTACCACACATTCGAAGAAGAGTTAAAACAAATACTCTTAAAATTATTCTGAAATAGAAACAGAAAGGAACATTGCCCAACTCATTTTATGAAGCCACAGTTATCTTGATACCCAATCCACATAAAAATTCAACAAAGATAATTCCAGACCAATTCTTCTTATGAATATAGATGCAAAAGTACTCAATAAAAGATTTGCAAACAGAATTCAAGAACACATCAAAAACATCATCCAGCACAATCAAACAGATTTTACCCCAGAGATGCAAGGATGGTTCAACATAGAAAAATCAGTAAATATAATTCACCATCTAAATAAATTCATAATTATCTCATTAGATGCCAGAAAACAAACAACAACAAACCTTTGACGAAATCTAACACTCCTTCATGCTAAAAGTCCTGAAGAGATTAGAGATACAAGGGACATACCTAAACATAATAAAGGCAATTTGCAGCAAGCCTATACCCAGCATCAAATTAAATGAAAAGAATCTCAAAGCAATTCCTCTAAAATCAGCAACAAGACGAGGCTGCACACTCTCTCCATATGCACTGAATATAGTACTTGAAGTTCCAGCTAGGGCAATACAACACTAAAGGAGAGCAAAAGGATACAAATTAGAAAGGACAAAGTCAAAGAAAGATTATTTGCAGAATATACAATACTATGCATAAGTGACCCAAAAATTCCACTAGAGAAGTCTTCCAGTGATAAACACTTTCAGCAAAGTGGCTGGATGCAAAATTAACCAAAAAAATCAGTAGCCTTCCTATATAAAAATGACAAATTGACTAAGAAAGAAATCAGGGAAACAACACTCTTCACAATAGCCTCAAATAATATATCTTGAGATAATTCTAACCAAGCTAGTGAAAGACTTATATGATAAAATCTTCAAGTCTTTGATTGAAGAAATTGAAGAAGACATCAGAAGATACTCATAGGTCAATAAGATGAACATATTAAAAATGGCCATCCTATCAAAAGCCGTACTCAAATTTTAATGCAATCCCTATCAAAATTTCAACAAACTTCTTTACAGACCTTAAAGGACAATCTCAACTTCATAAGTAAACACACACACACACACACACACACACACACACACACACACACACACACAGATAGCTAAAAACAATCCTGAACAATAAAAGAACTGCTGGAGGTATCAGCCTCCCCAATTTCAAGTTGTATTACAGAACTATAGTAATAAAAACCATATAGTATTGGCATAAAACAGACAAACTGATCAAAAAATTGAAGACCTAGACATAAATTCACATACCTATGGATTCATGATACTTGATAAAGAAGGCAGAAATAAATACTGGGAAAAAGAAAGCATCTTTAACAAATGGTGCTGGTCAAACTGGATGTTGGCATGTAGAACCATGTAAGTAGACCCGTATTTATTGCCCTGAACAAAACTCAAGTCCTAGTGGATCAAAGACCCCAACATGAAACCAGACACACTAAAGCTGATAGAATAGAAAGTAGGGAACAGCCTTGAATGTATTGACACATGAGTCGACTTTCTGAACAGAACATTGATAGTGCAGGGTCTAAGATGAACAATTAATAAATAGGACCTCATGAAACCAAAAAGCTTCTGTAACGTGAAGGCTTCTGTCAGTAGGAAAAATGGTAGCCTAGAGAATGGGAATAGATTTTCACCAACTCTACATCCAAAAAAGGACTAATATCCAAAATACATAAAGAAATAAAGAAACTAGACTTCAATAAATCAAATAATTAATTTAAAAATAGGGCACATATCTAAACAGTGGATTCTAAACAGAGGAATCTCTAATGGCTGAGAAACACTTAAAGAAAATTTCAACATCCTTAGCCATCAGGGAAATGCAATTCAAAATTAATTTGAGATTCTATCTTACACTTGTCAGGTTGGCTAAGATCAGAAACATAAGTGACAACTCATGCTAGCAAAGATGTGGAACAATGGGAATACCTCTCCATTGCAGGTGGGAGTGCACACATGTACAGCCCCTATGGAACTCAACAAGGCAGTTTCACAGAAAATTGGAAATTGATCTACCTCAAGACCCAGCTCTACCCTTCTTGGGCATATATCCAAGGACCCTCCATCCTATCACAAGGACACTTGCTCAACTATGTTCATAGCAGCTTTATTCATAATAGCCATAAATTGGAAGCTGCCTAGACGTCCCTCAAGAGAAGAATAGATTAAGGTAATGTGGTACATTTATACTGGAGTATTACTCAGCAGTTTAAAACATGACATCATGAAATTTGAAGGCAAATTGATGGAACTAGAAAAAGTCATCCTCAGTGAGGTAATGCATACCCAGAAAGACAAACATAGTATATATTACTTATATGTGGATATCAACTGCTAAGTAAATGATAGTCAGTCTGAAACCCACAGACCCAGAGAGGCTAGGAAAAGAGGAGGACTTTAGGGGACATGCATTGATCTCCCTGGGAAGGGGAAATAGAATAGATTTTGTGAGTGGACTGGGGTCAGGTAGGGACAGGTACAGGAGGGATCAAGTTGGAGTAGGGATAGAGAGAAAGTGCAGGGAAATGTATCAGAAATTTGGGGGCACAAGGAAACAGTGTAGAAACCTAGTGTGTAAACTTCCTGCAATCTATGAGGGTAACCTTAGTGAGGACTCCTAGTAATGGAGGATACAGAGTTTGAACTCAACATCATTTGTAGCCAGGCAAAGTTTCCAGTGGTGAGGCTGGGTTACATTTGATTCAGTTGTTGGCCAAGGGGGTCATGTGGCTATCCCTAAATAACTGAGGCTAATGCTGAGACAGAAGGTTGTTCTCTGAAACTGATAGTGGGGCCCCATTGCTGAGGACAACATGCATATTGCTCATTGAGTGTAGAGAGGACAAGTTGATGCTTATGTGGAAACTTCACCCCTGTGTTCTGTTCTCTTTGACATGAGAAGGTACTCTTTAGTACCTTGAACTCTGTAGAAACTTGAACACTAATCCAGCCACAAAATCCTTTACCTACAATCTGTCCTGCCCGGAAGATGTCCTGGGGCAATGGTGGTGCAGAACTTGTGAGAGTGGCCAACCAATGTTTTATTTAACTTGAGGCTCATACCATGCTAGGGAGCCCATGCCCTACACTGCCTGGATGGCCAGGAACTGGAGACTGTATAGCTCAGAGACCTAGTGTAGAGTCAAACAGGACTGACCAAAAAAACCATGAAATGATTCTGCTATACTCATAGATTGGTGTCATGTCCAGTTGTCATCAGAGAGGCTTCCTCCAGCAGCAAATGAGAGCTAGTGCTGAGACCCACAACCAGACATTATGCTGAGAGAGGGAGAGGGAGAGGGGGGAGAGAGAGAGAGAGAGAGAGAGAGAGAGAGAGAGAGAGAGAGAGAGAGGGAGGGAGGGAGGGAGGGAGGGAGGGAGAGAGAGAGAGAGAGAGAGAGAGAGAGAGAGAGAGAGAGAGAGAGAGAGCGCTCAATTGGAGGTATCCATCGGGTTCTTCAAGGCCCTTGGAGCTTGGGAAACCCTGCAGAAGACAGGGAGTAGTGATTCTTGGAGTCTGAAGGGATGGAGGACACCAGGAGAATATGGCCCACTGAATCAACTAAGCAGAGCTCATATGGGCTCACAGAGACTGAAGTGGGAAGCACTGGGCCTGCAGGCATCTGCACCAGGTCTTCTGGATATATGTTATGGTTGTTAGCTTGGTGTTTTTGTAGAATTCCTAATAGTGGGAGCAGGCATGTATCTGAGTCTTTAATCCGCTCTTGGGACTGTTTTTCTCCTACTGGGTTGCCTTGCCCAGCCTCAGTAAGAGGGCTTTTGCCTTGTCTTATTGTATCTTGTCTTGCCTTGTTTGGCTGTCATTTCTTGGAGGCCTGTTCCTTTCTGAAGAGAAAATGTAAGGGGGGGGGTAGATCTGGAGGAGAGAGGAGATGAGGAGGAGCGGGGAGGAGTGGAGGGAGGGGAAATTGCAGTCTGGATGTACTGTGTGAGAGAAGAAGCTATTAAAAAAATTGTGCCTGCTTGTTGGTCAGCTGGGGCTAAATAATGAGCTGTGATTAGCAAGAGATCAGTACCACTCAGGTCAAATCGTTGCTTCTCTAGGACAATAGATGCTGATCAACTTGATCTGAAAGACCAGCTGTGATTGTTAAGAGCCCACCATCAATGAGGTGAAATATTCTGAAAAGTATTTTCTCAAAGGCAACAAACAAAATCTGGGGGTTGGGGGGAACCAGAGCTGCATCTTAAGCAGGTAACTGAACTTAGCAAGATGGAACTGTTACATACATGGGTCTGATTTTCACATGAAAGTTAAAGGTTTGAGGAGGTAATGGGGAGAAGTTGGTACCTGGCATGATGTGGCAGTGGCATAGTGCTTGAACTGAAGCCCTGAAAGGCTATTGTTGAAGGTACAACTTCAGCTGCAAATGGGGACCCCAGGATACTGGAGATGCTAGTGCCATGGAACATTCACTAAGGACAGCTGCCAGTATATAGTAGAGCTTGCTCAAGCCTAAGAGACAAGCTGTGCATGTTCTGCATGGAAAAACTGGATATAAGGTACTGCCAAGCCCTTTGGACCCCAAAAGACAAGTGCATCCCAGATGCCAGACACAGAGTAACCAGATTTGGTTTTACACTGCTGAATTTTTGTTATGCTAAAGTGTAGTTCTTTTATCCCCTAGTTCTTAAATTTTTGGAATAAGAAAGTGAGTTATTTTTTATTTTATTGGAGCCCACAGTTAAGAGACTTTAGATTTTTAAAGAAACCTTAATATTTTAAAGGCCTGAAATTTTTTTTTTTTTTTTTTTTTTTTTTTTTTTTTTTTTTTGGTTTTTCGAGACAGGGTTTCTCTGTGTAGCTTTGCACCTTTCCTGGAACTCACTTGGTAGCCCAGGCTGGCCTCGAACTCACAGAGATCCGCCTGGCTCTGCCTCCCGAGTGCTGGGATTAAAGGCATGCGCCACCACCGCCCGGCAGGCCTGAAATTTTTAATGACAGTAAGAATTTAAAAGTTGTGCTATGTTTTATGTTATTATATTTATATAGGGATAAGAAATTTAAAGTTTACAATTTCAAGTGTTGGGTTTTAAGTTAACAAGTAGTAAAGTGCCCTTGTTAGCTTTAACTGTCATTTTGGCACATATAGAGTTATCTGAGAAGAGAGTCTCAATTGAGAGAATACCTGAATGAAATTGCCATGTCTGTAGAGGATTGTCTTGATTGTTGAATGAGGTCAGAGAGTCTAGCCTACTATATGTGGCACCATTCCTAGACAGATGGTCCCATGTAGCTAGAGTTTTCTCCAGCCCTGCCCATGGCCCTCAGCCACTCAGACCCAAATAAACATGCAGAGGCTTATATTAATTAAACCTGAATGGCCTAATGGCTCAGGCTTCTTGCTAGCTAGAGCTTACATCTTAAATTAACCCATTTCTATAAATCTATACCTTGCCATATGGCTCGTGGGTTACCAGTATCTTTACATCTTTTTTCTCATGGTGGCAGCTGGCAGCCTGACTCATCCTTCCTCTTCCCAGAATTCTCCTCTCTGCTTATCCCACCTATACTTCCTGCCTAGATACTGGCCAATCAGCATTTTCTTTATCAACCAAATTAGAGCAACATACATTCATAGCATACAGAACAACATTCCCATCAGTCCTGGGTTGTATAATAAAGCCAGTTAATTATGAGCCAAAGAATGAGTCAGTAATCATTGTTTATTAGTTTCTGCTTTGAATCCCTGCTTAAGTTTCTACCCTGAATTCTCTCAGTGATAAACTAAGAACTGGGAAGTATAAGCCAAATAAAACTTTCCCTCCCCACATTTGCTTTTGGTCAGAATGTTTTATCATACTAATATACATATATTATATATATATATATATATATACACACTTATAAGTATATAAGTAGAACAAGAATATACAAGTTTAATCTATGAGTATATAATATATAAGTATAATATATATAATATTATAATTGTCATAAGAGTTGAAGAAATCCAGTAACAAAGATGGAAGGTATTGGTATTAGATACATAGTTGTTATACAGAGGTCCTAGATTTTAATTCAAGTCTAATTTTAAAAAACAGTTCTCTTTTTATTATAATTCCAACCCAAGTGTGGGAAACAAAGGCAAATGCTTAGATGCAAGGATATTGGTAATATTCTAGTTATTAACTTTACTTAAAGATTTATTCATATTCATATTGCTCTTACTTCATTAACATAAAGTTCCCATCCTAGAGGATATACAACAACAATGTAATCACTCATAGACCTTAGATTTGTTTAGTATCTGACATAAAATTCCTGCTTAGTAAATTTCTACGGAATGGATGAGTGAGAGACTTGCTTAACCAAGGGGGTTCCTTGTAATTGAAAAAGGGAGGAGAGGATGTAGCATGAGGACTGTGTTCATATTTATGAATGTCAGCCCATGGAAGCCAGAAGAGGAAAGTGGATCACCTGGAATTGGAGTCACAAGTTGTTGTGAACCACTCAGTGTGGCTTCTTGGAACAGGACCTGGGGCCTTTGGAAGAGTGGGGAATGCTTTTAGCCTCTGAGCCATTTCTACAGACACCAGTCATGGTGTTTTGATACAGGTATATAGTTTGTAGGAAAAACTGGTTTAAATGTGATTTATTTACAGCCAAATACTTAATCCATCTTTGGAAGATTTTATGCATATTATGATAGAAGGTCCAGTTGTCCTAGTGCCATTTTTTAAGAGAATGCTTTTCATCCATTGGGTATTCTTGGAAGCTTTTTTTACAGATAAGTTGACAATATATATGCGACACTTGTATAAAATATGTGTTTTGAAGTGCCAGAAATTGATCCTGAGAGCTTATCCATGCTAGACAAGTACTACACGACTGTTGCATGCCTCTGATTCCTTAAAATATATTACGGTATTGAACTAGGTTGAAATCCCCCAAGTATATTCCGGTTCTAATATCTGGAACTTGTGAATATTGTAAAAGAGAGTATATGAATCTGACTAATTTAAGGATTTGGAAATGCAGAGATTATCCTAGGATTGGGTCCCAAATGGCACCATAAGTATATTTATAGATCAAGGAAGCATGTGTTTATTGGCTATGGCTTTGAATATAAAACACAATAGCCAAGAGATGCAAAGAATTCATTATATATGCTGGCAAAAGGCAAGAAAACAGTTTATTCCACAGACACTCTGTAGAATGTATAGCCTAGTTAGCACCTTAATTTCAACTTCATGAAATTTTATTTTGGACTTTTGAGCACCATAATTTAAAAAAATTAAATGTGTAATTTCAATATCACATATTTGTCATAACTTGTAATTCTAACCACAGGAAAGTAATATAGCAGTTGGAAATGAAAATGAAAATAATTACTATAGAATATTGACAACAATTTGACTCTAATGGAGCTGGTAAGTAGTTAATTTTGGTTATAGTTTAAAGATAATATGGTGACTAGCTGTTGAATTGACTATAAATGATAAAAGATTTTAATTATAAAATTTTGAGCAACTGTAGGGATAGTGATAACTTTTGCTAAGCTGGAGAACACTTGATGAAAAAGACATTAGGATTAACAGATCTAAGTATCACATTTTAATCATTTTATGTTGAGATGCCTATCAAACTCCAAGTGAAGTCATTTAATAGCAGTTGTAAACCCTTGCCTGGAATTCAGGCTAGATAATGTGGCTAGTGAATAACAAATATATAATATATATAACAAATATCCTTGGCAGTAGCCTGTGATGCTTGGTGGGGTCAAAAGTAGTTCCATGGTACCCCTTTGACCAACTATTAAACAAGATGTAATATATTCCTGGCACTAGAGGTTTTACTTGGTGGCATAAGATGTCTAATTGTTCATGGTCTTTTCCATTATATGGCAACTCCTTTTATATTTCTTCATGTTTGCATACATTTTAGGAAGCTTCTGCAGTAATAGGTTTCCATTTAGTCACATGCTTTTCATTTACTTTTATCTGCATTTATTTTATGCTGAATTTATTCCCATGCCAAAAGTTTTTGTTTTGTCAGTTTCTTTAGGGATGTCCTTTACTCTGTGCAACCTTCTCTTCTGGCTTTAGAACAATTTGTTCCTTTTCAGTGAGGATCATCTCCATATGGCAGGGGGAGCTCCTGTTCAGATCAATATGGCCATGAGCTCAGTATGTTGGTTGGTACCTCTTAGGTGCTTTGTTCACCTGGATGTGTTTGATGACTAGAGAACCTACATCTAAACCTTTCAGTTTAGCATTGCTCTCTGTATTTTTAAACATGTGCAGTAAAAATTCAACACTCCTTTTTGGTCTCCAACCCTGTGTCCAGCCCCACTGTTTGGCCTGGGCTCACCTACTGACTCCATCATAATACCACCAGAATGGCACATACTGTTTCTTTAAAGTGACATCTTTCAGATACTTGGTAGTCTTTCATATATGCATACCCTTGATGGCCTAGACAGTTTCATGAGTGTTCTTAAAGTGAACCTGAAGATTTGAACCTTTTGATTTGCATGATTTTGTAGGGTTTACTGAGTAAAGAGTGTAGTGAACCATCTTCACAGATCACCTTAGACCGCTTACAGGAAGAGGAAGCCTCCATTTGATTTCTCAAAAGGACTTCACTGTTCTTTGTTTTTCCCCATATTCCCCTTTTTACCCTTCTCTCTGATTTTCCTCCCCAATTAATCTTCCTATTTTACTTTCCTCCTTGTCTCTCCATAACATGTTCTATTTCCCTTGCATTGGCAGACCCTCTTCTTCTCCCCTGTCCATTACTAAGTACCTAAACCTCTATGGTTATGTAGATTCTAGAATACATATTGAAAGCTTAAATGCTCACATCCACATTTAAGAGAAAGCATAAAATATTTATCATTTATAGTCTAAGTAGCCTGATTCAGAACTATTTTTCTAGCTCAAGCCATTTACCTGCAAATTTTATAAGTTCATTTTTTTCACAGTTGAATAGCATTCTACTCTGTAAATGTACCAAATTTTCATTATTCATTTATCAGTTGATGGATATCTGTGCTGTTTCCAGTTTCTGGCTATTATGAATACAACAGCAATGATCATAGTTAATACCCCATTGCTAAAAAAACGAAACAAAACAACAACAAACCCTTATTTATGTCAACAAGCATAGAGAAGTCTAACTGGCACTCAACTAGAAGCTTCACCCCTACTGACTAGCATTCATGTTGCTGGATAGTACGCTGTATGCTACAGAAATGGAAATATGTTCATCAATATTACCCAGCTACAAACCCCGCAACCTACAATAGCAACTTATTTACAAAATACACTGTTGCAGTAGTGGCACAAATGTTATAGAAGAAATAAAAAACTATTTGTATTGGATTTAAGTCCCACTCCATGAGATGAAATCTATACATGACACTGCTAAAGTTGCCAAGAACCCGAGACTAGATAGGCCGGAGGCCTAGGGGAAAACCTAATACTATTATTCTGCTAAAGAAACATAGCAATAAAATGACTCTGTTTTTTCATTTTTCTTTATTAAGAAATTTTCTACTCATTCCACATGCTATCCACAGACCCCCCTCCCTCCTCCCACCCCCAGTCCTCTTTCCCAAGCCACCCCACATCCCCACATCCCCCAAATCGAGGTCTCCCATGGGGAGACAGCAAAGCCCAGCACACTGAGCCAAGGCAGGTCCAAGCCCCTTCCCACTGCACCAAGGCTGTGCAAGGTGTCACACCACAGGCACCAGATTCTAGAAGCCTACCCATAGACCAGGGACAGATCCTGATCTCCCTGCCTGGGTGCCCCCAAACAGTTCAAGCTAAACAACTGTCTTCCATATCCAGAGGGCCTAGTCCTGTCCCATGGGGGCTCCACAGCCACCAGTCCACAGTTCATAGGCTTCCACTAGTGTGGCCAGTCATCTCTGCACATCCTCCCATCATGATCTCCACATACCATCTTACACCTGTCAGAACGGCTAAGATCAAAAACACTGAAGACAGCTTATGTTGGAGAGGATGTGGAAAAAGGGGAATACTCTTCCAGTGTTGGTGGGAATGCAAACTTGTACAGCCACTCTGGAAATCAGTATGGTGGTTTCTCAGAAAATTGGGTATAAGTCTTCCCCAAGACCCAGTTATACCACTCTTGGGCATATACCCATGGAATGCTCAATCTTACCACAAGAACACATGCTCAACTATGTTCATATCAGCATTATTCATAATGGCAAAAACCTGGAAACAACCTAGATGTCCCTCAACTGAAGAATGGATAAAGAAAATATGGCATATATACACAATGGAGTACTACTCAGCAGTAAAAAACAATGATATCATGAAATTTTCAGGGAAATGGATGGATCTAGAAAATATCATCTTGAGTGTGGTAACCCAGACTCAGAAGGACAAACATAGTATGTATTCACTCACAAGTGGATACTAAATGGGAGGGAAGGGATGGCCAGACTGCAACCCACAACTCCAGAGAGGCTAACTAACAGGGAAAGACCCTAGGAGGGACACATGGGTGACCCTGCAAAGGAGAGATGGATGAGATCTACATGAGTGGACTGCGGGGGGGATGGCAGAGGGTGAGGAGTGGGGAATGAGAACATAGGGAAATGGTAGGGTCAAGCTGGAACAGGGACAGAGTGGGAGGGCAGGGAGAAAGATACCATGATACATGAGGACATCATGGGAATAAGAAGAGGCAGGGTGCTGGGGAGACTCTCGGGAATCCACAAGGTTGATCCCACCTTGGTCTGCTGGCAGTGGTCCAGAGGGTGCCTAGCAAATAACCTAACTGTCATCATAGAGCCTTTGTCCAGTGACAGATGGAGGCAGATACAGAGATTCACGGCCAGGCACCAGGCTGAGCTCCAGGAATCCAATTGATGAGAGAGAGGAGAGATAAAATGACTCTTAATAACACATTGATATACCCATAGATCAGTACCTAACTCAACAATCATCAGAGAAGCTTCTTTTTGCAATAGATGGTAACTAATAGAGAAATACACAATTGAACAATGTGCAGAGGATGAGAGACTTTGGAGCACTCAAGCCTAAATGTGGTATCTTTAGCAGAGCTCTATCCTCAAGTCTCAGTTATCTATGCTGAAGAAGAGATTGACTGTTAAGAGTCAGAGTTGATGGATGGTTAAGGAAACAGCATTTTCCAGACACAGTAGGACTGAATATATTTTAATTACTTTTCTACTGCTGTGAAGAGACACCCATGACAAAACAAGTTATAAAACAAAGCATTTAATTGGGAGATTGCTTACAGTTTTAGAGAGTGAGTCCATGACCATCATGGTTAGAAGCAAGGCAGCATACAAGCAAGCATGGCATTGGAGCAGTAACTAAGAGCTTATATCTGATCCACAGCCACAAGGCCAAGGGAGAGATTGCGTCTAATGTGGCTTTTGAAACCTCAAAACCCACCCCCAGTGACACATGTCCTCCAATAAAGACACACCTCCTAATCCTTCCCCAAACACTTCCACCAATAGGAACCAAGCTTTTAAACATGTGAGAGTCATTTTAGTTCAAATTAGCACATTTCACTCCCTTGCCCCTATAGGCTTGCAGTTATATCATAATGAAAAATATATTAAATTCAATTTCAAAAGTCCTCTAGTCCTTCACAATCTTAAAAAGTTTAAAAGTCCAAAGTATCTTCTGAGACTCAAGGCAATCTCTTAATTCCCTGTAAAAAACAAATTACATACTCCCAACATACAATGACACATAATATACACTACCATTACATGATGGGAAGCAAGGCAACAAGTAGGCAGGCATGGTACTGGAGCAGTAGCTGAGAGCCTACATCTGATCCACAACTACAAGTCTATGAAAGAGAGACTGGGCCTAGAGTAGGCTTTGGAAACTTCAAAGGCCTCCCGCAGTGATGCATATCCTCCAACAAAGACAAACCTCCCAGTCATTTCTGAAACTCTCCACCAACTAAAGACCAAGTAGTCAAATATGTGTGCTTATGGGGCCATTCTCATTTAAATCACTTCAGATTAACATATGAATTCCGAGAGAATAAGGCAGTATATATGAAATACCTGCACAGGTTCAGGGCAGATTGGGTCACAACACTGAGGAGAGAAGTGGACACAAAATCTCATTCCTAACTAGGAAGCTATTTGCAGTTGACATTTGCTGGGAAAGGGAAAATCGGTTTTTTCCAATGGAGTTTATCAACTACACTCCAGGGCAGATCCCATGCTCAGAAGTCTTTTTTATTTTGCATTTCTTTTGTCTATTGGCTTTTTGTTTGTTTTGATTTTTATTTTTGTATTTTTGTGCTTTTTTTTAAGAGAGAGAAAGAACATAAAATTGTGTGAGCAGGGAAGAGGAGAGGATCTGGGAGGAGTTGGGGTAGGAAAAACATAATCAAATATACTCTATGAAAAATATTTAGATGTGGCAAGAGATTGAAATTTAGAAATCATTAGCCTGTAGAAGGTATTTCAAACAATGAATCTAGAAATAGCTGTATTGGTTCTCTTATGATGTATGTCAAACTGTATTTTCAGTTAAACTCTTCAAAGCAAAACTCATCATTTCATTTCAAATCTGTGCTCCTCTCAGGGCTATCTATTCAAATCTTTGGTACACTGTATCCAAAAAAAGTCTTGTATATTTTCTTTCATATGTGGAAAACTGCAGAGGGGCAAAGGAAATGAATGCCAAATAGATATGAAAAAGGGAAACGCGAAATGGGCACAAAAGATGATTATTAGAGGAGGTGAATCTGATAAGAGTACCTTATGTGTGTGATGTCATAATGAAACCCATTATTAGTATAATTAATAAATACTGAGAGAATTTTTGCTGCTTAAGTTGCTG
Organism: Peromyscus eremicus; assembly: GCF_949786415.1. Classification (NCBI taxonomy): domain Eukaryota; kingdom Metazoa; phylum Chordata; class Mammalia; order Rodentia; family Cricetidae; genus Peromyscus; species Peromyscus eremicus. The sequence goes on from NC_081439.1 coordinate 51,869,717, forward strand.
AGAAGAGGGGACAATTGAGTGCTCAGCTCTAAAGAGGACATTTATATGACTGCCTCTACCATTCATGGAATATTGCAAAATAAGAGACAAAGACTAAAAGAGCTACAAGGGAGGGAAAGGCGCAGCAAAATGCTATGTTGAATATGACACAGCTGGTGCAATTATGAGTGCATAACTGCTATGGTTCCCTATAGTGGACCTGTATTTGGCTGGACCTTTCATTGGCCAGTCATGGACAGAAGAGTGGCTCATGGGGCATACTCATGTCTGATAAATTACTATCTGGTGACAGATTATGGAGCAGGAGTAGTCACTGTCTTTAGCTGTGTATCCATTGATGAGCCCAACAATGTCCAGTGAATAGCTCAGTAACCATAGTCACAGAAATGGCCCTAGTTAAACTCAGTGGGATACAAATCAAAACAAAAAGATACAAACATGGGAGGGGAACCTGTAGGGTATATGGGAGGATTCACAGGAGTTGACAGGAAGTAAGATGAGGGTAATTAGAATGTATTACATAGATGTATAGAACAAAGAGCAAATTTAAATAATAAAAATAATTAAAAATTAATAGTATTTCTATTTACCAGTCATCTAGGCCAAAAAAAAAAATATTAGTTTTCCTAGATTTTACCTTTTCTCCCATTCCTGCTCATTTTAGTTTTGAAATATTTCTTTAATCCACTTTTCAGTTTGTAGGTCAGGCTTTCTGTCATATGTTATTAGGGCTATTGTTATGGCCTCCTAAGTGTTTGTACTGTCCTTACCCTACTTTCTCCAAATCCGTAATTCTCACTTCTTGCAGAGATTGATCTAAAAATAATTCACAGTCATAGAATTCATGTATTTCAAATTGTTCTGTTATTCTGCATTGGTCTTTCATATTTTCTATTATTCAAAATTTATTTATTTCATCACCCACTATGAGCCGCACACTGTACTGGTCATAGGGAATCCAAGGTGAGCAAATTCAGACACAGTCATTGTTTCAAGGAGGTCACAGTGAACAAAGCCTGAGTGCTTTGTCAGAGGGTACAAAGCCTTCCATCACCAGGATGCTGTATATCTTTCTAACTTTATTGCTTCTACTGCTCCTCTTTACTTCTTCTTGCATTCCAGATAGAGGAAACCTTTTTGTTATTTTCCTTGGGGCTTATGGCTTTTAATTCCCTTTCTTCTGTGCATGGTTTTTGTCTTTGCTTGGAACACCAGTTCTGCCCCCTCCTCATTTAGGTACACCAATTTATCTTTGAGGGATCCCCTCTAAGTGGTTTTAATTACTTGCCTATTGAAATGTTTCTGTGATACCGTTGGCCCACTCCTATATAAACATATCATAATTATAGAAGCTAATTTCTGATCTAGTATTTAGCCTCTCTATTTTGTAAGTACCTTGAAATTGTGAAATAAAATGTTGAAAGTAAATGAAAGCTGATTTCTGCAAGTCCTGACAGTAGAGTAAATACCTGAATTTGTATAAAAGAGACCACACACTTTAAGAAGAGAATGAATAGGTCAGAAGTGTGAAAACAGAAGCCTAGTTGGCAGTCATGAACGTTACAATTCTTTTCTCATATAGAGGCTTGAAGATGGATACCTTAGCCCTGAAGATGGTATTTCAAGGAAATGAGATTCAGGTCCTAGAGAAGATAAATAGCCATTTTAAAAGGACAGAAGATACTTTCACTATTGTAAATCCTTTGCAGTAAATGCCCTAAGGAAAGAAGTACAAAGGTGAGCTCAAGCATTGACCAAAATAATAAATACGCAAACTTCACTAGGAAGCTTTTTAAGGAGGACAGCGATCGTGCTAGAAACCCAGATTGTGTCTTTCTCTTAGTATCAAAGCTTGGAGAGAGCATGTGCTTTGAATTACATAGTTTTCAAAGATAAGTCCCTTCATTTATTTATCATTGTATTCTTAGTTCACACCCCAGGCATCAAACAAACCTGATTCAATCATGTCCATAGAACAGCAAGAGTAATTTGACTTGTGATAGGGGGTATGAGATTTGCTTTGTATATGCCAGCCTGGGTAGGAGTTTTCCCATAAAGCCTATATAACTGAGCATTCAGATTGTGGTTCTACACTTCAAATGCCTGATGTAGGGGGACTTAGTAACTGAAATACATAAGGGCCTACTATGGGCAAGGGTGTGAGCTGGTGTAGTAGCATGTTCTTATAAGAGAACTACCCAAAGAGCTGAATTTGCTGCCCTCTGAAACTACATTTTCTGTTAAAGAGAAAAAGAAAAATACACATAAAAAGACATTCTGAGCACCAAGTGAGAGATAGCAACGAGTGGTTCACATACATGGTAAAAGGAGCAATTTTCCACCATCATTTTAATCAGGAAGACTCATTGTTCATGGTTACAGCCCCCTCCACAGCCTCTTGAGCAGCTAGTTCTGGAAGAAGAGGGCATTAATGAAACCAGGAGGCACTAAAGCCTGAATAGACATTTCCCAGCATGGTTGAGTACATCTAGATTGAGATCCTTGAATTAATACTCTCGCCAACTTGAGTTGTTTTTAAAGTTTCTATCTATTTTTAAGGAGCTGGAACATTCTGTTCCCAATTCTCTGACCTTTAAGAGAAACCTGACATAAAGCAATCATGGTCAGCCTTTCACATGTCCCTGACAGAGCCATAGGGCAGCAACTTTTACATATGCCTACAGAAAGAAATCACTTGCTGCTATTTTTATTATCTGACATATAAAATTATTGATTGCCTTGTCCTATTACATACACAACCAAAAATCTAAGAAACTAAAATCTCAAATCAAAGCAAATGAATGTTAATGAGAAAAATGTCCAAATGAGTGGATGTTAGGTATTGTGTGCCACAAACAAAATATGAGTCATCAAAATACAGTGATCATTAAAAGAGGCAAAAGGAAAGCAGTGAAATGGCTCAGTGGGTAAAATTACTTGCTGCCAAGCCTAACGACCTGTTTGATTCTCAGGGTTCACATGGTAGAAGAGAATAGACTCCTTCAAGCTGTCCTATGACCTCCATACAAGCACCACGCCTCCCCTGCCGACCCCACACACTTGCAAATAAATAAATAAGTATTTTAAAAGAGAAAAATGGATATTAATGATAAAAATAATTAGGTAAGTAAAAGAATATAACGATACAACTGGAAAGGTCAGTTTCTAGACATGGGAAACAAGGATTATAAAGACGATGGAAATGTTTAAAACTAAAAGATAACCTAGCAAAAAGTCACATGTAAAGTCCAAGTTTTTCATCTCTTTGACTTATGCTTCTTTCATTATTTCACATAATTCTTTTAGTATGTATTTTTCCAGGCTAGAGAAATAGGTCAGCTATTAAGAGCATGTGATACTCTTGCCAGGGACCTATGTCTGGTTCCTCTAGCATCTCCATGGTGGTTCACAACCATCCATAACCTCAATTCCAGGAAATCTGACATCCTTTCTTGACTTCCATGGGCACCAGAAAAGCACATGGTCTACATATATAGATGGAGGCAAAACACTCATGCATATAAAAAAAATAAACCTAAAAAGCTAAAATTAATTTTACTATTTTAGAGAATCATGTTCTCACCATATAGTCCACGCTGGCCTCAAATCCACAATATTCCTGCCTGTGCCTCTCAGTCCTGGGATTTTAGATATGTACCAGCATGCTCTGATTATTAGGTGGCTTTCATTACTCAATGTTTTATAAGAATTGGCTTTGAGGAAGCAAAGAAGACTGAGGTATAAGACATAGATTGAAATTAAAACTCTTCTTTATCATAATCAAAATTTCCTGATGAATTGCTAGCTTTAAAATTTCTTACAAGACAGATCCCTGCCTTGTAATTCTGAATCTAGCAATGATGCTAGGCCGTATGTCATCAATACACAGGTTTCAGTCACAACCAATTAATTAGTCATCCCTCTGTGTGCTCCCAATAATTCTATACTTCCAATGGCTTCTATGTGGCACATGTCATATACTCACAATTCTTAATAGTTAATTTGTATCTTTTTCCTACAACTTCTTTTTCATTTCACTTTGAGTAGTTCTTACCTTGTTGAGATAGCCACTGTATAAGTAAATGGAATTTAATCATTTAATTTATTTGAAACTGCATGCTACAACATAATGTATGGTTTAATGCAAGAATACTTGTTTATCATGCACAACCTAGAATTCCACACTCATCAGCATAAAACATACATAAATAAAAATTAAAAGTAATCTTTACTGTAATGAATCTGACATCTACACCAGCAAATGTGTCACAACCTGTAAGAATCAACATGTCTGTCTTGTTTTAGGAATCCTGTGAATAAATTTAGATTGAAAAAATTTACATGGTTACCTGCACTTTGGTGTGTCTCATGTTTTATATTGGCCTGGGGTAAGATTTATGGATATATCCAGTATTTATAACCCTCATTTGGACATACAGCATAATAAATGATAGGCCACCCAGGGCTAAATCTGGAGGCTGTAAAGTTCAATATTTTCACAGCATAAATTATAGTAGATGGTGTCAGCTGTATCAATGGGAATCAATTAAATTATAATTGCAAAGAAGGAACTTGAACTTCTACTTATTTCTGCACACTGTAGCCAGACTGATTATAAAATACTACTTTCATGATATCATTGCTCTGATAACTAGCCTAAATGAACCCCTAAACTCTGATCTAAACTTAGCTTCATAGTCTAGGTACATTAACCATGAACTGTATTTATCTTTTAATTTTAATGGCATATATTTATTACATATTAATATGGATAGTGTTATGTTTTAATATGCATATATAGTATGCCTAGAACAAAGTTATGCTCTATTTAGACCCCTTATACAAACCCTTTTCAGTGTGTACTAATTACACTTGTATATTCACCTTATCTTTTTTAAACTTCCATGTAGGAGAAAGAATGTGTTGAACTTGTCTTTTTGTGCCTGATTTATTACATCTAACATTATGGCCTCCATTTCTTTGTAATTTGTAACAAATAAATGTTTTATTCTTCTTTGTGACTGAATAACTTCCTCTTTTTCTTCACCTATTAATGGGCACCTAGATTGATTTTGCATCTTAGCTACTGTGGATACTGTTGCCATAAATAGGCATAAATAGGTACACATAGGCTTTTCTTTAGTATGCTGATTTCACTTCATTTCAGAAGTAGCAAGGTTGAATCATGTGCAGAGTTACCTTTAGACTTTTAAGGACACTCTGCACTGTTCTCCACAATATGGCACTAATTTACATTCCTGCTAACACTATGTACGAATTCCCTTTTCTTTTCCATCCTCACAAGTTTTTGTTTTTATAGTAGTCATTCTAATTGGACTGAGAAGGCATTTCAATGTAGGTTTCCCTACTGGTTAACAATATTTTGTTCCTTATATTATTGTCATTTGAAGTGTATGTTCAGATAATTTCAAAACTTTAAATTGCATTAATTTGGTTTTTGTGTGTTTTGTTTTCCTGTTAAGTATTTTTGAGTTCCTTATACTCTGGACATTAGTCCTCTATCAGGTGTATATTTGGAAAATATGTCCTGTAAGTTGCACTTTTCACTGTAAGATGTCTTTTCTTTACTGGCCAGGTAGTTTTATTTATCAGTTTTTTACTATTTTTCCATTATTTGTACTCATAAACTCCTCAACTTCTATAACAATAAAATCAAAACAGATCACTGAATACTATATACCTATATAAGTTAAGCTATAAGAGTTTTAGAAAATGTAAGGGAAAATGTAGAGGGTCTATACCTATGTAAAATTTTTTAGACCTTATACAAAGTGCATTACATATAAATAACAATGTGATAAACTATATTTCATTAAAATTACAGTCTATTGTTTTTGAAACATTTCGAGTATGGCTATAGAAGGGTCAGTCTTGAAAAAATATTTTCAAACTGCATAAACTACATATCTGACAAATGACTAATACATATAGTATAAAAACCAAGTGAGTCCCAGGAAAGGCGCAAAGCTACACAGAGAAACCGTCTCGAAAAACCAAAAAAAAAAAAAAAAAAAAACTGTCAAAAATACACCATGACAAAATAACAATGCACTCAGTTATCTTAGGCACATCTATTTTAGAACACAAGGTAGTCTTTTGCTCAAATGAGACCAACACATTCTGATGTACATGCTACATTCACAATTAGTATATCCCTGCAAAGTGCATTTAAGTCTTAGTAAAGCTTCAGACTCGAAAATGCCTCTTCCAGCTATGTGGTACATAAACCTCAAGAAATCTACCTCAAGTTCTATTTTACAAAATAACTTGTATCTTATGAAATTTTCATTCCTTTGTAAGTCAGAACAAGCTTATGTCTTAATCATATTTGTGTTGCTGTAATACAAGAATTGAGGCTGGGTAATTTATAGGTAAAGAGGTTTAAACAGTGTATTTATTATTCATCTATAGTCCCAGCTACTCAAGAGACTGAGATAAAAGAATTACTTGATTCTACACGTTCAAGGCTAATCTGCTCAACATGTTGAGACCTAATAAATAAATAAATAAATAAATAAATAGGTCCCAGTTTTAGTGACTTGGAGGACCAAAGAGCAAGGTTATAGAATTTTGACAAAGACCTCCTCAGCTGACACAAAACATATCAGAAAAGCAAAAGAAACTGGCCATATGTAGAGTAGGCCAAGTATTTGAGTTGACATCGCTTTAAAGCAATCCACTCTAGCAATAGCTACTCCATTTCTGAAACATGACCACTGCAACACTATTAATTCATTCATGAGCCCTCATGGCCTAAGCACTTCCCAGATAAGCCCCACCTCTTACAGACCCTAACACCTCAATATGAGAGGCTGTGGTTGGATCACTTGAGTCCTGGGAAGACAAAATCTCTGAAATCCAACAATGAATTTTTAACAATTTCAAATGGTGCAAAGTCATACATCATAAGGATGCATTGGTGGTATTTGTAGAGTTGCAGAATTTGGTAATTAAAAGCAACTTGGAAGTTATAATCCTGGCTTAGCTTCTGCTGATTACTGGCTTCTGTTGACTACATACTTGATTAAATTACTCATCCACTTACTGCCCAACTTTCCTCATATGTAGTATGATGACTGGGTAGAACCTGTCCCTTACAGATATTGAGACCCCATTATTCAATTCAATTAGCTTCTTAGAACAACTTTCCCAGGCACTACACCTTCATAATCTATTGATACATAAGTTGGGGTAGGAGATGGTTGGATATAGGACCATAATAGTATCAGTAATTGAAAAGAGAAATAATAGTCAGCATGATCCTAACAGGTTCCACTTGTTCACTGAGGGTTGGGATATTGGAAAATGAGTGAAAAAGCCATACTAGAAATGGGGCAAATGGACCTAAATAAGCACACAACAGCCTGTGTTAATGGAGCAGAGAACTTACTCTCCAAGTCAAAAAGAGCAATATATAGCCAATATAGAAGAAGATGCATTCTTTGAAAAACCCACAGAACATTGTATTGTAGACCCAAATAGGTGGAAAGAGCCTGAATCCATAAGCAGAGGCCCATCATAAGGTGTCTGTGCTCCCCAAAGCAACCTGCAGATGTGGTATGAGCTCCTCCTTATCCTAGTAGGCTTTCTGTTCAAATGGAAAAGGTGATTTTAAAATTCATAGGGAATTTCAAAGAACCCCAAATAGCTAAGACAATACTGAAACAGATGAAAACAAGACTAATCTGGGTGTGATGACAGGTACTTGTAATTTCAGCACTCAAGCTAGAAGACTCAAAAGTTGATTTGAGCCTGAGTCACATACCCTGTCTCAAATAAAACAAAAAATGTTGACCTTAAAATCATCATATAACCCAGCAATTCTACTCTTATGAGTACTCTTAAATGAAATAAAATATTGTATCCACATAAATTCTTGCATAGCAACATCATTTTATTTATAATATTTTAAAATTAAAATATAATTATATAATTTCTCGCCTCTGTTCCCCCCAACTCCTCCAATATTATATTCCTATTCTCAAATTCATGGCCTCATTTCCTTTAAGTATTATTTGTGTGTATGTGTGTGCATTTATATATGTATGTATGAACACATAAAAATATAAATACAACCTGCCGAGTCCATTTAGTGTTGCTTGTATGTATAGTGTAGCTGGAGATTTAATAGGGAAAAATCGTATGTCGAAGAGTTTTTAGACATTTTGGAAAACTAATTGAAATGTTTTATTTGTTTGTTTGTTTTGTTTCTTTTTTCTCTACCCAGTCATAGGCTGAGTGCCATGAAAGTTCACAAGAGCCTGTGAAAGAATTCAAGCTCTTAGCAAAAAGCCATAGTCAGAATTGAATTTTCTTTTCTAGCTCCATCAACTGTCCTTCCCTACCCTCTTCTATAACTCCCTTAAGTTCTACCTGATGAATGGGACTAAGTGGCTTGGACCAGGTCATTTCCCTTTCCACCTCAAGTTCCACATGTTTAGCTGTTGATTGAAGTATAATTCTGGATAATGCTTAGAGATTTGCAGTCCCAGGTCAACATTTTAATAACAACACTAAAAGTAATTTAGGCTAAGGATAAAAGTTTCCCTTATTCATTTGAATAGTTGTTAGAGATATATAGAAATGTAGCTTTTAGAAATTATTTTCTAAATATTTCTAAATTATTTGGTTAGCTATAGGTACTTTTTGTCCAACATAAGACATTAATAGCACTTTAAAGTCCAGAGATTCTAGAACAAGGCACTGCTAACTTACCTACCAGCCTTCAGATGATGACTGGAAATTAGTGAATTCAAAGGCAGATTCTCATTTTCCCTGTTTCATTGACATCTCCAAGCAAAATGTTACTTACACAGAATAGGCAAATAACGTCTCACCTCATGCCCAAAGTCATCAAGGCCCAGACCAACGACAGATACAGGCCAGTCATGAATACTACTGCATGCCTTGCCAAAGGCTCCTTTGAATTTAGAACATGTCCAAATCCTTAAATTCATTTTAATTCCCCAAAGACACAAAGTCTTTCTGCACATATAAATGTAGTAATCACTGTAGCTATCTTCAATTACAGAAACAGATGTGATATATTGAGCCTGCCAAAGTAGTCATTTGGAGAGCGTTCTCATGCCTTCCTGTTCCATATCTCACAGAGTACTCATATGTGGGTGAAAGGCACTATGTAGTCCTATACCACATGCATATTCCTGGGAGTATGCCACCACATTTGCCACTGAGCTTTTTGTCTGGCTGCTGTCTTAGAAAAATAAACTTGTAAGACTAGCTATGTTGTAGGATGGTGGTGGCACATGCCTTTAATCCCAGCATTTGGAAGGCTGAGGCAAGCAGACCTCTGTGAGTTCAAGGCTAACCTGGTCTACAGAGCAATTTCTAGGACAGGCTCCAAAGCTAAACAGAGAAATTTTGTCTCAAAAAACCAAATAAATCAATCAATAAATCAAATAGTAGCTGTGTTTTGTTCTGTTCACCTGGCTTTTGAGGAAAGAAAATGGAAAGTTGAAAGACATTTTCTAAGTCACAAGACAGTGACAGTCTACAGTACAGGAATTCTGCTTCACATGCCCTCATTCTCTCCATGATCTTTTGGTTGGAGTTAAGAGTTGTTTTAGCAGAAGTAGTCATACTCTGTATAATTGCTGTAACTTCTTACAGCAGGTTAAGTCATGGTTAGGAGGCAAGAAATCTAATTTTTAGGTGAATCTTGAAAGAAAGAGGAAGTGTTTTGTTAATTTGGTGAAATCTCATTGTATGTCTCTGTTTTTACTAAATAAACGTTTTGCTTTACCAATCCAAAAAATAACCCAGTTGTTTTAGATTTTTCTTAAAGAATATTATTTATTGATTGATTGATTCTTCTCTCATACATTACATCCCAATCGCAGTTTCCCCTTCCTCCACTCCTCCCAGTACCCTCATCTCCTCTCTCTCACCATAACCATTCCTCTTCCATTTCCCTTCAGAAAAGAGCAGACCTCCCAGGGATACCAACCAAATACAGCATAATAAGATACAATAAGGATAGTCACAAACCCTCATATCAAGGCTCGACAAGACAACCCAAGAGGAGGAAAATAGTCCCTAGAGCAGGCAAAACAGTCAGAGATGCCCTGCACTCCCACTGTTAGGAGTCCCACAAAACACCAAGCTAACAATCATAATATATGTATAGAGGACCTAGTGCAGACTCACACAGATTCTGTGATTGCTGCTTCAGTTTCCCTGAGTCCCCATGAGCCCTGCTTAGTTGATTCTGTGGGTTGTATCTCCTGGTGTCCTTGAACCCTCTGCCTCATACAATCCTTCCTCCCCCTCTTCAGTGGGGTTTCTTGAACCCCAAGTTATTTATTATTTAATAATTTTGCATATGTATATAATGTATCTTATCAATCCTCAACTTCCCTTTCTACTACACCAGGACATGTAACTTTTATTCTTGATATCCTCTTTTTTTTTAATAGCTCAAGATCTAGTTAGTACTGCTCATATACATGTGGGTACAAAGTCATCAACCAGAGCATGAAAAACCTAACAGGGGCCACACCACCAAAGAAAAATTTCCTTAAGCAGCTACCAATAGCTCTTCAGCTAGGAATGAGCCTTCAGGAGTCTCTACCCACTCTCTATTGGAATGTTGACTGGCTTGATTTTGTATAGGTCTTCTGCAGTCAATAATTTTGGTTAGATCAGCAGTCTTTTCATGTCCAGAATACATTCTTCTCCCTATATTCTTCTCTACCCTCTGGTTCTTACGTTTATTTCTCTCTACTTCTGTAATTCTCCCCAATCCTTAGGGAGGGATAGGAGAGTTGTATCAGTTTCTTTTTTTACAAGTCACTACAAACTCATGGCCTAAACAGAACAAATGTATTATCTCCAATCCTTTGGCATTAAATTGGACTTACTTACATAATATAGGAAAATATGCAATCTCAATAGCCTTAATCACATCTGTAGAGTCCTTTTTGACATGTAAAGTAACATATTCACAATTTCTTAGGACAGACTATGGACATCGGGCATTTTACCACTATAAGAATTTTATTCTCAGACAAATGAAGGGACTGGAAAATATATGTCCTGAATTCTCCTTAAAAACATAATATAATTCTAACATGATAGGAAGTGAAAGACCTGTTATTAGTTACATTATGAGTCAGCTCATGTCTCATACGGAAGTGGAGGAGCATTGCATCTTACTAACTGTATGATTTAAAATATCTTCCATGGAGAAATTCAGCAGCAAAACATTGCATTGTTCTAACATAGAAATCAAATATTTGTAATAAAATTATCTTTAAAAGTTGTCTGTCAACTGTTCAATGAATGTATCTCCAACCTAAAGCTTTTTCATGCTTCTCGCTCCCGTGCTGCCTTTTATGCTCAAATCACTCACTTGTCTTCACATCAGGCTTTTTTCTTCTCCCCATTCTCCTATATATTTCCACATGATTACATGCATCCAGATGTGTGTGTATGCGCGCACACACACACACACACACACACACACACACACACACACACACACGTGCACATGCATGGTTGGTTGATAAATAAAAACTCAGATCTGCTGTCTTAGGAGAAGCATATTTGCTTGCATCCAGAGAGCCATAGTGCTATAAAAGAAGCAAGAATGGCTTCCCAGATTCCCAGATTCTTTCCTTATTTTGGAATGTTTCTACTTACTTCCTTTCATGTTTTAAGCTTCTCTTCAGGAAAGTTAAGCCATCAATCATAAAATGAGTTTCTGTAAAAATGAGTTTCTTTTGGCTATCTCCTCTCAGTAAAGGGAATTTTGAATATTTTATTTTTTTGTTTTAACTTAATAGTTGTCTATGATTAGGAAATGCAATATTTTGCTCCTCCCACCTCCATCCTGTTTGTCAGATATATGGTGTATTGGTGTCTCTCATACAGCCTCTTTAAAATTCTGAAGAGTTGCATATAAATAGCTCTGTTTCAGCAAAGATGTATTTGCTTCAGAAAGAGGGGCTACCAGCTGAGAGGAATTTATGGCTATTTTCTTTCCATTTCTAAGTATTATCTGGTACATATAGATCAGCCTTGTTTAACCATTCCTGTTATAGTGGTGGTGGTATGGTTTGAATATTAAATGTCCCCTATATGCTCATATGTTGGAGGCTTGGTCCTTAGGTGGTGGTGCTATTTGAGAGGTATTTCATCCTACCTGTGGCAACTGGACCACTGGAGGACTATTCTTTGGGGCTTTATCTTGTACCAGTTTTCTTCTCTGCCTACACATTCTGGTTCTCGTGAGGTGGGTAGTTTCTCTTTAGCATGTCCCTCTTTCACGCTGTTCTGCCTCAGGTCAGGCCCAGAAAAAGTTCAGTCTGAAAGTGCTGAAATCATGACCCCAAAGTAAGTTTATCTTCTTGGGTTAGTTTTGTGTCCCTGTGTCCAAAAACCTGAAATAAACTCTAAGAGAAGGGATTACCGACTTTGACTCACAGCTTCAGTGTTCAGCCCATCAATTAGTTCATGTCATGGCAGGCAATTACTCGGAGAAAGGGAATTCAGGATTTTCATTACTTTCTCCCTTTTACCATTAGTCCATTATGTTCCCATTTTATGGTATAGCCCATGTTCACTCTTACTTAGGATCTTCTTAATCTAACCTGTATGGAAATTCCCACAAAGACACACTCACGAGTGTACCTTACAAATCTTGGGTAATTCTAAACCTAATCAAGTTAATAATTAAGTTTAACTACAAAGCTCCTTTTAAGCTTTTTATGTTGTTTCCCTCTGTTATTTTTCACAGCTGTGAAAAACTGAGTAGCAGAGAAAATACTTGTGATGGTTACTTGTGACTTGATTGGCTTGAGAGATGCTTAGTATAGACATTAGTAAAATACACTTTTGTATCTGGAAGACATCTGTTTTCTTGCCACCCAATATGTCTGGCTCCTACACCCTTTCTCCCCCCCTTTTCCACAATGATCCCTAACTCTTTGGATGAGGGGTATAGTACATGTTCCATTTATGACTGAGCATTCTGCAGCGTCTTATTCTTGTGGTTCTCTGTGTTAATTGTTATTTGCTGCAAATAAAAGCTTCTTTGATGAGGGTTGAAAGATGCATTAACCTATGGTATAATGGTAAGTTGTTAGAAGTCAGTTCAGAATAATAGTATTATTATTCTATATATACTCTTATACACATATATATTCTAATATATTAATAGGCTCTCCAATAATGTAGGCAGAGTTTCTGTGTGTCCTGGCAGCTGCTCCCAAATAACCATTCAGAGACTTATTATTAATTATAAATTCTCAGCTGATAGCTCAGACTTTTATCCAGCCATCTCTTATAACTGAAATTAACCCATTTTTATTAACCTATATGCAGCCCCAAGGCTCGTTTACCTCATATGAACTTCACATGTTGCTTCTTCTGTGTCTGGCTCGTCACTCCTCAGATTCCACCCTTCTCCCTAGCATTCTCTCTGCCCTGAAAATACTGCCCAATCAGCCTTTTGTTAACAATGGAGCAACACATCTTCACAGTATACAGAAGGATTATTCCACAATACCCTAGGGCTTAAGACATGTCTAGCCATAGGTTCATGGCCTTGATATTGGTGCCAAATATGGGTTTCATGTTTACACAAAAAGCCTTAATTCAAATCAGAAAGTTGTTTGTTACTTCTATGATTGTAACTACTGCACAAGCATGCATGTCTTCCCAGGCCAGCTCACAGGGTTCACAGCTGTATAAGATTGATTACTTTTTTTCCTTGGGTAGCATGCATAGCACCTTGCGGCACTACAAAAGGTAGTCAGTAAGCATGAAGATTCCTGGAGGGTACCTGCTTGATGTTCTATGAGTCAAGCCTATCTTCAGCAATAGGATATTATTGTCAAGTTCTGGTGAATAAATGAGGGCAATGGCAATAGCCTATAATGTTTGAGAAGTTTCTAAACCAAAATGAAATGAATACTTGTAAAAACACTCTTTTCCATAACTAATGAAATGATAGCAACACTGAAACACTGACTAAACATAGAAACGTTCATATAAAATACTCATTTAAAATGGCAGCAGTAGTACATTGCATTTTTGCTAAGGTGGCAAGTTGCTGGGATACTTTGAAATAATGCTGTCATTGATTTGGGGATGTGAAGCTAACCCAGGATATACGAATTAAAATTACATTTTAGTATAGTCCTGACAGTAATTACAAAGGCCTCTTGATTAGTACAAAGTAATGTTAAAACTACCACAGTACAAGAAGCTCAGAATTCAGAATAATGAAAGGTAACCATTTCCTTGTTATCAGTAAATGTTAGATTACTACTAGTCCATATTCAGCATTCTTTCATATCTGGAGTAGGATAAATGCATATACCCTTGCTGTTTTTTCTAATACTTCCGATTCAGTGAAGCTCTTTAAGTAATATCAGGGTAGGTAGAAAACACAGATTTGTGCTTACAAGAAAACTGGATCTAGGGTTGCCATGAATACATTTCTTACTTTGCTGTGGTTAGATGAAACTCCAGTCTCAACTTCAGTTCCTATATCCAAGAACTTCAACATCGTCATCATAAGAAAATAGTAAGCACTCCTTAAATATAAATTCCCAACTTCCTATGTTCTTTTGCATAGTGGACTTATCCTTTATCTATCTTTATCAAACATTACTAGTTCAAAACTCATCTCTTCTCACGTATTTTTTTCTGATTTCTACAAGGAAAATGCTGCAAAGCCAGGAATTTTATTCATTTTGTTTTGTTTACTAATGTAATTTAACACTTTGAAAAATCTCAGCTTATCTTACAATAGAAGTTTCTAAATATTTGTTAGAAAAATGAATCAAGATCCACAGCCTGTAATTTGGTTTTCATGAAAACAGTAATGAATCATGCAAGGTTGTGAACACAATGTGCTAAAACTGTGACTGGATTCCAAGCCCACAGCATACGAATGTGTAAATTGGAAACTGCACGAAAGCACTCTGCTTTCAGGAGGAGAGCTGAGACTAAAATGTAGAGTGTTAGAGCTTCTCATAACAGAGATTAACATCTGCTCAGGAAGGTACATATTCAATTTACACAACAGGTTCTGCTTCTAGGGTCTTTGTTTGCCCGGAAGAGATATGTTTTTGTAATCCTGACAAAGGTACTCTATGCAGCTACTTTGCATGGGGGCATTTTCTCTTCGTTCATTCTTTGTAGTGTCATGTAGAACTGGGGACATGATGGATATCCAATAAAAAATTCCTGTAGGTAGTTATGGGAAAACAGTATAGAGTCATCTTTCCTCATTATTTTTGTTGCTTTTTGCATTTTATCAGGCTATCAAAGACAAGGCCAACAGGGTGGGAAATACAATGTATCTACAGTTTCCACTGCTTCAGTAAAGGAATGGCTCTCTCACAAGTCAACAGTGTTGCTACGCACTAGTTAAGCTGGCTGTAAAATAATCAATGATTTTAACATCAGTGTCAGTAAAGATATTGAACAGCATGACACTTGAGAGTAAAAAAAAAACAATTGCATCAAGCTGCATAAGTGAGCAAAGGCAGTGTTGGGAAGATCCATATGGATTCCTTTTCCTTAACTGTCTACAACAATAAACATACTTCCAAACAAAAGCTTAATAAAACACATGATAGCATTTAATAATCTGCTGGAATTATCATAAAATCTCAAAACATTTTTAAATAAAGATTCTAGTCATAATTCTCTAAATATCACTGCATTTGACCTTTTCTACTAAATGATTGTGGGTTGTTGTTGTTGCTGTTGTTTACAAGAAATGAGTATTTTTGCACAAAAAAAAAACATCTTCTTACACTGAATCTTTAGCATTAGGCAAATACACGGAAGGTTGCAAATGCTTTTTTCCTGCTTCTTTGTGCAATAATGTACATTTTCAAGGTACTGAGTGGGTGGTAATTAAAGCTCTACACCAGTGCAGAACTCAGTTTCCATTTCACCATCTGGATTCAGGGTAACTAAGAGCAAGTAACAACATACAAGCATAGATTATTTTAGTATAATATTTTCAAAATGTGATGAGCAGGTCAGAGAATTTGAAAAGTGTGTGTGTGTGTGTGTGTGTGTGTGTGTGTGTGTGTGTGTGTTCCTGTGTGTGAGTGAAGGCATGTCTGTCACAGCACATTTGTGGAGGTAAGGGATTGACCTCAGATTGTGGTCTTCTCCTATTACCTTGTTTGAGACTGAGTCTCTTGTCATGCAGCACTGTATATATGCCAGATGCCAGGTCTGCAGGAACACAGGATTCTGGGAATTCCTGTGTCTCTGCTTCCTATCTCACCATAGGACTGCTAGAATTACCAATAAGTCTCAGACTTTTCCATGCGTTCTGGGGATCTGAACTGAAGTCCACACATTTGCATGGTAAGTGCTTTATCCACTGAGCCATTTCCTCAGTCTGATAAGAGAATTTTAATCTCAGAAGGTAGCAAGTTGTAGAAAAATCAACAAGAGTAAGAGGCTTATGTGTAGCAGCCCACAAAGTAATAACGTGCAATTCTTCAGTGAGAAAAGCAAATAAAGACAGGAGTGCAGGAAGTTCTCTTGGAGACCAGTTCTAAAATAGCACATGACAGCACCATATCTTACATTAGCCAGTTAAGGACAGAAATTTAATAACTGCCTTCAAGAGCGTGAAGGGCCATTATGTTGACAGTTCTGTCCTCTGTAGAGCCCAAATTCTTGGAACTACAAGAAAATTTAGAATCTTAAAGATGATTACAGAGATTGTCTCAAGAAGTACAGGAGATTGAGATAGTCTCTGTAAAGAAAGCATGAGAAAATTGAAAATCACTCTAACTATAACCAATAAAAATTCACCTCTGCACAAAATTTTCTAGCTTGTTGAAAGGCTAGTAGCTACATACCTTGATGTTATTGTTTAGCCAGAATGCTCTAGGTGATGTGGTGTTGCATTAGTGGAATAATATGCAGATAGAGTCATGTTTGAAAAAATAGCAAGAGAGAAGGTTAATAATAAGGGGAATAATGCAAATAAATATTTGTACATTATTTTGTATTTATTTGCTAATCTAATATACACCGTAATCTTAAGATGGAAGCTTTAATTTTAGAATATGGCTCAGAGAAGTTGAGCTCTAATGTCTACAACCCTCAGCAATGTTACTGTAAGAAAGTGTGCTTATTTGAGAGTCTGGGAAACGTGCATCTGCTTATGGCTCTGCCATTAACAGCCCATATGATCCTAGAAATGCCCCTTCTCCTTGTGCCCTAGTTTTCATATCATGCTCTATGTGTATATGCACATGTGCATATATGTGTGGGACTTTCTTTTTTCTATCTGCCTGATTGTCACTTGTTACCTTACATTTAATTGGAATAACAATGTGGCCTCATATGCCTGATTTATTTCATTTAAAATGATATTTTAAATGTTCATTCATGTTGTAGTAGTGTAGATGGGAGTGTTCCTGTGTCCCAGCTGGCCGGTAGGGACAAATCTCTCCCACTTGCATCCCCCAAGTAAACACACAGAGGCTTATTATAACTGCATGGCCATGGCTCAAGCCTTGTGCCAGCTAACTCTTATATCTTAAATTAGCCCATAACTATTAATCTATGTGTTGCCACATGTTCTGTGGCTTTACCTGCGTCCCATTACATGCTGCTCCTTGGGTGACTCGCTGGCATCTCCCCTGCCCCCTCCACCTTCTTCCTGTCTCTCTCTTTGAATTTTCCACCTGTCTTTAAGGCCAAACAGCTTTATTTATCAACCAATCAGAGCAACACATATTCACAGCAAACAGAAAGATAGTCCCCCATCATAGTAGATAACAGTAGTTCATTTCCTTTTATTATTGAATAACACCCCATGTACAGATACACTGCATACTATTTATCCATCCACCAACTTGTGGATATCCTTCCTGTTTCCACTTATTGACTCTTACAATTAATGTTTCACTGCTATATCCAACCTCCAGGCCAAGTTTGTCCTGTACAACTTGTTGTAGGTTGCAGCCTGGTGAGTCAGCTTGATTCTAGTCTATTCATACCCTTCCTGATCCTCAGATCTAGCCTGAATCCCACATACAGTACTCTAGCCTAATCATGTGAGCTCCACTCACACCATTCCTAAACTCCTTACTTGGGCTAGGACTTATAATCTGTGTCTACCTGATTTATTTTGCCCATGCTATATTTAGTCTACAGATCCAGCCTGGCTCACACAGCCTGCATCTTGGCAAAACCTGGTGAGTCTAACTGATCTTACATTATCTGCATCCTCCTCAATCATAAGATCTAGGCTGAGTCTCACATATAGTTCTCTGGTTTAGTCTGATGGACTCACTCATGTTTTGCATAACTTCCAGGTTTGGATAAGGATACATATCCTGAATAATATCCCAGGCTTCTGCATCTACCTGACTTAATCTCACTCAATCATATCCATCCTCCAGACCCAAGCCAGCCTGATCATATACTCCAACCCAATTTCTGTGTCCATATCAGACACAAACCAATGAAAGAAATTTGCAATCTCAGATCTCATTGCAAAAATACAAATATGAAAGGTTGTGATAGCATACCTCACCAATCCACCAGTCCTATAGAAATTTTCTTCAATGAGAACTATATAGTAAACTCCAAGATACATAATTTTAAAAAGCAATCATAAATGTCATCAAAATTCAAGGAGTTTAAAGAAGACATGTGTAAATAACTCAAATAAACAAAAGAATTTTAGCAACGTGACAGGATAAAAAAATCAATTCATAAAAAGTAATAGCTTTTTCTATATAGCACCAACAAATTCACTGAGAAATATATTGTGTATATACTCCCACTCATAGTAGCCTCAAAGAAATAAAAGAGGAATGAATCTAAGCAAGGTGAAAGACCTCTACAATTAAAACTGTAAATCTCTGAAGAAAGAGATTGAGAAGACACTAGAAAATGGAAAGAACTCCTATAATCACAGGCTGGAAAAATTAATACCATGAATATAACCTTTCTACATAAAGCAATGTAAATACTCAATGTAGTACAAATGAAAATACTCACAAAATTCTTCATAGAAGAAGAAAAATAATCCTAAAATGCACATTGATGAACTGCAAAAGACTCCAGATAGTCAAAAGACTCCTACTCTAAATAAAATGCTCAAGAAAATACCATTACAAATTTTAAGATACATTATCAAGAATTAGTATTAAAAACAGTATGATACTACACAATAAAGGTCTGCACAGCAATGAAACAAAATAGAAGACTCAAATATGAGAAGTACAGCCATCTGATATTTGACAAAAACACACACACAAAAATCATGCACTAGACAAAACACAGCATCTTCAACAAATATTTTTGGGAAAACTGGATGTACAGATGCTAAAGAATGAAATTAGACATATATCTATCACTCTGAAAAAAAATAATTAGCTTCAAGTGTATCGACAACCTTATTTTGAAACATGAAATGCTAAAACTGCTAGAAGAAAAGATAGGTACTACTCTAGAAGATATAGGTATCTAAATAGTACTCTATTTGTCCAGGAATTAAGACAAAAAGTTGATAAATGAGATTGTGGTGATTTGAAAGAAAATGGTCCCCATAAGGAGTTGTACTATTAGGAGATGTGACTTTGTTGGAGTAGGTGTGGCCTTAGTTGGAGGAAGCATGTTACTGTGGGGGTGGGATTTGAGGTTTTCTATACTCAACCTATGTCTGGTGATACAGTTCACTTCCTGTTGCCTGTGGATCAAGATTTAGAACTCTCACCTCCTTCTCCAGCATCATGTCTGCATGCAGGCTACCAGGTTCTGCCATGATGATAATGGATTAAGCCTCTGAAACTATAAACCACCCCAACTTAATGTTTTTCTTTATAAGAATTGTCATGGTCATAACATCTCTTCACAGCAATGGAAACTTTAAGAAAGAGACCTCAGAAAATGTGAAAGCTTCTAAACATCTAAGGAAACAATCAAGTGAAAAGGAAGTAAAGAGAATGGGAGAGAAGATTTGCAAGTCATTCATCTGATAGAGGATTAATGTCAAGAGTATATAAAACACATACAAAAGAACAAAGAGTCAAGAAGACAATCTACTCTATTAAATGTGTCTATGAATCTGAAAAGAATCCTCAGTAGAGGAAATAAAAATGACTAAAAATACCTCAAAATGTGTTCATCATCCTTAGAAATTGGGGAAATGCAAACTAAACTTTGAGGTTTCTTCTCATCCTAGTTGTAATGAGAAAGATCAACAAAACAACAGACAACAAATGCTGACAAGAATGTAGGGAAAGGGGAACCTTGTTCAAATTGGGGAAAATTGCTAACTGGTGCAGCAACTCAGCCTGGGAGGAGGGGACTGGACCTGCCTGGACTGAGTCTACCAGGTTGATCTCAGTCCCTGGGGGAGGCTTTGCCCTGGAGGAGGTGGGAATGGGGGGTAGGCTGGGGGGAAGGTGAGGAGGGCAGGAGGGGGAGAACAAGGGAATCCATGGCTGATATGTAGAACTGAATTGTATTGCAAAATAAAATATATATATAAAAGAATTCTCGAAAGTAAACCTACCATTTGATCTATCTATATCACTCCTTGGCATATACCCAAGGAACTTACCATCCTTCTGCACAAGTGCTTGCCCAACGGTCTTCATTGCCATTCTATTCACAAAAGCTAAGAAATTGTCACAACCTAAATGTCCTTCAACTAATGAATGGATAATGAAATTGTGCTATGCAAATTACATATGCATAATGGTAAAGAGATATAAAATTATGTAATTTACAGGTAAATGGAAAGGACTAGGAAATATTGGCCCTGAGTTTATAGACATGAGTGTATAACTCAGAGTAACTCCAGAAACCTGGAAAGTAAAATGAAACTATAGCTGTGGTGGTGGGGGGAAGGAGCTATAGAGATCAGTATATAAAGACAAAGACACAATAAAGAAGAAAATAGGAAAATGGGCAATTTTACTGGGAAAGATAGAGGGAAGTCAAGACAAAGAGTGATAAATAAAAATAAAAATGTTTGAAAATTATAAAGAAACTGTGAGTATGTTATTTCAGGTAAAAAAATTTCTTTATAATAATGCACACAAATATGCTGAATGAAAGAAGTTTTAATACTTGGAATGATAGTGATTTCCCCAAGAACCATAGACTATCTAACAAAAATGCCAGTTCTTTCAAATTGCTGGTCATGGGAGTACAAGTGATTCCCAAACAATCTAGGCTATTGTTATTGCCCTTGGTTGCCTCCCAGAACTTGAAGGGGAGATCATATTTCCTAGTTCATCACTCATTTTGGACACAGGACTTGGATGAATCAAACTGGAACTGACTTAGAATCCTCTTCCCTAAAGATTAGTTCTTATAGTATCCAGAGGTGCTCTGCAAAAGCATTGCCGAGGGGAGAAAATAGTCAATAATCCTACACAGATGCAGTGCTTACAAACTGCAACAGTGATAAGAACTGAAAGGTATCCCTAATTTTAAATAGTAGAATTCCTATCTTGAGGATAGACAACAGTTACCTAATTGTGCTTAAGACTTAAAATTCAGTAGGAAGGAATTAATGCTTGGTACTGTAAATTTAGGCAAGTACTTGTGGCTGGTGAGGTCATCAACCCTAGAGGAGAACCTACTATTAACCACTTTTCTAAACAAAAACAACTCCTGCCTTCCTTTCCTCATCACCATATCCCAGTGCACACCCCTCGCAGAAGCCTCCTACCTCACCAGAGGCCAGGCCAGCTCCCCGAACCCAGAATAAGTCTATTCTCAAAGCCATTCACACCCAGCATAACTTCAACCACCCTTCCTCTCCTTATCCCCATATCTTGGCCCATACCTCTGGAGAAAGCCTTCTACCCTATCAAGGCCTGGTCAGCTCCCTAAAATCAGAGGTATAGGCCACCCACCCAACAAACCCAGAAATAATCGCCTACACCTATAATCACTCCAATTCCAGATGCTTAAACATTGGTGTAAGAACACAACAACAGCCAGAGCAATATGTCATCACCAGAGCACAGTCACCCCACTACAGCAAGCCCTGAATATTTCAGCAAAGATGAAGCACAAGAAAGTGACTTTAAAACCAAATTTATGAAAATGATAGAGTTCTTTAAAGAGAAAATTAATAAATCCCTTAAGGAAATTGAGGAAAAGGCAATAAAACAATTGGAGGAAATCAATAAAGAATGCCTTAAATAAATAAACCAGGAAAAAACAAACAGTTGAAGGAAATAAATAAAAAAGTTCAGGACCTGAAATTGGAAATGGAAGCAATAAAGAAAGCACAAACTGAGGGAATTCTGGAAATGAAAAACCTAGGTAAGCATACAGGAACTATAGATGAAAGCATCACAAAGAGAATAAAAGAGATGGAAGAAAGAATCTCAGGCACTGAAAACATGAAAGAAGAAATATGTACATTGGTCAAAAAAACATTAAATCTAAAAACTTCCCGACACAAAACATCCAGGAAATATAGAACTATGAAAAGACCAAACCTAAGAATAATATGAATAGAAGAAGGAGAAGTTTCCCAGCTCAAAGACTCAGAAAACATTTTTAACAAAATCAGAGAAAAATTTCCTTTACCTAAAAAAGAACCTGCCTATTGTACTTATACTTATAAAGGTACAAGAAGCATACAGAATACCAAATATATTGGACCAGAAAAGAAAGTCTCCTTGCCACATATTAATAATCAAAACACAAAACACACAGAAGAAAGAAAGAATATGAAAAACTGCGAGAGAAAAAGGTCAAATAATATATAAAGATGGGCCTATTAGAATAACATTCAGTTTCTCAGTGGAGACTCTAAAAGCCAGAAGGGCCTAGATGGATGTGCTGCAGAGTCCAAGAGACCACAGATGCCAGACCATAATATTAAATTCAGCAAAAGCATTAATCACTATAGATGGAAAAAGCAAGTAATTCCATGATAAAGTCAAATTTAAACAAAATCTATCCATAAATCCAGCCCAGAAGGTACTAGAAGGCAAACTCCAACCCAAGGAGGTTAACTACATCCATGAAAATACAGGCAATAAATAGTCTCGTACCAGCATAACCTAAAGAAGGAAAACACACACACACACACACACACACACACACATTACCATTAATAACAACTGTAATAAAATAACAAGAATTAACAGTCATTGGTCTTTGATATCTCTCAATATCAATGGATTCAATTTCCCAGCAAAAAGACATAGACTAATAGAATGGATGCAAAAACAAGACCAATCCTTATGCTGCATCCAAGAAACACATCTCAACATCAAAGGCAGACATTATTACCTCAGAGTAAAGGGTTGGAAGAAGATTTTCCAAGCAAATGGCCCCAAGAAGCAAGCTGATATCTATCAAAGTAGACTTCAAACAAAAATGTATCAAAAGAGATGGGGAAGGACACTTCATACTCATCAAAGGAAAAATCCACCAAGAGAAGATATCAGTTCTCAACACCTATGCTCCAAATTCCAAGGCACCCACATTTGTAAAGGAATTACTACTAAAGCTTAAATCACACATCAACCCCTACACATTGATAGTGGGAGAACTCAGTACCCCAATCTCACCAATGGACAGACCACCCACACATAAACTAAACAGAGAAATAATGGAGTTAACAGATGTTGTTAAACAAATGGACCTAATATATCTACCAAATATTTCACCTGAACACAAAAAGAATACACACCTTCTTCTTAGCACCTCATGTAATATTCTCCAAAACTGACCACATACTTGGTCACAAAGCAACTCTCAACAGATAGAAGAAAATTGAAATAATCCCCTGCATCAACAGAAACAACAGAAAGCCTACAAACTCATAGAAACGAAACAACTCTACTGAATGACTACTGGATTAAGGAAGAAATAAAAGAGGAAATTAAAGACTTCCTAGAATTCATTGAAAAATGAGTACAGAACACTCCTAAACTTATGAGACACAATAACAGCTATGCTAAGAAGAAAGTTCATAGCACTAAGTGCCTTCATAAAGATTTCAGAGAGATCTCAAACTAGTAACTTAACAGCACAACTGGAAGATTTAAAACAAAAAGAAGCAAGCACACCTAAAAGAGCTAAAAGGAGTAGATGGCAGGGAATTATCAAACTGAAGGCTGGAATCAATAAAATAGAAACAAAGGGAATATGAAGAATCAATGAAATAAAGACTTGGTTCTTTGGTAAAATCAATAAGATAAACAAACCCTTATCCAAATAGCCAAACGAAAGAGAGAGAATATCCAAATTAACAAAATCAGAAACAAACAGGGGGACATAACAATAGATACCAAGGTAATCCACATGTACTCCACAAATTTAGAAAACCTAAAAGAAATGGGCATATTTCTTGATAGATACCACTTACCAAAGTTAAATCAAAATCAGATAAAACATTTAAATATATTTATAACCCCTAAGGAAATAGAAGCAATCATTAAGAGTCTCCCAACCAACAAAAATCTCAGGACTAAATGTTTTTAGTGTAGAATTCTACCAGACTTTCAAAGAAGAATTAATAGCAATACTCCTCAAATTACTCCACAAACTAGAAACAGAAGGAACATTGTCAAATTCATTTTATGAGGCCACAGTCACCCTGAAACCCAAACTACACAAAAATTCAAAAAAAGAAAGACAATTATAGACAAATGTCTCTCATGAACATTGATGCAAATACTCAAAAAAATACTCAAAAACCAACCCAAGAAAACATCAAAAACATCATCTACTATGACCAAGTAGGTTTCATTCCAGAGATGCAGGGATGGATCAAAATACAAAAATCTATCAATGTAACCCACAATATAAAAAAAAATACTGAAAGAAAAAAAAAGCCACATGATCATCTCATGAAAGGTGAAAAGGCCTTTGACAAAACCCAACAACCCTCCATGATAAAAGTCTTGGAGAGATCAGGGACTCAAGGGACATATGTAAACATTTTTGACATACATAAACTTAATAGAGGCAATATACGGCAAGCCGTTAAAGAACATCAAGCTAAATGAAGAAAAACTCAAAACAATTCTACTAAAATCAGGAATAAGATTTTATTCCTGCCCACTCTCTCCATATCTATTCAACACAGTACTTGAAGTTCAAGCTAGAGCAATAAGACTACTGAAGGAGATCAAAGGATACAAAATTGGAAGGGAAGAAGTCAAAGTATTACTTTTGCAGATGATATGATAGTATACATAAGTGACCCCAAAAATTCTACCAGGGAACTCCTACAGCTGATAAACATCTTCAGTAAAGTGACTGGATACAAGATTAATTAAAATAATCAGTAGCCCTCTACATACAAATGATAAATGGCAGAGAAAGAAATCAGTGAAACAATACCCTTCAAAATAGCCACAAATAATATAAAATATCCTGGTGTAACTCTAAGGAAGCAATAGAAAGACCTGTATGATAAGAACTTCAAGTCTTTGAAGGAAAAAATTGAAGAATTTATCAGAAGATGGAAAGATCTCCCATGCTCATGGATTGGTAGGATTAACATAGTAAAAATGGCCGTCTTACCAAAAGCAATCTACAGATTCAGTGCAATCCCCATCAAAATCCCAACACAATTCTTTACAGACATTGAAAGAACAATACTCAACTCCATATGGAAAAACAAAACAAAAATCCAGGATAGCTAAAACAATCTTGTACAATAAAAGAACTTCTGGAGGTATCACCATCCCTGATTTCATGCTCTACTACAGAGCTATAGTAATAAAAACTACATGGTATTGGCATAGAAACATACAGGGGGGAATCAATGGAATAGAATTGAAGACCTAAATGTAAATCCACACATATATGTACACCAGATTTTTGACAAAGAAGCTAAAATTATACAATGGGAAAAAAGCATCTTCAACAAATGCTGCTGGTGTAACTGAATGGCAGCATATATAAGAATGGAAATAGATTCATATCTATCAACCTGCACCAAAATCAAATTCAAGTGATTCAAAAACCTCAAGATGAATTCAGATACACTGAACATGAGAGAAGAGAAAGTGGGAAATAGCCTTGAATGCATTGGCATAGGAGACAACTTCCTGAACAGAACAGCAGTAGTTTAGGCACTAAGATCCACAATTAATAGGACCTCAAGAAACTAAGTAGCTTCTGTAAGGCAAAGGGCATTGTCAATAGGAAAACAACCTAGCAGCCTACAGAAAGAGAAAATATCTTCACTAACCCCACATCTGACAGAGGGCTGATTTCCAACATATATAAAGAACTAGAGATATTAGACATCAAAAAAACCAAATAGTCAAACTTAAAGATGAGGTACAGATCTAAACAGAAAATTCTAAGTAGAGGAATCTCAAATGGACTAGAAACATTTAATGAACTGTTCAACATCCTTAGCCATCAGGGAAATGCCATCAAAATGATGCTGAGATTCCATCATATACCTGTCAGAATGGCTAAAATAAAAAATACAAGTGACAGCTCATGCTGGAGAGGATGTGGAGCAGGGGGAATACTCCTCCACTGCTGGTGAGAGTACAAACATTTTGTACAGCCACTTTAAACCAATAAGGTAGTTTCTCAGAAAATTGGGAATTGATCTACCTCAAGACCCAGCTGTAACACTCTTGGGCATATACCCAAAGGATGCTCCATCAGACCACAAGGACACTTACTCAACTATGTTCATAGCAGATTTATTCATAATAGCCAGAAACTGAAAACATTCTTGATGTCTCTCAACTGAGGAATGGATAAAGAAAATATGTTTTATTTACACAATAGAGTGTTGCTCAGCTGTTAAAAACAACGACACCATGAAATTTGCAGGCAAATGGATGGAATTAAAAAGAAATCATCCTGAGTGAGGTAACCCAGACCCAGAAAGACAACAATGGTATAGACTCATTTACAAGTGGATATTAGCTGTAAATTAAAGGATAACCACACTACAATCCACAAACCCAGAGAAGCTAAGTGACAAGGAGGGCTCAAGGGGGGAATGGCGGATCTCCCTGGGAAGGGAAAATAGAACAAATTTTGTAGGTAAACTGAGGGCAGGCAGAAATGGGATCAGGTGAGGTGGATGGAGTGCAGAGTACTAGAAGAGACTATTGGAAAAGGAGACATTTCAGGGTGAGGCAGAAACCTAGTGTAATGGAAACTCCCAGGAGTCTACAAGGGTGACTCTAGCTAAGACTCCTAGCAGTTGGGGATACTGATGCTGAACTTACCATCTCCTGTAACCAGCCAAGACTTCCAATGAAGGGTTTGGGACACCAACCCAGTCACATAGTATTTGGCATACAGTTTGTGCTGCCTGCAAGATATACTTGGGTAAAGGTGTTGCAAAAATTGTTAAAGTGACCAACAAATGACTGGTCCAGCCTGAAACCCATGCCACTAGAAGGAGCCCACCCCTGACACGCCTGGAGTGCCAGGACCCAGAGGCTGGAAAGCCCATGCACCTATATATAACCCAACACAATTTGCAAACAAACAAACAAATAAATAAGTCAATGTAATTGATACCTCATGATATTCTGCTATACTCATAGCCCAATTGCCTTTAGAGAGGCTTTATCTAGCAACAGATGTAAACAGATGCAGAGACCCATAGCCAAATAAGCTGAGCTTGGGGAATCCTGTGGAAGATGGTGAGGAAGGATTGTAGGATTGAGAGGAGTCAAGGATACCACAAGAAAACCCCCAGAATCAAAAAACTAGGCTCATAGAGGCTCATGGAGACAGAAGCGACAATCAGAGAGCCTGCATGGGACTGATCCAGGCCCTATGCATATATGCTATAGTTGTGTAGCTTTGTCCTCTTGTGGGATTCATAACAGTGGGAGCAGGGGTTCTCTCTGATTCTTTTGCTGGCTTTTGGGACCCTTTCCTCTTACTGGGTTGCCTTGTCCATCCAGCCTTAACATGTGGAGAGGTGCCTAGTCTTACTGCAATCAGATATGTCATGTTTGGTTGATATCTATGGGAAGCCTGGCTTTTTCTGAGTGGATGTGGGAGCAGATGAGAGGTGGGGGACTAGGAGAAAAGAAAGGAGTGGAACTGTGGTCAGGATGTAAAAATAATAACAATAAATCATTAAAAAGTAATTCCTAATTGAGTTCTAAATATCTATCCTTATACTGCAGACAAGTACAATCCTTGCTACTCACTAACTTCTTTTTGCAGTATAGGTAGACAAAAACTGAGATCCACCCACAACTGATTAAGTTGCCAAGAGTATGTGGCTATGGGATGCCCATCTCCAAATGGTACATCTAAAATGCAACCTCTACACCTAAGTCTCAGTGAAAATCATGGAGGAGGGGGGGCAGAAACATTGTAAGAGCCAAAGGACCAAGGCATCCACTGTAAGATAGTATCTTTTATATATGGCAGGGAAGCTGCAATCATGAAATTTCATGAATATGTTTGCCTAAATCAGATCTGACGAGGCCAATAAATATGTCAACATAGATGAGAGAAATTTCACAAGGCCCCATCCCTAGATGAAGGGCTATAGACAACCAATGCTTGCTAAGAGAGGGAGAATCAGCAAGGAAGATGTTCATGCTATCCAGCCTCAAATTGTTAGTCCTAAACACATACACAAATGAGCAACACTAAATGAACTCAGCAGAGTATGTGTATAAAGAACTCAGCAATTTGTGAGAAGGAACAAGAGAAGACTTGGAGGGGAAAGATGGGATAGAAATGTTACTTCATTCTAGTTCAAATTTCTCAAATCCCAATTTAATTACAAAAGTTTCATATGTAAGCCAATAAAACAAAACTTATTAAAATATGCTTATAAGAGCTAAAATGAAGCATGATCAATACAATCATATAGAATGAACAGCTAGAATTAGATACTATGCGAATACCCAAGAACGGTTTGGGGGATGGGGGTGGGGGAGTTGAGGCACATATTTTATAAGGTCAAGTATGTTCACTATGTCTGCACTAGTGGCACACTCATTTGTCAGCTAGTTTGGCCAAAAGAGAAAGAAAACTAGTTAGAAGCTAGTGCTCCAAGCTTGTTAAAGGCTGATCACATTCCTTCCCTAATCTCTTATAATTGACTTTTATGTCATTGACTTTAACCACTGGGCAACAGTTAAAGATTAAAAGACACTCCAGGAGACAAATCAACTGAATATAGCATGTCAACTTAGTTTGGATTCTGATATGAACAAACCATTGTGATAAGACAATTATAGATTATTAATAATATAAAGGGAATAACTAGATGTTTGAATCAGATGTGATTGTAACATTGCAGTTTTGCAAAAAAAATTATAATCTCAGAAAGAATACAAAGACATAGTATTTTAGTTTGCTTTAAAATATGCTGAAAGAATAGTTTGATTGGCAAATCTTGATCATTTCTTTTCAGGGTCTCATATAGCCCAAATTGGTCTTAAATATACTAGGTAACTAAGGGTGATCTTGACTTCCTGATCTTCCTGCTGCCACCTCCCAACTACTAGGATTACATGTGTGTGTCACAGTTCCACGCTCACAATCTTGACAATGTCCAAAGCTCTGCCTAGGAATTTCTAGGAATTCCTTATAATATTCTTGTTTTCTTTGTATCACAAGTTTTCATAGTTTAAAAGCTGATCTTGTTTTTGCCTCTACTATACAATACAAGAGATAGCCTTTACTCCTTAGGGTGTCAGTATCTACAAGAGACTAATGTGAAATACTATTTCATCCTTTTTTTTGTAATTCAAATGTAGAATAAAATGTACATTTAACTGCATGTTGTGGAAAAGAGGCAGATCACTTTTACAAAAGCAGAATATGCAAGTTGTTTTCTGCCTCCCTTACATGAGCTGCTGTGTTGGTCATTTATGTATACCGATGGAAATTTGGAGTATTTCATGCCAAATGGAATGTATCATTAATATAAGATGAAACAAATATCAATTTGCAAATAAATATAAACAGTTAATAGGAATTTGCAAAAGTATCAAATATATTAAAAACATAGCATGATACATTTCTTTTTTCCTCGTATTGGAAATAATTTCAAAGTTTGTATAATATTCATTATTGTTTACAGCTTGAAAACAGCACTCTCACATAGCTTGTGGTACAGATTTTCTAGAAACAGTTTAACAATATATACAGTAGCCTTAGAATGTATGTATTCTTTGATTCAGTAATTCCACTTCTAGAAGTTAATTGCAAGGAATAGTCAAGCATAAGAAGAAATAGTTCCATACAGAAATCACTGTATCATATCTCTCCAATAACACTCCTCACTTAAAACATCTTCCTCCTAATGTCTCCTTTTTTAAAATAAAAATTAGTACTGTCTATATTATGCACATAACTGTGGAGTCATTCACTGAGGTATAGGTAACATATCAATAGACAGCCCATCCCCCAATAAAAATGACTTTCCCTCCCTCAACAGCTAAGCAATTGTCAATAGCACATCAGCTAAGGATGGTTAAGAGATTCCTCCCACCTCTGTGGTGGAATTTTTAACTGAAATGATCTTGTTATGATCTTTTGCAGGCATCTACAGCTGCTGTATATTCATGTGTACAACAGCCAGCCATGTCAAACCCAGAGAACAGCAGTTTACAGACCTCATCCACAACCTCTGGCTCTTACATTCTTTTTGACCCCTCTTCCTTGATGTTTCCTGAGCCTTGAAGGAAAAGTTGATATCAATGTTCCATCTACACGAAAGCACTGTTGATTATTGTCAGCATCATGAATACTTATACTGATATAGAAAGCTTAAGTTGGCCAAGCTATGCAACACATATGTAGAGGGCCTAGATCGGTCGCATGCGGACTCCTTATCTGTCAGTTCAGTGCCTGTGAGCTCCTATTAGCACAGATTAGTTGTTTCTGTGGGTTCCCTTGTGATGACCTTGGAACCTGTTCCTCATACTGGGTTGCTTTGCCAAGCCTTAATAAGAGGCAGGAGCTTACATCTATTTCAACCTTATATGTCACACTTTGTTAACACCCATGGGAGGCCTGCTCATTTTTGAACAGAAACAGAGGAGGAGTGGATCCAGGGGATCAGAGGGTACATGAGGGAGGGAATGGAAAGAGAGGAGGGGAAGGAAACTGTGATCAGGATATAAAAGAAATGAATAAATTAATTAATAAAATTTCAGATAATGGATGATATATATATATATATATATATATATATATATATATATATATATATATATATATATATAAAGTTGGTTGGGAAATAAAACCATGAAAACCTTATCCTAAGAATCAGATAACTGATATAACCTTATTGCTTACCTTCTGTAATTATGCTTACTGCTGGAAATTCCAAGTCATGATCCTTAGTCATGTAAGTTGAGATTTGAACCCACAAATGACAGGAAAGGTCGGAAATCATGCTGACCAACCTATAAATGCTGTAATAAAATGTTGATCAAGACTCAGGCTGTGGAGACTGCTCCACTGAATGTGTGCTAGCCTGAATAAATACTTTTGTTTCTCTACCTGGTGTCTTATGCCTGTTCTGAGTGTGGTGTTTCTTGTTCCAATTTTTCCTTAACAATGAGTCTCTGTGTTAACCACTACCTACTGAAATAGTAAGTTTCTCTGATGAAGGCTGAAAGCAGCACAAATCTATGGATATAAACATAAATATTTAGAAGGCAATTTGAAAGCATGACCATTTAAATAAATAATATTATGTTCTCTTCTTGGTCCCAATGACTTACCCAGCCTTGAGTTTTGATCTCATATATATACCAAGCATTAACTTCTCTTTGTGAAGCAGGCCTTAAATCCAATCAAGAGAGTGATTGGTTCTTCCCAGAAACCGTATTGTCACTATTATCCCAGAGAGCAAGTTTCGCATCCCTGGTCAGTATTGTAAGATGTATAGTAGAGCACAGGGTAAGACCATCGTTGTCTTTTCTCTCCAAACAGCCTACGTAACACTTTGAACACTATAAAAATTGACTAGTAGTGAGAGAGTTTCTTGGTCAGTTCAAGACTTTTTTCTCCATGTTCCCCAACCAGTCTGCAGTATCTTCAGCAACCAGGTCTTACAACGTATTTATTATAGGTAGAAAAGAGCAACAACAATAGCCCATGTTATTTTAGGTGCTTTTGATCTTCCTGACAAATTAACTTCTAGGGAAATAATGTGTGACTGTCCCTGAAATTTTCATTTAATAACCTTTGTCTTCCAGGAGCAGCATTGTTCACCCATGTGGAGTTCTTCTATTCAAACTTGTTTTTAAAATATATTTTGGTTTCCTTGTGGACTAGTGGTATTTCATAAGGTTTCTTCATATACCCTTACTTTTGCTTTCCCACCCCTGTCCCTGAATTCTCCCATTCCTCTGCCTTCACACCTGCTTAAAATTTGAGGTCACTGTGTTCCGCACATTTATTTCACATTGCATGTGTTCTACTATCCCCTCTTATACTTTTTTGGGCATGGATTGCAAGAATATAGGTTATTCTGTAACTTCTTAACATGAACTTTATGTTGGTAAACATGCTTCTCTTGCCCTCCCATTTTCCCATTCCTATCACTATAAAACCTATTTGAATCTTTATGTCTCAAATATTCCCCATCTCTACTTATGTTTGTCTTCATTTACCATCCCCTATTAATGCTTCCTCCACTAATGGCCTATTTCTAGATTTCTTCATGAAACAATATATAAATATATTTGAAACTAAGATACTCATATGAGAGTGATACACAGAATATTTGTATTTGGGGGCCATGGTTTCATACCCCATATAATCATTTTCCAGTTCTTTTCATTATCCTGAAAATTTAATAATTTTGTCTTACTTACAGTTGAATAAAACTCCATTATATATACATAATTCCATTATATATACCATTTTCATTATCCATTCATAAGGTACTGAACATATAGGTTCATTCCATTTCTTATCTACTATGAATAGGGCAGCAGTGAGCATGGGTGACTAAGCATCTCTGTAGCAAAATAGAAAATCCTTTGGGTTTCTGCCAAGGAATAGTATAGATGGGTCATATGGTAATTCTTACTTCAGTTTTTTGATAAACATCTAGATTAATTGCTTCAGTTTACCCAAAATTAATTCTTCCACTCCATGAGAATAGAAAGCATTTCCATCTTCTGGCATCTTCCTCAACTTCTTTTTTAGGGATCTTAAAATTTTCCTTTAAGGCATTTTCTATTACCCCTATTGAGGGGTGGGTGTTGTAAATAGATGTGTTTCCCAGATATCTTCTTCAGTATATTTGTTATTGATATATAGAAATGTTATAGTTTTGTATTTTTTTAGTTTTGCATCCTTCTACTTTACTAAAAGTATTTGTCATCTCTAAGTGTTTTATTGCATTAACTATTTAGAGACTTACATATAGAGATGTATCTTCTACAATAACAGATATTTTGACTTCTTTTTCTATTTCCTATTGGTATAATGCCTTACAGGAACTCAACTTTTGATTGATTTGTAGTCTTTTGACTATAGTGATAGGCAAGGCAAGATATTGAATATGCTGACTTGAATCCCAGTTCCTGTCATTTCCTAACTCTGTTGCCTCTTAAAAGTTATTTAGATCCTTTAAACCTCCGTTTCTTCTTGCTAATCATAATGCAGATTAAATGATGGAATATGCAAGCACAGCCAAAATGGGGCTTGGAATAAGTAGGCATTACACTAGTGTTGCTTAAGCAAAAATAATGAGATTGTTGCAATTTTATCTACAATGTAAAAGTGCCGCATATCAAATTGATGCAAAATAATACCTAGTCTGTTGTAAGAGATCACGAATGCCCTGATTTTTACCATATGTAGAAACATATTTAGGCAGAATTCTCATTGTTACACAAGATGTAATATTATTATATAATTATTTTTTTTAAAAAAAACCTACCCTTTAACATGCTGGGCACAAAATTTCTCCTAGCATTCAAGTGACTGAGGAGAAGGACTGGGAGTCAGAGACCAGCTGAGTCTACATAGAAAGACCCTGTCTTAAAGAACAATAATCATGCCATACATTTTCTGCAATTACACAAAATTTTAAGCTAAACATAATATATTAATACATAAACACATTTAAATATATAAAAATTAAAAAATAACTAAAATCTAAAGGGAAGTAATAAATTACTGATAGTGGCCAAGTGGGTTGAAGAGATTAGGAGTAATCTAGTTTCATTTTCCTTTCTGTTTTCTAAATCTGCTGCAATTTTGTGGTATTATTCCTCTAACAAATTACAAAATTCAAGTCAATGTAGCATATAAGTTATAATATTAAACAAAAGCACAAAATACAAACTTGGGTTACACCATAGGATTACCACACATTTGGGATCTTTTTTCTCTCTCTCTTTTTTTATTGAAAGTAGATTTTTGCCTCATACAATACATCCTAAACACAGTTTCCCCTTCCTCTACTCCTTCCATCCCCGTTACAACCTCTTTCTCCCCCAGATCCGCTCTGTATCCCTTTCTCTTCAGAAAAGAGAAGGACTCCAAGAAACAACAGTCAAACAGGAAAGAACAAGATACAGTAAGAAAAGACAAAAACCCTCATATCAAGGCTGGACACATTTAGAAATTTTAAGCAGGAAATAAAAAAAGCATAGAAATATATGTTCCAATCAGATTTTATTCTGAAAGATTGATTAAAAGAAGCTTTATCCTTGCTTTAAAGTTAAAAATCTTGGACAATGCTATTTTATTGCTCTTAAAATTTTCAAAATATAGAATATTGATGAAAACTACCTATGAATTTGCAATTTATTCATCAATACAAGAGACAGTAGCACCTTAGATAATGTTCTGAAGATATGGCTGTAATTATATAAAAGGTATTCTCTCTGCAGGTAACATAATATTAGAAAGAAACCTGCTGAACCCCAGTATCAGG
The DNA here is from genome assembly GCF_949786415.1 of Peromyscus eremicus. Classification (NCBI taxonomy): domain Eukaryota; kingdom Metazoa; phylum Chordata; class Mammalia; order Rodentia; family Cricetidae; genus Peromyscus; species Peromyscus eremicus. The sequence continues at coordinate 51,904,617 of NC_081439.1, forward strand.
GTAGTAAGTGAGGCTGTTTTTTTTTTTAATTTTTTTCTCTTGGCAGTGCTGGGGGTCTCTCCCTGCTACAAAAATAATCTACCATTGAACTGCAATTTATTATCTGATATTAAAATGTAAATACTGTTTTTTCAATAAAATAATTGTTTGAAAGATGAAACAGAAATATGGAAAGTAGAAAAATGAAAGGCTACAATAATGTAATCAACCAACCTTTTTTGCATTTTGCAATTATTTTAAAGTATATGCACGCTCAGGAAAGACTGAAATGAAATAAACAGAATAATCAGCTGTGGCTTGTGTTCCAGTTGCAGGGTTTTTCTATTTTGTTCTTTGGATTTCTCTGTACTTTTCCAATTTAACAAATATTTTTAATGAAAAGGTTAAATCAGATAAGATATAATCGACAAGATGTTGGATAGAGCTGAGGTGCAAAGTTCCCTAGTGTGCACTCCAGTTAGAACTTTGAAAGATGAAATGGAAGATCAGAAGTGGCTGACTCACTGATCATTAGCTTGCTGCTGGTGCTTCCACCTAACAAGCTAATTCAGCCAATTCTACTTAGAGTGGAACATTAAGCAAATAATGTCATCTCAAGTCTTTAAATTGTTCCCTGGGTAGAAGACAGGACTGGAAGTGGGTGATGTCTAAAAAATTAACCAGACATTTACCACTCAGTCCCTCAAAAAAAGAGAAAGACTTCAGGCTTAGGAAGGATAAAGCCTCTGCCTAAATCCAGTGCCTGAGACCACCAACAGATCAGTTTGACTACTCTGGGAACATTGAGTGAGTGTGTGATCCTCTTTCAATAGTTCTTTCTGTATCCTGACAGCCTTTTGTTTTGTCATTTGGTTGCCATGGAAGGGTTCTAACAGCTCAGAGTCCCATCTCAGACCAGTCATTCTGTTGACTCCTATTCACAGAGACTCCTGTCTGTTTCCCCTAAATTTCTGGATCTTTTTCCCCTCCCTCTTGAGATTGTTTCTAAATGAAGCTTTTAGAAAGTTTTAACTAAGAGTTTCTCTAGGGTTAAGAATAACATTGCATTATGAATACACTTCAACACCCATTAGTCACCATTCAAGAAAGAAGTAAAGGCTTGGTGGTAGGATTTCATATTACCCTAGTCAGAATGGCCAAGGTTAGTAAAACAAATGACAACAGATGCCAGGAATGTAAAATATTTATTCATTGCTGGTAGTACTGACAGCTGGACTCTATTATCTTACTACAGTGATACTTACCCAAATATATGGAAGTTGAAAATAGCCTATATGTCTGTCAATTGATGAATAATGAAAATATGGTACAGGTACAAAATGGAATATTATTCAGCTGTTAAGAAAAATGCAATTATAAAATTTGCAGGTAAATAAATGGACCTAGGAATAATCTTCCTGATTGAGGTAACCCCACTTAGGAAAACAAATATTGTATATTTTCTCTTATTTGTTGATATTAACTTTCAATATGTGTGTTTCCTTTAGAATATCCACAGAGGATAAACATCTAGTAAAGGATGAGGAGGGGATAAGAATCTTCCACGGAAGGGGAAATAAACTATAGTGTCATGAAGGGATGAAGGACAAATTAGAACAGGAGTTTAAATGAGGTGGAGGATGGGAGGAAAGGGTAGAAGAAACAATATGTGAAGGGATAACTAACACTAAAGGCCATTTGAAATTCCATATGGGAACCTATTACTGTAGAAGCTTACTAAAATATACTCGTGTATAAACGGAGTAACCATATGGTGGGGGTGATGATATACCAAATAGACATAATGCACTACCCAATCCAACCTTCAGTACAAGCAATGAGTTATATTGTTTTGAGTCATTGTCAAAAGTATTTCCTTAGATCACCCCCCCCCAAAATGTTACTGTCTATTGTCAATGTCATTGATTGTCTTCCACAAACTTATGGATGGTAATACTGTATTGCTGAGGACACTACATCTTTTTATCATAGTGCATGGGGAAATTAAAATGACACTCAATTGGAAACTTCACCCTTACTGACTAGTGAGGGGAGATTCTATACATGCTTACCTGGAGGAGAAAAGTAATCATCAATCTCAGCTAACTATGAATCCTGCAAACTACAATAGCAAGCTGTCTTTAACATATGCCCATTGGTGCAATGGTAGCATGAATGCTATGAGAGTAACCAATGACTTTTTAATTGGCTATAAGGTCTACACCATGAGATGGAACCCATAAACAGATGGTCCTGGGGGTAAACCTACTGATACTATTCTGCTGCATGAACACAGCAGTAAAAGAGCTCTTAATGACATACAGCTATATCCATACATCAATGCATTGTTGAAAATTCACCAGGGAAACTTCTTGCAGTAGATAGCAGCTAACACAGAGATCCACAACTGGACAATGTGCAGAATGGGAGACTTTGGAGCACTCACCTACAAATGAGATGTCTTTTACATACCTTTCCTCTTGAAACTTATGGATATATGTAGATGAAGAGGCAAAAAGATTGTAAATGCCAGAGATAGTGTATTATTTTAAGGAAACAGTGTCTTCCAGAAACAACAGGCTGACACATGTATGAACTCAAAGAGTTTGTGACATTATGTACAAAATCTATGCAAGATCAAGCCATTAAAAAATCCCACCATACATCATGGGAAATAGGCACAATGTCTCACCACTAACCACAACGATACTTATAATTGATAGCTACTAGGAGAGGGAAATAAGTTTTCCTCTCCATTTTCTCCTTCTAAACTATCCCCACTCTCTTTCAAATTCATGGCCTTCTTAAAATTATTGCTATTGCAAATATATATATTCCTATTTATAACCTTCTTAGTCCATATAATGTTACCTGTGCATATGTTTCAAGGATGACCATTTTGGGACTGGACAACCAATTGGTATGCTCTTCCCTAGGTAAGACACCTCCCTACTCCCAACTTTCCTAAGTTGCCTATAGTTATTTACATGAAGTTGAGGCATCATGAGTTTTTTTCTGTCCATGTTGACACGTCCATTGTTGTCATCCTTGTTCAGCTCAAATTTGGTCAGTGATGTTGTTTAGACTTTAATGGGTATACATTCTGACATTACTTGGAGACAGAATCTCACAGCAAACTCCCTGATTCCCTGGCTCTGATAACAATTCTGCACCACCTTCTGCAATGTTCCACAGTCCTTAGAAGTGGGAATATTTTATAGGTGTATCCATTGGGACTAGGCCCTATAACTCTGCATTTTGATTAGTTGTGGTTTTCTGTAGTGGCCTCTATCTGTTGCAAATATGACTTCCCTTGATGAGGAGTGAAGATTAAACTTACCTGTGGGTATAAGGACAAATGATTATAGATTGTTGTAAGAGATTATGCTTGCTTCGCAATTAGAGGTTATGGATACTCCTTCAGTAGCCATGACTAAGAGGAATGGTTTTTCTCTTGTTGAGCTGGTTTTAAGTCCAATTAACAAGCTGTGGGTTACCTCCAAAGTAAGCATGCCACTGCCATACACTTGAGGTTATCCTGCCATGCTGGTCATTGATATGCTTCATAGGTGTCATAGCTGGGTAGGACTGTTCACTACCTCTGTCATTTGGAAGAGTTTATGGAAACTTCTGGTCTCATGGAAGCTAAGCCACAGGGATGTGGAATTCAGGCCACTCCTAGATCAGATGCCTCTGGGCCCTATTTCTGAAGTGTGTGGCGCAATTAGCAATAGGGACTTACCTTCTACTTCTGGGGAGCTACCAAGGGGAATATCACTAAGCTACATGTTTTCAAGGTCGCTTCAACAACCCTGGCCAACAACTCAAAAAAGATCTTCTCACGCTTATTATGCCTAAAAAAACCACAAGAATCATACTATTAACTATTTACCTAATTTAAAAAAATAGAATACATGTAAAACTGTATATAAACACACATATGTAATTTTAATAAACTTTTCTTATCTGGGCTGATGGTACTCTCTCCAGGAGCCTAAGACTTCCCAACAAAATTTGCAAATACTACATATGTTGTTTGTTTGAGAAAGAGAAAGATCATAAAGTCCCCTTTCTTTAAGGGGAAGTGGGAAGATCTGGGGGGAGTTGGGGTAGGAGAAATATAATCAATGTATATTCTACAAAATTCTTAAAATGCAAATATAAAAAAGGATAAATGTATAAGAAAAAGAAGTATACTATGGAGCTGGTGTTCTTGTGGGACTCCTCACAGTGGTAGTGTGAGGTGTCTCTGACTCTTTTATCTGCTTTTGGGAACATTTTCCTCCTACTAGGACTCATCCAGACTTAAAATGAGGGTTTGTACCTAGTCTTATTGGAACTTTTTATGACATATTCAGTTGATAGCCCTGGGAAGCCAATTCTTTTCTGAAGGGAATTGGAAGAAGTGTAGATCTGGGGGAGAGAGGAGATAAGGGGGTTGGGAAGAGTGGAGGAAGGGGAGATTGTGATTGGGATGTAATGTTCAATGAGAAAAGAAAGATTAAAAATCATAGAGCTTGGGATGTTGGTAAGTAGTAGAATGATTGTCTAGTTTATACTAGGTTCCATTCCAAGCACTTTCAAGCAAACAGACAAATATATATAATATATATTTATATATAATATTATATATTATATAAATATATTATATAATATATAATATAATTATAATTATATAATATATATAATATATAATAATATATAAAATATATATACTTAAAACCAGCTCAAAAAGAGAAAATATATATATATATCCATATATATATATATATATATATATAATGAAAAAAGAAGGAAGGAAGGAAGGAAGGAAGGAAGGAAGGAAGGAAGGAAGGAAGGAAAGAAGTAAAATGAAGTAATAAAGTAAGCCACATGTCCTGAGAGAAGTGGGGAGCTGTACAAGTTGAGGAGGAGGCAGCAGAAGTGACAGCAGTTGTTTACTAGCCAGAAATCTATAGATAATGAATCAGTTTCCCATGAAATACCAGCTTGTTATTGCCTATAACCATTCTCTAGATATTTGGAGAACTCGATTTCTCTTCTTCTGTGTCCACTCTAAAGATATTAGAAAAGGATACACCAGACAGACCAAGTGGGTTCCATTCCATACCATTATGTAATAAATAGAACAAGGGCAGCTCAGAGGCTCAGTGTATTATTCTGGACATGAAAATGGAGAACATACTTTGGTGGGTCTGAGTAGGAGATAGGGGTAAGAAGTTACAATCTGTCCCTTAAAGCCCAGAAAAGTCACTGGACCAAGTTCTTCCACCCTTACCATAAGAAGAGGTCATAATTTTCTACATTTTTAGTTAAGAAATATTGTGAGACAATAAATGCTAAATGAAAATTCATCTCTTTTGACTTAGTAATTTATATCATCTGATTCCCTTTTCAATACCACAGGGAAATATATGTCCTTGTAAGCTAAATGTTTTTAAATTCAGTATATTTTTCTCCAAATTGAAAGATATTACAGCTTCACTGATGAAATGTAGTGGGTAGAAACAAACCCCTTTTTCTAAACTTCTCCTCATGAGATATAGATTTGTATAACTTTTTCACTATTGCTGTAAAACTATGTAATTTATGCAATAACACTGCTAAAAACCTTGTTTTTATAAAAGAAAAGAATAATTACAAAGTCAAACTGCAAGAAGGAACTGTATGACTAATGGTGAACAAATCAATAAATAAATCCAATAAATTTAGTTTGGTCTACATAATAGGTCAACTGGCTTATTTAAACTTGGTCTTACTAATAGACAGTTTTCTATGTATCATATTGTGATTCTATAAGGCATCAACTGACACTGTTCAGTGGTAGAAAATAAGATAGCAACTGTGTTCACCATCATATCCAATGTTTACCTTCAGTGCTTTGTATAGAATAATTGTTTACCACTTCAAACTATAACTTGAAATAAACTTTAAAGATAAGATAGGCCAGACAATCCCTTTATTAAAGAGATAAAGCTTCTGAAAGTACACAATATGACAAAAAATTAGGATCAGGAGGGGAATGCTTTTCTATACTTCAGCTACTGATGAGACTTCCACACACATCACAGTGGCTATAACTACATGATGTTCTTTTTAAAATATTGTTTAATATAACAGTGTTTTGAGACATAGCAGGGCAGTTGCATTATGAACACACAGTAGTTGTGATAGCATCAACAAGATGTGTACAAATTGAAGCTTGACAAAATTCCAGCATGGAGGGGAAAGTGCATGGAATCCCTGTCCTAGCTGAGGACTGATGTTGGGAAAGCAAGAATGTCTTTTTTTCAAGGTTGTAGCTTCTGGCAGGTTGACTATGCTCCAATAGAAGGCCACAGATCCAGTATATGGGCAGCACAAATTACATTTGATGAGTTAAAAAAATAGGACACAAAATTCGATGGGTAAGAAAAGAAAAGAAGGTAGATATGAGAGGAGTTGAGGAAGGGGGTGAATATATTCAAAATACATTGTGTGGAATTCTTATACAACCAATTATAAACATAAAAAAGTAAAAGATTTTTCATTATATGTTAATAGTCAGATATTATAAAACTGAAGAACAAATGTCCCACTTATTTATATCAGAGCACTGGCATAACTATCACACCTATTATTTATTTGATAACTGTGTACTGACCACTTGCCAAGTTCCAGGCAGTAAGCAGTGCTCTGGAGGTGCAAAAATCAATGCAATTTAATCTATGATTCAGGAAGTTTAAAATTTAGAAAGGAAAATATTAATCAATACACAGTTATTATGTGACACGGTAAGAGCTATGGCAGTTATCTTTACCTTAGGATATTTCAGAGTAGAAACTACAAAAGTTGAAACACCTATAATGGCAACTAATCATATTTAACTGAAAAAGGAGACAGAATAAAGTGTGGTGTGTGTGTGTGTGTGTGTGTGTGTGTGTGTGTGTGTGTGTGTGTAATATGAAAGACACTTCAATCTTTTTGTAAGATCAAACTCTAGAAGAGAAACCATATATAAAGTGAAAGCAAACTGCTGGGATATGATAGACAGAGCTCTCTAAAGATGTCAGTGTATAGATTTGGTAATTATTACCCAATTAGTGGCCTAGAAGTTTGTTTCTTTTACCAAATTATTTAGTATAGTTTCAAGCATGTGACAAGAATGAACCAGTACCTTTTGAAAAAACATTTGTATAGTTGAATGGCTTATATTTCTTCAATAGAAACTTGCAAACTTTAATTTTACATTAAAAGAGTAAATACAATATTTATAGCAGTTATGGAGTACTTGCTATGTATGGGCAATGTAGTTTTAAGAATATTATTTATTCCTCAAAACACCATAAATAAATACTACTATTAATATTTTAATTTAAAATGGTGAAATTGAAGTATAGATTGTGTTATATCAAACTATTTCTGTTTATGCAATTTTAAAATTATTTAATATTAAGAATTTCATGGTTTAACCCATTTGCTGTCTCATATGCTAGCACACACAAACTCAAGCATGAGCACACACACACACACACACACACACACACACACACACACACACACAGGTGAAATTTGAACCTTAGCATTTTGCTGTGGGATGTCACTCTGTATGCTGTGAATGTGTGTTACTCTGATTGGTTGATAATTAAACACTGATTGGCCAGTAGCCAGGTTGGAAATATAGGTGGAGTGAGCAGAGGAGAATGCTAGGAAGAGGAAGGCTGAGTCAGGAGTCACCAGCCAGACGCAGAGGAAGCAAGATGACAAGGCAGAACTGAGAAAAGTTACCAAGCCACATGGCTAAACATACATAAGAATTATGGGTTAATTTAAGTGTAAGAGCTAGTCAGTAATAAGCCTGAGCTAATGGTTGAGCAGTTATAACAATATTAAGCCTCTGTGTGATTATTTTATAACAAGCTGTGGGACTGTGGGTGAGATATTTGTCCAGACCACAGGACAGGCAGGACACAGGAAATGTTTGTACTACAAATGGCACCCAATGTGGGGCTCTCGAATTTCCATAAGGCCTAAAAGAGTTTAAAAGGGCTTCTAAACACACAATAACAGAGTGAAAAACAGATTCTACTTCATGTCTCATGTGGGTCAAGATATAGAGATGCCAAGGTACAGAGATGCTATGGCATGAGGACTTGAGCTACACTATGGTAGGTTCACAGTGTTTGGGCTTGAGTGCAGCATAGCAGATTCATGCCACTGTACACAGAAGCATCTACAAGCCACACAGCATGGTGCATGGTGGATTTAGCCTTTGCTGTTACAGACCAAAAAAAAAAAAAGGTTTCTGGGCTACACACTGCTTTAATGGAGGCATACACCCACTGCTTCTGAGAGTTGGTAGTACACATGGCTTCCAGAGCCAGAGCTGGCAGTAAATATACCACTGCCCTGTTGGAAAGCTGAGGTGGGTGGATCTAGCAGCCAAAGCTGCCATTTCAATACTCGTAATACTGAAGTTTAAAGCAATAGATTCACAATAAAACAGATTGAGATGAAATAAACCTCAAAACGGTTTACAATATGTATAAAAATATACATAGGCTTGGAAGAGAGAGGAAAAGGAATATAGACGTAAAGAAATAGAAAGTTTCAAAAAATAAAGTCTTTAAAGAGAAAGTAAAAGCAATATAAAAAATAAGCCATGTAAAGATGGAAATCACACAGAGAGTCTGGATTATACTGTCTTTGGGATTTTTAACTACAGAGAGACATTTGATTGTAAAGGCTGCTCAGTTAAACCAATACGTATAGTTTAAAGGTATTTTGACTTCAAAATGTGAATCTAAGGATATGTTGCTTTGGAAAAGAGGCTCTGCTTTTGTTTCCACTGGAAGCAAGAGGCTATGGATTTGTTCCAGGTTAAAAAGGATCAGATTTGATCAAGCCAGACCTGCTGAACTAACAGATGGTACCTATCAACAAAGGTTATAGCTGGTCTTCCCAGGACTTGATCATTACCTCGAATTTTCTCACGATCCCCATAAGACTACCAGTGTCCTCTATCAGCAAGAAGTAGCCTAGAAAACTATACCTACATTCCCAAAAAATGGATTATGGATATTTGTCTTTATTTAGGTTGTTGGTTACAAATTGTTATTGGTCATAGTCAATCTCTTTCTAAAAGAAGAAATGGGAATATGATACAGATATATAGGATACGGATATGAGGGGATAAAAGGGTAGACTATTGAATCTACTTTTTTTTACTAATACTTTCTTTTTTTATTTTACAATACAATTCAGTTCTACATATCAGCCACGGATTCCCTTGTTCCCCCCCCCCGTCCCCCTCACCTTCCCCCCAGCCCACCCCCTATTCCCACCTCCTCCAGGGCAAAGCCTTCCCCACAGACTGAGATCAACCTGGTAGACTCACTCCAGGCAGGTCCAGTCCCCTCCTCCCAGGCCGAGGCAAGTGATCCTGCATAAGCCCCAGGCTTCAAACAACCAACTCATGCAATGAGCACAGGACCCGGTCTCACTGCCTAGATGCCTCCCAAACAGATCAAGCCAATCAACTGTCTCACCCATTCAGAGGGCCTGATCCAGTTGGGGGCCCCTCAGTTCATAGTTCATGTGTTTCCATTCGTTTGGCTATTTGTCCCTGTGCTTTATCCAACCTTGGTCTCAACAATTCTCGCTCATATAAACCCTCCTCTTTCTCACTAATTGGACTCCCAGAGCTCCACCTGGGGCCTAGCCATGGATCTCTGCATCCAGATCCCTCAGTTGTTGGATGGGGTTTCTAGCATGACAATTAGGGTGTTTGGCCATCCTATCACCAGAGTAGGTTAGTTCGGGCTGTCTCTCGACCATTGCCAGCAGTCTGTTGTGTGGGTATCTTTGTGGATTTCTGTGGGCCTCTCTAACACTTTGCTTCTTCCTATTCTTATGTGGTCTTCATTTACCATGGTCTCCTATTCCTTATTTTCCCTCTCTGTTGTTGATCCAGCTGGGATCTCCCGCTCCCCCAAGCTCTCTTTCCCTCAACCCTCGCCCTTCATTATCTACTTTTAAAGAACAAAAACTTGCTTAAAATATTTTACATTGGTATATATTTTAGTATATTGATATAAATTTAAAGTTAATTTTGTTATACTCTATGTATATTTCTACTCTTGTTTAAGGTATTATGTTTGTGCAGCTCATTTAAATTGTAATGGATAATTAAGAAATACAGATTAATAAAAATTAGTCTTCTATGATAGTTAAACTTATCATCATGTTGTTTTCTAGGTATGCATAGATATAATTCACTTAGGTAGGTAATCTTCAAGCACTTCAAAGACCTACAGAATACAGCATTTAAAATGTTTTTAAAACTTAGACTTTCTGGACAGTGAGACATGACTATTCCTGGCAGCACTGATTTACTTCAAAGAAAAAGATGGGCATCGAAGCCTCCATATGGAGTTTATCTTCTTCTTGGTAAAAGTTAGCCATTTGGGCAAGTAATTGCTCTTGCCAGGACTGCTGATAATGTGTCATATAAACTAGACAAACAGGACTCACAGGCAGGTGATCATGGAACTTTGCAAGATGAAATGGTCCTTCAGGTTACTGCTTCACAAACGAAACTGCCAGGCATTCTACAGGGCACAGAGAAAAGTGACTGAGAGACTCTAGGCCTATGGGCTGAAGACGGATGCCCCAACATTGCAGAGGAACTTTGGATGACTGTCCAGGCAGGCAACTGTCTTTGTCATTCTAGATTTTTGGAAGTCGCTTCCAATGCTCTTCCTATTTACTTAGGTAATATTATATCCTTCTGGACTCTTTGATGCAGTTGAAGACTAGATAGCTATAATTTTCATTTTTTATGATAAAAGATAAATTAGATACAAAACTTTAGACTCATAAATAAAGTATAGATAGAATATTTTCTTTAATTTTGCCAAATACAAATAGACTAGATATTGTAATTGTAATTCCTGCTTGATAACTGTTGTATTATATGTTATTTTACTATGTTAAAGTGAAAACTTTCCTTTTTGATTAGAGAGAAAGGGAGAAGTGCTGTGGGATGTCGCTCTATATGCTGTGAATGAATGTTATTCTGCTTGGTTGATAAATAAAATGCTGATTGCCCAGTAGCCAGGCAGGAAGTATAGGCAGGGTAAGCAGACAAGGAGAATTCTGCAAAGAGGAAGGACTGTGTCAGGAGTCACCAACCAGGTGCAGAGGAAGCAAGATGACAGGGCAGAACTGAGAAAAGTTACCAAGCCATGTGGCTAAACATAGATAAGAATTATGGGTTAATTTAAGTGTAAGAGCTAGTCAGTAATAAGCCTGAGCTAATGGTCAAGCAGTTATAAATAATATTAAGCCTCTGTGTGATTATTTTATAAAAGGCTATGGGACTATGGGTGAAAAATTTGTCCCTACTGTGAGCCAAGCAGGACACAGGAAATATTCTGACTACAGCACATAGCTTCTAAAACCCATGTACTAACCAGGATTAGTATTCATATTTTTTCTAGGCATTCACAATATCATTTTTCTAAACTATAGGATTTGAGTCAAGTAGTTAATATCAGACCCAAACTCAATACCACTTTAAGGGGAGGGTCATCTTATAATTTATTGAAGTGTAGTGATCTGAAAGAAATGTAGCTTCCTGATAATTTGTGAAATGTACTTTAGACAAAGAATCTCAGATAAAGTAAGCAGCCAGACAAGTTTTCTAAGGGGAAATAATAAGGAGGAAAGAGGAAACATAGTAAAAGAACTACAGAACTGGAAATAAGAATAGCCTTGGTGTGTTTGAATACAGGAAATAAGAAACTTACAGGTTAGTTTAAAAAGGAGCCATGGTGTTGGACAATAGGAGTACTAACCAGTTGGTTTGACTATAATGGAATTTCTTAGTTAAGGTTTCTATTCCTGTGATTAAAAGGTAACTTCATGAGAAAACAGTTTATTTCATTTTACACTTCCAGATAACAGTCTATTGCTGAGGGAAGTCATGGAAGGAACTCAAGGTAGCAAACTGGAGGCAAGAACTGAATCAGAAGCCATAGAGGAGCACTTCTTACTGAAGTGTTTACTTTCTCTTCATGGATTTGCTCATCATGCTTTCTTATACCATCCAGTAGCAATCCCTACAGTGGACTTGGCCCTCCCACATCAATGACTACTTAACAAAATTCCTCACATGTTTGCCTTCATTCTAATCTTATGGAGGCATTTTCGAAGTTCCATCATCTCAGATAAATTTAGCTTGTATCAAGTTGGAAAAAAGGGCTTAAACTCATAATAGATTGAATACATTGCATGATAGCTCATTGAAGAAGAAAAAATAATTATAGAAGGAATAAGGTCGTAGAAAGTAGGGTTAGTACCAAGCTTTCTATTATTCCTTTTGTCCAGGAGTTAAATAAGTTTAAATTTAACTTCTATATGATGAAGGGTAAATTTCTGTAAGTGCTTTACTTCATATATACAATTAATGGGTTAAGTAATATATTCTTCAAGGTTTCCCCCAGTACCAGAATACATTTTATCCTTCATTCATTTATGTATTCATTATTAATTGAAAATGTATGTTGGGCATTGTACTTCGCTTCCTGATCCTGTAAGAAACACTGTGACTAAGAGCAACATGGGAAGGAAAAGGGTTTATTTCAGTTCACAGGTTACAATCTGCCATTAACAGAAATCAGGGCAGGAGCCTAAGACACGAGACTGAAGGCTAGAACTGAAGATAGACCTGGGAGAAATGCTGCTTACTTACTCTCATTCTCACATACAGGTACCTTTGTTACACAGGCAAAGCCTACCAGCCTGAGGGATGGTATCACCCACAGTGGATTGGGCACTCCTATATCAATTCCTAATCAAGATAATGCCCAACAAACAACCCCACAGGCCAAGTTAAAGGAGGCAATTCTTCAGTTAAGGTTCCTTCCTACCAATTGTACAAGTTGACAATAACACTAACCAGGAAAGTGTTGTACAATATTACTTTAACTATGTAAAGATGTATTACATTTTTTTTTATGTTACAGAGTATTACTTTAGCTATGTAGAGGTGCATTATTATATTTATCTATGCTGCATTTAACTATGTAAAGATGTGTTCATTTTATTTATGTTGTATTTGTTTAAGTATGTAAAGATGTGTTGCTGTTTTACCTTACCTGTCTAAGGTACCTGACTGGTCTAATAAAAAGCTGAATCATCAATACCTAGACAGTAGAAGTAATGGTGGGACCAGAGGGCAGAGACAATAAGTAGATAAGAGAAAGGAGAAGAGAATGAGGGAGAAAGAGAGGGAGACACCTGGGGCCAGCCAGGCAGGTGCCAGACAGACAGACATGGAGTAGAACATACAGAATGAAAGAAAGGTAAAAAGCCCTGAGGCAAAACATAAAGAGAGACAGGTGAGATTAAATTATAACAGCTAGTGGGGAAATCAAAAGCTAAGGCCAAGCATTTGTAACTAATATTAAGTCTCCATGTCTTTATTTGAGAGATGGTTGGTGGCCTCAAAGAAAGCCTGCTATAGAAAAATTCAGTGTTAGGCTCTAGAGATATAGTAATGGGTGGAACATACATTTTGGAGAGTGAGGTATGTGAGAAATAGGGAGAAGATGGGTACACTTGGAAAGCAGTCAATATTATGGAACAAATACCATATTATATGACGAAAGTATAATGCAAGTATTGTCATCCCTACTTGCTGTGATTTATCCTTGAAAGTGTCATACAAATGAAGAGATATTTTATCTGCATGTCATACACATCAAGAACATGAGACAGAAATATATTCTGTAAGACAATTTGTGTGAGGAGACGAGACAGAGAAAATAATGTTTGCAGTCATCACAGTATCAAAAATGTGGGCACTGGGTGACTTTAAGCCTGAAATGCAGAGCTGAGATAATGGAAAACTATGGATGCTAATGAGGCCATTCTCTTCTTTAGTGTAAAATTATTTTTACTCTGGAATGATGACTTGCTTTCAGAACCTCAGTCCATATGGCCAACATTGAAGAAATTATTTCTTAGGACTGTAGGTAGTATAGTGATAACAAGACAAGTAAATGCTGAACTATCAAGAAATAAATGCAACAAAGAGTTCAATAGCTACATGACAAAAAAATCAAAATTTTACTAATGAACATAGAAGAGAATCTAAATAAATATAAAGTGTGTTATTTGTTCTTGGATGAGAAGACTCAGTTCTGTAATGATGTCTCACAAAGATCCACTGAATGTTTCTTTAAAACAACTTATACTGAACTTAATCTGTATTTAATAAGCATAACTGGATATATTGTGTATATATGTGTATACATATAAATTGTGCAATTAATATACACTGTGTCTAATTCTAAAGTTTATGGGAAAATAATCATTGTATTTATAAAACTGAAATGTATTAGTTTGCTAGTGCTCCAACAATTCTGCAAAATAAGTAGTTTCAAAACCTTGTCTCTCTTGAAACTCCAACATTAATTTTCACTGATGTGGAACACTGAGTCAGCAATTATCCTGGTCTTAGCTTTAAGTTGTAGCTTGAGTACATGTCTTCTCCATGTGACCTCTTTTGCTTTGATGTCAGTCCTGTCTAGGTTATAGCCTCTTCATAGTGACTCACAAGAACAAAATATGGCAAACAAAACTACACAATTGCATTTACAATTAGAGTTAAAGTCACTGATTACAGTATATCCTCCATCATTCCACTGTCCAAATAAGTCATATAGTCAAACACAACATTAAATAATAATACTCTGTCTAGTAAGTGATATTACAAACTTACATTGTAAACTGTGTAAACAATTGCAAAACAAGGAAAGACTATAAAATTAGAAACAATAATTCAAACTACTATAAAAACTGACAGAACACAATCTGCATGTAATATTAGAGCATATTAAGTTATGATAGTAATATATTTGTAGACTTGTTCACACAGTCATGGAAATCAGTGACAGGTCCATATGTGTATAAAAATCAGTACATGAGTATGTCGATGGCTCAGTCAGAGTCCTCTGTGTCTGACAAAAACACCTGATGAAGAAGAACTTAGGCTGGAAAGTGAGTTAGTAGCAGGGCTTCAGGAAATGCATTAAATCATCTGACAAGAGAATGAAATCAGGAAATGGGGAAGAAGGAAAAAAATAACTTTTCAGAAGTTAGTTCTCTTCTATCTTTATGTGGGTCTATTGATTAAACTCACATCATTATGCACACATGGTATGTATTTTTACCAAGTAAGCCACTTCACCTCCTCATTTTGGGGGATTTTTTTTTTTTAGTTTTTACTTAGAAGTATCAAGCCATAGTTTAATTTTTTGGTTTTTGTTGAAAATATTTTTTCATACAGTATAATCTGATCATGGTTTCCTCTCCCTCAACTCTTCCCAGATTCTCCCCACATCTTCACCCATTTAACTCCATGCCTAATTTCAGAGACAATGGGAGGAAACTAATTCTCCTCTTCACTTATTACATGAAAATGATCAATTGACATGTGAGAAATAAACCTCTAGTATCATGATAATAAAAAGCATGGTTTTGTTTTCAACATCATCATCATCATCATCATTGTCATCATCATCATCATCACTT
This sequence comes from Peromyscus eremicus, assembly GCF_949786415.1. Taxonomy (NCBI): domain Eukaryota; kingdom Metazoa; phylum Chordata; class Mammalia; order Rodentia; family Cricetidae; genus Peromyscus; species Peromyscus eremicus. The sequence goes on from NC_081439.1 coordinate 51,920,175, forward strand.
AATGGAAAATCGCTAAAAAGCAAAACTAGGAAACCTGTATGGGAAGAATATCAAATAAATTTAAAATCTATGAGATGATTCTTAACCTTATATATTTAAATATAAATTTAATTGGGGAAATTTAAATATACTAGGTTTAAATTTAAATTTAAAACAACTAAAATTAAACTTAAATTCAGATATTCACCCACTATCAGATATAGAGTTGGTAAATCATGGAAATCAGCATAGTAACTTAGGCATTTTGCAGCTAGCAAAGAAGCACTACACCAGATGAAAACCAGATTGCCAGGTTTGAATCACAGTTCTGTTTTTTACTGCTCTAGAGAAATCATTTAAAGTCTGTGTAAATTTAAGTTGCTATATATACATATATATATATGTATATATATATATACATATATATATGTATATATATATATATATATATAAAGAATCGATAATGCTACTTGAAAAATCATACATATTACAGGTGGCTGTTATCATTGAAATTGTTATAACTCATAAATTTGAATCTCAAATTTTTAGGTGAAGTATGGAAAGACACTGCTGAAGTGAGTAAAGAGAAGGAAACTATTTTCTAATAAATTTTGGAAATAAAGGTTAGATGTTATATAATATTTTCAAAATTCAGTGAAAGGATATTTTTGATTTTCATTAAAATTTATATTTATGGTTTTTTTTTTGTTGTTGTTTTCTGTGTGTGTACAGATATGTTGAAATCAATGAACAACTTTGTGGAATCCCAGGTATTGAACTCAGCTCATAAGAGTTGTTCGGTGACACCTCTATCCAGTGACCCTGAGTGTCATTTTATAGACAAGGAGAAATTTAGTTTCTGAAAATGAAGTCAATGATACTTGCTTAAGGCAAAGAGTTGGGATAGTAATACAAACCTATCTAACAACTGATGCCATGCTGTTACAACATGCTCTTTCAAATGGGATATGGAAGGGCATAGGAAGAAGAGGCTATTAGATCTATGAACCAATTGGTGATGAAACAATATACTCAAATCTGAGTAGTTGTAAGATATTGTTGAGTTTTTTAATTCATGAATGTGATGCATCTCTCTATTCAGAGTTTCTTGGTTTATTTGTCTTTAATTTACTGTTCTCCCTTAGTGTGGTGGCTTGATCTTGAGTTCTACGTTGAATAAGAATGGATATTCTTGTTTATTTGAGGGAAGAAGCAGTTTTTCATCATATAGTGTGGTGTTAATGACAAAATTTTTTAAATATTGTTTATAAAAATGAGGGAATGTATAGAAAGTTGGATGAAAGTTTTAATTTTGAATAGGTAATAGATTTTATTAAATTTCTTTTCTTTATAATTGATAGAAATCTATTGATTTTTATTCTTTAGCCTGTTGATATATTTCACTTATTTAATTTTGAACATGAATCAATCTAGCAAACACACAAGACACAACATTTGATCACATTATATTTTTGATAGTGGATAGAAATGGAAGCTTAATTTTGTATTGTATCCTACTGATATTATCCTTGGGAAGATAAGAGAATACTGATTACTTGCTTCACATAAAAATAGAGCTCTGCTCACCATTCACCACACTCGCATGGTTCTGGAAAGAAATCAGGCCACTCACTGCTTGATTCAGGATGGAAGATCAGTTTCTTGTTTGTCACAGCTGATACTATCCAGCTAGGAACTCTGATCATTGCTTACAGTTTTAAAAAACAGCTGGGAGTTAGAATTAGAAACTGAATGACATAACAAAGGGAGTGTTGGATAAAAATAACTATAACAGCAACAACTAGAACAATAATAACAATAAATTTTTCTGATCGGTTTTCCATTGGGGCCTGTAAGAATGAGATAAGCACATCTTTCACTGATGTGTGGACGAAATATGATATAGACCACAAAATTTTTTGCTGCTATTAGGCTACCCTTCTCTAGTTTCTTTGATTTGGGAGAACATACTTCTAGATTATTTTCTGTTATCTTGTCCTCATAAGCAATTGTGGATTGAAGGCTTCCCAAGTGTCCTATGTTGATATGTTAGAAATAAAAATGAAGTACGTGAAACTTACCAATTTCAAGTCCCAATATATCTAGGGAATCTTTGCATTTTACAGGATATTCTTAGTGAGCTAGTTTTGTAATGTCTCCATATTTCAACGGTGAGAACAAAGACCTGAGTGAAACACTGCCAGTCCATTTGGGCAAAATTAGAGACATTCACATTTACTGGACTTTAATTTGGGTGTAAGGCCATAGAGCATGCTTCTTAAAAATAAAGGCATAAAATGCCTTAGAATAGACCCATATCATTATTTGGGGTATTGTTTGATACATGGTCTCACTCTTGCATGCATTTTAGAGCTAACAGAACTATATTTGAGATCCAGCCCTGCCACTTACAAAAATAAGGAGCCATTATTAACATTATTCTCTCTTTCTCTCTCTCTCTCTCTCTCTCTCTCTCTCTCTCTCTCTCTCTCTCTCTCTCTCTCTCTCTCTCTCTCTCTCTCTCCTCTCCCTCTCCCTCTCCCTCTCCCTCTCCCTCTCCCTCTCCCTTTCTCCCTCTTCTGCAACGCTTGATCCTCCAGTTCCAGCTTCCCCATCCATCTATCTATAACTATGTTTTCTACTTTCTTTTCCTAACAAGATCTATCTCTCCCCCAAAATCCCTTACTCGATACCAAACTTCTGTGGTTCTATGGATTATAGCTTGGCTATCATTGACTTAACCTTATCCTTATATAAGCAACTACATACCTATATATTTGTCTTTCTGAGTATGAGTTAACTCAGTCAGGATGACCTTTTTCTAGTTCTATTCATTTAACTGTGACTTTCTTTTCTTTTCTTTTTTTAATGGCTGACTAATACTACATTGTGTAAATGCACTACATTTTCTTATCCATTCTTCTGTTGAGGGACATCTAGGTTGTTTCCAATTACTGGATATTACGAATGGAGCATCAACAAATATGGTTGAGTCTCTGTGATAGGATAAAGTATATTTTGGGTATATGTCCAAGAGTTATATAGCTGGATCTTGAGGTAGATCAATTCCTACCTTCATGAGGAACCATCACACTGATTTCCAGAGTGGTTGTATAAATTTGCAGTCCCTTCCAGTAAGAGATGATCATTCCCCTTACTCAACATTGTTGCCAGCATGAGCTCTCACTTGTTTTATTGATTGTAGATATTCTGACTGGTGTAAGATGAAATCACAAAGTAGTTTTGATTTGCCTTTCATTGATGGCTAAGGATGTTAAGCATTTATTTCATGGTTTCTCAGCAATTTGAGTTTCCTCTTTTGAGAATTCCATTTAAAACTGTATCCTATTTTTAATTGGGTTACTTGTTTTTCTGATTTCCAGATTTTGTACTTTGTATATTTCAGATATTCACCCTCTATCAGATATAGAGTTGGTAAAAAAAATATTTTTCCATTCTGCAGGCTGAGGTTTGGTCTGAATGATGGCATCTTTGCCATGCAGAAGCTTCTCAGTTTCATGAGGTCCCATTTATTGTTATCTCAGTGCCTGTGCCAACAGTGTTCCATTCAGAAAGTCTTTTTGTGTGTCATTGAGTTCAAGATTATTCTCCACTCTCTCTTTTACCAGATTCACGTATACAGTCTTTGGTGAATTTGGAATTCAGTTTTGTGCAGGGTGATAAATACAAATCTGTTGGGATTCTTCTAAGTACAACCATCCAGTTTGACCAGCATCATTTGTTGAAGATGCTATCTTTCTTCCAGTGGGTATTCCTGGATGTCTATTGGTGTATGGATTTTTATCTTGGTCTACAATTCGTTTCTATTGATCAACATGTCTGTTTTTGTGTCAATACCATGCAGTTTTTATTACTATAGCTCTGTAGTACAATTTTGAAGTCAGGAATGGTGATACCTCCAGCAGTTCTTTTAGTATTCGGGTTTTTTTTTTTTTAGCTATACTCCATTTTTGTTGTTATTGTTGTTGTTGTTTGCTTGTTTTGTGTGTGTGTGTGTGTGTGTGTTTCCATATGAAGTAAAAAAAAAGTCCTTTCAAGATCTGTGAAGAATTTTGCTGGAGTTTTGCTGGGATTGCATTGAATCTCTAGGTTGCTTTTGGTAGGATGGCCATTTCACAATATTATTTTTTCCTATCCATGAGAATGTGAGAACTTCCTGTCTTCAATTTTTTCTTCAACATTTTAAAGTGTTTATTATATGAGTCTTTTATTTGTTTGGTTAGAGTTACCCCTAGGTATTTTATATTATTTGAGGTTATTGTAAAAGCTCTTGTTTCTCTGATTTCTTTCTCAGTCCATTTGCAATTTGTATGTAGGAAGGCTGCTTATTTTTTTGTAAGTTAATTTTGTATCCAGTTATGTTGCTGAAAGTGTGTGTTAACTGTAGTAATTTCACAGTGAAATTTTGAGTCACTTAGGTATACTATCATATCATCTGCAAATAAATGTACTTTTACTTCTTCCCTTCCTATTTGTATCTGCTTGATCTCCTTCAGCTGTCTTACAGCTCTAGCATAGACTTCAAGTACTTATTGAATTCATATAGAAGGAATGAATAATCTTGTATTGTTCTTGATTTTACTAGAAGTACATTGAGTTTCTCCTCATTTAAGTTGATATTGGCTATGAACTTGTTGTAAATTGCCTTTATTATGTTGAGGTGTATCCCTTGTATCCATAATCTCTCCAGGATTTTTATAGTGAAGTGGTTTTATATTTTGTCAAGCGCCTTCACTATGTCTACTGAAATGATCATATGGATTTTATCTTTCAGTTTTTAATATGGTGGTTTACATATATTGATTTCCATATGTTGAACCACCCCTGCTTCTCTGAGATGAAGTCTACTTGATCATGGTGGATGATCGTTTTTATGTGTTCTTACATTCTGTTTGCAAATATTTTATTGAGAAATTTTACATCTACGTTCATAATGGAAATGGGAGGTAATATGGGGAAAGAGGTAAAATTAAGAACCATTTGAAGGGTAGTATGGAAACCTAATGAAGCAGAAGCTTTCTAAAATATATACATGTATGAAGGCAATATGAGTGAAATCTCCAAATAATGGTGGAGACAGAGCCCCAACTAGCCATCTCTTGTCACCAAATGAAGCTTCCAGTACCCAGGATTAGTTTGCATGTATCTGAGTTATTGGCTAAAGTGGTCTCATGGGAGCCCCCAAACAACCCAGGCTATTGTCAAGACTATAGGTTGCCCTCCACAAACTGATGGCAGGCACCAATGCTGAAGACAATACCTGCACAACTTATTGAACATGGAGACATTGATCTGGTGACTACAAAGAGCCTTCACCCATATGTTCTAACATCTTTGGTAAAGGAAGGTATTCTGCATGCTATCAAAAGAGAATCACAAACACCAACCCAGCCACAAACCATTTGATTTACAACTATGTTAGGCTTACAAGACATGCTAGGGCAATGTTTGCCCAAATCTTGTCAGGGTAACCAACCAACCTCTGATTTGACTTAACGCCTATTCAACAAGCTGGAATCCATACTTGAAACTGCTTGGATGACCAAAAAACTAAGAATAGATAGCCTGGAAACCTAGAGCAAATTTAAATACTACTGTTCTGAAAAAAATCTACCAAATAAAATGACTCCTGATGACATCCTGCTATACTCATACTCAGCCATCATCAGAGAACCTTCATCCTATAGCAGAAGAGAACAAATACAGAGACCTTGTTTAGAAGGTGAGAGACCTCAGAATACTTAGCCATAACTGGGAAATTTCCATTAAATCCCTTCCCTTGGTATCCAGTGAACCCTGCAGAAGAGGAGGCAGAAGGAGTGTAAAAGTCAGAGGGGATGAAGAGCACCAAAAAAACAAGGGCCTCTAAGTCAGCATGAACAAAGCTCATATGAATTTACATAGACTGAGAAAGCACACACAGGGCCTGCATGGATCTGGAGCGGGTCCTTTGTATATATATATTTTGGCTTCCAAATTTAGTGTTTTTATGGGATTATTGGGTGTTCAGATGAGTGAGTCTCTGTTTTTGTGACTTTTCTTGGTCTCTTTTATTTCTGTTTGTTTTGTCCACTTCTGATGTGCTAGTTTTTGCTTTATCTTATTATATTTTATTGTATTATATTTTGCTTTATTATTGCCCCTTAGAAGCCCATTTGTTTTCTAATTAGAGACAGAAGGAGAGTAGATCTGGATGGAAGGGGATGTGAGGAAGAACTAAGAGAAGAGGGAGGGGAACCCTAATTTGCTATTTGCTGTTTAGTATAAATTTGATGGAAGTTTAAGTTTAAACTCTATAGTTAGACCTATGGTAATTTTCCTGAAATGCATATTTGACAAAATGATTGCTGTTAGATTTTTAATTGCCTCACTGTACTTTAAGTTCAATTACATCTAGCCCTTTCAGGATCTGACACAAATACACATTTCTAGCTATAAGACTGATATTTGAAACCAGCTATTGGCAGCTACGACAAGTTTCCTAAATAGGTATTTCTTTTTGAACCTAGAATATTTTCACTCAAACCCCCATTCTTTGTCTAAAATGATTTTTACCTTTGTAACTATTAATCTTGCATATGCTAGATCACTGTGATGTTATCTTCGATTGCTCCTGAGTATTCTTCTATTCCCAGTCTATTCTCAATGCACTGGAGCAAAACACTTTCTCTACATCCCACACAAAATTTATTTCTTTTCATTCCCCCATACACTTTCTTGTTAAATCCTGATCTTACCATTGTAATTGCTTGTTTATATGTCTGTCATTCCCAGCCTCTCTTTCCACCCCTGAATGTCTCAAGGGTATGGGTTGCTTGAAAGACACTAACAAATGTTTATTGAAAATATTATTGGAAAGGTGTATTATTTAGAACTTAATCAAATTTCCTGTAATGAATGCTAAATAAAACAGCTAAGATGCTGCACAGTGCTCCTGAATTCTATTATCAAAGAACTTCAGAGAGTCTTGATTTTTTTTCTTTTTCTACTCCTAGTTCTTCTTTCTCCCTCTCTACCTTTTTCTTCTCCAAGTTACTGTAGTTATTTGTCATTGTGGTAAACATATATTAAAACACACAATTTAACCATATTTAAATGGATCATTCAGTAATAATAATTGTATACATATTGCTATACAACTACCACCACAATTCTCTTCTAAAACTTTTTTATCTACCTATGCTGAGGTTTCATACCAATCCAATAATAATGCTTTCTTCCTTTTCCCCAGAAACCCTTGATAACTATGACTTCAATCTTGGTGACTTGGACTTTTTTAGGTAAGGATTATAAGTAAACTCATTCAGGAGTTTCCATTTTCTACTATCTTGTACAGTATAATGCTTCAAGGTTCATGTATGTTGTACTGTATGTCCAAATATTAATAATAAATAATATTTTGTTTATCCATTTACTCATGTATGAGCATTTGAATTATACATGGTAATTGATGGCATTATAATCATAGGTGTACAAATATGTTTGATTCAACCAAATTTTTTTAAAATTATTATGTAACATCGGACAAAAAGTTCTCCAAACAGTAAATACAAATGGATAGTAAACACTTAGGATCGTGTTCACTACACTTCGCTATCAGGAAAACACACATCAATGCCTCTTTTATGATTCTATCTTACCACAGCCAGAATGGCCATGATTAGGTATGCAGATGACAAAAAAAAATGCTAGTGTGCATATAGGGAAAAGGGAACTCTCATGTACTGCTGGTGGGAGTATAAAATAGTACAGTCACTATGGAAATCAGTATGGATATTTCTCAAAAATCTAGAAAGAAAATTGAAATATATCACACAGCTATATCACTGGGAATACACCTAAAGGACGTGATACATGTGCATAATGGAGTATTACCAAGATGAAAAGAAAAATGAAATTTGCAGGTAAATGAATAGAACTAGAAAACCTATACTGAGAGATCACCCAGGTCCTGAAAGACAAGTACTGCGTGTTCTCTCTTTTGTCGACCCTAGCTTCGAATCTTTTGTTCTGTATATTTAACATTGAGTACATGTGAAAGCCTGGAAACTGGAAACAGGGCAGTGGAGTTGGAAACTTTAAAGGAGCTACATAGTAAAATGCATATAAGATGAAAGAAGGGAGAGAATATTGGGTAAGAAATGGTTAAGAAGGGAAGCCTGGAGAGGGGTGAAGAAAGGGAAAAATGAGTTATTAGTTGAAGGCTTAACCAAAATGAAAAGTACATGTAAAAGCTACATGGAAAGTTATGATCTTGCAAATAGAGGAAATAAACTAAACTAGAATGTATAGGTGAGCACAGGTAGCATTAAAGGAAAGAGGACAATACTGGGCTAAAGTTTTAATTGGAGATAGGAGTATTGGAAAGAGGACAGGGAAGGGAGAACATTAGTTTAAAGATGGGATACATGAAAAATCCTTATGTAAATCCACTACTTAGTAAGCTGATGCAAAACTTGTAGGATAATATAACATATGGACAATGATGCTCCCAGAAGACATATGTCACTATATTAACATCTCAGTGCCAGACTAGGAATACCTTCATACAAGTTGTTGGATAAGGATGCCTCATAGGCATTCCAGCAGCCAACGGCAACTAAGGGAGGAAGAGTCACCCTCCTTCACAGGTGTGGCTCCTGGTAGGTTTTTTTATACCCTGGTAGATGGTTGTACATCCATGTGCATACAGACAGCCCTAATTAGGCTAGGGGACTAATCAATAAACACACAAATGAACAAATAAATAAGTAAATAAGACATATAAGTGGAAAAGAGATGAGCTTGGAGTACTAGAGGGAATTAGAAGGAGATAGGGTTGGACGGATATAACCAAAGAATAAAATATATTATTTAATATACAAAACAAATATTTGTCTTGTAGAGTTCAACACATTGAGAGAGCTATATCATTACCTAAAGTCCTGATTTCTTGTTTTTATGAACAAGATACTGAGTTTAAGAGAGTAAGAAAATTATGTTATACACTTTCTACTTTGAATCCTGGAGATATAAAGATGTATATGAATAAAATCTTTCCAGTTCTCTAGAAGATCACAGTAATTCTGCTTGGTTCTTCAATTTGAACACATACCTAATTCTGAGAGCTTCACTTCTAACTATAGAACCAGTAGATTTCTTTTTCTCCTGAAATATATCCTATTTCATAAGAAGTGAATGAAAGTTTTTGAATGATTGGATCACCAAGTAACTAAAGATGCTATAAAATAGTAATTTAAGCTGAAGTAATCCTTACTGAAATAGTAAAATATCAGTAGACCGGTAATCTAATGACCACTGTCCAATCTACTCTAATTCAATTGTTTTCTAGGCTCTTTGGGGGGCACCAAAATCAGTTCAGATCACTAGATCCTAAGAAAGTAACTTGGCTAGCTCTGGGCTAACCAAATATGAGCAGTATAATCTAGTTGAATTCAGTCACTGATTTTACTGAGAAGACAGATATGTGGGAGAGAGGGATAACAAACACTTTTCAACTTCTAAACCCAGTGATATTTTTGTAGCATGCGTCAGAATCCAGGGAGTCTAATCAACAAATCCATCTTGTTCACCTGACACCTAGTTCAGAAGCTTGCGGTTGCTATTTTTGGTAAGCTTTGTTTCTGTTGCAAAAAGACAGTGATAAATCCATTTCAACTAAATCAGTATTGTAAAGGCCAAATTACAGCCTATGTTCTGGTGTACTTCTGTATTTTATTTGTTCAGTCATAAGATTTTGATCTCAAAATTATATTTTAGTTAGCATACAAAATAATGTTTCATTATGAAATTTCCATCATGTATATTTTATTTTGTTCATATTTACCATCACATTGTTCCCTTTTTATCTCCCTAAGTAGTTCCCCTTCTGATAGATCTGTCCAGATATATTTAGATTTCATGTGGGAGAAAATTTGATCTTCGTCTGTTTGCCCTGAATCACCCTTTCTTGTTACTCATCACTTTTTACCATTTCTTACCCCCACATAACCCCCTGTCTCTCTTCATCTTGTATCTGTGTGTATAATTTTAAGCCAATATTTGTGATATTGATGTTTCTAAACCAAGCTTATTTGTTTTGCTCAATTAATGAACTACTCACTACTCTTTTTTGTGTGTTTGTTTTTTGTTTTTCAAGACAGGGTTTCTCTGTGTAGCTTTGCGCTTTTCCTGGAACTCGCTTTGGAGACCAGGCTGGCCTCGAACTCACAGAGATCCGCCTGCCTCTGCCTCCCGAGTGCTGGGATTAAGGTGTGCGCCACCACCGCCCGGCTTGAACTACTCTTTCATCTACTTCTTTACAAATAACTAATTTTGTTCTTTTTTATGACTTAATAAGTCTCTGTTTTCTATATATACCATATTTTATTCATCTGTTCATCTCTTTTTGTAATTTAATTACGATATAATTATACAATTTCTCCCCTTCCTCTTTCCCCTCCTACCCTTTTCATTTGTACCCCATACCAAATTCATGGTCTCTTCTTTAACCATGTTTGTTATATGTGTATATATGAATAAACATACAAATACAGCCTACTGAGTCTGCTCAGTGTTGTGTGCATGTATGTATTTCTAGGACTGACCATTTGGTATTGAATACCAATGGGAGTTCATCCTTAGGAAACACTACTTCTCCATTTCTCAGCAGTTTTTAATTGCTTGTAGCTCTTCATCTGTGTGTGGGGCCCTGAGAGCTTTCCCCTTATGATTTTGGGATGTCAACTGCTGTTGGAATTGTTAAAGTCTTCTTTAGGCACCCATGCTATTGAGATTTTATGGGTATATCTTCCCTGTCGTGACTAGAAGACAATCTCACAGCAAACACGCTGGTTCTCTAGTACTTAAAATCTTTCTGTCCCCTCTTCCTCCAGGTTCTCTGTTTCTTGTGTACAAGAGTTCTGTTGTAGGTGTACCAACTGGGGTTGGGCACCCTGTGGTTTGTGCTTCTCTGCATTTTGATTAACTATGGCTTTCTCTAATGGTCTCCTACTGCAAAAAGAAGCTTCTTTCATGAAGAGATCTAAACTCATCTGTAGATATAATGATAAGTGTTTAGAGTGCAGTTAGGAATTATAATGGTTTATTAAATTGGTGGTAGTAAGTTCTGTAACATACCTAGTCTAGCAACATGTAGTTTATTAGATTTACAATATCTGGCATGATTTCCTTCCTGTTGAGCAGGCCTTGACTCTAGTTAGATAGCGGCTGCTTAATATGAGCCTATATGCACCACTATTGCACCTTCGGTGATATCTTAGGGAGGAAGCTATCTGATCAGATCCAGCTCAAATCCGCCGAGTCCTATGTCCAAAATGTGTGGTGTCTTCAGCAATAGGACTAACTTTCAACTTTGAGAAGTAACCAAATCTAACAGCAGTAGCATACAATGATTTTGGAGTTTCTTGGACTGCCACTAACCAACAACTTTAAAGGAGGTTTCTAGTGTCCAGTACTGGGGATTTTGTTAGATAGTCTCTGGCCCTTGAGAGAAGCATTATCACCCCAAATACACATATACTCATATCTATTTTATGTAATTTTAGGTAAATATAAACTAATGATTTCCTGTTTATTTTTTCAATCATCATTGCTATTCTTTTTAAATTATTTTACTTTTTTGAGATTGTAATATATTACATCATTTCCCCCTTCCTTTTGATGTACCAAGTCCTCCCATGTATACCTTTACTTAATCTATTTCAAATCCATGATCTCTTTCTTCATTAATTGTTGTTACATGCATACATATATATTTTTCCCAAAATACATAATTTTACCCTGCACATTCTTCATGATGATACTTGTATGTATGTTTTCAGGGCTGGCCATTAAGTATTGGATACCCAATTAGTGTGCTCTTCCCTAGGGAAGATTATTTCTCCCTTTTTTAGTATTCCTTAGTTGCCTGTGGTTTTATCTGTAGGATTGAGGCCTCATGGGCTTTCTCCCATTCATATTATCATGTCTAGTATTGTCCTTGTTCAGTTCATGTTTAGAGAGTCATGTTGGGGAGAACTTATGGGTGTAGCTTGTTGACAGTCCTAGGAGACAGAATCACATAGCAAACTCCCTCAATCTTCTGGTTCTTACAATCTTTCCAGCTCCTGCTTCAAAATGATCCCTGAGCTTTAGATGCAGGAGTTACAATGTATACATACCGAGCCGGGCGGTGGTGGCGCACGCCTTTAATCCCAGCACTTGGGAGGCAGAGCCAGGCGGATCTCTGTGAGTTCGAGGCCAGCCTGGGCTACCAAGTGAGTTCCAGGAAAGGCGCAAAGCTACACAGAGAAACCCTGTCTCGAAAAACCAAAAAAAAAAAAAAAAGACAATGTATACATACCCATTGTGAATGGGTCCCACAGCTCTGGATTTTTGGGGGTGTGGTTTTTCTGTAATGGTGTTCCTCTATTACAAATAGAAATTTCCTTGATGAAGGATGTGGACTGCACTTATCTGTGGGTAGAAGAACAAATATTTAGAATGTAATTAGGGATTATATTGGTTTAAGTGGCAGTTGTAGGTTCTCTTCCAAGATCCATTGATGTTTCCTAGGTTTCCAGCATTCTTTCTTATTGAGTGGAAAGCAGATGATTAGCATCAAAGTATGTGTGTCGTGATTGCACCTTAGAGTTCAAATGAAATGTTGATTAGTGTTGTTATTCATAGGCAGCATAATTGGGTAAGATTTGTTTACTTTCTTCTTTGGAACCTTGTATGGCACTTCTTGGAACCATGAAAGCTAGTCTACAGGGAGGAAGCTGTCAGGTCAGTCTCAATTCACGGGCTTCTGGATCCTGTATATAATGTGAATGGTGCCTCTAGCAAGAGGCGATCATCTTTCATCTCCAGAAGCCACCAAGGGGCAACAGTGATAGCCTGTGAGGTTTGGGGAGTCTCTTGGACAACCCTGACCAATAACTTGATTGAGGGATTTTCATGCCTGGTGTTGAGGTTTTGCTAAATGGTCTTTGGTTCTTGAAGACAGTATTCAATGTGGGAAAAATTAGATGTATATGTATGTTTATGCATGAGCTTATGTGTATCATAGATATTGAAGAGGATATGTAAAGTGTGCCTCCTTGTGACTTTTTCAGACACTGTCACTGGTGTTTTACAACCCTTCCTCTATTGTATTTATTTCCCTCCCTTTTTCTAATTACAACCTCCTCTAGATTTTCCAATTTCTCCCTACCAGATCATTTGTAACTTGCTATTTCCCTCTCTGTTAGCCTCCTTATTCTATTCCTACAATGGTTCTACTGAACTTTCCTTGTTTCTACATTTACTACAGGATATGAAATTACATCTGAAGATTTAGAGCTAGGGACCTCACATGAAAGAGAACATTTGATGTTTGTGTTCCTGGTTCTGAGATACCTCACTTAATATAAGATTTTCTAGTTCGATCTACTTACCTGAAATTTTATGTTTTCATTTTTCTTTGCAGCTGACTAGTATTACATAATGTATATGTACCATAATTCCATTATCCATTTGTCATTTTGAAAACATTTATGTTGTTTCCATTTCCTAGCTATTGTGAATAGATAGAGCTGTAGTGAACACGGCTGAGAAAGTACCTGTGCACTACAATGCTGAGTCCTTTGGGCCTATACCAAGTAATATAGGTATAGTGAGTAATAAGGTAGATTTAATTTTAAGTTTTTGAAAACATTCCACCTTGATATCCAGAATGGCTGCACCAGTTTGCAATACCAACAGTGAATGAAAGATTGATTTTCTCCACATCCTGGCCAACATGTATTATCAATTGTTTTGCCGATTTTAGCTGTTCTGAGTAGAATAAGATGAAATCTCAAATTTATTTTGATTTGCATTTTCATAATTGCTAGGGATAATGGATATTTTTGAGATATTTCTTAGTCAGTCTTTTTCTTCTTTGGGGAACTCTCTATTCAGTTCCCAGGCCCATTTTCTTTTACGTTCTTTTATTTATTCTATGTGTATTTTACACCATGTGTCTTGATCCCATTTGTTTCCCATCCCTTAACATCTGCCCTCCACCCCTGTACCACCCCTCCCAAATAAAACAAAAGTTAATAGACAAGAGGGGAAAAAACAGAAAAAAATTAAAAACCTCATCATGGAAGCTGCAGTGTGACACAGTGAGTCACGCAGTAAATGCTTAGTCCATTTATCTTTGCTTGCAAGTGTTTATTGCAAAGAATCATTGGTCTGGTTTGAGACTTCTGGTTTCTACTATGCTATTGATGCTGGCCCTCACTAGGACTCTTCTTGAGTATCCTTTTGTTGCCCTGTGTTGTGGAGATAAGATCCTCCAGCTTTGGGTCTGCGGGTCAGGTCCCTTCATGTGCTCCAGCAGATCATAGATGGGGTGGATGTTGAGGTGGGCCAATTCCTAACCCAAGTTCTGGGCCTGGGCAGCTGCAGGGTTCATCTACACAGCAGTTCTTCCCTGTCCTCACCACCAGGGTGAGCTCTCCAGCATTGCCTCAGCTAATTTACCTCTTGCAGCAATGAGCAAGGGGTGGGGCCAGTTCTCCTATTTTCATGCTCTCAGGGTTGGCTCTCCTACACCTACATGATTAGGGCCTGCTCTATTGTGTTGCCTGGGGGAGGTATAGGGGCCACTCTCCCAAGTGCTGCAGCTGATGAGGGTTCAGGACAGCCCTCCCACTCTTATGACCACAGAGCCACCTCCTCTACTTGTCTCGGGCATTGATGGGCAGAAGGTGGAGGGGTGGTCATCTCTCCTCTGCCCATGCTGCCATATGTCAGATGAGTAATGGGGAAAGCTCCCCCTTGCTCATATCAGGGCTGGGTTACCCTCACCTCCCACCACCGGGCAACTCTGCTGTGCTGCCTAGGTGAGGGGCAGGGCCTGTTTCCTGAGTGTGGCATCTGGTAAGGGGAAGGGTCAGGGCTCTCGTCTGTTGTAGGCAGTAAGGGACTAGGGGTAAGGGGGCATCTCTCACCCTCCCACATCACCACATGACAGACAAGTAGTGGGGACAGCTCTGTCATGCTTACAACTTCGGGGCTGGCTCACCTACACCTCTGCCAACAAGTTTGGCTCTATTGTGTTACCCAGGTGAGGTGCAGGGCCTGCCCTCTGCAACTGTTGCAACTGGTGGGGGGGCAAGGACAGTTTTCCCACTCTTGTGACCACAGGGCCAGCTCTCCCACCTGCCTCCACATTGATTGCAGGGAAGGACATCTCTCCCTAGTCCATGCTGCCATATCGCAGATGAGGAGTAGGGCTAGGTCTCCTGTGCTCCCTGCTTCGGGGCTGGCTCACCCACACCTCCACTAATAGAGTTGGTTCTATTGTGTTGTCTAAGGAAGGTGCATGGCCTGCTCTCCCAGTGTTGCAGCTGGTGGGGGGCAGGGACACCTCTCCCACTCTTGTGACCTCAGAGCAAGTTCTCCCACCTACCTCAGGCAATGATGGGCAGGAGCAGAAGGCATCTTTCCCCTACCCATGGGGCCACAAGATGGATGAGTCATGGGGACAGCTCTCCCATGCTCACAACTTCAGGGCTGGCTCACCCACACCTATGCCAACAGGGTTGACTCTATTTTGCTGCACAGGCTAGGTGTGGGACCAGGCCCATTTTTTAATATGTCATTTGTTCTTTTGAGTCTTTGGCTTTTAGTTCTTTATATAATCTGCAGAGTCGTCCTCTGTCAGATGGTCAGCTGACAAAGATGCTTTCCCATTCTATGGGTTGTTCCTTTATCTGTGCAGAATCTTTCCAGTTTTATGGAGTCCCACTTATCTATTGTTGGCCTTCAGTCTTGGCCAGCTGCAGTCCATTTCAGAAACTCATTCCTACATCTATATCATGTAGAGTGCTACTTATATGCTTTCTTCTAGCAGTTTCCGTGTTTAGGTATCACATTTTAGTCTTTGATTCGTTTGGAGTTAGTGTTTGTGAAAGTTCATGGATCTGGGTCCAATTTCACTCCTTTGCATATGGACATCCACCTTTCCTAACACCATTTCTCAAGCATGTGTTTTGGGATTTTTCTGTCAAATATTAAATTTCTGAAATTATATGTACTCATTTTTGGGTGTTCAATTTTGTTTCACTAGTCCGAATGTCTGGTTTTGTGCCACACATTGTTTTTAATTCCTAGGTCTCCGTAATATATCTTAAGTTCAGGAATTGTAATCTCTTCAGTATTGTTTTTGGCTCAAGATATTTGTGTGGGGGGGAGCATCCAAGTTCTTCTGTGGTTCCATATGAATTTCAGGATAGCGTTTCTATTTCTGCAAAGAATGAGATGGGAAATTTGATAGGAATTGCATTGAATCTGTAAATGGCTTTTGGTAAAATGGTCACTATTTCAATATTAATTCTATGAATCCATGCACATTCCGATTTTTCATTTTCCAATATCTTTATCTCCTTCATCAGAGGTTTAATGTATTCATTATAGCTTTTTTTCATCTTCTTAATTATGCTTATACCAAGACGTTGTATTTTCTTTGAGGCTAGTATGAGTGAAAATGTGTCCAAAATCTCTTTCTCTGTATGTTTGATGTCAGTGTACAGAAAAGCTATTGATTTGTGCAGGTTGATTCTGTATCCTGCCACATTGCTGGGTTGCTTTGTAATTTCTAGAAGTTTTCTGGTAGAATTTTTGAAACTCTAATATATAGGATCCTGTCATCTTCAAATAAGGATATTTCGCTTCTTTTTCCCTCCTCGTATGCCTTTCATTTCCTTCTCTAGCCTTGTTGCTCCAGCTATTGCTTTGAGAAGACACTAGGAAAAACGAATGCGGAGAGTGGACCTCATTCCTAATTAAAGTGCAATTTCTTCAAACTTTTCTCCATTTAGGATGACGTTGTCTGTGGATTTCTCATACATAGCTTTTAATATGATGATGTGTGTTCCCACAGTCTCTAGGACTTTTATGAAGTCAGACTGATTTTTTTGTCAAAGGCCTTTTATGCATCTATTGAGATAAGTGTGTGACTTTTATCTAAATCCATTTAAGTGGATTATTACATTAAGTGACTTGTGTACATTGAACCATCACTGCATTTCATCCACCAATATTAAGAATATTACTGAGACTTTTTTCTTTTTTAGTCTCTGTTCATCTGGATTATTGGCTTGTTTGGATTCTGTGAATTCATCTGACTCTGAACAATTTTTTTTTAATATGGAAAGATTTTTATTACTATTTCAGTTGCCTCATTTGTTTGGGTCACTTTAAGGACTTCTTGGTTTAACTTTGGTGGTTTGACTGAATCCAGAAATTTGTCCATTTCTTTTAGGTTTTCCAGCTTAATGGAGTACAGGTGTTTAAAGTATTTGCTTAAAATATTCTAAGGTTTTCATATGTGTTATAATCTCCTGTTCATTTATAATCACATTATTTTCAAATCATCTCTTGTTTTCCCTTGATTATAATAGAATGTTCCATTTTATCTCTCCTGATTAGTTTTAATTCAAAGTCTGTTTTGTCAGATACTAACATAGTGACACCTGTTCGATTCATGGTCACATTTGATTAGAGTATTTTGTCCATCCCTTTAAGATAGTGTCTGTTTATAAGAAAAGATGTGTTTCTTGTTGACACTGATAGTTTATTTCGTGATTAATTCAGTCAATCTGAACCTTTGACTGGAGAAATGACACTATTAATATTTAAAGATATTAGTGAACTGTGTATGTTAATTTGAGTCACCGTGTTTTTTTTTTTTTATTTTAGGAGTGTTGCTTGGGTTTTCAGCAGTACTTTGGGTTTAATTATTATGGCTTTGTATTTCTTCTTACAGTCTCTTGGATATGCTCATGACTATCTTCAGCTGGAAATGTTTTTTTGATTTTCTTTAGGTTTGGTTTTGTTGGATATACTCTTTTAGGTTGTTTATGTTGTGGAAAGTTTGTCTTTCTCCTCTAACAATGGCCCAAAGTTTGCTGGGTATTTTGGCCCTCATGATTCTTTAGGACTTCAAATGCAGTGTTCTAGGCTCTTCTGGCTTTCAAACTTTCCACTGAGAAATCAGCTGTTATTCTGATGGGTTTTTATTAATATACTGTGTTGTTGTTTTGTCTTGCAGCTTTTAATATACTTTCTTTGTTCTATATGCTTTGTCTTTAAACTACTATATGCCATGGAAATTTACTTTTCTTGTCTATTTGGTGTTCTGTGTGTTCCTTGTATCTGTATGTGTGTGTTTTCTTCCTTAGTTTGTGGAGGTTTTCTTCTATGCTCTTGTTGAATAGATAGTCTATGCTGTTTACTATTTACTTGGAATTCTTCTCCCTCATCTATGCCTATTATTCAAAAGTTTGATTTTTTTCATGGTATCCAACTTTTGTTGTATGCTCCTCTCCTATGTGTGTGTGTGTGTGTGTGTGTGTGTGTGTGTGTTTGTGTGTGTTTCCTTTTTTCATATTCCTTGCATATTTTGTATAGATCCTCTACCTCTGAATCCTGATATTCTGTCTTCTG
This sequence comes from Peromyscus eremicus, assembly GCF_949786415.1. Lineage (NCBI taxonomy): Eukaryota > Metazoa > Chordata > Mammalia > Rodentia > Cricetidae > Peromyscus > Peromyscus eremicus. The sequence continues at coordinate 51,938,634 of NC_081439.1, forward strand.
CTTGATGGAGTCTACTTGTAAGAATCTTCTTTGTGATTTCTGCATAAAGAGAGTACACATCCCCTCCAAGGTATGGTTGAGGGGAAGGTCCTTTTTTTGTAGATATGAGGAAGAGAATATCCAGAGGTAAGAGATAGGGGGCCAAAAGAGGAAGACAATAGAGAGGACCAACAGGGCACATAGCCAAAAGTAGCAAGGTCAAAAGAAAATGAGAAGCTGAGGAAATTTAAAATTTTGACCTAGTAACTATCATAATAGTAGTCTGTTCTTTACCAGTGGTAAATTAGTAGCTTATCAAAACTCCATTTATTAAGGTTAAAACTCTGATCTTTTGAAGTCTTGACATAACAGTAGCATAGTGAGGGGGAAAGAAATCTGAAAGACTTCTCATTTGTCACACTTACATCACTTTCTTGACCTTCACAACTTGCACTTATATGCCTTGAATCACTTTCTTGGATGGACCCTCACAATTTACTTAAGCTCTTACATCCTCAGTCCTTTAAATTTGGATTTATACACCTTAAAATACTTTCTTAGACCCTTACAACTTACATAAACTTTAAACCTTTTTCGTTCCATCCGGTCATTTACCATGAGACACAGGTGGTTGATTACTGACAGCTTTCATTGAAAAGCAAGTCCCTTTAAATAAAGGAATAGGAAAAATATTACATTGAAACCTATTTTGTGAGTTTCTCTCTTTTAGTGCGGAAGTCTGCCTTTCTCAGCAGGAAACTTAGTGGCTCTGGAAAAAAGCAATGCTTGATTTTTACATATGAAATGGACTGGCCAGGCAGCTGTGGCCATTGGGGGAGGATTTGGGGGCTTGCTGCTGTTGAACTGATAAAGCTACAGTTAGATATCAACATCTGATGTGATCTGAGGAGGATAAATTAGAGCAAGAAGTATAATCCAAATGCCTGCTATGTCAATTAAAGCGATGAGAGATTCTCCTGCTACCTGGAAGGTCACCCTAGGCTCCTTCCCAGTGATTTTGATGATGTGGGGGCAGAGGTCATCAATCTTTGACTATCACACAGGTCAGCATTCAATCCTCAGCTGCCACACAGGACAACATTAGCCTTCAGCTGTCACACCAAGAAGATCCAAGAGATGAGGAAGAGCAGCACATTTAACCCAACAGTATTCAGTTTGGGCAAGGCCCTGGTGATCGGCAAGGCATGGGGCAGTTCTTTGCCCAACAGTCAAGTTTGCTACATTTGAATCAAGTTCCCTATGGAGTTCATTTTGACCCATCATCTTTGGAGGAGACCTTAGGGTCACTTGTAGCTGGCATTTGTCTAACATGGGAAGCTTTCTTCATTAAACACTTTAAACGTCATATTTAGCAGATCTCTGAGAGGTTTTGAGGGCCATAGTCTATTAAGTGTATCTAATTCTAAATAATCTTTACATGTTTTTATATACTTATTTCAGGCTTAAACTTAGAAACATACACAAAAGGCTAAATAAAGCTTGTCCTTATATGTGAACTACATTTATACTTAGAAAGACTAAAAGAGTAGTTCTAAGCACATTAAAGAATTTAGTCAGGTATAAGGTGACTGCCAATTAACTTGCATGTCTTAATTACCTTTAACAGTTCAGAAGTTAGTAGTTTTTATAAGATTCGTATTTTACAGTTTTATCTTTGTTAAATTTGAACCTTAAAAAATTGAATTGACAATTTAATTGAAGATCTTTTGGCACTAAAATAAAACTTTCAACCATAAACATAGTCCATAGAGAGACTGGAAACTTTATAAGACCATAAATACAGTTCAAAGAGGGATTGGTAACCTTATTTTTTCCTGATTCTTTTACAGTGTACCTTTATAGAATATCACTGTTTCTTGTATGTCTTGATTTTTCCAAATAGCTAAAGCTTAGCAAATTTAGATAAGACAAAAAGGTTAGACATATATCTTGTAGTCAGTTTCTGCTAGCCTGAGGAGACCTTAGGAATTTATAAAACTTATTTATCAAACATACCACATTTATCAAACATATGTTGTTCCTTACTTAAAATTTTCTAGAAGACTGGTGTTGAACATAGTTAGCAAAGACATAAATGATTAGTCATACATCTCTAAGTCAGTATCTGTTAACCAGAGTAGCTCTTTATAACCTTAGGAATTTATAGCCCTTATTTATTAAACATACTGTATTCATCAAAAATATATTATTCCTATCTAAAATTTTTACTTTCAGGGTAAAAACCATCATACAAAAATCCATCATAGTCCAAAATATCTTGAAGAGATGCTGTTGCTTCCTTAGTCTGTAAAGGAGATGCAATGATAAGCAGAGGGCTCAGATGGACTAAGATGTTGTTTGTATACTGCTCTAGCTGAGTTATACCGTGTGGCCATCTTAATCAAGATGTTGGTGAAATTTCATGGCATGGACTCTTTTACCCTTAGTAAAGATGGCTGCCAGCCATGTGGTTGGTTCCTTCCTGATGAGGTTATTAGCCATAATAGACACAAGCTACATGGTTTGTATTTAATCCTAGGTGAGCCATCAGACACAACCCTCCTTTTTTTTTTAAAAAAAACATCTATTTTCATAAACAAGAGTTGAATCCAAGTTAAATTTACAGAATGCTATAGTAAATTAATATTATCTATGTATAGATTTTTTTAACTATCAATATTTTTTTTAATTTTTATTTTTATTTTGCAGTACAATTCAGTTCTACATATCAGCCACAGATTCCCTTGTTCTCCTCCCTCCCGCTCCCTCAGCTTCCCCCCAGCCCACCCCCCATTCCCACCTCCTCCAGGGCAAAGCCTCCCCCGAGGATTGAGATCAACCTGGTAGACTCAGACCAGGTAGGTCCAGTCCCCTCCTCCCAGGCCGAGCCAAGTGATCCTGCATAGGCCCCAGGTTTCAAACAACCAACTCATGCAATGAGCACAGGACCCAGTCCTACTGCCTGGATGCCTCCCAAACAGATCAGGCCAATAAACTGTCTCACCCATTCAGAGGGCCTGATCCAGTTGGTGACCCCTCAGCCATTGGTTCATAGTTCATGTGTTTCCATTCGTTTGGCTATTTGTCCTTGTGCTTTATCCAACCTTGGTCTCAACAATTCTCGCTCATATAAACCCTCCTCTTTCTCATTAATTGGACTCCCAGAGCTCCACCCGGGGCCTAGCCATGGATCTCTGCATCCGGTTCCCTCAGTCATTGGATGGGGTTTCTAGCACGACAATTAGGGTGTTTGACCATCCCATCACCAGAGTAAGTCAATTCGGACTGTCTCTCGACCATTGCCAGCAGTCTGTTGTGTGGGTATCTTTGTGGATTTCTGTGGGCCTCTCTAGCACTTTGCTTCTTCCTATTCTCATGTGGTCTTCATTTACCATGCTCTCCTATTCCTTTGTCTCCCTCTCTGTTGTTGATCCAGCTGGGATCTCCTGCTCCCCCAAGCTCTCTTTCCCTCGACCCTCGCCCTTCATTACCCCCACTCATGTCCAGGCTGTTCATGTAGATCTCTTCCATTTCTCCATCATTGGGCGATCCCCGTGTCTTTCTTGGGGTCCTTTTTTCCAGGTAGCCTCCCTGGTGATGTGAGTAGTAGTCCAGTCATCCTTGTTCCACATCTAGTATCCTCCTATGAGTGAGTACATACCATGTTTGTCTTTCTGAGTCTGGGTTACCTCACTCAGGGTGATTTTTTCTAGATCCATCCATTTGTCTGCAAACCTCATGATGTCATTGTTTTTCTCTGCTGAGTAGTATTCCATTGTGTATATGTACCACATTTTATTTATCCATTCTTCAGTTGAAGGGCATCTAGGTTGTTTCCATGTTCTGACTATTACAAACAATGTTGATAAATCCAGCTACTCTGAACCTGCTAGAAGAGAAAGTAGGAAGTAGTCTTGAACGCATTGGCATAGGAGACCACTTTCTAAATAGAACACAAGTAGCACAGACACTGAGAGAAACAATCAATCAATGGGACCTCTTGAAACTGAGAAGCTTTTGTAGAGCAAAGGATATGGTCAACAAGGCAAAGCGACAACCTACAGAATGGGAAAAGATCTTCACCAACCCCACATCTGACAGAGGACTGATATCCAGAATATATAAGGAACTCAAGAAATTAGACATCAAAATGCCCAACAGTCCAATTAAGAAATGGGCTATAGAACTAAACAGAGAATTCTCAACAGAGGAAACTCAAATGGCTGAAAGACATTTAAGGAATTGCTCAACATCCCTAATCATCAGGGAAATGCAAATCAAAACAACACTGAGACACCACCTTATGCCTGTCAGAATGGCTAAGATCAAAAACACTGAAGAAACCTTATGCTGGAGAGGATGTGGAGCTAGGGGAACTCTCCTCCACTGCTGGTGGGAATGCAAGCTTGTATAACTATCAACCTTTTGTTAGAAGTTTTAAGCTAATTTTTTGTTACAGATTTTACAGATTTTTTAAACTATACACAAAAAAAAGAACTTAAAAATTCTGAGATAAAGAGATTTTAAGCAATGATTTTAAGAAAATTTTGAGAGCAGAGAGTGAAAGCATACAGAGAAGAATTTTTTAAAAATGGAAAGCAGAAAAATTACAGAGATGAGAGACATTCAGATAATTTATTTGTATAGTGACAGAAGTTGGTATAATTTATAAGAATTTGAAAATTAAGTCTGCTATTCATTTAGCCATACTGAGGCCAAGTAGTTTGTATTAAGACATTGAGGCTTTAATGAAATCTCTGAGTCTGAGGCAGAAAAGAGCTTAGAGAAGGAAGGGAATGGTAACAGAACTGGAAATCTGCCACAGGTTGGGTTCCAATAAGCAGAGGGAGCTGAGAGACAGAAAGTACAAGAGTTGCAAACCCAAATTCCACACAAGGGAGGATTCCAATATTGTAGAGCCCCAGGATGGTAAAAGGATGCTATGGGACTTAAACAGCAGCTCCTAGGGGGAGATGAGGAAGCTCCAAAAGGGGGTTGAGAAACAGAGAAGAACAGGGTGGAAAAGAGAAAGGCAAGCATCCAGGTGACAAGAATTTCAAGAGACTTGTCAAAGAGAAATGTACCAAATCACAGAGGATAGGCATCCTTTCCCATGTGATAGTGGCCAAGCAGGGAGAAGAGAGCTTCCTAGCACACTGGTGTGACTCTTTTTTTTAATCTGACAGAGGCAAATCAGGATGCTCTAGGGTGATACTTATTCAGTAGATGAGGAGAGAGCATGTAGAGGGAGAGACAGAGCCTTTTATGTGTTTGTCCCAGGAGGGTGTAGCAGGTTCCAGTAGCCAGAGAGATGGAATCACAGTGTAGAAGCTTAGAGGTAGAAAGAGTGGCTGAAGAGGCAGACTACAATTTGGAGTCAACTACAGTGCATTGCAGAAGCCAGCCGAAACAATTCATCCATGCCTAGGAGAGTCAAATCAGCAGCTGATTCAGTTAGGAGAGATCGGTCACCTTAAAAGGGGTCTATTTATGCCCTATCAAGAATTGTTAGCACCAGAAGTTTCAAGTGACAACATGACCACTCTAAGGTATTGTTTAGGAGAAGATTTTTTATTGTAGATATGAGGAAGATTATAGCTAGGGGCATCTGGAAGAGTCCAGAGCAGAGAAAGTAGTAGGGTGAACATGGCCAGCATACTGGATCAGGCCATGAGAAGAGACAGAGAAGGGGACAGTGAGAGAGGAAGAGAAAGAGATGACCAAGAGAGCATAAAGTCTGCTCTTTTTCGGAGAGCTCTCTTGGCTGAAGCAGGATAGCTGAAGCAGGAAGGGTCCATTTGCTTGGAATACATTTTTCCATCCTTTCACCCTAAGAACCTTTTATCTGCATTTCTACACAACCATCCATTCTTCATCAGACATAAAAACGCATTTTCTCTGAGTCTCTGTCACTTCACCTATTAAGAATCCCGAAGCCTCTTCCTGAGACTTAGAGGCCGGGCCCCCCAGCTCCCATCTTGCCCAGGACTTCCCTTCTGAAGCACAGGACAAGAGAGCTCCCATCTGGACAAGAGAGAGAGACTTCCTGAATCTGTCAGCTCTGTCTGAACCAAGTGTGCGGATAAGGCCAGGAACGAACCACAAGGAGATGGGCAGACGTCAAGGCAGAAACACATACAACAAAATGAATAGTAATACACCATCACCAGGCCCTAGCCCTCCTCCAACACCTAGACCTGAACATCAGAAATTGGAAGAAGCAGAAGAAAATAGCCTTATGAATGTCATCATGAAGAAGCTAGAGGCTCGTGTAGAGGAAAAGACAAAAAAATGTGAAGAACGCTGTAAACAACTAGAGGAAAGGGCAAACAAATTAGAAGAAATCAAAAAAGTCCTGGAAGAGAACAATAAAATACTGAAAGAAAATCAAGAAAAATCAATGAAACAAATGAAGGAAACAGTCCAAGACCTGAAAAGGGAAATAGAAAAAATGAAGAAGACACAAACAGAGGGAATGCTGGAAATAGAAAATCTGAGAAAACGATTGGGAACTTCAGATGCAAGTATAATCAACAGAATGCAAGAGATGGAAGAGAGGATCTCTAGCGTTGAAGATACAATAGAAGAAATAGATTCATCAGTCAAAGAAAACACTAAAGTCAACAAAGTCATGAACAAAAATGTCCAAGAAATTTGGGACACCATGAAAAGACCAAACCTACGAATAATAAGGGTAGAAGAAGGAGGAGAATACCAACTCAAGGGCACAGAAAATATATTCAACAAGATCATAGAAGAAAACTTTCCCAACTTAAAGAAGGAAATGCCTATGAAGATACAGGAAGCCTATAGAACACCAAACAGACTAGACCCCCCAAAAAAGTCCCCTCGCCACATAATAATTAAACAATTAAACGTACAGAATAAAGAAAGAATATTAAGAGCAGCAAAGGAAAAAGGCCAAGTGACATATAAAGGCAAACCTATCAGAATAACACCCGATTTCTCAATGGAGACTTTGAAAGCCAGAAGGTCCTGGACAGATGTAATGCAGACATTAAGAGACCATGGATGTCAGCCTAGACTAATATACCCAGCAAAACTTTCAATCCTCATAGATGGAGTGAACAAGACATTCCATGACAAAGCCAGATTTAAACAATATTTATCCACAAACCCAGCCCTACAGAAAGCACTAGAAGGAAAATTCCAACCTAAGGAAGTCAGATACAACCTCGAAAACACAGGCAATAGATAAAGCCACAGCAGTAGACCCCAACGAAGAAAAGTACACACACATCACCACCAAAAAATAACAGGAATGAACAATCACTGGACATTAATATCTCTCAATATCAATGGACTTAATTCACCTATAAAAAGACATAGGCTTACAGAATGGATACGAAAGCAGGACCCATCTTTCTGCTGCATACAAGAAACACATCTCAAATTCAAAGATAGACACTACCTAAAAATAAAAGGCTGGGAAAAGACTTTCCAATCAAACGGTCTTAAGAAACAAGCGGGTGTAGCCATCCTGATATCCAGCAAAATAGACTTCAAACTAAAATCAATCAAAAGAGATCAAGAAGGGCATTACATACTCATCACAGGAAAGATCCACCAAGATGAAGTCTCAATTCTGAACATTTATGCCCCAAACACAAGGGCACCCACATATGTAAAAGAAACATTATTAAAGCTTAAATCACATATAAAACCCCACACATTAATAGTGGGAGACCTCAACACCCCACTTTCACCACTGGACAGATCCCCCAAATCGAAACTTAACAGAGAAATAAAGGACTTAACTGATGTCATGACTCAAATGGACTTAATTGACATCTACAGAACATTCCATCCTAACAAAAAAGAATATACCTTTTTCTCAGCACCCTATGGAACCTTCTCTAAAATCGACCACATACTTGGTCACAAAGCAAATCTAAACAGATACAAAACAATTAGAATAACCTCCTGTGTTCTATCAGACCACCATGGTCTAAAGTTGGATTTCAACAACAACAAAAACTACAGAAAACCTACAATCTCATGGAAACTGAACAATACCCACCTGAATCACCAATGGGTTAAGGAAGAAATAAAGAAAGAAATTAAAGACTTCCTAGAGATCAACGAAAATGAAGACACCACATATCCAAACCTATGGGACACTATGAAAGCAGTACTAAGAGGGAAATTCATAGCACTAAACGCCCACATAAATAAGCTGGAGAAATCTCACACTAGTGACTTAACAGCACACCTGAAAGTTCTAGAACAGGAAGAAGCAAAGTCTCCCAGGAAAAATAGATGCCAGGAAATTATCAAAGTGAGAGCTGAAATCAATAAAATAGAAACAAAGAGAACAATACAAAAAATTAATGAAACAAAGAGTTGGTTCTTTGAGAAAATCAACAAGATAGACAAGCCCTTATCCAAACTAACCAAAAGACAGAGAGAGAGCATCCAAATCAACAAAATCAGAAATGAAAAGGGGGACATAACAACAGACATTGAGGAAATCCAGAGAATCATCAGGTCATACTTCAAAAACCTCTATTCCACAAAACTGGAAAACCTAAAAGAAATGGATAATTTTCTGGATAGGTACCACATACCTAAATTAAATCAAGACCAGATAAACTATTTAAATAGTCCAATAACCCCTAACGAAATAGAAACAGTCATTAAAAGTCTCCCAACCAAAAAAAGCCCAGGACCAGATGGTTTCAGTGCAGAATTCTACCAGATCTTCAAAGAAGAGTTAATACCAATACTCTCTAAATTGTTCCATACAATAGAAACAGAAGGAACATTACCAAACTCCTTCTATGAGGCTACAATTACCCTGATTCCCAAACCAAACAAGGATACAACAAAGAAAGAGAACTACAGACCGATCTCCCTCATGAACATTGATGCAAAAATACTCAATAAAATACTGGCAAACAGACTCCAAGACCACATCAAAACAATTATCCACCATGATCAAGTAGGATTCATTCCAGGGATGCAAGGATGGTTCAACATACGAAAGTCTGTCAATGTGATACACCATATAAACAAACTCAAAGAAAAAAACCACATGATCATCTCACTAGATGCTGAAAAGGCATTTGACAAAATCCAACACCCCTTCATGATAAAGGTCTTGGAGCGATCAGGAATACAGGGAACATACCTAAACATAATAAAGGCAATTTACAGCAAGCCAACAGCCAACATCAAATTAAATGGAGAGAAACTCAAAGCAATTCCACTAAAATCAGGAACGAGGCAAGGCTGTCCGCTCTCCCCATACTTATTCAATATAGTACTTGAAGTTCTAGCCAGAGCAATAAGACAACATAAGGAGATTAAGGGGATACAAATTGGAAAGGAAGAAGTCAAGCTTTCCCTATTTGCAGATGACATGATAGTATACTTGAGCAACCCCAAAGATTCCACCAAGGAACTGATACAGCTTATAAACACCTTCAGCAACATAGCAGGATACAAGATCAACTCCAAAAAATCAGTAGCCCTCCTATATACAATGGACAAAAAAGCGGAGAAGGAAATCAGAGATACATCACCCTTTACTATAGCCACAAATGACATAAAATACCTTGGGGTAATACTAACCAAGCAAGTGAAGGACCTATATGACAAGAACTTTAAGTCCCTGAAAAAAGAAATTGAAGAAGATGTCAGAAAATGGAAAGATCTCCCATGCTCATGGATAGGCAGAACTAACATAGTAAAAATGGCAATCTTACCAAAAGCAATCTACAGATTCAATGCAATCCCCATCAAAATACCAACACAATTCTTCACAGACCTGGAAAGAATAATACTCAACTTCATATGGAAAAACAAAAAACCCAGGATAGCCAAAAGAATCCTGTACAATAACACAACCTCTGGAGGCATCACGATCCCTGACTTCAAGCTGTACTATAGAGCTACAGTAATAAAAACAGCTTGGTACTGGCATAAAAACCGACATGTGGACCAATGGAATCGAATTGAAGACCCTGACATTAATCCGCACACCTATGAACAAATAATTTTTGACAAAGAAGCCAAAAGTGCAAAATGGAAAAAAGAAAGCATCTTCAACAAATGGTGCTGGCAAAACTGGATATCAACATGTAGAAGGCTGCAAATAGATCCATATCTATCACCGTGCACAAAACTTAAGTCCAAGTGGATCAAGGACCTCAACATAAATCCAGCTACTCTGAACCTGCTAGAAGAGAAAGTAGGAAGTAGTCTTGAACACATTGGCATAGGAGACCACTTTCTAAATAGAACACCAGTAGCACAGACACTGAGAGAAACAATCAATCAATGGGACCTCTTGAAACTGAGAAGCTTTTGTAGGGCAAAGGATACAGTCAACAAAGCAAAGCGACAGCCTACAGAATGGGAAAAGATCTTCACCAATCCCACATCTGACAGAGGACTGATATCCAGAATATATAAGGAACTCAAGAAATTAAACATCAAAATGCCCAACAGTCCAATTAAGAAATGGGCTATAGAGCTAAACAGAGAATTCTCAACAGAGGAAACTCAAATGGCTGAAAGACATTTAAGGAATTGCTCAACATCCCTAATCATCAGGGAAATGCAAATCAAAACAACTCTGAGATACCACCTTACGCCTGTCAGAATGGCTAAGATCAAAAACACTGAAGACACCTTATGCTGGAGAGGATGTGGAGCTAGGGGAACTCTCCTCCACTGCTGGTGGGAATGCAAGCTTGTACAACCACTTTGGAAATCAATATGGCGATTTCTTAGAAAATTGGGAATCCATCTCCCCCAAGATCCAGCTATACCACTCTTGGGCATATACCCAAGGAATGCTCAACCACACCATAAGAGCACTTGTACAGCTATGTTCATATCAGCGTTGTTTGTAATAGCCAGAACATGGAAACAACCTAGATGCCCTTCAACTGAAGAATGGATAAACAAAATGTGGTACATATACACAATGGAATACTACTCAGCAGAGAAAAACAATGACATCATGAGGTTTGCAGACAAATGGATGGATCTAGAAAAAATCATCCTGAGTGAGGTATCCCAGACTCAGAAAGACAAACATGGTATGTACTCACTCATAACAGGATACTAGATGTGGAACAAGGATGACTGGACTGCTACTCACATCACCAGGGAGGCTACCTGGAAAACAGGACCCGAAGAAAGACACAGGGATCGCCCAACGACAGAGAAATGGAATGAGATCTACATGAACAGCCTGGACATGAGTGGGGGTAGTGAAGGGCGAGGGTCGAGGGAAAGAGAGCTTGGGTGAGTGGGAGATCCCAGCTGGATCAACAACAGAGAGGGAGAACAAGGAATAGGAGACCATGGTAAATGAAGACCACATGAAAATAGGAAGAAACAAAGTGCTAGAGAGGCCCACAGAAATCCACAAAGATACCCCCACAACAGACTGCTGGCAATGGTCGAGAGACAGTCCGAACTGACCTACTCTGGTGATGGGATGGCCAAACACCCTAATTGTCGTGCTAGAAACCTCATCCAACTACTGAGGGATCTGGATGCAGAGATCCATGACTAGGCCCCAGGTGGATCTCTGGGAGTCCAATTAGCGAGAACGAGGAGGGTTTATATGAGCGAGAATTGTTGAGACCAAGGTCGGATAAAGCACAGAGACAAATAGCCAAACAAACGGAAACACATGAAATATGAACCAATGGCTGAGGGGTCACCAACTGGTTCAGGCCCTCTGAGTGGGTGAGACAGTTGATTGGCCTGATCTGTTTGGAAGGCATCCAGGCAGTGGGACCGGGTCCTGTGCTCATTGCATGAGTTGGCTGTTTGAAACCTGGGGCCTATGCAGGGTCCCTTGGCTCGGCATGGGAGGAGGGGACTGGACCTACCTGGACTGAGTCCACCAGGTTGATCTCAGTCTGTGGGGAAGGCTTTGCCCTGGAGGAGATTGGAATGGGGAGCGGGCTGGGGGGAAGGTGAGGGGGGCGGGAGGGGGGAGAACAAGGGAATCTGTGGCTGATATGTAAACTGAATTGTATTGCAAAATAAAAATTTAAAAAAAAAAAAAGAGAGCATAAAGTCAAAATGACAGGGTTATATGGGACTGAGAAGTTGGGGGAGGGAAGCCCATGAGCTGGAGAAGTTTAGGGCAGGGCATGAGGTGAGAACAGCTGAGAAGAACCACAGGTAGTGATGAAGCTGAGGAAGCCTGGAGACCAGCATGCACTTCAGTATGCTAATAATCACCACAGATAGCCATTTGTCTAGAGTTTGTTTTGAACCTGACAATTTCTAGTTGGGTCATTGGGTTTTCAATTCCATCTTCATTTCAGCTTAATTCCTCTTCAAAGTTTCTATCGCTTATTGAATTCCTATTTCAAGTTCTGGGTTACCCTCATCTTTTATGTCAGCCTTATGTTTGTAGGTTTTATATTGCTTTGTTTTCTTGGGGGGTATAACATATATTTATATTCCATAAGTTCTTTCTCCTTAATTCATTGTTATGTTTCTTTATGTTTACAATAATTCTTTTCATTTCTGTGTCCTGGGGTTTTATCTTGGTAATTCACACAAGCAAACATTTCTATAGCACTTGCAGGTTTTGATGGGAGGGGCTGGCTTGATATTTCACATTGTTTGTATTTTTTCAATGAGATCTGGACATGTGGACTTCTTTTGTTAGTTCTAGGTTTGATATATACAGAGTAAGTTGGGGCAGAAGAGAGGACATGTGGGAAGATTAGGCCAGATGGTGGAAACATCATATGTATAATGAGACGAAATGGACAGAAGGAACTGAGATGGTATGCAGGATGTGCATCCTGATCAAAGCCCGGAGTGTAGGGGTAGATCAGCATGGATGGAGAGTTTAGATACAGGGTATCTTTGGAAGGATGTAGGTTGGGGCAAGTTAAGGTGGGTTTTGGTAGAAGTCTAGAATTGAATTTTATTTTTTTTACATCCCTGCAGCAGTTTTCCCTTCCCTCCTCTCCTCCCAGTCCCTCTCCCCCACATGCCCCCTCTATTTCCATCCCTCAATCCACTCCTTCTCCATTTCTGTTCAGGAAAGGGCAAGTTTCCATGAGTATCAACAAAACATAGCATATCAAGTTGCAGTAAGACTAAGCATCCCTCATGTATTAAGGCTGGGCAAGGTGATCCAGTATGAGGAGTAGAGTCCCAAAAGCCAGTAAAAGAGTCAGAGACAGCCCCTGCTTCTATTGTTAGGAGTCTCTAAAGAGGACCAAACTACACAACTCTGTAAACAGAGTGCCTAGGTCAGTCCCATGCAGTTTGGAGAGAGGGGAATGGAAGGTGAGAATACTGAAATAGACTACTGGAAATGAGAAACATTTTGGGGTCAGGTAAAATCCTAGTGCAAGGGACTTTCCTAGGAATGTACAAGGACGATCCCAGCTAAGACTCTTAGCAATAGCACATATGTAGGCTGAACTGGCAATCTCCTGTGACCAGACAAGATATCAAGTGGAGGGAGTGAGACATCAACTCAGCCACATAAACTTTGATCTATAGTCTTCCCTGCCTATGGGATGTACTGGGGTAAGTGTGGCCTAGAGAAGTCTAGAGTTTGATTGTGGTACAAACTAAAGTGGCTGTGGAACTGGTGATATGTCTGGTGGTTTGGGAGGGTGTATGGAGGGGAGGATCAAGCAGTCTTTGGAGGCTAGAACCTGGAGAAGGATTTGCGAAGATGTGGTATTAGATTACACATTTAAGTAAAATTATGTAGCATTTGTCTTTAAGTGCTTAGCTTATTCACTAAGCACTATTTCTACTAAAAGCTGTGTTTCAAATGAGAGGATTTCCTTTTTTCTTATTGTAGATAATTTTTTTTCATACAGTTCATACACTATATTACGATCACAGTTTCTCCTCCTCTTCTCCTCCCAGATCCTCCATACCTCCTCACCCATCCAACTCCATGCCTTCCTTTTATTTCTATTTAGAAAACAAAAGGCCAATAAACAAACAAAAAAAACAGAATAAAACAAAGCAAACAAACACAGAGGAGAAAAAAAAACAAAGTAAAAGCATAAGAAACACACACCATAAAAACACCAAATCAGAAACCATAATAGATAAGCAAAAGACAAGTAAGGTTAAAAAAATGCTGAAACAAAGCATTATGAGATAACACATCTCCAAAAATACCATTGTGTTCATTTTGTGTTGATCACTTATTGCTGGACATGGGGCCTTCATTAAGCATGCTTTGCATACCCAGTGAGATTCCACTGAAGACGAATATTTTTTTTTGAAAGCAGTTGTCAATTGGAGATAATTTCTGGCTTAAGAATGGGTAATTAAATTATATCCATTTTCCCCTCTAAATGCTGAGACCTCATCCAGCTTGGACCTGTGCAGGCCCTGTGCATGCTGCCATGGTCTCTGGAAGTTCGCAGGTGCATCAGTCCTATTGTGTCTGGAAGACACTGTTGTCCTGGTGTCATCCATCTCCACTGGCTCTTATAATCTTTCTGCCTCCTCTTCTTCATATCTCCCAATGGTTTGGGGAAGGGGTTAATGAAAACATTCTATTTAGAACAAGTGTTTCAAGATCGTTTGCCCTCTTCATATTGTCCAATTGTGGGTCTCTGTATTATTTCCAATCTCCTTCAGCAGGAAGCTTTTCTGATGATGCCAGAGAGAGAGAGAGAGAGAGAGAGAGAGAGAGAGAGAGAGAGAGAGAGAGAGAGAGAGAGATCTATGGGTATAGCAGAATGTCATTAGGAGTCATTTTGTTGCTATAGTTCTTTAGCAGAACAATAGTAGCATGTTTTTCCATAGGTTCATAGCCTCTCTCAGGTTCTTGGCCACCTGACAGTGTCAGTCATGGATTACATCTTGTGGAATGGGCCTTAAATTCAATCAGATAGTAGTTGGTTACTTTGACAACTTTCGTGCCACTATTACACCAGCATATTATGCAGACAAGACACTATTGTAGATCTAATGGTTTATAGCTGTGTCAATGTTTACCTTTCTCCTCTGGTACTGTGAAGAATATTGTCCAGTACTCTGAACGCTAGTCAGTAAGGGTGAAGGCTCTTGGTAGATACCATCTCAACTTTGCTGTGTTCAATGAAATTTATACTTGTTGTCTTCAACAACATGGCCTTACCATCAGGTTTTGGAGAGCAACTAACAGCCTTGGAGATGGTATGAGTTTTATGAGGGTGTCCATGGGGGCGCTTTGGCCAACAACACAATTAGATGTAACCTATTCTTAGCACTGGAAGTTTCACTTGTTGGCAAGAGAGTCTACTTGAGACTTTGTCCTCCCTGTTGTTGATTCCATTTAGGTTTCTTTCATATAGGTATATATTTCAAGAGTCTATTGTAGTAGGTTTCCATATGACACCTCAAATTACCCTTAGTGTTAGCTGTCCCTCCCTATGTCCCTTCCTTATATTCCTCTTCCCCCGTCTGCATTTAATCCTTCTGTTACAGTCTATGCCATCTCTCTATAACTATATATTCTATATACCTACCTTAGGAGTTTCTTCTATCCCACCTAATCACTTATTCTATACCCAGCCTCTGTGGTTATATGTATAGCAGCATGCCTATCAAAAGCTTAAAAGTGAACATCCACATATAAGATAACACAAATCATACTTGACTTTGGGGGTCTGAGTTACCCCACTTTGCATAATACTTTTCTGGCTCCATCCATTTACCTGTGAATTTCATTTTTAAACAGCTGAGCAATATCCATTGTATAAGAGTACCATATTTTTATTATCCATTCATCGATTGATAGGCATCTAATTTGTTTCCAATTTCTGGCTCTTATGAATAGAGAAGCAATAAACAGGGATAAGCAAGTGTCTCTGTAATATGGTGTAAAATCTTTTGAGTATATGCCTAAAAGTGGCATAGCTGGTCACTGAGATAGATCCATATTCCTAGTTCCCTGAAGAACTGTCATACTGATTTCTATAGTGGCTGTACAAGTTTGCATTCCCACCAGCAGTGGATGAGTGTTCCTTTTACCCCACATCCTCATCAGCATTAACTGACATTTGTTATACTGATCGTGACTATTCTGACTGCAAGATGAAATCTCAGAGTAGTTTTGATTTGCATTTCCCTGATGACTCAGGATGCTGAATGCTTCAATTGTTTCTCAGCAATTTGTGTTTCATCTTTCGGGAATTTCAGTTAATTGTGTACCCTATTTTTAATTGGATTATTTGTTTTGTAATATCTAATGTCTTAAGTTCTTTGTTTATCTTGGATATTAGACCTCAGGTGTGGAGTTGATAAAAATATTTCCCATTCTGTAATTTGCCTCCTTATTCAAATGACAGTGTCTTTTGCCTTACAGAAGCTACTCAGTTTCATGGGTTCACATTTATTAATCATTGGTCTGAGAGCCTGCACTATGAGTGTTCTGTTCAGAAAGACGTTTCTGGTGCCAATGTGTTCAAGACCGTACCCTACTTTCTCTTCTCTCAGGTTCAGTGTGTCTGATTTTTATGTTGAGGTCTTTGATCCACTGGGACTTGAGTTTTGTGCAGGATGATAGATATGGATCTATTTACATTCTTCTACATTCAGTCATCCTGTTTGAACAGTATCATTTGTTGAAGATACTGTCTTTTATATCCAGTGAATATTTCTAGCTTCTTTATCAAAAATCAGGTGTCCATAGTTATGTAGATTTTTGTCTGGGTTTTCAATTTGACTACATTGATTGACATTCTGTTCATTGTGCTAATATTATGCTATTTTTATTACTATAGCACTGTAGTACAATTTAAGGTTGAGGATGGTGAAACTTTTAGCAATTCTTTTATTATTCAGAATTGTTTTAAATACAGTGGGTTTTTTTTTTTTTTTTTTTTTTTTTTTTTTTTGTGTGTGTGTGTGTGTGTGTGTTTATTCCCATACAAATCTGGGAATTGTCCTTTCGAGATATGTGAAGAACTGTGTTGGAATTTTGATGGGGATTGTATTGAATCTCTAGCTTGTTTTTGATAGGATAGCCATTTTCACAATATTAATCCTCCCAACCCATGAGCATGAGGAACTTTCTACCTTTTGATTTCTTCTGCAATTTCTTTTTTCAATGTCAAAACTTTTTATTATAAAAGTCTTTCACTTGCTTGGTTAGAGATACTCAAGATATTTTTGAGGCTATTGTGAAAGGTATTATTTTTCTGATTTATTTCTCAACGTGTATGTCATTTTATATATGAAGATTACTGATTTTTGTGTGTTGATCTTGTATACTTCTACTTTGATGAAAATACTTAGCAGCTGTAGATTTCCCTGGTGGAATTTTTATGGTCAACCACATCTAAAATTGTATCATCTACAAATGAAGATACTTTGATTTTTTTTCCTTTCATATGTGTACCCCCTTGGCATCCTTGAATTGTCTTATTGCTCTAGCTAAGTCTTTTGGTGCTATATTTAATAGATACAGAAAGAGTGGACAACCTTGTCTTGTGCCTGATTTATTGGAAATGCTTTGAATTTCTCTCCATTTGGTTGATAATGGCTGTGGGCTTGCAGTAAATTGCTTTTATTATGTTGAGGTATGTCCTATGTACCCTTAGTTTCTCCAGGAACTTTATAATAAAGGAATGTTGGATTTTCTCAGTAAATCAACTCTTCATTTCATTGATTCTTTTTTGTTGTTTCTGTTATTCATTTAAGCCCCTAGTTAGATTATTTCTTGCTATCTTTTCCTTTTAGTTGTTATTTATATTTTTATTCTAGAGATTTCAGGCATTAAATTTATAGCATGAGATTTCTCCAATATTTTTATGTAGGAACTTAGTGCTACGAACTTGCATGTTTAAGCATGTTGTGTTTTCATTTAGATTCTATTCTAATATTTTTAAAATTACTTATTTTCTGTCTTAATCCACTTTTCCTTCACTAATGAGTTTTCAGCTTCCATGAGTTGTAAACTTCATTTTGTTTCTATTGTTGTTGATATCAAGTTTTAATTCATAGTGATCAGACAGGATGTGGGGCATTATTTGAATTTTCTTGTATTTTTGAGAATGGCTTTGTATCCATGTATGTGGTCAATTTTGAAGAAAATTCCATGACCAACTGCTAAGAAGGTACATTTTTTTTTTTATTTTGCAATACATTTCAGTTCTACATATCAGCCATGGATTTCCTTGTTCTCCCCCCTCCCACCCCCTCACCTTCCCTCCAGCCCACCACCCACTCCCACCTCCTCCAGGGCAAAGCCTCCCCCGAGGACTGAGATCAACCTGGTAGACTCACTCCAGGCAGGTCCAGTCCCCTTCTCCCAGGCCAAGCCAAGCGACCCTGCATAGGCCCCAGGTTTCAAAAAACCAACTCATGCAATGAGCACAGGACCCGGTCCCACTGCCTGGATGCCTCCCAAACAGATCAAGCCAATCAACTGTCTCACCCATTCAGAGGGCCTGATCCAGTTGGGGACCCCTCAGCCATTGATTCATAGTTCATGTGTTTCCATTCGTTTGGCTTTTTGTCCTTGTGCTTTATCCAACCTTGGTCTCAACAATTCTCGCTCATATAAACCCTCCTCTTTCTCATTAATTGGACTCCCAGAGCTCCACCTGGGGCCTAGCCATGGATCTCTGCATCCGGTTCCCTCAGTCATTGGATGGGGTTTCTAGCACGACAATTAGGGTGTTTGGCCATCCCATCACCAGAGTAGGTCAGTTTGGGCTGTCTCTCGACCATTGCCAGCAGTCTGTTGTGTGGGTATCTTTGTGGATTTCTGTGGGCCTCTCTAACACTTTGCTTCTTCCTATTCTCATGTGGTCTTCATTTACCATGGTCTCCTATTCCTTGTACTCCCTCTCTGTTGTTGATCCAGCTGGGATCTCCTGCTCTCCCAAGCTCTCTTTCCCTCGACCCTCGCCCTTCACTACCCCCACTCATGTAAACAGAGAATTCTCAACAGAAGAAACTCAAATGGCTGAAAGACATTTAAGGAATTGCTCAACATCCCTAATCATCAGGGAAATGCAAATCAAAACAACTCTGAGATACGACCTTACACCTATCAGAATGGCTAAGATCAAAAACACTGAAGACACCTTATGCTGGAGAGGATGTGGAGCTAGGGGAACTCTCCTCCACTGCTGGTGGGAATGCAAGCTTGTACAACCACTTTGGAAATCAATATGGCACTTTCTTAGAAAATTGGGAATCCTTCTCCCCCAAGATCCAGCTATACCACTCTTGGGCATATACCCAAGGAATGCTCAATCATACCACAAGAGCACTTGTTCAGCTATGTTCATATCAGCATTGTTTGTAACAGCCAGAACATGGAAACAACCTAGATGCCCTTCAACTGAAGAATGGATAAATAAAACGTGGTACATATACACAATGGAATACTACTCAGCAGAGAAAAACAATGGCATCATGAGGTTTTCAGGCAAATGGATGGATCTAGAAAAAATCACCCTGAGTGAGGTAACCCAGACTCAGAAAGACAAGCTTGGCATGTACTCACTCATAGGAGGATACTAGATGTGGAACAAGGATGACTGGACTGCTACTCACATCACCAGGGAGGCTACCTGAAAAACAGGACCCCAAGAAAGACACGGGGATTGCCCAATGACAGAGAAATGGAAGAAATCTACAGGTACATTGTTTTATGTTTGGATAAAATGTTCAGTAAATATCTACCTGATCCATTTGATTTATGATGTTATTTAACTCCAGTATTTTTTCATTTTGTGTTCATCTGAATTACCTGTCTATTAGAGAGAATGTGATATTGAAGACTCCCAATATCACTTTGTGAGGGTCAATGTATAATTTCAGCTACAGTAGTGTTTCTTTTACAAACTTGGGTACCCTTGTGTTTGGTGCATAGATGTTCAGAACTGCAATGTCCTCTTGTTGGATTTTTCCTTTGATGAGTATATAGTGTCCTTCACTAGTTCTTTGGATTAGTTTTAATTAGAAGTCAATTTTGTTATATATTAAAATGGCTGTACTTGCTTGTTTCTTAGGTCCATTTGCTTAGAATACTTTTCCCCATGCTTTTGCACTGAAGTAATATCTAGCCTTGATGTTAAGGTGGATTTCTTAAATGTAGCAGAAAGATGGATCCTGTTTTCTGTTCCAATCTGTTAGTTTGTCATTTTATTGGGGAATTGAAGCCATTGATGTTAAGAGTTAGCAATCCGTAGTATTTGTTGATTTCTGCTATTGTGTTGTTATGGTGTGGATTCTCTCCCTTGTTTGATTTGCTGGTCTGGGTTTATTTGCTCATTGTGTTTTCCTGGGTGTGGTTAACTGATTCAGACTGAAGTTTCCCTTCTAGCACCTTCTTTGGAGCTGGATTTGTGGATAAATGCTATCTAAATTTAGTTTTATCATGAAATGCTTTTCTTTCTCTCTCAATTGTGATTGATAGCTTTGCTAGCTATAGAAATCTAGGCTGACATCTGTGGTCTCTTAGACTTTGTAGGACATCTTTCCAGGCCCTTCTTTCTTTGGAGTTTCTATTGAGAAGTCAAGCATTATTCTAATGGATCTGCCTTTATATCCTTACTTGGTCTTTTTCCCTTGCAGATTTTAATATTCCTCCTTTGTTCTGTAAATTTTGTATTTTCATTATTATGTGTTGTAGAAATGTTCTTTTCTGTTCCAGTTTATTTGGTGTTTCATATTTGGCTTCTTGGTAGGCCCCTCCTTCTTTAGGTTAGAAAAATTTTAAATATTTTCTGTGCCTTTTGACCTAAGTTTCTTCTCCTTCCTTTATTCTTAATACTCATATATTTGGTGTTTTTATAGTGTCCCAATTTTCCTGAATGGTTTGTTCTTGGATTTTTTTCTTTATATTTAACATTTTCTTTGGCTGAGGTATCCATTTCTTCCATCTTGTCTTCAGTGTCTGAGATTCTGTCTTCCTTGTCTTTTACTTTGTTAGTGAGGATCACCTCTTATGTTTTCGTTTACACTTCCTAAATTTTTTATGTCCAGTTTTATCTGTTTGGGGTTTTTTTTTAATGATGCTATTTCTACTTTCTATTGTTTCTACTTTCATGTCCTGCATAGTTTTCATTATTTTATTCTACTGCTTATTTCTGTTTTTATAGACTTTGTTAATGGATTTATTCTTATTCTTTTTAAGGATCTCGGACATATTAATAATAGCTATTTTGAAGTCCTTGTCTTCTGCTTCCACTGTATTGCATATCTGTGGGCCTACTCTAAATAAGGTTACTTGGTTCTGTTAGAGACATAGTACCATGACTGTTAATGACTGTGATTTTGCCCTTATATCTGGTCACCTAGGGTTTTGGATAATTGTGATAATCTGTATCTAGGTACGGATATATATTCTTGCCTTTGTTGGGTGGGTATTCCTTTCCTTGGTTTCTGTTGCCCTCTCAGTATCTTAAGAAAGTGTGGTGGCTCTGGGCTGCCTGGTAGGGAGTTCTTGTGCAGGTCAGGGAGTGGTTGAGAGGGATAGAGGTAAGCTATGAAAAAAGTTGAAAGGGGCTTTTAGAAAAGTACTAAGACGATCATGTTCACACCTATATGTGGGATCCATAGAGAGCTTGAGATAGGGGAACCTGCAAGTAGGTTTCAGAAAGCAAAGCATTATCTCAAGAGACAGGGATAAAAAGGCTAGAGGGGCCCTGGGTTTGAACCAAAAGTTGTAGTCTCCATTGAATGGCATTGAAATGGGAGGAGGAGCACCTGTTAGGCAAGGTGTTACTAGGCTGTGGTTGAGAATGGAAGGATTGTAACTAATGACGGGTAGCATGGTGTGATTTACCTTCCTGAGTTCCTGCTAGGCCTGGCCACTGGGGGTCCTGGTTGGAAAATGTTTCTAGGTATCTGGGGCTGACAAAAACAGATGGGGATGGGCTGGAGGGAGGCCTGAGAGGGTCACAAGCAAGGAGGAAAGATGGGTTCACTTTAAGGTTTAGCAGAGTCTCCTTAGGAGTAAAAGTTTGATGGGAGGACATGCCACTGTAAGCAAGTTCCTACAGGGCTAGGAATGAGACAAGAGTGGTTTTACTGGGAGACAGGAAAGAGAGTGAACATCACCTATCTAATTGCCACCCATGTGGCAATGGGGGTCCCAGAGGTTTCCATGACTGAAACAAAGTGAAGGGTGGAAGTGTGGGGGGCCCCCAAACAGCTTGACCACACAGCTGAGATGATAGGCTTAGAGGCCCAGACACAGCTTCTGGCAGGTAATACCTGGACCCAGGAAGAGCCATAAGCTGACCCCACAAAGTGGGGCCTGCATCTAAGAGGAAATATTTGATATTCCAAACATTCCCTATACCCTTAGACAAATGTCAGCCAATCAGGGTCCTGAACCCTGGAAGTCCACTCACCTCAACCTCTGCTATGATAAAAAACCCACCCAGCCTGGACTCTGGGCTCTCTGCTCTCACCTCTGTGTCGGACAGAGAGAGGGACCAAGTTCAGGGCTTGAAAATAAAGGCTCTTTGCTTTTACATATGGGATTCAGTCTTCATGGGGGTTTTTGGGGGGGTCCCTGTAATCTGGGCATAACAGAAAGAGGATGGCTGGGTCCTTCTTGAGGTTTGGTGGAGTCCACAGTAACTGGAGATAGAGTGGGAGAGCCGGCTCCTGCAATCAGTATGCTACAGGGCTGGAAAATGTGACTAGAAAAATTGTAAAGGTAGACATCTTCTTTTTCTGTTCTTTATGGTCAGTTATCTTATTTTCATTTACATCTATTGTGAATAATAAGTGTTGCAATGGAAATGGGAGTTTTCAAATTTATGAATATAAATTTCATATATGTGTATTTTATTTAGTTTAGATATATTTTCAGCAATAGGATAAGAGGCTATGTGGGAAGTTCAGCTTTAACTTCTTTCTAACATGATTCTTCCCTTTGGTTTTCTTTACAGATGCATGATAGTTTATTTTCCCAGCGGCAATATTCAATGATGGAAACCTTTTCTACATTTATAGCAGCACTTGTATTATTCCATCATTGTCTTGATTTGAATTTTCATGATGATTTGTGGCAATGAGCACTCATATACAACTGTTGTCTCTTTGCATATCTTCTATTGTGTAATGTTTTAGTTCTCGTGTTTCTACAGAACACCATTGTTCATTCCAATATCTTCAACTCTCTCTGTCTCTCTCTGTCTCTCTTTCTCTATCTCTGTCTCTCTCTCTCTCTGTGTGTGTGTGTGTGTGTGTGTGTGTGTGTGTGTGTGTGTGCACAAGCACTCAAGGGCACATGTATTACCAAGGATTTAACCTAGCATAGAATAGTGTTCTACCACTGAGCTCTATCCAAAGCCTTCATTTATTTTTATTTAAAATTTTGAGATAAGGAATCAGTGGTTTTCTTAGGCTGGCATTGAACTTGTGATCTTCTTGCCTTAGTTTCCCAAGTTGAGATTACAGACCTCTGCCGCTAGGTATGGCTTCCTTTCCAATGTTTTAAAGTATTTATCTTGTTTCCCCTTAGTTTCGAATCTTTTAAGTTGCAAAAACATTTTTAGTTTATTTTTATAACTAGTTACAGAGTTAGTGCTACTCTTCTGCATGTAGATATCCAAACTTTTCTGTATTTTATTGCAAATGTCTTTTCTCCAGTACATAGTCTTAGTGTTGTTTTTGGAAAAGCAGATGACTGTGGATATGTCATCAATTATGATCCAAAATAGGGTCCTTTTTTTTCTTTCAGAATTGTAGAACCAATAAATTATATGGTAGAAAAAGCCAGGAGAAAAACTTATAACTCAGTTTTTCTGCCTGTAGGTTTTAAGAAGCCACAGATAGAAGAAATTCTGGTCAGGTATAGGCTAAAAATGTTTGGGAATATTTGTCTTTTCTGGGAATGGGTGTCTTTTCTAATAATTCAGGTGGCACCATTCAGACATTTTTTTTTCCTATTGTGGTCATGGTAATGGCCAACTGTCATGGTACTGGAAGGGAAGCATTACTCAGCCTAATGGATGAGATTATAATGAAGGTAGAGATTGTATTGTGGGTATTCTGTTAGGCAGCCAGCCTGAAGAGATGTTTTCTCCCTTCCAATATCTTTTCTTCAAATTTATAGTAGATTTCAGGGTAACCAATCAACTAAGTCACTAAGGCAGCATACTAGTTAGCATATGAACTGGTTTACTTCAGGATTGTGTTCTTTTCCAATTATCTTTCTGTTTGTATATATGTCTTATCTAGGGCTACTATTGATGTGAGGAAACCCCATGACTAAAAGCAACTTGGGGAGGAAAGGGTTTATTTGTCTTATGTATACTATGTCACAGACCATTAAGGGAAGTCAAGGCAGAAACTCAAATCTGGCAGGAACCTGGGTGCTGGAGTTAAGACAGAGAGCACGGAGGAGTGCTGCTTACTGGCTTGCTCCTCATAGATTGATTAGCCTGCTTTCTTATAGAACTTAGGACCACCAAGCTGGGGGTGGTCCCACCCACAATGGACTGGTCCCTTCTCCATAAAACACTGATTAAGAAAACTACCTACAGGGTTGCCCACAGTCTAATCTTATGGAGACATTTTCTCAATTGAGATTCCTTACTCTCAGATGACTCTAGCTTGTGTCAAGTTGACATTAAAAATAGTCAGTACAGTATACTTTTATTTTACTTTTAATTGATAGGAATAAAAAAGGTAAAAAAAAATAACAAGAACTCATAATTTTTTACTTTTACTAGTGATAGCGTATTTATATGCTTTTTAAAATTATCTTATATAAATCTGCACCTCAACCTTCTGATGATGAATAACACTATCTTCCTGTTACAGGTTAAAGGAGTAGGCTCAAAGAAGGTGCACTATCCAATGGCACCTGCCTAATAAGTGATACAAATTTGCCTAGGAATATGAATGTCTAAAATTTGCACTGACAGCTTTCACATTCCCATTTATGTGACAGTTGTATATAACATTTTGGTTTTGTTTAGAGTATAAATAAAATGTTTGCTAAACCAGCAGTGTTGTATTTGTGTTTAAAAAATGCCTTGGTGCTTATCATTCTCCTTTTTAAAAGTGTGAGAAAATAACTTATCCTGAATAAAATCAGAGGTGTAAAGAATAGATCCAGGAAAAGGGCAACTAAAATTTCCTCCTATCCATGCGTAGTTTTCTCCTTGGACAATTTCCAACCCTGTTCCCAGAATCACAGCCTCCTTGAAGACCTCAGGGTATGATCCTGGAGTTTGCAGATCCCCACAGACTTGCCCTTCAACCCTGAAGCTATCACTGAATTGAAATCAAAGAAAGAATTATTGATTTCTTCTAGCAAAGAAAGAGCACAACCAAAAAGGCAGCTCATTAGTCTTTAGCAGGGCATAATTATGTTTCCAACTTGACAGTTGGAAAGGCCTTATAAGACAGTTAGGAGGAATGTACTGTGTGCTGTCTAAGACTGTCAGCTGGCCAAAATAAGTCATAACAAGACTTGTAATATTTAGGCCATTTCTGAGAGAATCCACATAAAAATCTGAGGAAGTGATCAAATTTGAGGAACATTGACAGTTGAGCCCTAGTATTTGCCTGCCTTGGTAGTGCCAATGTGGAGGATTCTTGGAGAGCTGCTGATCTTCATTCCATGTGCAAAGACAGAAGAAGCTGGTTTCTGATGTCAAAAATAAAACAACCGCAATGTTGTATGATTGTCCATTTAGATTTTGTAGTTTTTATTTAGTCAACCCTGCTCATGTGTGCTAAGACCTTTCTCAGCCTCCAAACATTCAAATTTCAGCTAAAATACAACTATTGCCTTTAAAGCTAAGTAATCATTTACAAGGAGAGCAGTATAATAATTATATAAACAAGTGAAACAACAAAATACACAAAGTGAAGAAGTAATTGGAAGAACTTAGGTCTGAGCGAAGTTTGGGAGAAAGAAAAGTCAGTGAAGCTAAAGAATGTTTTGTGCCTTCAGATTTTATATAGCAAAATAATGGTTGCAAATGTATTTAACAAAGCAGATGCTAGGAGTTGTTTGGGGAATGGAGATGGTATTAAGGAAGCACCAAAGGGAAGTTACCCAGCAGGAGACAGGAAGCCTGCAATGTTAGGATGGTTGCATTTTTTTTTTATTCATTTTACATACCAACCACAGATCCCCATCTCATCCCTCCTCCCAATTTCACCCCCTCTCCCAAACCAACTCTCATCCCCTCTTCTAAAAGGGTAAATTCTCCCATGGGGGGAACAGCTATGCTTGGTACATTCAGTTGAAGCAGGACCAAGCCCCTCCCCGCTGCATCAAGGGTGAGCAAGGTGTCTGACCATAGGTAATGGGATCCAGAAAGCCAGCTCATATACCAGGGATAGATCCTGATCACACTGCCAGGCATCCCTCAAACAGACCCAGCTATACATTTCCGTATGCAGAGGGTCTAGTCTGGTCCCACGCATGTTCCACAGCTGTAGGTCAAATGTTTGTGTGTTCCTATGAACTTGATCCATACGATTTGTAGATTTCCTTATCTCTGTAGATTTCCCCATCATGATCTTGACCTCCCCCCTTATTCATATATTCCCTCTTCCCTCTCTTTGACTGGATTCCTGGAGCTCAGCCTGGTACTTGGTTATGGATCTCTGCATCTGCTGGTGATAGCTTATGTTGGAGAGGATGTGGAACAAGGGGAACATTCTTCCATTGTTGGTGGGAGGGCAAACTTGTACAGCCTCTTTGGAAATCAGTATGGTGGTTTCTCAGAAAATTGGGAATCAATCTACCTCAAGACCCAATGATACCACTCTTGGGCATATACCCAAAGAATGCTCAATCATACACCTGGTCAACTATGTTCATAGCAGCAATATTCATAATAGCCAGAACCTGGAAGCAACCTAGATGCCCCTCAACCAAAGAATGGATGAAGAAAATGTGGTACATATACACAATGGAGTATTACTCAGCTGTAAAAAACAAGGATGGTTGCATTTAAACTAACTCTAATCAGAAAAAGTACCTTGAAAAATTTAAGTGTTTTTTTGTTTGTTTTGTTCTATTTGTAGTAATAATGATTGAACTCCCCAGGGCTTTACACATACTAAGCTAGTGCTCCAAAAAATTGTTCTGCACTACCAGCTCATAGTTTAGTTGCTAGAAACTATGTTTGAGAAGTCAAAAAAGTATTCTATAGTGTTCTATAGTGTGTTCTATAATGGTAATAATTGAACAACAATGTGAATGTACTTGATATGAATAAACTGTATGTTTAAAATTATTGAAATGGTGCTTTAGTTTCTTTTATGTCACTATAATAAAGCACTCTAGAAAAAAGAAATTTGAAGAGAAAATATTTATTTGGCTTACATGTCTATGTCATAATCCATCATTAAGAGGAGTCAGGGGTGGGAACTCCAGTCAGGAACCATGGAGGAACACTGCTTGATGGTTCATTCTCTGGATCTTTCACGGGTTAATGCTTAGGTACTTTTCTTATATACTCCAAGATTGCCTTCTCAGGAACTTTCAGTGATCAAAGTGGGTTGAGCCTTCCGACATAAATTAAGACAATCAAGATACTCTTCAGAGGTGTTTTGATGGACCAACCTAATAAAGTTGAGACTTTCTTCAGATGATTATGGACTATATAAAGTCGACAGTTAATGCCAACAAGAACGTTCTATATCCTGTCAACTTGATACACAAAAACACGACTTTAAGTGATACTTTTTCATTCTTTGTCTATGACATATTAATATTACAAAACAATCTTGAACCACCATTGTTAAGTGAGTCCCTCCTCCAACTGCCATTCACATTTGTCACCATCTTCAGGCCTAGTTCTAGACCTATGGCTCATGAACAATCTTGGCCTGCCCTAGGTCTAATCAAGCAGTTCATGAACCTGCTCTCTATGGCCTAACTCCTATTATGCATCTCCTTCATTGACTCAAACTAAGGCAAGCTCATATCAGATACACAGCCAAAGGAGTCCACATGCCCAGATCATTGCAAAAATTCAAACTATATGAAAAGCCAAGGTAGCAAAACTTCTATCAAATCCACTAGTCCTATAGAAATTTTCTCTGATGAGAATTGACTAGATGAACTTCAGGATACAGGTTTTAAAAGAACAATAAAACTTTGTCAAAGGATTCAAAGAGTTTAAAGAAGACATGAACAATTCATTGAAATTAAACAAGAGAAAAAACACCTGAGTAGTATACAAGAACACAGAAATACACAGTTGAATAAGATAATGAAGACAGTTCAGGATTTGAAAACTGAATTTAGTAAAAACATAGAAATTGAAACAAACTCCAGTTGGAAATAGGAAGGAATTAAAAAACCTCACTAACCCCATTAGAAAACACATGGAAAATCATTATAAGTAGAACAGATGGATTAGAATATTGAATATCAGGGCATGAAGATAACATAGAGGAATTAGATCACTGAAACAAAGAATGCATTTGTTAAATACACTAAAGCAACAGAAAAGAAATATGATACAATTTGAAAAGAGTAAATCCTTGAATTATAGGTATAGATGAGTGTGAAGAAACCTGTTTTAATGAGATAGACCAGATCTTCAATAAGATTATAGACTAAAACATCCCCAAATTAATGAAAGACATACCTATACTGATACAGGAGGCACACAGAATACCAATAGACTAAACCAAAAAAAGAAATTCCCCGTGGCATATTACACCAAATACATTAAATATACAAAACAAGGACAAAGTATGGAAAGCAGCAAGAGAAAAATAGACAAGTCACATGTAAAGATAAACCCATCAACATAACAGCTGATGTTCCAATGAAAACATTAAAAGGTAAAACAGGTTGGAGCAATATACTCCAAGTTCTAAAAGATCACAAATCTCAACCTAGACTACAATACCCAGAAAAACTATCAGTCATAGTGAAAGGAGAAAGAAAAAAAAGTTTCTGTGATAAAAACAAGCTAAAAGAATTTATGGCAATCAAACAAACTCTACAGAGAATACAAAGCAGTAAGTCAGACTGAAGAGAGGAGCAAGGATAGCCAAGACACTGTATAGAAAACAAACCAAACCATAATTATTGAAATTCAAACTCCAACTAAGAACACAAACAAGAAGAACATAAAGAAAAAGCTCACCCCAACAAAATTACTGCAGCCAATTCACACCGTTTAATAAACACCTTACATACCAATGAGCTCAATTCCCGAATTAAAAGACACAATTAATTGAATTGATTAAGAAACAAAAATACGAGGTAACAGACTGCAGCAAGATCGACCCTTTAATTAGAGGTGTGCAGCAGGATCGTGAGCAACAGCTGTGACATTCCTGAGTGGGCCTGGGTCTGTATATCTGGATCTGGAATCTGCAATCAAAAAGGCCAGCACCAGAGGTAACAACTGAGGCTCATATATTCCTAACTGTTGCGTTTGCATGAGAGACTAGAATTTGACCAGAACTTCATTGTCTCAGCATCATCAGAGGGACAGAGAAGAGCAGAGGCACAAGTGAGACCAGTGCACTGTCACCACATTTCACTTGAGATTACAGGAGTTTTCTTTGAAGAAAGAATGGCTCATTTTCCCCCTCGCTCCTGTAAACCCTTCAGGGAAGGCACCAGAGCTGGCTCTGCAAAATGGGACTCACAACTATCAGAGAAGTTGTTTCTCATGATCCGGTGCCACAAGACCACCATCTTCTCGGAAGCCAAGAAGTCGAGTACCGTGTTCCAGTTAAAGCGTGTTGTCCAAGACATCCTCAAGCGGCCTCCAGAAGAGCAGCGGCTGTACAAGGATGACCAGCTTCACTAGCCAGATAGCAGAGACAAAGGCCTCAGCCATAGTGGGCCTGGCCTTTGGTGCAGATAATGCCTTTGAAGCCCTGCACACTGAGCCCTTCTCCAGCCCTCCAGAGCTTCCGGATGTGATGAAGCCATAGGATTCTGGAGGCAATGCCAATGAACAAGCCGTGCAGTGAGGGCCACAGGACCATCCCCCTAGAGACCTATTCTCTCAATGAAGACGATTTGGCTGTCAAAAAAAAAGAAAAGAAAAGAAAGAAAGAAAAATACATTTACATTTACCTGATGTCTACAAGTAACTCATTTTAGCTTTAAAGACAGGTCCCATCCTAAAGTGAAAGGGATGAGAAGAAAAACTATCCCAAGCAAACTGGACTGGAAAGCAACAGGTGTTACTATCTTAATATCTGAAAAATGGACTTCAAACTAAAACAAATGAAATGAGATAATGAAAGACACTTCATTCCAGTCAGGGGAAAAATTAATCAGGAATACATCACAATCCTGAGTGTATACCAATTTCATGAACTGTTGGAGATAAAGACACAAATTACCAAACTCAGTAGGCATTTCAATACCTCACTTTCTTCAAGGGACAGGTTATCTAGATAAAACCAAACCAAACAGAGAAACATCAGAATTAAATGAAATCATACACCAAATGGGCTTAACATTTTGTTATTCACCAATGTTTCATCCAAATACCAAATAATATACATTCTACTCAGCATCTCATAGAAGAGTATCTAAAATAGATCACATCCTGGGGCACAAAGCAAATTCAGAAAACTAAAATAATTTCATATATCCTTTCTTACCAAAATGCAATAAAACAATTAACAGCAAGTGAATCTCTAGTAAAAAAAAAAAAAAGTCATGGAGATTAAGCAGCACATTACTGAATGATGAATGTATCAAAGAAGAAATCTAAAAAGTTATTTAAAAAATGTTAGAACTAGATGGGAATGAAAATACAACACAGCAAAACCTCTGGAACACAGTAAAAACAGTCCTAATAGGGGCATTTATAGTTCTAAATTATTAGAAGGAACACAAATAAATTACTTAATGATGCAACTCAAGCATTTGGAAAAGGGATAATAAACTGAGCCCAAATCTAGCAGATGGCTAAATAAATAAATAAATAAATAAATGGATAAATTAATGAAATAGAAACAAAGAAAACAAACACTCTAAGACCTGGTTCTTTGAGAAGATGAACAAGATCAGTAGACCTTGGTGCAATTAGCCAGAAGGAAGAAAGAGATAACCCAAATTAACATGATCAGAAATGAGAAATTTTACAAAACATGTGGAAAAACACAGAATACTATAAGGGAACACTTTCAAAACCTACACCTCATTAAGTTAGAAATCCTAAAAGAAATGGTCAAATTTCTAAATTCATCCAAACCACACAAGTTAAGTAAAGAAGAGATAACAATTTAAAGACACCTTATAAGAAATAAATATATTGAAACTGCTAAAAAAAAAAAAAAAAAAAAAAAAAAAAGACCAAGGAAAGTCAAGCCCCAGATAGATTTACTTCACAGAAAAATTCTCTCAGATTTCCAAGGAAGATCTACAACCAAGACTTAAATTGTTGGTGGTGGTGATGATGACATTTTTTAAAAAAAATAAATAAATAGAAGGAGCTCTCCTAAACTCTTTCCACAAAGCCAGTGTTACTCTAATAACAAAAGCTTGCAAGGACACAACAAAAAAGAAAACAAAAGGCTGATATCCATGATGAACATGTGAGACTTGACCCAGGGCTTATCTGCAGGGCTGGTTCAACATGATAATTGTAATGACTCATATAAACGGACTTAAAGACAAAAATCACATGATCATCTCAATAGAATCAGAAAATGTCTTTGTCAAAATCCAACATACCTTCATGAAAAAAAGTCCTACAGTGAGTAGGAGTGGAGGGAGCATATCTCAACATAATAAAGGCTGTGCATTACAAACTTAATAGTCAACATTACCCTAAATAGAGAAAACCTTGAAGCAATTTCATTAAAATCAATAATGAGACAGGGCTGTCTACTACCCTCACTCCTTCTCAATAGAGTGGTCAAAGCACTAGTTAGAGCAACAAGACATGAGAAGAATAAAAAGGGATACAAAAAGGAAAAGAATAAATCAGATAGCCCTTATTTGTAGATGACATGGTATTATACTTGAGAGGTCCCCAAAGTTCAGGCAGGAAATGTCTAAAAATGATCAAAGTGTTCAGCAAGTTGCAGGAAACAAAATCAACTTACAAAACTCTGTTTCTTTATACCAACAAGAACAAACTGAGAAAATGAGCATGGAAACAGTACCATTTATAATAGCCTCAGAAAAAGGAAATACCTAGGTGAGACCAGGGAAATGCGAGATCTACAATGAAATCTTTAAAACTCTGAAGGAAGAGACTGAAGAAGACACCAAAAGATAGACCTCCCATTCTCATGGTTTATAAAAAAAAAATCAAGTAATAAAATTTGGAAGTAAATGGATGAGCCTAAAAAATATTATTGTTTGAGGTAACCCCAACCTAGAAGGACAAACAGTACAAGTTTTCTTTTATTTTGGATGCTAGTTCTGGATTTTTAGATGCAAGTGGGTAACTTGGAGCAACTGTAGATGCCAAGGAAGTAAAATGGAGCCATGGGGCAGAGGCCAGGAACAATAGAGAGGAGAACAGTCAGGCACAATTACTATGAAGGGCAAAACAGCAAAGACATGTAGAGAAGACTTACACTAAGGATCTTAGAACAAGCCACAGGGAATTGTACTGTTAGTATTACTTAAAATTACATGAATATATATATATATATATATACATATATAATGTTTATGTATATGCAAATGGTTTTTAAATGAAGTTATATCAATTGGGGTAACAGTGCTCCCCCATAAAACCATAGACTATCTAACAAAAACCCAGTGCTGGTCATAAGAAACCTATTTTCAAGTCAAGAGAATCCAAGAGACTCCCCCAAACAATTAGGGTATTGCTATTGCTTTTTGTGCCTTCTAGGAAAAGAAGATGAAGTCCCTATTGTTAAAGACATCACATACTTGGGATACAGGACTCGAAGGAATAGATCTAAGTTTGACCTGGAAGCCTCTTCACTGAGGGCTAGGTCTCAAAATACCTGCTGGAATGAAGCTGCCAAAAGAGAAAAGAAACCAATAGTTTTATCCAACTATATCTTCAAGGAACCAAAACCGACCAACATGATGAGATATTCCAAAAGGTGCAACAGTAACACTTAAATTCTAGGGGTAACCATCTAATTGGACTTAAATTCCACTCAGTAGGAAGAAAGTCATTCCTGGCAGTGTAAAATTAACCAACTACCCATGAGTGGGGATGCCATGGACCCTAGAAGAGAACTTACCTGCTGTCAGTCTCCTAAACCAGTGTATTTTCTAAACGCATCTAAATATTTGTCCTTACATCCTCATAAAAGTGTAGCTCTCTTCCCTTCATCAAAGAAGCCTCTTTTCGTTTTTCAACAGACAGAGGATCATCACAGAAAGCCACAACTGGTCAAAATAAAAAGGTCATCTGAACATAGGGTTCCAGTCTCTAATTAATACATTCACAACACAGCCCTTATAGTTAAGGCTGCAGGAATATCATTAAAGAGGGGAAGGAAAACCAAATATGTTAGAGGTTCAGGACATTTGCTGAGATATAGTATTTCCTTTAAAAATTAAGAAAGAAAGAAAGAAAGAAAGAAAGAAAGAAAGAAAGAAAGAAAGAAAGAAAGAAAGAAAGAAAGAAAGAAAGGAGGGAGGGAGGGAGGGAGGGAGGGAGGGAGGGAGGGAGGGAGGGAGGAAGGAAGGAAGGAAGGAAGGAAGGAAGGAAGGAAGGAACTAAGATGCTAGGAATGGGTGGTGGTTGGATGGATCTGGAGGGAGTTGCTTAGAGAAGTGGGAGGGTGCATACAATGAAAATACACCATATAAAATGTTATTAAAAAATCACAAACTGTAAAACTTTGAAGTTCCCACAGGTTTTGTTTTCCAAATTTTCTCATGTTTTAAAACTGTATAGTCTCATTACAAATCCAAAGTCCTATAAAGTAAAACTAAGTTGCATCCTTTCTTATTTTACATGGGAAAGTCCTTACACAAGAATAATCAGACTTCAGCAAAACCAAAATCAAGTAGTGTGGTTAAGGAGCTTGTAGCTCAATGTTGAGCGTCTGGGTCTCACTCTTTGTACAGTGTTTTGGCTCAAATGGCCTTGGACAATCCCACTTCTCTAGCTCTGCCATCTGCAGCACACAGGCTTGTCTCGTGCTTAGACCAGCTCCACTCCACACTTGTTTCTAGCCTTGGTGTACATATCAGTATTCTGACATATCCAGTATCCTGGGTTCTCTACTGCAACTGAGGATGCAACTTGATCACTGTCTTTTAAGAACTTCTCTGCAGGTACTTGGCCTTCATCAGCTTCTGTGTGCTGACCCTAAGGAAATACTTCCCAGAAGATTTCACCTCAATGATGCTGATCTTTTATAATCATAGCAGATTTTCCAATGTAGTTGACCAGCATCCATTGTCCCAATGATGCACAGGTTTCACCTTAATGATACTGATCTCTTGTTAGGACAGCTGTTTCTTTAGCTCCAACTAATCAGCAACCACAGATTGTTAATCACAAATACCACACAAATAGCCCTAATAAAGTCTTTGCTTCCCCCTGAAGCCTCACAAGCGAGACCTCTGCAGTTCACATTTCTCTCACACAATAGCTCATTAAGCTCTGAGCATCAGATGGCTTTTACATACCAAAGCTCCCAATAATCCTTCACAGTTCTCCCACAAAATAGTCCAAAGGATTAAAAAGCCACATGGCTAGGTCCATCACAGCATCAGCCCAATTTCCTTGTACAAATTTCTCTTCTAGTTTGATTTCTGTTGCTGTGAAAAAACAGATTGATCAAAAGCAACTTAGAGGGTTTAGAGTTTTATTTCAGCTTATAATTAGTTCATCACTGAGACAAGTCAGGATCAGAACTCAGTGCAGGAAACTGGATTTGAGAACCATGGCAGAATGCTTCTTGATGCTTACTTTCTGGTTCTCTCACAGGCTAATTCTTTGCTAGATTTCTTCATATTAAAGACTCATTATATTTTAAATTATGTGTATGTTTGTGTGTCTGCCTGGGGGTATGTGCATGTGAGTACCACTACTTGTGGAGGCAAGAGACATCAGAGTTATAGTTCTTTGAGAGTGACCTATAATCCATGGCTGAGAACCAATCTTGGGTCTTCAGCAAGAGCAGTACACTCTCATAATGGTTGAGCCATCTCTCTAGACCCAAAGCCAGCTTTCTTAAAATATCCCAGGACCATTGACACAAAAACATTGTGTCAGTGAAAGTGGGCTGGGACCTCTTATGTCAATGATCAGAACAATTCTCACAGACTTGTCCATGTAAGATGATCTCAACCTGTTGTTGCTGGCTTTTAATATGCAATAAGAGGCCACAAGCAAAGGAATGTTGACAGACTTTGGAAGCTTGAAATGGTAAATTGTTTCTCCCTCAAGCCTGCAGAAAGGAATGCAACCTAAAAGTTTTTTTTTTTATTTTAGCCTAGAAACACCTGTCTGACTTTCAAAAGTAGAAATGAAAGATCATAAACCTGATTAAATAGCACTGTGAAGCTATTGCTTGTGTGGGTTTGTTATAGCAACAATAATAAACTAATAGTATGATGATATAATGATGATCAATAACATGTACTAAATACTTACTATGAGCTGAATACTATTATTATAAGAAGAAAGAGTGATGTTAACAATAATGATTACAATGATTTTTTACTAAGGTGTTAAAATATGCTCCACTTTTGTGTTGGTTACTTTTCTGTTACTGTGGTAAAATGCTTTGACCAAAAGCCACTTATGGAAGGTTTTACTTTAGTTTATGATTCCAGAGGGATAACAGTTGATCATGGCAGGAAGGATGGCAGCAAGTAGAAAGCCCTGCAGCAAAAGCAGGAAGCTTAGACCTCAGGTCTTCGATCTCAAGCAGGAAGCAGAGAGCATGAACTGGATATATGAACACATAAATGCTGCCTCCAGTGATAGCCTTCCTGCAGCAAAGCCTCGTGTCTAAAACATCCCAGACTGTGCTAACTGGGAACCAAGTGTTCAAATCCCTAAGCCTATAGCGGACAGTTATCATTCAAACCACTGTAGTATAATTTTACAGTTTTCACAGAGCCTATTTTACTTAATCATTACCATAACCCAGTAAAATTGATATGATTATTAGTACTCTATGATTATAGAAATTGATTAGAAATAGAGGAAATAAAATTGCAAAAGATCACAAACCAGTGAGATACAATGGTAGAATTATACCCCAGCCAGGTTTTTCAATATTAGGTACTATAAAGATAGAAATTATTATTTTTGAGAATTTTATATACAAGTACTATATTCATATCATTTCCATCCCATCCTTCTTCTCCCCATCCAACTCCTCCCATATTCCCCCACTCCCTCTCATGCTCATGACCTTTTCTTCTATAGTTATTATTGCATTAGAAACCTGCTTCAATTTTAATTTCATTGTTTTAAAAATATTAACTCTATGTGGGATTATGATAGCAGCAATAGAAGACCAATACTATGGTGTGTATGTGTGTGTGTGTGTGTGTGTGTGTGTGTGTGTGTGTGTGTGTACATCCTATGAGTCAATTTAGTGTTGATTGTATATAAGTGTGTTTAGAGATAACCACTTTGGATTAGATGATCTATCAATAAGTTCTTCCCTGGAGAAAACTGATTCTCCCTCTCTTGGCAGCCATTGATTGCTGGTAGCTCTTCTACTAGGGGTGGGAACTTTTGAAATTTCCCCAATACACATTGGCATGTCAGCTGGTGTTGTCATTATTTAGTCCCAGAACCTGAAGTTCCTATTGCTAAAGATACCAAACAGTTCAGAAAAAGGGACTTGAAGGAATTGATCTAAAATT
This sequence comes from Peromyscus eremicus, assembly GCF_949786415.1. Classification (NCBI taxonomy): domain Eukaryota; kingdom Metazoa; phylum Chordata; class Mammalia; order Rodentia; family Cricetidae; genus Peromyscus; species Peromyscus eremicus. Next base: position 51,975,352 of record NC_081439.1, read on the forward strand.
AATCATATGCTTCCTCTCTGAAGACTAACTCTCATTGTTTCAAGAATTGCTGTGCAAACTGCCATGAGAGAAAAATAATCCTACCCAGCTGTATAGACTATGAACCACAACAATCCTGGTAATATATCTCCAATGGTGCAATAGTGGCATTTTTTACCTTGAGAGACATTCACAGCTTTCTAATTAATATGGTCCACTTCATATGAAGGAACTTACAGGTACAGTAAAGCAATCCAACTGTCTATAGCAAAAAGAGGTCATAGAACCTCTTTATGACCATAGAGGTCATAGAGGATAATCTATTATTAGCACATTCTTAAACCAATATAGTTTCTGTGTTATAAATACTTACTTTTATACACACAGATATGTGTAGCCCTCACCCCTCATCAAAGCCACTTTTGGCAAAAGATGGAAACATGACAGAAATCTATACCTGGCCAAAATGCAGAGAGAGTGATTATGGGGTGCCCAGGACCTGATCCAACTACAACATAACTCCTAAACCTATAGCTTATGGAACATTATGGAAGAGGGGGTAGAAAGACTCTAAAATCCAGAGGATCGGGATGTCTGCTGCTAGATAGTGACTTCTAGACATGACAGGGTTTCTGTACTCCTGATGATGCAACAATATGTTTGCCTAAAGAAAATATACATATTATGAATACCCCCTATATGGCCCACACACATTTATCTTTCACACAGGTGAAAAAAACTAATCTTCCATAGTTAGATAAAATTTTTATCTCATTACTTTTGCTTAATTGATAGTAAGCACTGATAATATAGGATTTTAGAGTAGTGCAAAGCTGTTCTGTGATTAAATTTTTCTCCTTTCTTGACAGTTTTTTTGAACAGAAAGTTTTCTTGAAAAATCAATAACCATAGTAGAGCTGTTATTTTTGTCAAGGTTGTGTCTTACCAATAATACAGATTTTATTATCCAAAATATAGAAGTATTCTTCATTTATCTACATTGTTCCTGATGTTTATTTAATTACCTTGGCCATTGTGTATAATTTAATTTCCTTTAAGCTACATTTGCATACCATTATCATAATTTTTAGTGTAAGAAATACTCTCCAGTTTATTTGATTCATAATCACCCATGAGAAATTATAGTTTTAAAAATGTATTTTATGTATTTATTTATTTTACAACCTGACTGCTGTTTCTCCTCCTCCTTCTCCTCCCAGTCTTCCCTCATCTCCCTTCTGCCCACTCCTGTCACCTCATCCACTCTCCTCTGTATCTATTCAGGCCTTCCATGTATATCCACCAAACATGGCACATAAAGTTGAAGGTTGTAGCAGGAATCTTAAAGGGTTTTATTAATAAAAACAAACCTGGAGCCGGGTATTGGGGTGAATGCTGGAAGATCAGAGAAGCAGAACAAGCCACAGCCTCGTCACCTCACCAATTCTTCAGGTGATCCTATTTCCTCAGACTGAATGCCTCTCAGCTGAACTGTGTTGCTCAAAAGCCTAAAAGCTTAACCAGCTCTAGTTCCTGGTTTTCACACCTTATATACCTTTCTGCTTTCTGCCATCACTTCCTGGGATTAAAGGCATGAGTCACCATGCCTGGCTGTTTCCAGTGTGGCTTTAAACTCACAGAGATCCAGAGGATTAAAGGCATGTGTGCCACCATTTTATGGCCTCTATATCTAGTGGCTGTTCTGTTCTCTGACCCTAGATAAATTTATTAGGATGCACAATATTTTGGGGAACACAATATCACCACAGAATGTTGAAGAAAGGAACCCAGTATGAGAATAAGGGTCCCAAAAGCTGGCATAAGAATCAGAGACAGCTCCTGCTTCCACTGTTAGGAGTCCCACAAGAGGACTAAGCTACACAACTGTAATGTATATGCAGAGGGCCTACACAGTTCCATGCAGGCTCCCTGGTTGTTTATTCAGTCTCTGTGACACCCTATAAGGCCAGGTTAGTTGATTCTGTGGGTTTTCTTGTGGTGTTCTTGATCCCTTTGGCTCCCACAATCCTTCTCCTTCCTCTTCTGAAGGGTTTTCCAAGGTCCACCTAATGTTTGGCTGTGGGTCTCTACATCTGTTTCCATCAGTTGCTGGATGAAGCCTCTCTGATGACAACTGAGCTAGACATCAATCTATGAGTATAGCAGAATATTATTAGGAATAATTTCATTGATATTTTTCCCAGTAGTTTTGGTTCTTTCCTAGGTCCCTTGGCTGTCCAGCTTCTGGGTCCTGGTCCTCTAGGCAATGTGAAGGGTGGGCTCCCTCTCCTCTTGGGTCTCAGGCTGTACCAGTCATTGGTGGCCACTCCTCCAATTTCTGCACCACTCTCTATATCTCAACACATCTTGTAGGCAGGACAAACTGTAGGTTGAATGTTATGTGGCTGGGTTGGTGCCCCTATCCCTCCACTGGAATTCTTGCCTGGTAACAGGAAATGGCCAGTTTAGGCTCTGTATCCCCCATTGCTAGGAGTCTTAGCTAGGGTCTATATTTTTAACTCAAAATTTAAATATTGAATATGTTGAGCTTCTTGTATATTAGAAAATGCAAAAAGAAAAAATTCCCTTGAGGAATTCTGAAAATTACTTGACCTGTCCACTAGTCAACTCCACTCTACAGACTTTTGTGAATCTACACTTAGAAAAATGATTGTCTTTCACAGAAACAAAATACAAGAAATTGTGAGACTTATCTAAAAAGAAAGATAAGTCCAAAGATGTCAGTTAAGAACTCAATCTTGATTGGCATTGTGGAATATGCCTATAATCCTAGTACTTGGTAAGATAGGGCAGGAGGCTCACCAGCTCACAACAATCCTTGTTTACATAGTGAGACTCTGTTGAGTTATGTGGGTGGTGGTGGGCAACACTTAGGTATTATGGTTCTGGAGGCAGCCTGAGGCCACAACTGCAAGCTGACCACAGCTTAGTCATCCATTTTCATTATGGCAAATATTGATAGAACATATACAATATGTCACTGTTATAATAAGTGCAGGGATGTGAGTCATCTTATGAACAATTTTTATTTTTGCTTTACTAAAGAGAGATAAAGGTACAAACAGGAAAACTGACTTGAATTTTAAAATCAGGTTTATATATAGCAGCCAAAGACACGATTCAAAATGAGCCCATTGATTTCTCAAGTCTGTGTTCTGAGTTACTCACCTCAATGCTTCCTGAATAATAAATAATTGTTCTACTGGTAGATTGCAGAGGAGAAAATGGTAAAGGCTGAAGAGTAGCAGTCTTTGAATGGTATATTATGAACATGTTATACCATTTGCTTCTGCCACTTCCATGCTGTATGATTTAGAAATAATTGTTAAACTATTCTGCTTTAGGTATAACCTATTAAAAACGAATGCAGTTCTTTTTGTCCTCATTTACTTCAATTAGAAATTAAACATGAAAGGTGATTGAAGAATAAATGAGGTAATGTCAAAAGCAAAGGTACTAGACAAACAAGGTTATTGTCATAGAGTTTGGGGTTTGTCATGGAATTTATTTGTATCTAGAATGCCATTTCTCAACTTGTTTGCATTGAGAAACATTCTATTACCAATGCCGAGACTAATAACTGGTAAAATTGCTGTCAATTATTGACTGTGAGTGTTCATCCTTAAATGGGGCATCTATATCAACCCCTAATTTTCAGGGAACATCACAGAAGAAAAGGTAGAAAGAATTTAGGAGCTATAGGATGAGGGGGAGTGCTGTGAAATATTGTCTTCTGGTTATGATATGGCTATTTTACTCAGCTCACAGCAGCTGGGGTTACTGGCACAAGGTTAAGATTAAGCCAGCAAAATTTCCAGCATGGATGGGAGAGAAGCTCACAAGAGCCCATCCCTAATTAAGGAGCGCTTAGCAGCTGGTAGGTGCTGAAAGAGGAAAATCATTCTTTGGGAGTGTGGTCACTGGTAAGTTGCCTATGCCTCAGTAGGCTGGCTCCATGCCTATGCATTTATAGGCAACACAATTTGGATTGAGTAGGTTAAAAAATAAAAATTAAAAGCAGAAAAAGGAGACATGAAACTGGAAGGGAGATGTTTTGAGTGGGAACTTGAATATATAGTAGGAACAATACATATATATATATATATATATATATATATTATTTGAGACGTAAGAAAATCAAGAAAGCCTTATCTAAGATGGTAAAATTTAAGGAGAAACTTGAAACAGAATGATATTAGTGGCATGATTCATGCTACACAGAGGGAATGGTAATTATAAATGCCCAGGAGTGATAAGCATGCTTGAGATGATTGATAAATAGGCAAAGGTTGCCAGAATGGTTGTCATGGTGACTTAAGGTGGAAGAATTGCAAGTAAAAAAGGTTACAAGTAACAACTGAAGGATATGACTCACCCTGTTAGTACCGCCAGTTATTGGTGGTGGGGTCAAAGTGTTACACTCAGCCTCTCATTATAACCCTGAGGTGAGAGACCTCTCCTTACTCTTGGTAACATGAAAATTTTAATTCTTTTTGAGATTTCTGTAGATACTAACCTTGCCAGAAGAAGGTAACATATTACTGTTCCCCAGATGACCACTGATGGGGGAATGTCTTGCTGTACACTGCAAATATGTATTGCTCTGATTGATTGATAAATAAAGCCATTTGGCCTATGGCAAGGCAGCTTAGAGGAAGATAGGGAATTCAAAACGGGGGAGATGCCAGAGCCTCCCAAGAAGCAACATGTAATAGGGCGCAGGTAAAGCAACAGAACATGTGGCGATAAATAGATTAATAGTTATGGGCTAATTTAAGATGTAAGAGCTGGCTAGCAAAAGGCTTAAGCCATGGCTATGCAGTTATAATTAATATAAGCCTCTGTGTTTACTTAGGGGACATGATGGGGAGAGAATTGTCCTGACTGCCAGCAGGCCAGGACACAGAAAAACTACCAACTACAGACCACCACTGACATCTTTGAATGGAAAGATACCATGCTACTTCAAGATAGTAGTAATGTTCTGGCTTTTCACACAACTTCCACTAACAATCTCTAGCAGGGCTGGAAGTGAGACGAATGATCTGTAGCTACGTGGCAAGGTAAAATCCGAACCTCCTGCTAGGCTTCCACTGATACCTTGGTGGGTTGCAAGTAGTGACAGTCTCTATCTTGCATTTGGCCTTGTTTGGTAGTAGTCTGGTAGGACTGAAAATAGTATGTCATTATAGGAAAGTAAGAATATAAGCCTTGACCCCCATATCACACTAACTTACTGGTAAGGGTAGGATAAGATAATTTTTCTGTATCTGGCTTAGGTAGTACAAATATTGCTTACAATGCTATTTGGCTAGGTTGCCCCCTTCTTTACATTTTGCCTTGAAACATCAAACAAATAAGCCAACAGGCTTTCCTTGAGAATGTTTATGGTCTGTGTTTGAAATTTGTGTTGTGGGCTTTCCTTCCACCCAGTCTTCATCATAAGCAATATGGGGACTTAGTTGGATAAACATTATGTTTCCTAATGCCTGTCATCAGGAGGCATTCATGGAACAGTGGAACACAATTCAGTCTAAGGGGCATACAGACTCGAGCTAGAACTCCAGAACATCATTTAAAGTCATACAATCATTAGAAAATCATTAAATCTGTCAGAACTTTAGTTTTCTTCTTTACAAGATGAAGATTACCACAGGCAACTACCATCTACAGCATGAAGTTTTGGTTCAATAAAACACAGGGTACTGATGCATATGTAGAGGTCAACTCATATAAGAGTGCCCCTTAGTTTTTGTTTTTGTTTTTTAATTGCTGTGAGAAACACCATAATCAAAAGCAACTTGTAAAGAAATGGTTAGTTTGGCTTACATGTCCAGATTCATCACTGAGGGAAATCAGGGCAGGAGCAGTAACAGGAACCTGGAGGTAAAAATTCCATGGAGGAATGCTTCTTACTGTCTTGCTCTCCATGCCTTACTCAGTTTTCCCTCTTCTACAATCCAGGACTACTTGCCCAGGGGTAGCACCACCCCTAGTGAGCTAGGCTCTTCCACATCAACTGTTAATGGAGAAAATGTCCCATAGGCTTGCCTATAGGCCAATCTGAGAGAATATTTTTCTCAATTGTGGTTCCTTCTCAAATACTCTAGACTGTGTCAAATTAACAAAAAACTAATCAGTGCACTAACCACCGTGTATTAATACTCCATTCCACTTCATTGTCACTGCACTATTACTTATAAAGGAGTTACTAAGGAATGGAATCTTTTACCATCAGAAGCTACAAGGCTAAATGCTTAGTAGATGAAGCCGGATGGTGGTGGTGCATGCCTTTAATCCCAGCACTCGGGAGACAGAGCCAGGCAGATCTCTGTGGGTTCGAGGCCAGCCTGGTCTACAGAGTGAGATCCAGGACAGGCACCAAAACTACACAGAGAAACCCTGTCTTGAAAAACCAAAAGAAGAAGAAGAAGAAGAAGAAGAAGAAGAAGAAGAAGAAGAAGAAGAAGAAGAAGAAGAAGAAGAAGAAGAAGAAGAAGAAGCAGCAGCTTAGTAGATGATAGTCATGCAGCTAAGCAAGTATCCTAGGGAGAAAGCCATTTTGTTCAGACAAACAGCACTGAAATCCCAATACTCATGTATAGATGATTTCTTAGTCCTTAAAAGGCTAACTTCTAGGTATACAGAAACTTAGCAGTCACACTGTGAACATAACTAAGTAGTGTTACTAGCCCAGAAAAATGCGAGTGTTCCTAGTCACCAATAAAAAGATTAATAACCATCTAAAAATTCCCTGTTTGATGCCTTGATGATTTTACTGCTCTTATCCATCTGTTCAGAGATCTAGTTTCCTCACATCCTTCTAGGGTAGAGTGGGAGTTCATTGCCCTGTGACTAGCACAGGCACACGATGACTTCAACTCCACAGCAGACAAGGTTACTGCTCACATATTAACCAATTCTGTGCCTCCATTACTGCATACATTTGTGAATTTAATCTTCCTAACTACAGCAGCATTCCCAATTTTAATAAAGTGAGAATATAAAACCTGACATGTTTTCTTACATGCCAAAACAGGACAGTGTCACCACAGTGGCCAGCCTCTTAACAACTAGTAATTGCCAGTCAATCACAGTCAATCAATATTTTATCCAATGATAATGCTAATATGCCTTACTGTGGCCTGTACTGGTACTCCTTTGCCTAATATCTCTTTACTTTGTCCAATCTGGAGACTGTAGTGACTTCCCCTGTCTTCCTCTTTTGGTCTGAGACATGTGCCTAAACCTTCCTCTAAGTTCCTCCTATATACTTCCTTTTTCTCTTTCTCCCTGGCTATGTAGATAGTTGAAAAAGAATAGAACTGAACACATTTCTTTTTCACCCTGAATTGAGTAACTAGAGAGAAAGAGTGAGAGAGAGCAAGAGAGAGACAGAGAGACAGAGAGCAAGAGAGAGAGAGACAGAGACAGAGATAGAGACAGAGAGAGAGACAGAGAGAGAGACAGAGAGATTACAGACTCAGCCCCCGCAATGAGGTATGTTAAAAGTATTTAAATTGACAAGTCAAAAGTGAGCTCAGAGATCAGTGATCACGAAATGTTTTTAAAACAGCCTTATTGAGTATTTTATAATATAATAAAATTCATCCATTTCAAGTGTGCCTGTCCACAATTTTTTGGGGCGGTGGGGTTTCAAGACAGGGTTTCTCTGTGTAGCCCTGGCTGTCCTGGAACTCACTCTGTAGACCAGGCTGGCCTCTAATTCAGAGATCCACCTGCCTCTGCCTCCTGAGTGCTGGGATTAAAGGTGTGCATCACCACTGTCCAGCTGCCTGTCTGCAATTTTTAATAAATTTACTGAGAAGTGCAGTTACAACCATAACATTTTTGTCTTCTAAATAAAATCATGTATGACTATTAACATTTAGTTGTTTCTCTTGTACCCACTACCAAGAGATCACTAATTTACCATCTGTCACCACTCACTTACATTGCACAAACATTTAATATAAATGGAACTATGCAACATGTGCCTTCTGGTACCTGAATCCTTTCACTTTTTATAATTTGAGATTGAACTCTGACATATCATGTATAAGAATTTCAATTATTTTAATTGTTGTTTAATAACTTATGTTGTATTACAATTTGTTTACTCATTTATCAGTTGATGAAATTTGGATTGTTATCAATTTTGAATATTATAAACAATAAAGAGTATTTAGTCATTATGTGTACATGTCTTAATTAACTTCAGTATATGCTGAAGAGTAGAATTATTGAATCATATGACAACTGAAGCTTTAACTTTTATAGGAACTGCCAGACTGTTTCAAAAAGGTCATACCATTTTACAATCCCACCAACAATGTATGAATTTTCTCCTTTTTTAACATCCTTGCCAGTATGCATTTTATTAGGATTAGACAATATTTGAAATAGAAAGAAATTTAATTTGCCTGGCTTTAAATAAAATTATAGTAGTGAAGAACATTTCAAATCAAATGCTAGTCCTTTAGCAGCCCCTTGAATCCAATAACATTGTAAACAAAAATACAGACCAAACAATGGAAAGCAATGTTCTTAAGAGGCAATCTTACTGATGGTCTAGCTTGTGTGTGTGTGTGTGTGTGTGTGTGTGTGTGTGTGTGTGTGTGTGTGTGTGTATCTGTTTTCCTATTTTTAAAAGTGTGACCAAATGGGGATTTGGTTCATTCCTCCAAATATATGCACACAGTCTTAAGACTACATAAACCTGCTTACAAATTATAACTTCAGAACACAAAATTGTCTGGTAGATCTGTAGCAAGACAAGATTATAAATGTCATAAACAATTCAAAAGCAGGATAATTTAGACTATAACTCAGATCTCCTGGGTTACAAGTCAGAATCCCTGTAGCCCTGGTGCTACACCTAATGATTAGAAACACATTTCTTTCTGTACCGACTGAGCAGACATACAAAACAACCAAATGAGTCACCCCAGTTCTCTGAAAGTAGAGGAATAAACAAGACATTTGGATGTTCATCTGTTTATTGGTTCATATGAATTGTTTGCAGATTATCGTAAACCAAACACAACATGCATATGGCACAATATTTAACAAAATCTTTATAAATAGTTCATTTTAAGGAAAACAATAATTAAAATCTACCTACATTAAACACAAAACACCAAAGACCTTGGTAATAAATTGAGAGGCAGTGAATGAGGGTGACACCTCAGTGTGGCAGGGCTGATTGTTGGGGAGAGTGATGTAGTACTAACATTTTTACTTAACATATTAAGACCCTTAGGGAAGAATGTTGATCTTCCGCACTACTTACAACCTTTCAAAAATCCAGTGAAATTGTAAGTGGAGAAAAAAAAGTGAACACTGAAGCCTGACTTACCTCCACTAAATACCTACTTCTGCCTTGTAAACAAAATCAATTTCCTTTTGCCAGTTCAAATATGTAAAACTCAACTACTGTCCAGGCTCAGAGTTACGTTGAATACATTTGTAATGAATTCTTCTACTGACTTACATCCCCAAGTAGAAGACACATAAAAACATAGTACTCGGAGTTGTCCCACTTTATAAGGACACTACTTGAGTAAACATGCAAGTATGAATTTGGCCATGGCCAAATATCAATTATAACGAAAAAAAAAAAAAAACACCCTTCACTTCTACCCAAGAGACCTTAGAAATCAAATAAAAAAAACCCTTTACCTTATTCTAATTACCAACTCCAACTGTTAAATTTAAGAAAATTGAAACCAAGATGATTCTTGGTACGGGTATATAGTGACCTTGCTATGTCCAAGCACAGTGTAGTGGGATGCCTGGCTCATTTCCTCACATTGTTTTTGCTGTTCTCTCATCACAATCCTTCTCACTAAGAAGCAGTGATATAGACTTGAGTGTGAAGCAGTGCCATGCACATGGTGACCTTTTGACGGCTGGGAACTCCTTAAGCCAAAACCACCTCAGACTGGGTGTTAGTTCTTCTCCACCAGAAGTATAGGTATGATTAAATAAAGTTGGTGAGATAAGAAGAAACTGTCCCAGAAAAAAGTACAGTGAACCCAAAGACCAAGATCTAAACCTTGGCTCACACATATTTGCTAATGCTTACATGAGACCAGGTTGCCTGGTGTAGGCTTGTGGTTCAATTGCTTCTAATCCTCTGCCAAGTAAAATGGGACCTTTTAGCATTTTTCTCCCATGCTTTTAACACACTTATGAGTGGTTTGATCTTAAGGCCCTTAATCAGCGTTTGTAGATGAGCTGTTATTAAAGTACACTTAACAAAATTCTAAAAACAGAAATCTTGTGGAGAATATTCTGTTAGGGATAAGATCTGATGATGAAGTCTATGTTTTACCTTAACCACCAAGCACTTCTGGGATAGAAACTAGCAATACAAGATTCATAAAGATTCTGAGATAATAAAGAATAATATAATCTCCAAGGAGGCTCGTGTTTCTCTCTGTTCATGAAATGTGTAGAGAGGAGCTAAAGACAAAATGAACCTTCAAAAAGAACCAAATGGACAGCATACTAGCCATCAAACTGACATGTCAAAAGAAATACCCATACCTTGGGGTACCTTTCACATCTTCACTTAGCTAACCCTAAATAGGTTGGGAGTATTTTAGAGACCTGCTGGGTGGTTGTACAGAGAACCCAGACATAGGAAAGGAAAAATTAGTTCAAGAATGTTCTGTAGAGTCCTGAAAGATCAAACTTCAGCCTGGCTTCCTGCTAGGGGTAGGTAGAGAAATACAGAACTTCACATATTAGACAAAGCCCTGGAGACCCATATGAAATTTCCTTTCTGTGTTCTATGATACAACTCAGGTCCACTGCTCTTTGAATATCCAATGGACCATCCAACAGACTCACAGAATGCTATGAGTCTAGGGACCCATGAAGCAAGCAAAAAAAAAAAACCAAAAAAAAAAAACTTATAAACCATATTTAAGAGCTAATGGGAGGAAAAGCAAGACAAGCTCCCAAGATGAACTCCTGTGATATTTTCTAATGGAAAACTCCACTACAGCTTCAGCAGCACTAGCAGATTCTGCGATCTATTGCATTTCTTAGTGGTGAAAATGTTTTATTTCCTCCTTTCTTCCCATCCTTTCATTCCTTCCTCCACTAATCTCTTTCTTCTATAATACTAGGATGGAATCTACGACCTTGTTCATGCTAAAGGGAACAGCTGGGAACTCCTTAAGCCAAAACCCCTCAGACTGGTTATTATTATCTAAATTCCTATCCCTTGGGTTTCTGAAAAAGAGTCTTGCAATGCAATGCAGACCTGCTTCAAAATTCTGGTACTTCTGCTTCTGCCACCTTTATATTAAGAGAATACTTGTATGCATCCATGCCCTGCTCTTTTACCTTTTAAAAGGCATCAGAAAGTGTCAAATGAGGAGAAATGACTAAAAAGCCTTCTAGCCTTGCTATGTACCCCTATTTCACTGAGTAAACCCTTTACTGTCTCTATCAAAGTCTGTATAATGATCCATGGAGATGACAGCTGTGACGTGAATAATGTAAAGTGCAGCACCCATGTGTGTAGTAAATCTTAACATCTTTGACCAGGATAACTGTTCTTATCTTTAGATTGCTTTGAATAAATGAAGTCACGCCAGCATTGTGGACAGTGCCTACTACTCCCAAGCATACATATCCAGTTGCTTTACTCATTTGACCACTTTTCCCATCTAAACCTGAACCACTGTGAGAGAAAAGGTATCAAAACTACTGGCTCTTTTTGGACAGAAAGGGATACTTAAAACCAATGCATGATGGTCATATCTAAGTCCTGAGGGTCACATCTGCCATGTTCTACAGAAAGGTTATGAAGAAAAAGGTCTCAATTCATGCTGAGAAGCATGTGAAACTGGAGGTTCAGGCTTAAGAGAAATGGACTGACTATTCTCTAAGCCAAGAAAGCACCAAATGGTCCCCTTTGCTCCTCAGTGTTCTACTCCTGCACCTCAGAAACTTCACAGTCAAGACCTGACTGGAAGGGAAAAAGGTAAGAATACTAGAGTAATAAAAATGGAAAGAAGTTTAAGAAAAGACAGTTTTAAAAGCTAAAAGACATGAATTTGAATCCAACTAGAGAGCAGCCTAATCTTTGAGAATGAAGACTCTAACAAATATGCTGGCTTCAGAGCTGTCACAGCTATGGAAAACTAGGACATGAGTTGTAGAATCAAGGTCTTCAGGCCTCCCTCATGATCTCTCTCTATATATATCTTCTCACACTCTGTGTATGTGTGTGTGTGTGTGTGTGTTCATGCCTCCCCCATGATCTCTCTCTCTCTCTCTCTCTCTCTCTCTCTCTCTCTATATATATATATATATATATATATATATATATATATATATATATATATATCCTTCCACTCTGTGTGTGTGTGTGCATGTGTGTATATGTTTGTGCGTATGTGTGTGTTCAGGCCTCCCCTATGATATATCTCTATATATCCTTCTACTCCATGTGTGTGTGTGTGGTGTGTGGTGTGTGGTGGTGTGTGGTGTGTGTATGTGTGTGTGTGTGAGTGAGTGAGTGAGAGAGAGAGAGAGAGAGAGAGAGAGAGAGAGAGAGAGAGAGAGAGAGAGGTGAGAGAGTCAAAGCAGAAAGTTAAAATGGAAAGCACTTCATTTTTCTCTCTAAACTCTCAGGAGAGTTCTGTAAACCTCTTTCTTCAGACCTACCTGACAAAAAAATATAGGCAGGAAAAATACACAGGCAGAAAAACTCTACCCTGTGCATCATTATTCTCCCCACTTCCATAATTAATTAAAGAGAAATAACATGCCCAGCAGTCCCATGGCTATGGATTCTGGGTCCCCAGACTAAAATAAGAAAACAATAAATGTTCAAGGTCAGTCTTGGGGAAATGATGGAGCTTTAACCCTCTGATAGGATGGTGGTTCTGTATACTCCATTTTTGGAGTACTGGTTATTGTGGGGCCTACATCCCAGGCCCACGCTACTGGTGTTGAATAGAAGAGCAGGAAAGTCCAGCAACAACCACTGGCAAGGTTGCCAAGAGTGAAAGAGACCTAGAAAAAGAGCAGAGGAAGTTAGAATCCTGTGACTCAGTTTCATCATCACCCTCTTCCTTTTCTCTAAGAGTGCATGGTTAGACCAGTGATTTAGGACACAATAGCAGAATACATCACCTGGCCATGGAGATGACAAATCTATACTATTCTAAACTAGCAAAGGTATTTTTCCTGAAACTTGGTTAAGTTTTAATAAGATGTACTTGAGAAAAACCCAAAGTGGTGTTTTCCAGAGAGATATTGTCTTCAGTTCTCTCCCATGGCAGAGGAGTCAGATGTGTGGCCCAAGGAACAGAACCAGAACCCATAAGTGAGTATGAGAGACAGTTATGCTTTTTATATTAAGCTCCAATTCTTCAGTCATAGCTATACTACACATTGGGCAGTTGTGTGCTCTTGTTCACTGCAATACATAAACAAGAACTATATTACCTCTTGATGAAGAAATAGACTGGGCATCCTTAGTCCAAAATTCAAAGATTCAAAATCCCAAGTGCTCGAAACTTTATAACTATTTGGCATGACACCATAAGTGAAAAATTTCATACTTGATCACACATGACAGTTTGTACTAAGAATAGTACATAAAAGTACCTTCAGGGTATATGTACAAGGTGTACACGAAGCATTAATGAATTTTGTATATGTTCTGTTTTTTTCTCCAAGATGTTTCTACACACACACACACCCCATATATATTTATACATACATATAACATATGTATATGTGACATATATTGAGATACATACACATATGTTTTGAAATCCAATGATGGAGTTAGATGAACTCTATAATGGGACTGCTAATCCTGGGTTCTAGCCTAGTTCTGAGATTGGGTTGCTCTATGACTTTAAGAAAACCATTTTTCACCTCTGTGGCTCAATTCCTGCTTGTTTAAAATGAGATTAGCATATTTCTGATTTGCCTACCACAAAGGCATGAAGTTATGAAGTTCAAAACAAATGTAGTGGATATACAAGGAATTTGTAATTTGCGGCCAAATGCAGGGAAAGGAAGGAAAGCAGGAAAGGAAGCACGGTATAAGCATTCTCATAAAGATATTATAAAGGACACTTGTGTATATTTTCATTCAATCTTTACAATAACTTATGAACAGAAGAATCTATGTCTGAAAGGTAAAATGATTTCCGCAAGCTCATAAGGCTATTCAGAAACTGGGATTTATTTGAATATAGAGCTGCACACTGTTCAATGCTGTGCTGCTTATACACATGAAAGGAGAAAACTGAATATGACTAGTCAATTCATAGTCCAGATGAAGAAACTGGCATCATGTCAGCCTGCTCAGTCTCCAGACAATTGTTGGCTTACAAGTCTGATGTAAAATTAGCTGAAAAGCTTAGTACCACAGCTGTTGTCTCTCCAACCTCTATCAGCCCAATTTCCTGCCACTCTTCCGCCAAAGTCCTATTGAACAATACAACTTGGAAATTTGTTGAGAAGTTAAAAGACCACACCTTCTGGTCTTTTAGCCATACCTTTCTAGCTCACCTCAGTAGAGTCAAAGGCCGGGAACTTCCAAAGGTACGTGGAGCCCCAGCCTGTCTCTGGAGCTTCCAGCTGTGTTCTCCCTCAAGGTTTCAGCTCCAGGACAAGAGGCAGGGCTGGACAACTTTTGTAGGTCCAGCTCTGTACATTCAATGGGGGTATGGACCCATTGAGAATGGCTCTCTGAGGCGCAGGAGGCCATGGTAAAGGACTCCTGGGTGGGAAAGCCACGAGTGGAGCTGCAGCCGTCATCCAGAACGGAGTGAATTGGCTTGATCTCAAAGATGCTCTCATTCCCTGGAAGTTCAGGACTTGTCTCCTGGCCAGGTGGCATGGGGAAAATAGAATCCTCCTCCACTGCCTTTTCAGCCTCATATTGCAACGAATCTCCTGCAACTCGAAGCAGAAAGCCACTGAGTCACCCACAGTCAGGGTTTCTTCTCAACAGGGTACCTCTTCCTGAGCACAAAATAGGGAAGGGGTGAAGGGGTCTAGGAGCCAGAGTTCCTCTTCCCTTCTGGAGGACCAGAGCATCTAGAAGTGGGCTAAAATCACACATTTCAGGAATATACTTTCATTGGGGTGTTACATTAAGTTTGCCAGATGATGGATTAGGGAAGACAAATTTATTCAGCTAGAGATAAATGCTTCATAGAAAAGATATTTTAATACACTCCCTTCTTCCATGATCTGAGTATATTATATCATATGGCAAAGGAACCATGCTATCAGAATTATGGTAGTGGATGTTAAAATAGGAAGATTATCTTGAACTATGCAGATGAGTTCATAAATATCGTTAAGATAAATCATATTTTTATTCTATGATTAATGATGAACATTTTAATTTAGTTCCACTTTTCTAGGTTACTAGATGCATCATGATAAGTGTAAGAAGGCAAAAATGACACAGAGCATTAGAAAGATGTAGCATAAAACAACATCAATATACCACTGCAGGTTTTAGAAATAGAAGAGAGCCATGATCCAAAAAATATGAGCAGCCTCTAGTTGTTCTCAACTTCCTTAATACTTCAACCCTTTAATACAGTTCTTCATGTTGCTGGTTTATAATGATAGTTTTGCTACTGGTATGAATTATATTGCAAAAATCTGTGTTTTCTGATGGTCTTAGGCAACCCCTGTGAAAGGGTCATTCTACCCCCAAAGAGATTGTGACCTACAGGCCGAGAAGCACTGCTCTAGAAGCTATGAGTGACCTTCAGATGATAGCCACCAAGAAAATAAGACTTCAGTCCCACAAATTCATGAGCATTTCCCTAAAACCTACGGAAAGAAACACAGTCCCACCAATTTCTTGATTTAGGCCTTGTTAAGACCCAGAAAAGCCTGCTAAGCTTCTGAGCTATGGAAACTGAGACGAGCCATTAAATACGTGACAATTTGCTATAACAATGATAAAGATAATTAACCTATCATTCATGCATGAGTCTGACTCAATATTAGGTTACAAACTGAGTGTATGTTTATATTTCTCCACTGTGGTTGTGGTTCTGTAGTTATTTGTGAGTTCTTAAGAAAATTTCATACACAATTACAAATTTCTGGATCATTTGAAAATTTGGAAGGTTTTGCAGTGGTAACAAAGAGAAAGAACTGAGTAATGGATTCTTGTTTAAATGTGAGATGGTCCTTCTAGTATGTCACAATTCCATTCTTTTTTTTTCCTGCATTTGCATTGGGTTTAATTCATACTAAGTTGATATCCCCTAGAAAGCCCTAGAATGTGTATAAGTCTGTGAGTACTAATAGACACCTTTCTCATATGCAAATCATGAGGAAGCTACCTGTCCTTATGCTCCCAGGAAGATACTATAATAAGTGTCCTTAGGCTAGAAAAAGTTACTCATTTTTTTCTCTTCCAAGGGAAGAACAAGGAGACAGGCAGTTCTTAGATACTTCATCACACTCACCTAGCTGAAACCAGGGACCCAAACACTTCATTATCCATGATCCAGAACTAGGCAAGAATTTTTAATTTACATACCACCTTCCAAAGACTGAATGGTCAATGAAACAGAGATACAGTGGTCCACCATAATCTGAACTGTCAGAGCTACCAGAGTAACTTTACGAAGATTAAAGTAGAGTTGAATAAGGGTCATTGACAATCAAGAGGAAAACATTATATCTCATGAAATGCTAGATTCATCTTTGCTTAAAAAACATGAAATACACTCAAATAAATAATTGATAGGCTCTAGAGCCAAATTGACTAAGGAAGCTCTATTTAAGAAGGATTTTCCAACATAAGTAGAGTGAAGCTAAAATAAAGTGTTGCCTCCAGCACAGTATCCACGTTCAGTTAAGGAATCTTGACAGTCCTTGTGTTTAGTAAACTCTATCCTTTCCTTTACTAGCACAGGTCTATTTATTAGTCTGAGTTAGTTTTCTTGTCCCCAGTAGGTTCTTGGTTACATTAATTGCACTGAAGCTGCATTGGACACTGGTATTCTTGTCTGAGATTCTAATGTCTTATTTAGTCCTGATGATCCTACCTCTTCCATATTTGCTGCTTAATGAACTATACTTTCTTTATTACATTATTGGCTAGTAGATGAAGTTTTAAAAAGTAATTAAGACTTTAAACATCATCATCTATCTTGATTTTCACGTAACCATGTCCTATGGCTTTGGCCAGTTCTCTTGAGCAGTAGTATTTTGGAGGACAGAAAATATAAGAAAGTTGACTAAACACTATGCTCTCAGTAATTTCATTTTGGGAAATTTCTATATTGACAGTATTTACTGTAGACCTCATTAACTTTTATTAGCCATGTTCTAGGTATAGCTAAATCCTCTTCAATTCTGATGTTTCAGAATCTATTAATACATACATACATAAAAGAGTTTAAACAAATTATCCAATCCATTTGTCACTTTAAAGATTAAAAATAAATAAACTCAAGGGGTCTAGATAATTTGAGTTACACTATGATTTAAAAATAGAATTAGATGTTTGGTCTTTAGGTTTCTTGACCAAGTGATTTCCCATTAAGGCAAACTCTCCACAAACCCTTAAAGCATGATAAACCAGTCTGGTCCACTAAACTTCCAGGTAGATTCCAGCCCTTTTGACATCCCATCTTTTTTGATGCCATCCCAGATAATTCCCATATGATAACAGAGCATCATTTCCGGGAATTTCCGTTGTGACAGGGAAGGCACATTAACTTACAATCTCAGAAAAATTCCTCTTTTTACCAAAAAAGGTATCTTATTTCTGATTCACATGAAATGTTAAGCAGACACACTTACCACATTGACAATGTCTGTTGAAGATCTGCTTGCAGTAGAGAAAGAAGAGTCCAAGGAAGGCTAACGCAAACACCACCAGCAGACTGCCCACCAGTGCGACAAGTGTGGCTTCTTTACCGGGAACATTGTGTGCATCTACCTTCACTAAGCTCAACTGGAAGGTACCTGTGGAACAACAACAACCAAACAATGGGAGCCGTTAGTCAATGTGGGCAGTTAACAATCAGACAAGGGCCCCGAAGTTTTTAGGCCCCATCTTCTCTTTTAGGTCATCTATCAGGGCTGCTATGTTCTTACCTGAGAGTAAGTAAAATTATAATGAAAACAGCTGAACTCATATGCTGCAGACCTGGTATAAATTAGCATGACTAACCAAAAAATGCTGTTATTGTGGTTTATTCATGCTATGTTTAGTAATATAACCTAAAAAATAGAACCAAATTAAAATGCTCATCAGTAAATACTGAATCAGTAAATCATGATTTACCCCTAAGATGTCATAAAAAACCTTTCATTTATTAATATAAATAACCAGTAGAGAAAAACAAAGCGAAGAAAGAACCTTCATAGAAAATGTTGTAAAGCACAAAATATTAGCACATATTGTCTAAGAATATGAATATATATGAAGTAATGCAAACATTTAAACACTAGTGGAGAATGTGGCAGAGGAATGTGCCCATGAATTATCACACACTTAAAGACACTCTTAAAGACATCAACACACTTGTAGCCAATGCACTTTGAGTGGGAACAATGTATGTCACGTCTAGACTGAGTCAGTTAAGAGCTGGTACATCTAAATCACTTCTTTCTGTGACAAGGAACTGGGCACTATCTAGTCTAGCAATCATAGGCACATGATGGAAGAAGGACTTTGCCTTATGAAAGGAAACATGGGATTTGTTTATTACCATAAGACAGCCTAGTAAAAAGTTGCTTAAAATTTCATGAAAGTGGTTGTTTCTATGAGGGAAGGAAAGAAGGGGACTCAGAAAGGATCACAAAGGAAAGATTATTATGTCTGTTCTCTTAAAAATCTGAAGGAAATATATAAAATTTTAGGATTTATTATCTAGGAATCTCAGCTAATTCAGGACTTTGTATTTTTAGACTTACTTGTATTTTGCGATGTCTGTTTTATACGTCATGATTTTTAGAGATACACCAATAATTTAAAGAGTATGTTAGAAGATACACAAAAATTACAGAAAGTCAAACAAAAAAATAAACCTCAACTGCCATGGACATAGACTAGATTCTAGTTCTTTCTTCATATTCTGATGTGGTCTAAAACCCAAGTACTTCCATATACCATGTACATGACTCTAATAGCAATATTGACTCTAATAGAAATTAAGTATAGATATGCGATTATTTTTTAAAGTACATTGTTACATTCATTACTCCATCAAACCTAGCCAAGTAGCTCACAAAGTATGAATAAAAATATTTTCTCATTAGCTTCAATTTTCAAGACTAGGGAAAGGAGGTCCAATGAATTTGAATTTGAATAATGAAAAGTTGGGGTTTAATCATAGGTGATTGCCTTCACCAATACTCCAATGGAAGGAGTACTAAGGAGTATTCTCCTTCTACAAGAATAAAGAAAGAAGTCTATCAACTTTGTTGACACACAGAGGTTTGGAGAAGATGGGAGAGAAAAGTAGATACACACACTGAACCTCAGAAGAAGGAGTCTGCTTTGTGCATGGGATGCATTCTTGGTCCTGCAGGCCCCCAATGCGTGTCTTTCGGTAGAACCTGTGATCAGAGCAGAAAGGAATGGCAGAGCCGTGAAACAGGCAATTGACCTATAACAGTCCTTCCTGAGATCATAGGGACTAAGAGTCTTTCCTTCATGTTTCCTTCACTGGAAGCAGTATCTACCCTTGTGAGATCTCTTATTTGTGTGATCCAGTCCACCTTTTTCCTAATTCATCACATCCTATAGCCAAAAGGTGAGCTAAGGTCATGAGACAGGGAAGCAGTTAGATGATCCCAATTTCTTCATGATTTCGGTGCAATCTATCTAAAGCGACATTTTTACTTTAAATTTTAGGTAGAATGTCAGCATGATTAATAAGCTTTTAAGTGTTAATCCATATTTCATAATTGCTGGATACTTTATATATAGGGATCTAGTTAGGAACGTATGGCTTCCCCATTCATAGAGCTTCAATAGAGCATGATGTGGGTAGTTAGAATACTTTTATTGGGGTCTAAGAGGTAGGATGATAAGGGACATAAAAGAGCTTTTAAAAGTCCCAGATAGACTGATACAATTTAGTAGGCTTACCTGGGCATACAGTCTCCACAGATAGCATTAGAGGTATTTGTGCAGTTGGCCTTCTGGACTCGATTGATGACAGCACAGGTGATGCAAGTCTGACACCTGTGATGTCCCCAGGTGCTTTTATACTTTCGGGGAGGGCAGGCTATGCAGTATGCATCTCCACCTTCTCCATAACCACAGTCCTGAAATAGAGAAGTACTCATAAGAGCTTTAAAGAGAAGATCTGCTATGAGTCAATACATATGAATAAAATGTAAAGCAATATTTTTTTAAACTACAATTTTTAACAACATTATTGGGCCATTGAATCAATTCAGATTGTAACCAACACAGAAAACTGAAATGGAACTAAGTAGTATAATGACATAAAATGAAGTAAAGCTAAGTGCGTCAATAAAAAGAAACAAGGTTATACTATGAAAAAATAAACCCCCAAAATTTTAGTTATGTGAAGACAAAAGATTATTTCTTATTCACACTCTGCCTGTTAGAGATTTAAAATTAGCCACAGTGGAGCATACATGAAAGGTTTCACTTGTGCTACAAAAATATCAGGTAAAAGATAACATTTTGTCCTCAAGAAATAATACATTTCACTTTTATCATGCAGCACAGGCCACACACATCAACTGATCATTATTAAGTATAAAGAGTACAAGAAAGTACAATTCTACAATATATCAAAATGTGGGTACTAGCAAATATCTGACATGAAAAAGTACCTATCTTTTTAATTAAAACATTTATAGGTAAAACACATATTAGTACATGTTGGGTAATGATGAAAAATTACTTCTTATTCTAGTACAGTAAAAATGTTTTAATACCCAGTTGATAAGGGATCTATCTGGCTTTTGCTTCAGGTCAGCTATCAATGCAATGATACTGGAACTATTACTCCCAACCTATTCTTTCTGTGCATAAGATAACTGAACAATTGAAGAGATTGGAACAGATGTTCTATAAAGATTATTCTAGCTCTCCTACTATGGAAATCAGTGTGATGGCTCCTTAGAAGATTTATCTCAATATTCTACTCTTGGGCATATACTGAAAGTATGCTTTATCATAACACAGAGACACTTGCTCAACAATGTTTATTGATGTTTTACTAGTAATAGCCAGAAATTAGAAACAACCTAGATGTCCTTCAACAGTTGAATGGATCAAGAATGTGGGACATTTCCACTATGGAATATCATTTGCCTGTTACAAAATGAATAATTAGGCAAATAGATAGAACGAGGAAAAAAAATCATCCCGAGTAAGGTAACTCAGATCCAGAAGGACAAATTTGGTGTGTATTTGATATGTATGGACATTGGTTGTTATGTCAATTATAATCAAGCTACAATCCAAAGAGGGGATGGACAGATCTCCCTAGAAAGGGGAACTAGAATAGACAGTTATGGAGTGGTAGAGGAGCTGAAAAAGGAAGATCAAAAAGGGTGGGGGAGGGAAAAGAGGAATGAGGGAGGGAATATGGGGAGAAACAACTAAAATTCAGGGTCATTTATGGGGTCGTATAGAAATTTGATACAGTAGAAGCTTCCTAAAGTATATACGTATATGAAGGCAATCTAAATGGATTCACCAAATAACAGAGGAGACCCAGCCCCAAGTGGACATCTCTTATCAAAAAAAAAAAAAAAAAAATAGAAGCCTCTAGTACAAGAATTGGGTTATATCTAATTGAGTTGTTGGCCAATATGGTCCAATGGGAACTCCCAAACAACCCAGAATGTTGCCAAGAGTATGGGTTGTTCTCCAAAAACTGACTGCAAAGCCTAATTTTTGAAGACAACACCTACACAATTCACTAAACATGGAGACTTCAAGCAAGTGCCTACCTAGAGGCTTCACCTATAAAGACTACTGTTCTTGGTACCAGAAGGTACTTTGCACACTACCAAAGGAGAAGCATAAACACCAAACCCAGCTATAAACTCTCTGATCAACAATGCTGTCTTGTCTGTGAGATATTCTAGGTCAATGGTGGCACAAAGCTTGTGGGGGTAACAACCAATATCTGATTTGACTTAAGGTCTACTCTGTAAGATAGAAGCCATACCAAATACTGCTTGAGTGACTAAGAATCTGAGACTAAATATCTCAGGGACCTAGGATAAAAACAAATACTGCTGTTCTAAAAAAAAATAGCAATAAAATGAGTCCTAATGATATTCTACTATACTCATAGATCAGTGCCTTGCTCAGTCATCATCAGAGAAGCTTCCTGCTGCAGCAGATGGGAACAAATACGGAAGCCCAAAGCCATACATTATTCAGAGAGAGAGAGACTTTGGAACTCTCATCCTTAAATGTAATATCTCTATCAAATCCCTCCTCTATGGGATGAGGGAACCCCACAGAAGAGGAGGTGAACAGAGTGTAAGAGCCAGAGGGGATGGAGGACAGCAAGAGAACAAGGCCCTCTAAATCAACAGGATCAAAGCTCATATGAACTTACAGAGACTGAGGCAGGGCCCACACGAGTCTGCCCCAGAAGGTGTTCTAGAGCTGAAAAGAGGAGACACATGTCCTCATCCCTAACCCAGAAACTGTCTCCATTTGATAGCACTTGCAAATGAAAATGTAGTTTTCTCCAAGGGAATGTCATTGGAGAAACAAACAACTCTTAAGGGTAGGCTGCATGCCTAGCAGTAGATGGCTGACAGAAAACAGAAAACAAGCTCTATGGCATCTTTGGACATTTTTTGTCTCACAATGTCATGTCAGGGCTTTCCCTTTTTTTAAGTTTATCTTATTTTTTATTTTTATTTTTATTTTTATTTTTACTTTCTTTTATTTGTATATTTTTGCTTTCTTTTTACCCTACAGGTCCTTGCATATATATTATGGCTTTCAGTTGAGTGTTTCTATGGGATTCCTGAATATGAGAATGAATGGGTCTGTTCTATATCTGTTTCTTGTGTCTTCTGTTGGGCTCCTTTCCTTCTGTTTGCTTTTCCTATTCTGATGTGTGAGTTTCTGTTTTGTCTTATTATATTATATTTTATTATTATTCCATATAAACCTGTTTCTTTTCTACTGAGAGATAGCAAAGGGGTATATCTGGATGGGAGGGGAAGTAGGGAGGAATGAGAAGCAGTAGAGGGAAGGGAACCATAATCAGGATGTATTATGTGAGGGAAAATTCCATTTTCTATAAAAAGAGAACACTGTGGTTAAAAAAATTATTCTACCTCTGACAGGTCAAACAGCTACAAAGTTCATGCCTGATAGTACTCATAGATTTTTTTCAAGTTTATGCAAAATGATACAGTATTTCTGTTTGGGGGATGAAAATGTCTAAGAAATAGATATAAACAAAATTGCACATGTGATTAATAGCACTTAATTCTATAATTAAAATACTTGAATACGACAACTTATATATACCACAATTAAAAACAGCAAGTAAACCAATACACTTTGTGTTTTCTTGGGGAAAATTTTGAGATACATTTTAATACTTGGACAACTATGTGAAAAATAATTAAATATAATTTGGTCCTGATATTATCAACAAAAACAAATTTCAAATGGATCATATATTTAAGAATTAAAAGTGAAAAATACTTGGAGGAGTCAGTTGACTTTCTCTTTAGACTGGGAATAGGAAAAAACTTTCTTAATTGTAACTCAAAAGTCCAAAGTCTATAAATAGCTATGAATGTAATAAAAAAATAAAAGAAGGTTTAGGCACAACAATTTAAAAGCAAAAGTATAAAACAAAAAATACATATACTTTGTATCACAGGCTAAATTTTTATATCTCAAATATATAGAACTGAAACAACAACTGACTAGAAACTAAATACATAAAAATAAACATAAATGGTTCAGATGAGAAATGTTCAAACTTACTCATAACCAGGTGAATTAAGTACAACACTATCCTCACATGTGATTTTTCACTTACTGAAGTAAAAAAATTGCAAAAAAAGTTAACAATATCATGTGTTAAGAAAGCTTCAGGGTAAAGAGAGAGATGGCTCAGCAGTTAAGAGCACTGACTGATGTTCTAGAGGACCCGGGTTCAATTCCCAGCCCGTCCAGTGTCTAATTATGCCAGGAGAGAGAGAGGAGAGAGAGGGGGGGGGAGGGAGGGAGGGAGGGAGGGAGAGGGAGAGGGAGAGAGAGAGAGAGAGAGAGAGAGAGAGAGAGAGAGAGAGAGAGAGAATTGCATTTAGAATTCTGTCCCATAATTCAACTGTGCATGTGTTGTTACCATCATGGCTAGTGCATAGTAAGTTCTCAGTGAACAAGTAACATTAGGTATTGCTATGCATTATGAAATAAGTAGGACTCTGGTATCAGAAGAACAGGATGTGAGTCCCTATTAACTACCTGACTAGAGAAGACAATCATGGAAGCTATCCACATTCACTGATAATCAAATAATAAATTTACATATTGTTCAGCATTTTCCTTGACTTTACTGGTTAATTCAGATAACACTTAATAAACAAATATTATGTATTATGAATCTGCCATGGGTACCATGACTAAATGATTAAAATAAGAGAAAAATCCCTGCCTTCACAGACTTTTATTCTTATCTATTCTCCATATAAACTTCTAAGGTTGGATTATTACCCCTATTTCAAAAGGGAAAACTTTTTGTGCCAAAACACTTGGCTAACTCATGAGATTTCTCCATGCACAAACAGAGATACTGTGCTGTAGTGGACCAGAGCAACAGAGATACTGACACAAGAAGCCAGTCAAAGTACCATCTTTATTTTTTGAGTCTAAGAATACTACATAAGGCTGGATGGCTGAGTATATACTGGAAGGTAGTATACTACAATCACTACAGTCTTAGAAATATCTTTCATTACAAAACTCAGAGACTTCTTTCCTTCAAATGAGATAAATAGAGAAAATGCTCAGGAAACATCTTCCAACCATCAGGTAGTCTAGCAGAGTAATGCAAGACCCAGAAGTGCTGAAGAACAAAATATAGACCAATTAATATTCCAAGGATATAGAAAATTAGTCTTTCAACCTGACATCCACAAAGAAGTCCAGAATCTGTATGTTAACACAGATAACTGCCTGATAAAGCAGAAGATTTTAGTAGGACTCGGAGTATCCTCAAAATATATCACATACCATAAACACCCATGATAACAAGAATCCAAAAATTCAGATTAATGGAAAAAAGACAATCAACAAACACTACCAGTTAGATGAATCAATTATTGGAATTGTTTAACAAGGATTTTAGAGCACCCATAAAAGGTGTTTTGACGAGCAATTACAAATTACATTTAAATATGAGAGAAAATTAAAACAACACAGCAAACAACACACATTTTCATTGGCAAGTATGGTTTTTGACATAATGCTCAAGCGGGCTTGAAGCTTGAGGTCATTTTGCTCCTGCCTTCTGAATGCTAGAACTGGAGCTAGAAGTAACCATATTTAGCTCAAAGAAATTATTTTTTAAGAGCCAAATGGAAGTTATAAAAATAGCTAAATAAATGAACAAAATTCACTGAGTGCACTAGAAAATTAGAAAAATCACTGAACCTGAGGATAAAACAATAGAATAAATGCAATTCAAATAGTAAGAAAATAAGATTAAAATAGAAAAAAAACAAGACAATGATTGCAGAACTTTGGGGCTAAAATCAAGCAATAAAATTATCAAAGTCATATGAAAGAAAAACCAAAATAATTTCCATCAAAAAACACTCCAAGAAACAGAGGCTGAAAATTTCACAAATTTAGAAAAAGAATCACCCAATATGATGATCAATTAACATAGAATAAGTTCAAAGAAATACACACAGAGTCAAGTAGTAAAAACAGTATGGTAAATGGCACAAAAAAATAGAGCTGTTGACCAATGGAAAAAAAAACCCTGAAGATCCAAACATGAGCATGCATAACCACATCCATCTACGATTATACAAAGATGCTAAAAACATACACTGGAGAAAAGACTGCATCTCCAGTAAAGGGTGCCAGGAAAACATGATGTCCACATGTAGAAGAAAGATATCAGATCTGTATCTATCACCTTTCACAAAATCTAACTCCTAATGGAACAAAGACTTAAATGTAAAATCTCAAATGTCTAGAGGAAAATATATGAAGTATTCTACATGAAATGAGTGTAGGGATGGACTTTCTAAATAAGAATCCAATGGCCCAGAAATTGAGATCAACAACTAACCTCATAGAATTATAAAGAGGAACTTCATAAAATTTAAAAGCTTCCATACAGCTAAAGAAATGATCACATGAAGAGTATTCCCACAGAATAAGAGAGAATCTTTGCCAGCTATACATCTGAGAGTATTAACATCCAAAAGATGTAAAGAACTCAAAAAACAAACAGACAAAAAACCCTCATAAATAACCCATTCAAAAAATAGGCTTGAGATATGAACAGATGGGAACAGCAGGGTACAAATGATCTGATCAGGGAAACGGGAAAGAGAGGCTCTAATTATGGAAGGGAGAGGAAGATAAATACAGAAGAAATGGGGAGGAGGATAAAAAATAACAGTAAGCATGTCTAAAAAAGTCTCAAGGAATCACACTATTAGGTATTTACCTAAAAAGCCCTATTATACATAATTCTATGTATGTATATATATATATATGTTAAATAA
This sequence comes from Peromyscus eremicus, assembly GCF_949786415.1. Classification (NCBI taxonomy): domain Eukaryota; kingdom Metazoa; phylum Chordata; class Mammalia; order Rodentia; family Cricetidae; genus Peromyscus; species Peromyscus eremicus. The sequence goes on from NC_081439.1 coordinate 52,002,109, forward strand.
AATTTTCCTTTTATTTAACATAAAAATATGTTGACATAAGCTTTTGGTTGACAATGCTCCCTCCAAGAGCCAAAGACAACCTAACAAAAAGCCCAACACCAGGTATAAGAAGCCTTCTTTTGAATTTTTGGCTAGGCTTATCCAAGAGACTCCTAAAACAAACAGCCTATTGCTATTGACATTGATTGCCCTCAAAAGTAGAAGGCAAGTCTGGGTGCTAAAGACACTATGCACTTTAGGCATACGGCTCAGAGGCCCCTGTGCAGGAACTAACTTGAATGTATCTTCCGTGAGGACTAGCTTTCCTGATTCCAGAAGAGACCATGGAACCTTGCAAGCTTCCAAAGGAAGGACACAACTAACCGTCCTACCCATCTATGAAGCCTATGAAGCACAGAAGTGACCACCATGATATAATAAGCCTAATAGGTACAGCAGTGGCACACATACCTTGGTGGTAACCAAGAGCCTTCTAATTTCACTTAAGATCTGCTCAACAAGAGGGAAGTTATGCCTGGTACAGGAAACCTTTTCAACTACCTAGTGCTAGTGAAGTCAGAGATCTTAGAGGAGAACCTACAACTGCCATTTTACTAAACCACCAATATTCCTAAACACATTCTAAATATTTTTCTTTATAGCCACAGATAAGTGTAGTCCTTACCCCTTATCAAGGAAACTTATCTTTGCAAAAGGAGAGCATTATAGAAAATGACAAATAATCAAAATTCAGAGTTTTAGTGCTCAGCCCCAATGGATACATCTACAAAACCACTTCTATTCCTAAAGCTCATGGAACTTTATGGATAAGGAAGTTTGTGTCTCCTAGTAATGTCAGAAATACAATGCCTAAATATGAGCTGAACTAGGAAAACAACATAGACATGTTAAAGTGAATGGGAAAAGACAGGAGGCTTCAACCTTACACAAAGACCTACAAGCAACCAAAGAATGCCCAGAGTGGGAAAAATAGTTTTTGCAGAGAAGAGCACACCAGTACCAAGAAGAGATATAAAGTAATGGTTTTAGGGAGGAAAGGGAAGGAAGAAAATTATGTAATCATATTTTAATTTTAAAAACTAAAACAAAATCTTTTAAAAATAAACTTTCTTTTCATGACTTTAATAAATCCTGTTTGGTGATTACACCAAAATATCATGTCTGATATCCCTAACAATTATATTTATATGTTGGGTGTGGTGGTATGAATAAGAATGGCCCTATAGACTCATTTATTTGAATGTTTAGTTATCAGGGAGTGGCAGTATTTGAAAAGGAATAGGAGATGTTGTTTTGTTGGAAAAGATGTGGCCTTGTTAAAGGAAGTGTGTCATCGAGGGAATGGGTGTTCAGGTTTCAAAACCCCAAGCCAGTCCCAGTGTCTCTGTCTTTTCCTGCTGCCTGCAGTTTTAGAGGTAGAACTCTATAGCTCCTCCCCCATTACCTTATCAGCCTGCATTCTGTCGTGCTTCCTGCCATGCTTATAATGGACTAAATTTCTGAAACTGTAAGCAAGTCTCAACTGAATGCTTTCTTTTAAAGAAGTTTCTGTGGTCATGGTGTCTCTTCACAGCAAAAGAATACTGACTAAAACAATGGAAAGTAAAGTAAAGACACTTAAGTGATGTTTCCATATTCATAATTGGAAAAAGTTGAAACTATCAGACCCTGAAAAATCACATGTGTGTATCTTAGTATTTAGAACAGCTAAGTAAATAATATAAAGGAATACAATAAAAATGGCACAAATAAATCAAGATGGAAAGATATCTTTGTGTAACCAGCAGGAAGGCAAGAAAAAACAAAAGGAATAGGAATGGCGAGAACAACAATAAAATGGTAGCCTTAAGCTCTAAAATGCCAATCAATAACAATCTTAAATTTAAATCATCTAAGCAAAGCAATTAAAAGACAGAAATGAGCATTGTAGATAAAATCAGATCCTATCAAATTGCCCCCAGTAGCCATTTCTTTCACTGATGAATGAATCATTTCCTAAGAATTAAGAAGATGCAAATTATCATTAAAAACTCTTGTTGAGAATCATCTTTCATAGTTAGGAGGCAAAGAGTTTTTTCCTTTTAAATGATTCAGGTTCCCAAATGATTTGGCTGCTAATCAGTTCTATAGCCAGGAAACATTTATCTTAATTTTATCATGCTTTTATGATACTAACACAAAATCTTGATGCTCATCATGAAGTAGGTATAGTTATTTGCTTTTAAAAGTTGTTTATATAACATACAAGAACAATTAGCTAACAATTATAATCAAGAATGGTTTATCCTGCAAATATATAATATTTTAATTTTAAGAATTCATTACTAAATTAATAAATTTACATGATAAAAACAAAATGTATGAAAAGGTGGATATAAAATAATAAAATACAACAAAATTTGAAACCATTTCTGATTTTAATATATTTCTTTAATCTATAAAGGATTAAAAAATACTTTATTTGGCAATATTTGTCTACTCAAGTACCTTACATGAGTAGAAATTGGACAATAAACATTGCACTAAGAAACAGTTCACAGATTAGTATATTTCTCTGTCAAATATTTAAAAAGCAACAAAAATTCTCATAAAGTTTTATAAATTAGTAATTTAATATTATAGAAGAAAGCACAAAATTAACAGATGATGGAAATATGCATTATTCATTTTGGGGTTTGACTTCTGGGACGTGGGAGTTTATGCATTATTGAAAATGCATGCAATTGTAATGGAAATTAGTAAAAAATGTTCAAAAGTGGTATCTGTTCATATATTTCAAGAATATTAAAATTGTATTTAGTTTACAAATTATACTTTTAGAATAATATCCTGAGGAAGTACTGTTAATTTTCTGCAATGATTTGTTTACAGTGATATTTATAATTCATGAGTGAAATATAAAATTGAGTAAAGATAACTGAACAGAAATGTTGTCTTGGATGTTGTTAGCTACTTATCTAAACACCATGGGCTTTCTTTAATAATCAATGCTGATTTCATTCTAGGTAGTATGATGATCAGGCTAAAAAATGGTTTCTTACTTTGTTTAGTCAATCATAACAACATCATTCTTGTTTGCAAACACACATTTCCCAGTCACCCTACCTGGTATATAAATATGCATTACGCAGTAACATATCATATATAAAGGCAAATCTACCTAGAAACTTGGGGAAATATTTATTTCCTGATAAATGGAAAGTTCTTTTGGCCTTGTCTCTGCTTCATGACTTTTGTGGTATGAAGATATGATGCCTGGGTTTTGACAACAACGAGCCATGAGTATGGTGACAGAATAGCAAGATATTCAAAATACCTGAAAATTGACCATGTCCTTGATAACATTGTTGATCAGCAAAACCAACCACAAGGCTGTCTGTATCCAGACTTCAATATGTTCATACATGTGGTTATACAGTAAGTCACTCTTAAATTTTAATTACTGATTGCTTTTCATTCTAAACATGGACAATTTGTTGAAGTTTTAAAACAATTCTTTTAATTAAGTTTGTTTTCAATTGGTACACAAAACATAAACGCGGTATTATATCAACTGAACCAACCCCTCAGCATCCATTTTCAGATGTTTACCATATATCGTCTTCTGAGAATTTTCCACTTACTGCATTAGCCTGTTTATTGATTGTGTGTTTTATTTTCATGGTGTTTAGTTGTTTTTAGTACACTTGTCGTCAGCACAGCACTTTCTGTCACACGAAAAACTAGCAAATACTTTCTACCATACTCTAAGCTGTCTCTTTGCTCAACTGCTTCCTTTGCAGTATAAAAACATTTTAATTTCATTTACCAATCACTACCACTGTAGTTCTATTCAGAAAGCACTTAATTTTATTTATGTCTTGAAGTTTGACTCTCACATTGAGTGTTTTAGGTCTTATATTAAGATCTTTGATGCCTTTCCAGTTGATTTTGATGCAGGCTTGGAGATAGAGATTTGCCTTCATTCTTCTCCAAGGGGCTATCCAGCTTGGCCAGAAACATTCATTGATGAGCTTATCTTTTCTTCAAGCATGATTTCTAAAGCATGATTATGAAAAAATCATTGGGTTGTAGCAGTGTGGGCTTATATCTGAGTCCTATATTCTGCTCTACTGATCCATTCATGTGACTTTTTTTGCCAGTCCAGTGCTGTTTTCATTACTATGCTTCTGGAGTACAACTTAAATAATGTGTGGATATATGAGGTTTTTTTTTCTTTTTTTCCCCCTAGAATTGATGGAATTATCCAGGGTCTTTTGTGTTACCACTTGAATAAATTTATATTTTCTCTTTCTGTGAAGAATGGCACTGAGGTTTTAAAAGGATTATATTGACTATGTTATGGTATATATTGTGTCCCCCAATATATTGTTCACCCTAGTAAAGCTTATCTGAGGATCAGAGGAAAAAGCCAGCCACTATACTAAACATTGAAGTCAGACAATGGTAGCACATGCCTTTAATTCTAGCCTTCGGGAGGCAGCGATCCACATGGATCTCTGAGTTCAAGGCTGCACTGGGAACAGAGTCAGGCGTGGTGGCACATGCCTTAAATTCCAACACTAGTTAACCATAAAGGTCTGGAGGTCTGTACAGACAGACAGGAAGTGACAGAGCTGGGCAAAAAGAAGTGATGTAACTGGGCAGAGAGAGGAAATGAGATGGCAGAACAGAAAGGCATATAGGTATGGGTATACAGGAAGTAGGTCTCTTTGGAGGCAGAGGGTTGGTAAGGTGAGGTTGGCTGTGTTTTGTCCTGTTCCTCTGATCTCTCAGTTTTAATCCCAATATGGGGCTCTGGGTTTTTTTTTTTTTATTAATAAGACCGTTTAGCAATTTGTCTTATAGCTATGTAGATTTTTTTTTTTTGGTAGTAGATCCATTTTCAGAATACTGTTTCCTAATTTTTGAGCCTTGATGGTCTTTCTATCTGTCTTAGTTAGGCTTCTATTGCTGTGATAAAACACCACGACCAAAAGCAACTTGAAAAGATAGAGTTTCTTTCAAGCTTACAGTTCCATATTACAGTCCATTATTCAAGGAAGTCTAGGCAGGAACCTGGAGGCAGAAACTGAAGCAAAATCCATGGAAGAGTGCTGCCTACTGGTTTTCTCCTCAGGATTTGCTCCCCTGCCTTTTTATAGCACCTGAGACCATCAAACCAGGGGTGGCAGCACCTAGAGTGATCTAGGGTTTCCCACATCAATCAAGTCAAGAAAATTCACTGCTGCCTTTGCCAAAGGCTAATTTTGTGGGGGCATTTTCTCATTTGGGGTTCCCTCTTCTAAAATAACTCTAACTCATGTAAAGTTTACATAAAACTGGCTAGCACACTGTCTTCTCAAGTTTCCTTCTTCCTGCATTTAGTATGATTGGAGAGACAGTGTATTTATATTTTGTTCCTCATCTTAGTGGCAATGACTGGAATTATTTTCCATTTAGTTTGATGTTGTTTGTAGGTTTGTTGTATATAGCCTTTCATACAGGGAGATAGTTTCTTTCAATCACTAACCTCTTCTTTACTTTTATCATGAAGGGATGCTAGACTTGTCAAGAGCATTTATAAATCAATTGAAATAATTATGTAATTTCTATCTTTAGGTCTATTTATTACATAAATTATGTTTATTGAGTTAAATATGATGGACCATCTCCACATCTCTAGAATAAAAACAACTTGGTCATGAATGTTCTTTTTGTTGTGAACTTAAATTAGGTTTTTAAGTTCTGTTTGAAGAGTATAGTGATTTAAATAAAAATAGCTTTCCATAGGCTGATATGTTTGAATATTTGGTCCCCATTTGTTTGGTAGAGATGTTTTGGGAAGATTAAAATGTGTTTTTGTTATAGGAGGTATGTTACTGGGGTGAAGCTTGGAGGCTTCAAAACCCTTCCTTTTACTATCCCCATTGCTCTCTCTTTTTCCCACTTAGGATTTTGAGATGTGAGCTCTCAGCTGTTCCTGGTAACATGCCTTTGCCTCACCATCACAGAATCTAAGCCTCTGAAACAGTAAGCCTAATTAAATAAGTGTCATTAGTAATGGCATTTCATCATAGCAATAGAAATGTGCACTACTGAAAAATTCTGCATCTGTGTTCATCAGGGAAACTAAATTATAATTATCATTTAGTGGGGTTTTTTTTGCCTAGTTTAAGTTTCAGGTAATACTGGATTCATAGGAATTTGGGAGGTTCTTTATCTTTCTATGTTATGAAGTAATTTGAGAAATACCAGTATTGTTTCTTCCTTGAAAGGTTGTTAGAATTGAGCAGTGAATCTTCCTCATCCTAAACTGTTTAGTTGTGAGATTATTGCAATCACATTGCTCAATTTAGATATGTTTAAGTTGTTTACCTCATCTTGGTTTAATCTTGGCATATCATGTGTCTAGTGATTCATTCATTTCTTTTAAATGTCTTAATTTGGTAGAAGACATTTTTATGAAATGTCTTAAAAGATTTTTCTCTGAATACTATTGGTATCTTTTGTAAAATCTGTCATTTCACTTGTAATTTTGATAATTTAGATCTCCCTTCTTTTTCTCTTGACTAGTTTTGTTAAGGGTTTATTTGATTTTATCTTTTTAAAGAACCAAATCTTTGTTTCATTAATCATCTGCTTTGTTTTATTATTGCTGTTGTTTCAATTTTCTTAATTTCTTCCCTGAAAATGATTATTTCTATCTACTAATTTGGGGTTTGGCTTTTTCTTGCTTTTCCAGATCCATAAGGTATATCAATAAGTTATGTATTTGTAGTCTGTGATTGTGTGTGTGCACATGTATTCAGGAACACATTCAAATCAGGTATCTTTCACAATGGCTTCTTCAGCTAATTTTTTGAGACAAAGCCTCTCAGTGAGTGTGGTGCTCACAAATTCAGCCAGACTAGCTGGCAACCAAACTGCAATGACCCTTTTAGCTATGTCTCCTCAGCACAGGATTGCAGGCGCATGATGCCACATGTGGAATTTTGCTTTTTTTGCATGGGTGCAAGGGGTCTAAACTCTGGTCCTCATGTGTGTGAAGCATATACTTTATTAACCATCTCCTCAATATAACTTTTCTGTGTATAGTTATCAGGTGAAAAGCCAGCAGGAACTTGTGAAGCTGGTTCCCCTCTACCAAAGAAACCATTTGCTTATCATTGTCAGAAGGGACAAAGGGCTATTTGTGATGCCTATTAGCATACCAAAGGACATGCTGGCCTGAGGGTTTCTCAGTAGCACAAGTACCTGTTAAACATTTCCATAATGGCATCCTGGCTCTACTCATTCAGCTCCTTACCTTAACCATCTCCAGCTCATAGTCTTCCCTCCCTCCAGCTTCTCATTTATCCTTATAATCTTGCTATTTTACCTCTGCCCACCTCCCACTCTCCTCCCTCCTCCTCCTCCTCCTCCTCCTCCTCCTCCTCCTCCTCCTCCTCCTTCTCTCTCTCTCTCTCTCTCTCTCTCTCTCTCTCTCTCTCTCTCTCTCTCTCTCTCTCTCTCTCCCTCTCCCTCTCCCTCTCCCTCTCTCTCTCTTTCATATTCCTTTCTTAGTTCTTTCTCTTGTGCTCTCTTGGTCCCCTTTGCCCACACTCTGTCTTCCTCTCTGGTTCTCCCCCAAATCCCCACCTCCTCTCATGGCCCAGTCCAGTGTACCATTTTCTGTCCCTGCCCTGGAATCTTCCAGATGGCTAGGGCTGTACTCTCCCTCATACCTACAATAAAAACCTTCTGCTTAACTGTACCTTGGAGAGATCATGTCATTAATTTATATAATAGTAATCTGAGTTGCCAATTATTGTCTTTCATCCCTGGGAATACATCATTACATGCTCTCCAAGCTTTTAAGGATCTCTCCCAAAATTTGTTATAATTATAATTCTGATAGATTTGCCCTTAATACAACTTGGTGTTTTAGTGTTTCTTTCTTTCATTTTTCCTCTCTCTCTCTCTCTCTCTCTCTCTCTCTCTCTCTCTCTCTCTCTCTCTTTCATATATATATATTATATATATATAATATATATATATATATATATATAATGTTCTCTGATTTAGGAAAAAATATTTTCAGTTCCTCTCCATTTTGTGATTGATATGCCTCCTGAGCCTGTATAACCTATGGTTTTATAGAATACACTGTTTATACATTTTAGCATGAACTTTTTATCTTTAATAAAATTAAAACATAATTGCATCATTTCCTTTTTTCCATTTCCTCCCTTTAGCAACTTCTATACCCTTTTTTGGGTCTCCTTAAAAAATTCCTAATTTTAAATATACCTATAAATGTATAAATTAATAAAGACAGCATCCAGGGTCCATTTAGTGTTGCTGTTATGTTTATGATTTCAGGATTGACCACTCACTCACTTGGTATTGGATAACCAATTAAGGAGCTCATCTTTCAGTAAGTCTAATTCTCCTCTCAGAAAGCCTTAGTTGCTGGTAGTTCTTAGTCTCTGGGTGAGACTCTATGAGATATCTCCTTTCTACCTTAGCAGACTTCCTGGCACTCTGGCTCTTACAAATTTTCTGCCTCCTCCCACCTCCTTCAATAGTGTTTCCTGAGTCTTCAGAACGGGAGTTGTGCTGTAGACAAATCTGGTCTTTCAGTGGTGTCCAATAGAACCCAAATGTTTTAATTATATTTTCTAATTATTTTACTTCTGTTTATGTCTTTAGTGTTTCTTTTCATCTGCTTCTGGTATTCTTTCTTCCACAAGATCCATTATATTATATATTGAGGCTATCAATTGAGTTTATTTTACTTGCTGAGTTTCTTATTACTGAAATTTCAATTTTATTTTTCTTGTATTTCTGTTTCTTCATTAAATTCCAGTTTTATATGCTATATTGACTTTCTTATTATATATGACTCTTTATTTTTACTCTCTGTGAGTTCTTTTAAGATTTTATTTCTCTCATCTTTTATTAAACATCCTATTAAATTTATATATTTTTTCTGGGCTTTTATCTAATTCACTATCACTGTGGACCAGTATTATGATATTTTCCATGGAGAGAAGGTCATATTTCCTTGATTTGTCATCTTTCTTGTTCTATTCCATTGAGATCTATGCGTCTGGGTGTTTTTGTTGATTGAGTTTATCAGTTGTTTAACTGCAGTCAAACTATTTTCAGTATTCAGTTGATAGAATTTATATGCATAGTTCAGAATTTATACCCCCAGTCATGTACTCAGGGTGCCTGACACAACCAAATATTTGACTACTGTCTGTACAATCAACCACAATGCTGGATGGAATTCCTATGAAAATATCCTTCTAGCCAATTAACAGCAGTGATCCTTTTAACTCCAGTAACCATGGGAGTACTAATACACATGGATAGTATGGTATATATTAGAGTGTTACCAAGATTACAGGTAGAAGAGATGTGGTCTAGATAAAGATAGGAATTAGTGTTAAATCAACTGGAAGAAAATTGAGATGAAAAATATCTGGGAGCAGAGCATTGGGATATTGTTAGCTTCTACAGTTTAAACATTTTTTAGAGTTTTGGCGAGCTGGAGTTAGCAAGAAAAAGAAGTGGAGGCAGAGAAAATAAAATAGAATGAGTGAGAAAATACATGGGTTGTGTGTAGGAAGAATACCACACAGTACATAATAGTAGGATGGGTTCAAAAGCATACAAAACAATCACACAAACTGAGCAACGTATGATCTAAAGCAAAACCTTGCAAAGTACTTATTCAAGAGTTAAGATTAAAAGGCAAAAAGAAAAGAAATGAAAATTAACAAAACTTTTAACAGTAGCAAAAAAAGTGTAATAAAAGCACTTTGGATTAAAAGAATCATATCAGTCAATATTTCTTTTATTCAGGAATGGGTTTTGAATTTTTTTCTGCTCAAAAGTTTCATGTGGCAAATTGCACTAATGGGCGGGGTGCAATTTGTTTGTTATTCCAGTAGAAAGCTGTAAAGCCTGATTTTGTGTATATATTGTCTCATAGAGGTTAGCTAATACCTCTTTAGACTGAGTATTTGGCACAGACACAGTGAGATGAGCAGCATAGTTCTCAGTCCCCTCCTTGGTACTCCGTGTGGTTTGGCAATTGGAGAAAACAGGTTGCTGTCTCTCCCTGTGGGTTCCCACAGACTATAGCTACAGGCTTGGTATAAAGAGTGTGTCACTTACACTATCATATTTCAGCCCCTGAACCCACCCAGCTGTCAGTTTTGGGACCGGTCTTTTTTCAGGCTGTGTCACCATGTTGGTGTATGGGGAAGGGGAAGGAGGTGTGAGCTTTTGTCCTGCAATTCCCACTTAACCTCAACAGGAAATCTGCTGTGAGAACTAAAGCTTTAGTTCCAAGACCTCATCTCCAATTGCATATCCAGTCCTTGGTTAGCAGCTAACTGTTACTGCAGCTCTTCTGAGTGTGTGTACTGCAAAGTGCTTCCCTGTGGTTTCCAATTACCTCACCAGAGCCAATTTGTGCAGCTAGGCACCAGTTCACAGCTACTCTTGTCTGCTTCCCCACAGAGATCTCACTTGGCTTAATAAGTCCATTTAGATCTACTGTCGCTTGCAAGAATAAAGATTATCCTGTACTCTCCTGTTTTCTTTCAGCGAGTTGCATCATGAGATCTCCAATCTGCCATCTTCCCTAAAAATGCCTATTCTTAAATTTTTTGAGGAACTTCCAAGCTATTTAACAACATGATTTCATTCTTACCATAGTGTGGAAGAGTTCTTTTTCTACATCTTTACCGGCATTAAAAACAAAATTGTTAGTATTATTTTATTTATTTATTTATTTATTTATTTATTTATTTATTTATTTATTCATTTTTGGTTTTTCGAGATGGGTTTTTCTGTGTAATTTTGGTGCCTGTCCTGGAACTCGCTCTGTAGACCAGGCTGGCCTTGAACTCACAGAGATCCGCCTGGCTCTGCTTCCCGAGTACTGGGATTAAAAGTGTGTGCCAACACCGCTTGGCTGTCAGTATTATTTTTATTACCAATCTTTTTAGGGTGAGGTGTGTCTTGCTGTTTTGACTGGCCTTTCTCTGATTAGTGATTTTGAGCATGGTTTCATGTACCCATAGGTTATTTGTATGTCTTCTTTTGGGAAATGTTACTTTCAATTTAGTGCATCCTACTTAATTTGAAAAAAGGTGGGACCCAGTTGTATCTGATTCCAAATGTATTCACTGTCACTGTACAAATTGTACACGGCTGAACAATTTGCACATACTCTTTGAGCTGTGATTGTCAAGTCTGTAAAATGTGGCTCACAATAGTTTCTTGGCAAGACTTTTACAAAACCAAACAAAATAATGTACTTGAGAGCTCTTTACAATGTCCAGACTACTGGACAAATATAAATTCTTTATATTTAAAGGTTTTCAGAAACAGTATCGCCATATATGTGGGTTTTTTTTTTTAACTTTCAAGTGGTATGGAAGTAAATGGCAATCAGGGAGGCACTGAGTCAAATGGATCTTTCATCATGGCCTTCCTTTTCTGAATTTCATGACAGCAGCTTGACAGATTAACAGACCTCTTTTTCCCTTAAAGATGCAGCTTTGCAAATAGAGACGGCTTTAAAGGTAATAGCCAAACCATTTGTCATGAAGACTGATGCAATATTTAAAAGAGGTATTTTCTCAAGACAAGAAATTCGTTGCATTAGATTCATCCTACCAATACAACCTACCCTCTGGTAGCCTTGGCTTGGCTTTGGAATTCCTACTCAACCCTGTGAGCATCCCACTGTAGGATACATATTAAAACTGGAGTTAATACTATCCTTTAATAGCCCTAGGATTTAGTCTCTTTATTTTTTTTAACTTATAAATGGAAGCAAAAATTAGGGTAAATATTTTCTTTATTTCTTTCAGCCAATAGAACATGCTACTTAAATCCCCCAGAAGATACTTAGTGCCCTTAGGAAAAATATAAATACTTCTCCTCAAAAACTTTGAGTCTCCAAATTGTCTGACCTATACTTCCCTTTCCCTTTCATTTTATACCACTTTCTTTGTTTATGAACCAGTTGTGTTAATCTTCTTATTCATGAAACAATGTTAATTTGTACTCAACTTGGGACTGTATTAGCTATAGGTTATTCTCAGAAAGCAGTTACTTAGGGAGCTCTTCCCAACTCCCTACATCAAAGTAGCTGCGCACTCTGCATCATAACAACACAATTTTGTCCTTGGAGCCTCAGTGTGTGTGTGTGTGTGTGTGTGTGTGTGTGTGTGTGTGTGTGTGTGTGTGTGTATAATTTGTTTCACTGTGGTACCTACAATCACACAGGCTGCTTTGCAAATTTTTGGTAAGTAATTGATAAATGAATAAATAAATTTGTAAAAACAAGCATGAGCACACAGAAGCTCTGCTGGCTGTCTTCTTCTAGCCTTTGTAGCTAAATTTAATAGCATCTCCAATTGAAGAAGCAACAAGGGATCTGAAGTAAGTGAGAAATAAGAAGTGTCTGCCTTGCTCTGTTTTCATTGCTTTTCTTTTTATTCAAGCTTGTACCTTTAATTGGGTGATTCTAGGCTCCTGCTGGTTTCCTATCACTGAATCCTTTCTTACATGGTTTTCTCAGTAAACCAGACCCTTCAGAACAGACGCCACTTCAGGTTTCTTGGTTCTTCTCTCTTCCACATTCCCAAAACCTGATATTTTGTTTCTAAACATAATTAAATATACTGCTTTGCTTAACAGATTTCTCTAATGCAAAAAGCCTACACCTTTATATTTACATGTCTCTTCATGAAGTACCCTAGTATCTCATTATACTCTCCCTTGCCTCTGAGTCTGCTAGCCTCAGTTCTTGATTGAACAGTGACTATTATTTCACACTATTTGTATCTCATTGTATCTGCTCAACTGAACTAATAGTATCTGAGATTGACTGTACTGCTAATATTGGAATTTCACAGATTTTTTCTTTAAACATTTTTCTTTATTCATTTCACACCACACCACACACACACACACACACACACACACACACACACACACACACACTACACTTTTCCAGGTTCCTGAGATGTTAAAAAAAAAAAAAAAAGCACTGATCAGAAGGGTTTACCTTGGAGAGCTCCTGTCCAGGGCCACACTGTTGGCAGGTGACACAGTGCCCCCATTGGTCCCGGTACTCATTTTCTTGACAATCCATGATGGAAAAACTGTGGGCACAGAAAACAGTTACTACTGAGATAAACAAAAGCTTTGAAAGTACTGGCTTCCCTGCTGACACCTGGCTTCTGTATCTTCTTACCTGTGGCTTTTAGTGAGAATGGCCAAGGAAGCCAACCTAAAGTAGCTAACACTTTTAGAGCATTGACAATGTGCCCAAAACTCTTCTAATGCTTCCTATGTGATAATACATTCAATTCTCAAAGAAATAATGACACAAATTATTATTAATTCCATTTTACAAGTAAGGAACCAAAGGCACAAGGACAAATTTTCAGCTAGTGGTTATACCAGGAGCTTACTGTCAATAGATAGATAGATAAACAGTTGGGTTCTTTCTAGTAGCTACAATGGAATGTGTGAAAAGCTCTTAAGCTTTTAAAAATCACTTTCATACTTATTTTATTTGTAAATACTTCCAATATTTTTCTGACTTAAGCAATATGGAAATTATTTTTATTTGTGAATGAAAAAAATTAAAATATGATTCTTTTTTGCCAAAGTGTCTGATTACCCTGACTGGCTCATTCCATTGCAACTTGCAGTCTTGGGTAGATTACTAATGGCCTAAGTTACTTAAATTGAGGAAAATGAACATCATGCTTCTCTTCTACACCAGACATCTTTGGAGAGGAATAAATGAGTTAAGTTCCTTCAAGCCATCATGAAGACTTTGAAGAACTATAAAAGGAAAACAGTGTAAGTGCAGAGATAGGCAGCATGACACAAACATTTTTTTTTATAATGATGGATCAAGTAATATATTCGTGGTGTCTGTCTCTCTAAAATTAAACTCTGATGGTACATTTTTTGTCACTCCCAATCTCATGTAAGTCTGTATTTCAGGTGGGTTCTCAATGTACTGATAGACCTTAATATATACTTCTAATTATAAGAGAGGGCAGTATGACTACCAATCATCTTCACAAAGGTCACTAATAGAAAATAGATGTCCTGGCTGGCATTTTTGTTGAAGTATAACTGTTCTCATAACTCTTCTTTCCCATTTCTTCAATCAATGGATGGTGTCCTATGAAGTCCACTTCTGGCACAAAATGAATACACTTCCTGCTTTATTGTTTGTCTCAAACTGTCATCCTCAGAAGGCAAGCTTCCCCTCTTTACTCTCTATACTTCTCATTGAGGGGAAAAATTAGTATTCTCATAACCCTCAATGACAAGGGAATTCAGTATTGTGGAAGCAAATCCAGCGTAGATTATTTAAAGAAAATTGCTCCTGAATAGTTTTCTTTAAAAAAAAAAAAAAAAAAAAAAAAAAAAAAAAAAAACATTTTATGGAGTCCAAAAAGCAAACCTCCTTTGGAGATAAATTCCTAACATAAGCACCTGAAATTTTCATGGAAGCTGCTGGCCTTGGAGCATATGTGAGACCCTATTTTCAGTGTGGTGGTTTCCAAAGCCCAATCCACCCAATATGCATTAAATTGCCAGAAGCTTAATATCTCCCTTTAAACCTTGTTTGAGATTGCTGTCTAGGCTTCCTGACAAATACATATACCAGGACATAATAAATAAACACAAAGTTTCTTTGTCCCCTGAAGTGGTATTGTGTTCCCCAAAATATTGTGCACCTTAATAAACTTATCTGGGGTCAGAGACAGAACAGCCACAATATTAAACATAGAGGATAGGCAGTGGTAGCACACGCCTTAATCCTAGCATTCCAGAGGCAGAAATCCATGTGTTCAAGGATACCGCCAAGAATGGTGACTCATGCCTTTAATCCCAGGGAGTGGTGGTAGAAAGCAGAAAGGTATATAAGGCATGAGGACGAGAAACTAGAAGCATTTGGCTGATTAAGCATTTGGCTGGTTAAGCATTCAGGCTTTTGAGCAGCAGTTCAGCTGAGATCCATTCTGGATGAGGACTCAGAGGCCTCCAGTCTGAGGAAACAAGACCAGCTGAGGATCCGTCGAGGCGAGGTAGCTGTGGCTTGTTCTGGTTCTCTGATCTTCCAGCTACACCCCAATACCTGGCTCAGGTTTGATTTTACTAATAAGAACTTTTAAGATTCCTGCTACAGTCCCCCCCCCTTTTTTTTTTTTATCAAAACAGTTATCCAAAATATAAATTAAACTGTCTTTCAACTGGAGTTTAAAACCTGTTTTTATTGAAAACACAAAACTGTGTGTGTGCTAGACTGTTCTGAAGAATCCTGGTTATGTAGCTAAAACTGCCTAATAAGTAATAAATGTCATCACCCATCAGTAATGCGAGGCCTTATATGAAACTGTTTCCTGTGAATAGTAGTGTCCTATAGCAGATGTTTATTTATGGTAAGCATAAGAAAGAATAATTAGGCATTGCAAATACAACTAACTCTTCCTAAATATCCTATCACTGACTCTGTCCTCCTATAAAGTGTTACAAAAGATGTAGTTTTGAACAAGTCAGCAATGCACAGTCAGACCTATGAATTTTCTAGTAAAGAACTCCTAATGGAGCCTGGCGGTGGTGGCACACGCCTTTAATCCCAGCACTCGGGAGGAAGAGGCAGGCGGATCTCTGTGAGTTCGAGGCCAGCCTGGTCTACAGAGTGAGTTCCAAGAAAGGCGCAAAACTACACAGAGAAACCCTGTCTCGAAAATAAATAAATAAATAAATAAATAAATAAATAAATAAATAACTCCTAATGTCCGACACCATGTTAGTACAGAAATGGTAATCTAACAGTGCTTGCTGCTTGTTCCTTTGTGAACACATTGCTTTCCTGGCCTATGATTAATTATGTATGTATCTAGGAAACTTTGTTTCTCTCTCCAATAGTGCCTTTCCAGACAACGCATTGTAAACCCACGAAAAGGAAACTTGGATATGAATCACCACTCTGCCATTTCCTAGCCCTTAAAATGGTTTTCTTTTTCACAGCATTATTCATTTCACCCTTAAATTTTGTATTTTAATAATACAAACCTCCCACAGTAATTTATAAAGAAATAGATATTCTTACGTATGTTGAAGGACCTAATATAGAGCTTTGTGCAAGTGTTAGTACAGGGTACTTAGTAGATTCTCTTTCATTTACCCCTAGTTTACCAGAGACTTTTTAGAATTGTGAAGAATTCAAGGGGAGTTACATTTGTCACCCCAGACATTTGTAGGAAAAGAAAGGGTAAAGCAGATAAAATACTTCAGTGGCCCACTTCATCAGGAGCATGGAAGTCATGCCAAAGAAGTAGGTATCTACAGAACACATCTCTCCCCAGTAACTGCTCCCACCAATGATGTGAGGCTTAAGAACAAGTTTACTTCAATGTGTGTAGTATCTAAGTCATCTTGGCTAAACTGAAATTATATTAGTGTTTGTTGAATAGTTTTCATCAGGCTATTCCTATAAAAGAAGAACTCAGTGTACAAGGCTTAGAACTTTTCTCAGATAATTACTTCTGAAATGGAAGCACAAAGAAAAATATACAAGTTAATTGGGGAGGATATTAGGGTGCTGTGGGATGTTCTGTATGGCAAATGTGTTGCTAATTAGTCAATAAATAAAACACTGATTGGCCATTGGCTAGGCAGGAAGTGTAGGCGGGACAAGGAGGAGAATAAAGCTGGGAAGTGGAAGGCTGAGAGAGAGAGACACTGCCAGCCGCCACGATGACAAACAGCATGTAAAGATGCCGGTAAGCCACGAGCCATGTGGCAAGGTATAGATTTATAGAAATGGGTTAATTTAAGCTGTAAGAACAGTTAGCAAGAAGCCTGTATGCCATGGCCATACAGTTTGTAAACAATATAAGTCTCTGTGTTTACTTGGTTGGGTCTGAACAGCTGTGGGACTGGCAGGTGAGAGAGATTTGTCCTGGCTGTGGGCCAGGCAGGAAAACTCAAGCTACATTAGGGACTTTAGTGAATAGCAGATACTTTCCCAAAGAATAATCTCTCTCATTGTCACATGCTAGTGCTATGGCTAATCTCTGACATGGGACTGTGTTCTTTTTATATCATTACATTAGTGGAAAGAGGGGAGATGAAGGGAAGTGTCAGGCATCTCTTGTCTCCTCTCCAGGAGCATGACACAGGCTGGGTGGGGTTCTTTCTGCTTCTGCCAAAATTCACAATCCATTCAACTGTACCAGTACAGGCCCCACTCAAAAATTCTGCCCCCACCTTGCCCAATAACAAAGGAAGAAAAATATAGACAAACTGATGAGCATTGAACAGAGCCCAGATGCAGTGGACACATTCCATCATTTGTGACAGGAAATACTATCCAGGTAAAGATGTAGAGCCTTTACATTGCCTAAAAAGGTTCCTTGCTCTCCTTTTCCAGTAAATATGACACCTTCCTGCAGGTAATTGCCATTCTAGTTTCTGTCATTATATATTTTCACTCTCATTTAACATCATATAAATTCAAATATAGGACATCACGTTTTTGCTTCTTGTTTATATGAGTTTTCTCATAAGAAACATTGAAATGTATATTTTAAAATTGTTTTGATCAAACAATATGGATATAAATTTTTGTGACCTTAGAGTATGATGTTTTTAAGCTTTAGCAAAACACTATTAGCTACCAAAGGGCAAGGTGGGAAGACAAGGTTTACACTTAAACTGAGTACTTAAACATTCAAAACGTTGTATCTCAAGACGTGATTAAGAGACTAGGAAAGAGCCTCCCTCTGAATTGAAGTGATTCTGAACCCCTGGAATCCCAAAGTGGAGGTGGACTCTGGACAACATGGAGCAGGAAAGCTCAAGGATTGAGATCCTGGTGGTCTGTTCACCAAACACCTCTAGAGAATGAGAAGTTGCTGTCAATTCTGGATGTTCGTTTTCTGGAAAAAGAATGCCCATCTCTTACAACCATGAGTCATCAAGCATTCATCATTGTTTGCAGAATCCGAAAAAATTGAAGGCCCTTTTTTTTCGGTGGGTTGTTTTTTTGTCTGCTGAGTCACTCGGGCATAATATGAGTAAAGAGGAATCATTTTTCAGTATGTCACTGTCTGATGATAGTGTGGGCTACTGCTCCCATCAGACTCCTATCCCTTCAGGGAGCACTGCTCTTCTAGCCAGGGAGCATGATTTGCAAGGGGGTCCCACACAATGCCATTAGGAAGGCCTGGCATTCTAGGAATGGCCATGAACTTCAGGGAAAGTGTGATGTCCTGTAGTGAGCCTGAGCCTTCCAATCTCAGCTTCCAGTGGTATCTCAATCATGTCCACCACCAATATCCAAATAGTGCATGATGCTAGTTCCCTGACAGTAACTTCCACCACAGCCTCTTTAACACATGAAATACTACTAGTACCAGGCATGCCTTCTACTGAGGCCCACGCTATGTTCTCTACTACTCATGAGATGCTATTTATCAGAAACTCCTATGACTTTTGAATTACTGTGGCTGAATACCAGTAGTTGCTGACTTTAGCATCTCAGGACTCACTTGTGAAGTCAGACTGGCAGGAAGGTTCTCTCTTGTTTGAGTAGCCCACATGTGCTCCACAAAGCACAGAGAGCATCAAAAGTTACCGAAGAGAGAATCCTCAGTTTCAAATCTTTATTTATGCCAGTATGACAACTGTAAGAAAAGTATATACCAAATGTTTTCACATTATAAGTCATAAAATAAAGACACAGGTGAGAAGCCCTGATGTGCTTGGATGTTATAGTGTGCATATACACTAGATATTGAAATTATGGAAATGATGACTGCAGATGACAGTCCGTGAGATCTAACCATCTAGGTAGCACCACAGGAATCATCAGTGGATGCTAGTTTGCCTAGAACCTTAGGCCAAATGAGGAAAGACCAATGATCTTCTTACTTACTCCTAGCCAGGAGCTTTAGGTAATTTTCTCTTTCCTTTGGCTCTCTAATCTCTGACCTCACTGCCTCAGACTAGGTCATCTCTTTGGTATGTAAAGGTTTAAATAGAGGAAGGAGTATTAGGCTATGGTATGAACGCTCAAATGAAGCTGTTGACCTCATAAGGGATACTTCAAAGCCTTCAAAAGTAATCTCTGATGTTCTTGTCCCTCAGAGCCACCTACTCTACCCTTCAGCCAGATGAGAAGATGAAACAGAGATAAAGGGCTTTAGAAGCTCTTATCTTCTGCCACTCTTGACCTCAAAATCCTTGACCTACTCTTGTTTGCCTGTTCCATAAAGCCCAGGATCTGTACCTGGATCATCCACAGTCTTCAGCACCAGGTTTATGCTCAAATACTAAAACTATCATTTACTGAAAACTGACCTTAGGAAAGGTCTTTAAACACCATGTTTTATTTCATCATTTTCTGGAACATAACAATAAGAGTATGAGACTGCAATGAATATGGCATATATACCACATTAGATTCTCTCTGGCATGGCTATCCACATATCCAGAGTTTCTGTACAGTCCCACTAGTCTTGCATGGAATTCTTTGCCATAGAAGATGAGATCTGAAATTCTATATAGTCATAGAATCCCAGACTTGTGGGACAGGTAATACTCATGGGTAAATTTTGACTAATGGGTGAAGGGAGATAGGAGAGAACCAAGAAGAGAAATTCTGCCTTTCTTCTCTCCTATAAATTGTTGAGTAGCATTATTTCTCCCCCATATCATAGCTTTGTTGGGAGATCTCCAAAGCAGCCAGTAAGAACACCTGCCTCTTCAAGGTTGGTCATGAAGCCATACCCAGCATGGAAACCCATCACCTGGCACAATTTCATTCTTCACCACTCCACTTGCCTGTTTTCACTCCTATATATTGGTTTTCAACATGCTCAATAAACCACTAGTTGATTTTTGTTATTTTTTAAGTTTAACTTTAAAAGAAAGATCAGGAAATAAAGGGAAGGGAAAACAAATGAAGGTTAGATGGTGATTGGTTTTCACTGGATGAATGTATAAAAATAGCACTCTGAACCTCATCAATACGTAATAATTCATATGTTAATCAAAATTAAAATATTTTTTAAAATAAAGATGGAAGATAACACATAAGACACAAAAAGTTACAAGTCAGATAACGAATAAAATATTTGTGCCTAGAATATAGTTAGAATTCTTATAACTCAAAATTTTAAAAAACATTAATTTAAAATAAGCTTAGATTATGGGGCCCATGACTGGGTTCATGGCCCTGAAGCAACCACGGTCTATGTAGATGTCAAGGCTCCTGATACCACTGAAGGCTGAGAGGACAGTGTTGTACAGTGTTGACCCCACCCCTCACTGGCTGCAACCCTAGGGAGAACGGGTCCTGCCCCTCACTGGCTGAAGCATTCAGGAGAGAGAGTCCTACACCTCACCTGAGCAGCACAGTAGAGATAATCCTGTTGGCAGGTGGCATGAGTGAGCGGCCCCGAGGGGATGAGAATGGGAGAGCAGGTCGACCCCCTCTCATCTGCTATGTGGTGGCATGGGCGAGGGAAAGATGTTCTCCTCCCCTCGACACTTGCAGCAGGTAGGGGAATCTGACCCAAACCCTCCCCAGCTGCAGTACTTGGGAGAAGGAGCCCTGCACCTCACCTGGGCAGCACAGGAGAGTTGACCCTGTACACAGTGGCATGGGTGAGCCAGCTCTGATGGCATGAGAGGGACATAGCTGGTACCATCTCCCTAGTCTGTGGTGTGGGAGTGGGGGTGGGGGAAAGATACCCTCCCCCCCTTGACCCAACCTCCTCCAGATGGTAAGAGAGCCAACGCTCCCCTTTATCAGCTGCAATATTGAGGAAAGCGGGCCCTGTACCTCATACAGGAATTACAAAGGAGCTGACCCTGTTGATGGAGACACAGGTAAGCTCACCCCAAGAACATAAGCATGGGGGATCTAGCCCCACCCCTCATCTGCCAAATGGCATCATGGGTTGGGGGAGAGATTCCATGCCTGAGGTGGGAGAACTGCTACTGCCTCCCACTAACTGCAGCACTCAGGATAGCAAGCCCTGCCCCTTACCTGGGCAGCACAGTACAGTCAATCGTGTAGGCAGAGGTGTAGCTGAGCCACCTCTGAAGTTGTGAGCTTCGGAGAGCTATCTCCACTACTCATCTGTCATGCTGCAGTGTGGGCAGGGAAGAGATGCCCACTCTTACCTCTAGCCCCTCACCACCTGCGACAGATGTGGGAGCTGACCCTCCCCATTACCAGCTGCAGCACTTAGGAAAGCAGATCCTGCTCCTCACCTGAGCAGTGCAGTAGAGCTGACACTGTTGGCAGAGGCAAGGGTGGGCTGGCCCTGAGGATGTGAGAGTGGGATAGCTTGCCACAACCCCCCTCATCTGCCATGAAGTAGTGAGGGTGAGGGAAAGATGCCCCCTCCCCATGTGCCTGCCACCTGTGGTGGGCGAGAGAGCTGACCATTCCCCTTACCAGCTGCAGCACTCAGGAACGTGGACCCTGCACCCAACCTGAGCAGCACAGTAGAGCTGACCGCACTGACAGGGAGGCAAGTGAACTGCCCTAGAACGTAAGCATGGGAGATCTGGCCCTGCCCCTCATCTGCCACATGGTGGTGTGGGCAGGGGAGACATGCCTCCCTGACCCCTCACCACCTGAGGCAAATGGAAGATCTGGCCCTGAAGTTGTAAGAGTGAGAGAGATGTCCCTGCCCCTCACTAGCTGCTGCTCATCATTGCAAGGGGTGAACTAGCCAGGGAAATACTGGAGAGCTCACCTGAGTGGTGAAGACGGGGGAGAGCTGGAGGGCTGACCTATCCTGCAACTACCCAGGCCCAGAATCAGGGTTATGAGTTGGGGCCACCCTAACATCCACCCCATCTATGATCTACGGAGCATGTGAAGTGGCCGGTCCTGCAGACCCAAAGCTGCAGGATCTCCACAACACAGGACAACAGCAGGATACCCAAGAGGAGTCCAGTGAGGACTCAGCTTCTATAATGATGGTATAGCAGAAACCAGAGGCCTTGAACCAGACCAATGACTCTTGGCAATGAACACCTGCACATAAAGATATATGGATAAAAGGGTTTACTGCGTGACTCAATGTGTCACACTGCAGTTTCCATAATGAGATTTTCCTTTTTTTTTCTTTTTTCTCTTAGATTTTATTTTGCAGGAAAGGTTGCAAGGGCAGAGGGCAGATATAAAGGAATGGGAAATGAATGGAATCGAGATGCATGATATGAAAGAAACAAAGAACAAATGAAAAGAAAATTTAATAAAATAAAAAATTAGCTCACTTTTTTTTTTGAGACAGGTTTTCTCTGTGTAAAAGCCCTGGATGTACTGAAACTCACTCTGTAGACCAGGCTGGCCTCAAACTCACAGAGATCTGTTTGCCTCTGCCTCCCAAGTGCTGGGATTAAAGGTATGCACCAACAACAACCAACTAAAATTTGCAGACCATATGACTAATAAAATATTTGTACCTAGAATATAATTAGAATTCTTATAACTCCAAATTTTAAAAAAAAAACAACAATGTAAAATAAGCTCAGATTTTAAGCAGACATACAAGTGACCAATAAGCACATGAATGTGTGCTCAGTAGGAATGCAAATTTAATATATGTGCCAAGAGATGAAAACATGTGTTCCCACATAACCTGGTAATAAGTGTTCCTAGCAGTATATTCATAAGAACAGAAAGTAAAAAAAATAAAATGTCCACCAACTTATAAACCAAGTAGACAAACAAAATGTGGTATGTCTGTACAACAAAACATTATTCATCTAGAAAGGGGAATAAAACATATAATGTATGCTATACTGTGTAATATCAGTCTTTAAAATATTATGTTTAAGGGAAGTAACTAGACATGAAAGGGCAACAATGTGACTTCTTTTACATGCTGTCTAAAATAGACAATCCGCAGAGACATATGCGGGGAGGAGGAGACAGTGACTATGCAACAGGGAATGAAAATGACCCGGAATTACATAGTAGAACCTTGTAATATATTAAAAAGCAGGAAGTTGTATACTTGAAACAGTAAATTTTATGTTATATGAATTATGCTTCAGTTTTTTGAAGAAAGATGACCTTTATTTTTTAATTAAATACTTGAAATATCCTCCTGGACCAAATGAGTTATTTCAGTCAACTTTTCACCCAAATTTCGTAACTGATGTGTATGTACACATATATGTACTAATATTATATTATTACATTAATATTTTATTAAACGTGTACACACATATATTTATCCAGTAAGAGTGGAGTGATTAAAAAAGTGACTAGTACTTCTTTACTTGTCCTGTCTGTTATCTGCATAATCTGTGAGCCTGTTCCCATTGTCCTGATTCCTCAGAAAATAACCTAGAAGAGAGTTAATACAGGCAGACGGGGAAAAGAAAAGCAATGAGGTTGGCATTAAGAATAGTCTAACATTAGCTCACTGTGCCCTGAATAAATGATGTTGGCTAAGTTTCTGTTGGGTGTAAGGTACTCACACTGCTGGGTGTGCAGCTGCCTCTGACCACCGTTTGTGGCTGTTGGTCTTCTCAACTTGCAGAAATGCCTGTGGCATGAAGCATGCTCTCTATCTAGGATGGGTAGAACTTGGAGGATGACAAGTCTAAATTAAGAACTCAGGACTTTAGGCTATTTGCTTTGCCCGGGCAGTCCAGAAGTCCTGAGATTTAAAAAGGGTGATGAAGATAGCAGCTGGCCCATTCCCTGCCCATTCCTCTCATGCAAGCCCAATCACCACCCATGTGCACGGGGCTGTCAAAAACCAAAGCAGTTGCTCAGTTTGGCCTTGAGAATAATTCTTTCCTTGAAAATCAAACTTCTAATCTGGGTAGTGCTGTGATCAATTCCAGATGTTTGGCCTGCAGTTCAGATGTTGTTGTAAACGATTAGACACTGTCTCTCAGTTTTCTCTTTTCTGCTCTGGCCCAGATCCATTTCCAGCTCAGCTTTCTCTTGTCAGTTTCCTATTTCCATATTGTCAAGCATCTTATCCTCTTCCTAGCTCACTGTTTGTGAATTTTCATTTTTTATTTTACTTACAGTAAATGGTCTCAGGAAGAGCTCTGCCAAAAGTAACATAGTGATACTCACTGCTGACTCAAGCTACACAGTCATCATGAGGTTGATTAAGATAAACACTTCAGACCAGTGGTCCTCATTCTTAGTCATATTTGAAAGACTCCAAAATATATTGATACCTGGGTACCATTCTTGAGTTTCTAATATAATTAGTCAAAGCATGAACTGAGCTTCCAGAACTTATACAGTTTACCCACTGATACTCAGGTACAGCTACTCTAAATAACAGTGTGAGTGTAAGGTTTCTTTTAGCTTTGACTTTCTGTATTTCTTAAATATAAAGCATAATCAGTAAAAGAGAATTCCTGTTCTTCCACAGTGAGAGGCGATTCTCCCATATTTTCTTGTTTGTAAGAGAATGAGAGATAAAGGAGCAGAATGTAGGAGAACGGATCCTTTAAAACGTATTAGGCTACATTATCTTCGACCCTTTCAATGGCCTTTCCTTTTACTCACAAGAAATCTGAAGTCCTTTTAATGGCCAGTGATGTCTTACATAATCTGGCTACCTAAACTTCCTCTGTTATCTCCAGCTATATGTGCTCTACTATTCTTCTCCTTACATTCACTGCAGCCACAGTGGTCTCATTGCTATTCTTCACATTAAGCAGGAATATTTTCAGTGGAAGGTTTTCATACATTCTAAGCCTTCTAAGCCAGGAGTCTTCTTCTGAATATATACATTTGATTAGTTCTCTCAACTTCTTCAGCTCTTTATTATTATATCATCTTCTTAATAGGGCTTCTCTGGCCACTATTTTAAAATTGGAATTCCCCTAATCCCCTTTCCCCGCTCTTGTTTCATTATTCTCCACAGTACATATGACCTTCATACATGATGGTTTTCTTAACATATGTCCTATTTTTTCTCAAACTTCTTCTTCTTCTTCTTCTTCTTCTTCTTCTTCTTCTTCTTCTTCTTCTTCTTCTTCTTCTTCTCCTTCTCCTTCTTCTTCTTTTTTAAAGATTTATTTATTATGTATACAGTGTTCTGTCTGCATGTATGCCTGCAGACCAGAAGAGAGCATCAGATCTCATTACAGATGGTTGTGAGGCACCATGTGGTTGCTGGGAATTGAACTCAGAACCTTTGGAAGAGCAGCCAGTGCTCTTAACCGCTGAGCCATCTCTCCAGCCCAAGATGTATTATTCTTATTTTGATTTGTGTAAAAGTAAGTTTCCAGCCAGCAAAATAGCTCAGTAGGCAAGTAAATGTGTTTGCCATGGAAGCCTGATGAACTGGACTTGAGCCTTAGAACCCATATTTAAAAAGTAAATTGTCATTCGTTTGGCTATTTGTCTCTGTGCTTTATCCAACCTTGGTTTCAACAATTCTCGCACAGGGACAAATAGCCAAACGAATGGAAACACATGAACTATGAACCAATGGCTGAGGGGTCCCCAACTGGATAAGGCCCTCTGAATGCGTGAGACAGTTGATTGGCTTGATCTGTTTGGGAGGCACTCAGGCAGTGGGCCCGGGTCCTGTGCTCATTGCATGAGTTGGCTGTTTGAAACCTGGGGCTTATGCAGGGTCACTTGGCTCGGCCTGGGAGGAGGGGACTGGACCTGCCTGGACTGAGTCTACCAGGCTGATCTCAGCCCTCTGGGGAAGCTTTGCCCTGGAGGAGGTGGGAATGGGGGTGGGCTGGGGGGAAGGGGAGAGGGGTGGGAGGGGGAAGATCAAGGGAATCCGTGGCTGATATGTAGAACCGAATTGTATTGTAAAATAAAATAAAAAAAAAAGTTTAAAAAAATAAAAATAAAAAGTAAATTGTCTTTTTATACTTAAATTTGCTAAAATATATGCCTGTGATAGAAATAGTTTTTAATTGTTTTTTTTTTCTATTTTCCTATTGGCTTAAGAATTTCATCTATTCATGATACCAACTTCAGGAAAACAAAAAGGAGCTGTACACAATTAAAGACTGACTTACCTGTTTACTTTGTCCTTTATTCCAGTACAGAAAGCAAGAGGTTATAGCTCATCTGAGGTAGGCAGAAGTATATAGTTCTTTTTCAAGGCAGTTGTTACTGTAGAGGTAGAATTAATAGTCAGTAAACTGGGCCACTTCTATTTATCCAAAGGCAAACAGTAACCATGTGAGTTAAATTTCAGAATGTGTGCCTGCACACATCGCTACTATACAAAAAGACACACACTTGTCAAAAAGACAAATGCAACTATACAACTTAGAAGACTGTAAATTGAGCATAAGAAGAGACCAAAAACTCACAAAACCATATATATATATATATATATATATATATATATATATATATATATATAGAGAGAGAGAGAGAGAGAGAGAGAGATGATTAATAAAATAATTAATGAAATTAAATTAAGATCAATCAATTCTAGGCTGACTTTAAGAGGAACATATCCTTTTGATTTCTGCTGAAACAGTCATCGCAAGTAGAAGCAAAGGCACAGAAAATACCTTGGATCATGTTCAAGGGAAAGAATGAGACAATGTGAAAACGTTCTGGAAACTTCAAATTGTGCTTCACATGTGAAGAGCTGCTAGGACTATTGTTACTATCCCATCCAAAGCAGAGCAACAAAGGACACTGGAGACAAGCCACAGGTCACATCAACATTGAGCCAATATTTAAGTCTGATTTTCTCTGCTGTCACCCAAGCCTAAGTGAGTCACTGATTTGTGTATTGACCACCATAAGACAGCATATGCTATGAGAAATAATTAGTTACATACCATTAGAGTGCTTAAAGTAGAGATTCATTTGCTTCCCAAGGAAATTTGGCAGTGTCCCAGAAAGAAATTGAAATCATGATATGATTTCTTTATGTGGATGTCTGGAAATGGTATGATTCAGAAAGTGTGTTCTAATTTCTGATTTCCCTTACTACTTTTTGGTCTTGCATCATATTGTTTCTACTCTGATCAGATTACCAAGCAGTCTAGAACAACTGTACCACCCTGAATCCGTCAGTCCTTTTTACCCAACAGTATATATGACATTTCTTCCTCAGAAGGCGAGGGAATGAAATATCCTACAGAAAGAGTGGGATAAAACAGTAGGTACGTGTAATTCAACCCAAGGCAAAAACCACACAACAAGACTGGGAAAATCAGCCCAGAGATTGAGCAGCCTATTCGTAGAGAATGAGATGCTGTTGCCAAAGTAATCCACCACCCTTTTAAAAGCCATGCCCATGAAATGGGAAAGATAATTGAAGGTGAACATAAATAACAAAGATTGATACACACTTACAAAAATGTTACAATGAAACTCAATGTATTGTATGCTAACTAAAACATTTTAAAGAAAATAAATTTACATGAAAAAATGTTCAAGAAGAGGAAAAAGTACAGGAGTTGAAAGGGTTAGTACTATAAAACATATCTGGTAAAAATAAACCTATTATCTCATACATAATTATGCTTTTGTGAAATAATTTTCAGAAATAATTTCAGATTTTGAAAATCTCACACAAAAGGTCATATTAGCCTCATCTTTTTATTGCTCAGAGGAAAATACCATCCATCTGTATTTGAACACCTTGAATAACAAGCAACTCAGTACTCATAAGACAGTATGTTTTCATTATGGTTTATTTATTTTTTCTTCATTTTGACAGCTGGTTAAAATTTAAGATAAAACTAATTTAGACTACATAGGCATGAAATTCCACAAGGATATATCAAGATAACCTCAACTCTTATGATCCAAGTAGGAAAACTGGAGCTACAGGAAAAAAAAATACAATGTTCCTCAAACATGCATAGTTTGTTAAGACTGTAATCTAAGTCTCTGCTCAGGGCTCAGTGTCTTGTCTATTTCCCATACACAAAGAGGCAGGCCACCTTCAGGACTGACTGCCGACTGACTATGTTACCAAGGATGCAGCTTCTCTTTTCTTCACAACATAATATTGGCTGTGTAATTTCTCAACAAGAAAAATTCCAGAGGATAGACTGGGTCAGGGAAAGGCGGCTCATGGAAGTAAGTAGTACTGCCCACTTTTTTTGGCTTATTCACAACAGTGACTAACAACCTCCTGGAAATAATGACATTTTACTGTTTGATTCCATCATATATTACATGGAAACCACTTTATTTTTCATAATGGGTTGCTATTTCTTACATATAGAGTAACTGTAGAACGGATGGTTAGTCACTAAACTACTCAGTTGATAATTGTTTTCTACACTAGGCATTCTGTTAGTCACAAAAGAGAAAACAGACCAGAATAAAGAAGGCTAATTAATCTGTAACAGAGCATGTCTAGAGAAACACTGAAAAAATATATAGTTAATGTTAATCTAAGACAGACTAGAGCCATACTCACATCTCTCCTATGTATTTAATAATAATGGTCCATCTAGTATATAAACTAATGATAAAACTGGCCAGTACACTTCCCATTAAGCATTTTATGGGAAAATATAAGGGTGGGGTCAGTCTTCTAAAGGAAGCAGAGGAAAAAAATATCTTTTCCTTCAAAAGCTTCAGCTTTGAATAATGACTTAGCTTACTCCCTGAAGAAGGCATTCAGTGGAAGAGATCAAGAAGACATTTAACTGAAGGAAAGCTATATGGCCTGCCGTAGGTTTCTAGGCCAAGATATCATTTGCTTTTCTTCTGGGTCTAGGGACTTTTTCCTCCCTGGTTTCTCTTACTGAAAAATTTCAAAGACAAAGTAACTGGTACAAGGTAATTGGATGATTACCTTCTTCTCTTCCTCTCTAGTTCCAGAATTAACCTATCTAGCCATCATCTTATACACAAGCAGCTGTAGAAAATGAAGGGGAAAAGTGAATTAGAAAAAAAAAAAAAAAACTGTGGCTTGCAGTTATGGCTCAGACACACAGAGACCAAATGATCCCCATCAGGTTACATTTTCTCTGAGCATTCTCTAGTGAAGAAATGATACAATTAAAGAATTGAAAAGAATAATACATTATAAAGAAATTTGTCACATTCTCCCATGTTTCTTTTGCAGTTACTGACATCTGAAGGTGTTACCACTCCATTTTGTAAATTCAAAACCTCAGATTTATATTTTAAATAATAAATACCCTTGCCACATGAGAAATGGAAAAAAAGCCAGCTGATTTACCCGGGAACAGAAGATGGAGGGAAATTTGGTCTCTGATCTTCAGATCTCTGACCTTTCAGAACAGAGAAAGAGGTTGCAGTAAGTAGCCCCAGAAAGCAGCATTAGAACATCTGAACAAAAGGAAAAACTTGCAACAACCAAGCATTTCCCCACGAACAGATAATGGGTTCTTTCAGAGAACAGTGAAGACTTTTCCTCTAGAAGTGTTGTCAGAGATGAGATGTGTGTTTAAAGGTGAAGTCAAGTGTAAACGAAACATATGACTCATAAAAGCCTACTATTCATCAAGCATTGGGCTAGATCCTTTACAAGATTATCATTTTTAATCCTTTCAACAATTGGGAACTATTTCCCTTTTTTTTTTTTCGGGAAAACAGAAACCTAGAAAAGTTTTAATTTTCTCACTGGGCTTACTCATGATTCTATAGGTGGATGATAGGAATATCTCATTGTTGTATAAAACCAGACAAGTGAATACTGATGCAGAATGGAAATATTGAGCATACAGTGCCTTTAGGACTCCAAACAATAGATTCCAAATCACACTATCTAAAGAGGTGGGATGAAAATGTGTACTCTTTCAAAGTATAAACTAACCCTAAGAGATAAACTTCATCTTTCCTTTTTCAAATGCCATGTAAGTCATCAACTTCAAATTTCTGAAGAGTCAAAGTTAGGGCTTTGTCTACTTTTCATCTGTTCACTTTTGTGTTTTCTTATGCCTGCCCAGCTGATTCACATTTACCTAATTATTCTTCCTACAGTATAGATCTGACTTTTTCTTTAATTCAGAAACTCACAGTGGCTGTACAATGATCTGCCAAATAAACAGAAACGCAAGTATCTGAAGTCTTGTGTAGTTTCCCACCAGTCTTATTTCTACTTTTTCCTAATTGTACTAAAGCATCCAATTCAACTAGTGTTCCTTTCACATGTTCTGAGTTCCTTGCCATCAAGCAGTTGTTCATGTTTTCTCTGCTTAAAATGCCTTCTCTCCTTTTTCCACCTGTTGAAATCCTATCTGTGCTACATAATCTATCTTAAATAATAATGGTTAACATTTATTGAGTGCTTATTTTGAACTGTGCTAAGTATGTACAAGTATTTTACATATATTAATTCAGTTCATCCTCAGAATAACTCGATGATGTTGGTAGTCTTGTCTCAACTTTTACCTGTAGTAAAATGAACCTCAGAGAGGGAGAAATCTTCTTTTTGACCAAGGTCACACAGTTGCTATTTGGTGGAATGAGATCTGAATACAAATAATTTTGCTCTCTAGCACCCAAAGGTGTATTAGGATTGAAAAACAGTTATCTGGGCATAATGAACACATACCTGTACTTACAGCATTTAGGAGCTGGAAGGAGGAGGATCAGGAAGTAAAGAGCCTCCTTGTACATAGAGAGAGTTTCATTTAGTCCAGCCTTATCTACCTGGGACCCTCTCAGGTCCTAACGATACCTAAAGACAACTCTTACTCAAAAGAAAACACGAGAGAGAGAGAGAGAGAGAGAGAGAGAGAGAGAGAGAGAGAGAGAGAGAGAGAGAGAGGAAGGAAGGAAGGAAGGAAGAAAGAAAGAAAGAAAGAAAGAAAGAAAGAAAGAAAGAAAGAAAGAAAGAAAGAAAGAAAGAAAGAAAAATTGAAAAAAGCCACAACTTTTCTGTTTTTCTCTGGCTCTAGTTGATATGGTCCTTACTTGACAACTTCAGAGCATTTTGACTAAACTTTTAAAGTTTATTTTGTGCAGTATTATTTGTGTTCCTACGCTCAGGATGAGTCTATTAAGCCATAGGGGATACAGCCTCTATATCACACAGACAGCTTAGTACTTTAAGCTTGGTGATAGAGGGTATGTATTCAGTATGAATCTTATGTTGGATTAAATGCATGGCAGGATGAAGGGGACAGGAGAGTTACCTAGACAGAGAGTTCCACAATTTACTACCTCCCATTGCCCTACGTGACATTGTCCAATGCTGCCAAAACCTGTCAAAATGAGATCCCACAGCCTGTTTTCCCAGCCTAGTCTCTGGCAGGTCTCTTCTCCTCCCTGCACCCCGCCAGTTCTTGCAGCTGTCTGGTCCTTGGCCAGTGTTTGGGGTGAGGCCGGATCAAAATATCACTGTCCTGGGCTCGGCTTCCAGCAGCAAGTGATCAAATGAAACTCAGTCACTGGTGACAAGGCTGGATTGAAAGCCCCCATACACAGTGCCAAATTGCTCTTTACACAGGCCCAGACTTGCCCGAGCACCACGTGGGTGGGCTAGTAGTTCAGCTTTCTGCAGGATGCTCTGAATATCCAATCCATTCCCTCCTCCTCTCTCTTCCTTATCTCTGGATCCCAGATGCACAAGGTTGTTGGACAAGTCCGGGCATATTCCCAGCGGCCATCTGGCTCCAGTTCGAACCTGTACAGGCAGGAACTGACTAGTCAAGGCTATAGGGATAACAGCCTAAGTTTCTGACATCTCAGAGAGTGCTGTCAGGGCACAAACGACGAAATGACTGATAGCCACAGAATACCTTCCCCCAAGTCATGCTGACTTTGTAGTACCCTCACACGGACATCTGATATGGTCCTCTATTTCCGTCCCTAGGTGACACAGGTTCCAACTGATTTACCACATGAAGGAGTGTTCCCACACTTACCCTGTAAAGATCAATGGATGGATCATACAACTGGACTCCCTGAACAAACACAGAACAGACACCCTGCCCAGTAGCCGCCCCCAGCCCCCAGCCTGCATACCGCTCTCACAATAGGCGAAATCCGTTGCAACCAGTGTTCTGCTGGACTCATTTCACTTTCACGTGTGGCAACAACAGATCAAATCCATCCTCTATTTCTTTCATGTTGTGCCTATCCCCCTCCTCTCCTCTGTGAGGCATGAGGGACAACTATTGGACTATTTGATGTGTCTGGGAGTGGTTATGCAAATAAACCCCGCCCCTGAGAGGACACTGTGAGTCTGGCGGGTAAACAATGGCCAAGCCACAAGTATGGCAAGAGTTGTTAAAGCTCCAGGAACTGAAGCCGAGGCAAGTGGGGGAAGGGCTTAGAGTTGGATCTAGCCGAATCTGCGGGGAGGAAGGGAGGAGGCCGCTAAATGCAGCCCAGTTTTTAAAAGTTCTGTACATGACTTAGCAGGCTTAGAGTTTCAGAGAAAACCAAATGTTGGGACAGTTGGAATTCTCAGACACAAGGAAAAGCCACTTCCCAGTTCTGGCTTTTCAGTTTTATATTAGTATTGTCAGAAGATTAAGATTTTTAAACAGGAAACATGAAGCTGAGGAAAGACCACTGAAAGGAACACTAGATTCTACACTTCACTCTGACTTTAAGACATACTGTTACCTCTGTTGGGTCATGGGTCTCTCACTGCACATATATCTATGATACACACACACACACACACACACACACACACACACACACACACCATGTACATAATATCTCTAAGGGCGCTTCCAAAAATGATACTTTCTGGTAGTCTTGTGATTTCACAGGCCACTGTAAGGGATGTCCTAGAATGCATTAAGATAGGAAGAAATGGGAACCTGAGCAAAAGTATAGAAGATGGAATGTGCCTTGACCAAATTGAGACACCTCACCTGGCCTGGGCAGAGGCCGTAAACAGGAATTCAGAATCAAGTCTCAGAGGCTGAAAACCCTTTGGAGGAAAAGAACAGAATTGGATTAGAATTATGACAAGAATTTAGTTGCATACAAGTGTATATTGGATAGAAATAAAGAAATAAACACACTTCAGTGCTATCTGACATTATCTCTGAGGTTAAAATAAAAAGTATTTCCCTACACAGCTAATTTTGTCCCTAGTGAAGAAGAGGGACCAACAACAGAATAATCTGCCTTTTCTTCCAGAGAGAGCAACTTTTTCAAAAAGAGTGGCCCTCTGGTTTTCTCCATCTTCTTCAAATGATAGTGTCTGTGCTAGCTGAGTTTTGAGACCCCATTGTAATAAAAAGAATGCTGGTTTGGGAAATAGAACCCTTGATCAAGCCAATGTCATGTGTAAAATCATAAAATCTTTCACAGTCTTGTTTTGGGCATTTGAAACTTGAACAGATTCATAGCCTTAATGGCCTTGAAATTCTAAAATGGTTCTTCTCACATGCTTGTGTACATATGTGGTTACTCGGGGTTTCTGATAACACACACATTCTGTGTTAGTATCACTGTGGCATGAGGCTGAGACTGACTTACTTTCTTCTTTTTTTTGGAGGGGGTAGGGGGGTGCGATTTTGAGGCTGGGTTTCTCTGTGTAGTTTTGGTTCCTGTCCTGGATCTCACTCTGTAGACCAGGCTGGCTTCAAACTCACAGAAGTCAGCCTGGCTCTGCCTCCCGAGTGCTGGGATTAAAGGCACGTGCCACCGCTGCCCAGCAAGACTGACTTTCTAATAGCATTCCCATTGGATGCAGTTGCTTCTGAGTTGCAGACAATACAATAAACAGCAAAGGTCGAGATGGTGACAAGAGGCAACCTTAGCTGCTCCTCTCTGCATTAGCCAGCATTCTATACCAATAATGACCAGCTTTTGAAGAAGAAGGTCTTGTCTGGGCTCACAGATTTGGAGATGTCAGTCCATGGTTGGTTGTCCCTGTTGGTTTTTGGTCTGTGGCAATTTAGCTTATCTCAGTGGCACAAAGCCATTTACATGATGGCCAGAATCCAAAAGTGAGACTTATCAAAAGATCTGGGTCTCATTATCTCCTTCAAAGACCTAGCCCTAGTTACCAAAATAGTTCCCACTATACCTCACTTCTTAAAAGCTCTAACATTTTCTAGAAGTACAATGGGCTATTGTCCAAGCTATGGACAAATAGATCCCTGCAAGACATTTCAGGTTTAAACTAAAGCAATCTGTAATCTTGCAAATTATGTTCTTTTGTCACTAACAATTGTCCTTTGAATTAGGGTTTACTATTCACATTTTACAGCTGAAGTGAATCCTAGTATTCCATGATCATATCTGGAAGAACCTGAGAGAAAAGTGGCAGAAAACCCTCAGAATGTATAAGTTATAGTTGTATCATCTGGAAAATGCCTGAAAGTAACTCTGCCTCCTCCCATAACTTGTCCAATAATAGAATAATTGTTGATCTTCACAAGAACTTGACAGGAATTCTTTCACACATTTTAATTGATTAGATTAATATATTTATCCTAGCAACAACATAAAAGAGCAAAAAACAATGGAATAATCCCTGCTTCTATTTTTAAATGTCATATATACTTCCCTAGCATGTTCTGTCTTTAAAATACATTCTCAATTCCATAACTCAGCACCTTTCCTTCAACTGTTCTGGTAGCCATGTGTTCTCCTTGCTTTTGTAATTTCTCCACACTAGTCAATTCACAGCTTAGCAACTAGAGTGACCCTTGAAATATTAATAAACACAAGTATTTTCAAACCATTTTTGGGTTGTCTTATTCAGAGTACAACCCAAATGTATTAATTTCAGTTTTAATTTGTTTATAATCTACTCTACTCCAATTTGTCATATGTACTTGATGTCATCTCCTACTAATCTGCTTCATCACTGTGCTCAACCAATTCAATATCTTTGGTTTATTTCTCCTAATACTTGACATGCTAAAGACTGGTCTTTGGACTTGTGGTTTCACAGTTTAAAAATTTCTTCCCCGGCCATCATCATGGCCCTATTCCCAGCCATTATTATGACTTCATCCATCACTTCCTCTAGCTCTCCATTCACATTTTTTCAGAAAGAGTTTTCAAAAATACCATAATATAAGAGATTGTCTGTGCATTTTGGACTCCATTGGATAAATGAACTTTGCCTCAGCATTACTTCCAGGTACCTGAGGTACAGTGTGGCACTGGGCCAGAGGAAGGCTCTCATCTATTTCCTCTGTATGGAATCTACTTTTTTCCCATGGGCAGTGAAAACTGAGTTGGGTCACTTCACTTCTTGGGATTCCCCCAAACTCTCTTCTTGTCATGGGCAGAAGTTACTTCATGAGACCAAAGAGCATAATCCTAGTTGAAATGTTTCTCTGATTATACGGCATTGCTAGAACATGCTTTATATACCTAACTGGAGGAAAGACAGGCCCAGCCTCCCCTAAGCATATCTATGTTTGCAGAGAGGTTCCTCTTGGGTCACAGAGAGAGATTTGGTGGCTCTCTAATGTCAACCTTCAGATATTCCTCAGAACACTTAGGAATATTGGCCTTAGAGAGTTCTCAAAGAAGCCAGGATAGCATCTAATTTGAGGGTAAAATATAGACACAGTGACTTATTATAATAGAAAATAATGTCTCTTCAGTTAGACTAAGGCTCTTCCAATCTATAGAGACTGAAAAGTGCAAATGAAAGCAAAAGTTAATGAATCACAGAATGGTGAGAGCTATAGAGCTGACTCTTTGGATTCTAGTATGTCTAGCAATATTCCTAATTACATGATCAGTTTCTTATGTCTGTTAGTCAGCATGTGAAATATTCCAAAATAACTTTGGCCAGAGCTGTCTCATGTAATGGCTTGGGTCTTCTGGATTACAAAGTGGGTTATAAGAAAGTTACTTTTATCCATATGATTTTTCAAACTTCAGCTGAGTTCTAACATAGTTCATTAGTGTTATTTTTCTCATCCTGAATCATGTTTCTTTTCATTTACCAGAAATGACTATTTCCAGTTCATTCCTGTTAGTCAAGACTCAAATACTACTCTAAAACACCTAACTAATCACTTCATTTACCAAGAATATAAAAGAGTGGTGACCTCTCCTTCCTTAATCTTATCCTTCTCTCTTATTTAAGAACTTCTTTCTGTCTCAGAGTGATCTATCTGCATTCATTCCTACTGTCTGCTGTTTATTACTTTTTTTTTTTTTTTTTTTTTTTTTGGGTTTTTCGAGACAGGGTTTCTCTGTGTAGCTTTGCGCCTTTCCTGGAACTCACTTGGTAGCCCAAGCTGGCCTCGAACTCACAGAGATCCACCTGGCTCTGCCTCCCGAGTGCTGGGATTAAAGGCGTGCGCCACCACGGCCCGGCTGTTTATTACTTTTCATGGATCTTTGTAGTCATTTCCTTTCAGATACTTCTGCTGCCTTTTGTATTTCTAGTTTAAGCCAATTCTGCAAAGGATTTACCATACTTACTGGTTTTATATGATCATTTTTACGTCTTCATTTCTTTTTGTTTGTAGCTTTGCTGTTTTGAGACAGTGTCTTCTTATATAGTCCAAGAAGAACAGGAATGTATGACCCTTTAACCATAGCATCTCTAAATCAGGCATTGAAGGTATAAGCTGCTATGTCCACCTCTACCTCTTCATTTATGAACTCACCATATTCCACTTTCCTTAGGGCTACTCACGGATTACTTCGAGAGTTTCCTCCATTGAACCTCTTACCTGACTCTAACTCATCTCAGCGGACTGTGAACCTGTGGGTCAAGAACCTATTAGTCATTTCACTAATTTCCAGGTGCAAAAGAGCACCCAGAGCATATATTTTAGCAATTTTTTATTGTATCTATTAGTAGGTCTTAAACAAATTAATTAGCATATGACTGGGTGGGAAGGCTAAAGGATAAATCAAATCATGTTTAAATTTATCCTTGAGACATCCAGGCCTCATGGTGACCATCACACAAGATTTTCAATACCTCCTCAACTAAACAGAAGCGAACATTGGAAACACATAATAAATAGTAGTGACAGCTAAATGTTTATTATCATTTCATTAACTCTCCTTATCCAATCCTATTTTAATGTTCTGTATGCAAGATTTCATTTTATAATTGAGAAAACTGAGTCACAGAAATGATAGGTAATTTTCTGTAGTGCCAAAAGTGGCAGGTAACCCAGAACTCTCAAAAGTAAGTGATCCCTGAATTATTCACTGTCACATTAAAAACAACCCGTTCCCAAACTTCAAAGTTCAACAAACTTCCCAAAATGGACCATCCTATCCTATCTGGAGAACTATTCTATACTTCAAATGTTTCCCTGAAATTTCCTACTCAGTACTGAATTTTCAGTCTAGAAAATGGACTTTCTCCTTTATTGTCATGACCACCCAAGACTTTTGTGTATTTAATACCTCTGCTTCCTTTACTTTAATTGTAATGGCCGTGCTTTCTTCACCCATCCTGCCCTTCCCTCTCTAAGGAGAAGAGAAGGGAGCTTCTTCTTCTTATCCCTTGTGGACATGCATCGTCAATCATCCACATCTTCACTGGTATCAGTATTAGCTGTCTTCTCTGTTGTGCCCACCCCCTCTACCCACAACATTTGAATCCCACTCCCATTGTAAATTAACTTGAACCTAGATCTACACTGCCTCCTCTTTAATAAGCAACTCCATCTCTTCTCCTTTCTTAGTTAAGGTCCTGATCAGATACTGGGTGGGATACTATCTATAAATTCAGATAAAAGCCCATGGCTAGAGAGCTCATAGACCCTAGTGTAGAAGATGATGTTTTTGTTTTTATAAATAGACATAATGTACTAATTAAATTACTTCTAAGTAACTATGCTTGGGCCTATAGATTAGCACTAGTGTTAGCATTCATCAAAGAAGCTTCATTTTGCAGGGCAAAATGCAACTAAAAGAAATTAACTAGTTAAAGTCTAGAAAATAAGTGATTGTTGAATTTTCAGCCATGAATGGAATGTCTAAAGCACTCCTTCCAAGGCTCAGGAAATATCAAGAAGTGGGTAAAAAGAATTTCAGAACTGGAAGCAGGGTTAGGGATTTGTGGGTCACTGTTTTCCAAGCATAACATGGCTACTGCAGTCTTAAACACAACAGCCATGGTTAGCTGCATAAAATCTGCACAAGAATGAACCTGTCAACACTTTGTCATGAAGTAAGGGGAGGATTCTCTCCTGTACTTTGCCTGAAGATTTATATACAGTGGGAATGATTGATGGGGGAGACAGATATTTTCCTCAACAGTGTAGCCACTGATAAGGTGTCCACAGTCCTGTAACCAACCACTCACCTATGCTCCTGTAAATAAACAACTTCCATGAAACTCATTGAATATCACACACACACACACACACACACACACACACACACACACACACACACACCATGAAAATAGAAGGGACTTAGTTGGGAGAGGGAGTGGTAATAAGGCATGGATATATGATCAAACTATATTGTGTACATTTATGAAAATGTAACAATGAAACCTATCACTATATATAATTGATATATATTAATAAAATAATTTTTAAAATTCTGACCACAGTCTTCTGTATTTACTGTTTCTATGTAATCATTCTTATCAACAGCCTAATATATTTTAATCAGGCTCCTTACCCCATGTGTTGTTCTTTGGACCACAACTTTAGTGCCAAAAATTAGGGAACATTTTTGCTCATTTTCTTCTTCATTCACAACTTTTTCCAGTGTTTTCCAGTGTTGGTCACTTTTCTTTTGGAAACATTCTTTTGTTGGAATAAGATTTTCTTCTCCTGGTTTCCTTCTATTTCTCAAAATATTCCTTCTCAGATCATGTCACAGATATTTCTTTTGTCTTGTTCCTATGAATATCTGTTAAAGTGAGTCTTCTCAAAATACTTTATACACATGAATTCATCTACCTCATAGGCATCCCTTTGAAGTATGCATTCTTTTCATTATTTTATAAAGTACAGAACTCAAAATCCAAGAAATAGACTGAAATGCCCAGGGATGCAAGTAGCATAAACTCATTCCAGAATGAAAGCCAGAATCTGTGTCCTTCTTAAAAAAGTATAACTCAGCAATTGACTGAGTTTTGATCCTAAATTGAGGTTCTTAATCACTCACTGGCTTATATGTTGCATGATTTTGAAAAAGTAACTTAAACCTTTTTGAACCTCAATGTCCATATCCATAAAAAAGGGAACAAAATAAGAATTTTTAGGAAGATTAAAGAGGAGCATTTTTATCTGAGTTCTAAACCCAGGAACTCAGTAACTGAAATTATCACCATTAAATTCGGGGGATAGCAGTGATTAT
Source organism: Peromyscus eremicus (assembly GCF_949786415.1). Classification (NCBI taxonomy): domain Eukaryota; kingdom Metazoa; phylum Chordata; class Mammalia; order Rodentia; family Cricetidae; genus Peromyscus; species Peromyscus eremicus. Next base: position 52,041,350 of record NC_081439.1, read on the forward strand.
AGTTACTAAACATTTTCCTCTTGCGATGGTCTAAATATGTATATCTTCCCCAAACTCATATGTTAAAACCTAAACTCTAATAGCAGGGAATTTGTAGGTGGTCCTTCAGAAAGTGATTAGGTCATGAGGGCAGAGACCTTATGAAAAGGATTAGTATTCTTATGAAAAATCATATCAATCATAGATATTCATTACCCCTTCCATCATGTGAAAACACAAGGGGGCAGCAATAGAGGAAGTGGACATGGACTAAACTGTGAATCTGCAGACATCTTAGTCTTGTACTCCAAACCTATAGAACTATGACTAATATATATTGCTTATAACCTACTGAGGGTAAGAGATTTTGTTTTACCACCCAGAAGGGACTAAAGCACACCCTACCCAACTAATTTTCTGACCCTCTATTACTAATGTAAATGAAACAATTTGTGTAACTTGAAAACTATGTTATGTGACTTAGAATAATGTAGTGCTTGCAAGACAGGAGCCAGCCACAGAATATTCCCATATGAGCCAAGCCCAACACAGGCTTTGGCACGTTAATTAAACAACCCCAAGGTGGCATTGATACAATAGTGAAAGAACTCTAAAGTGTGCAAGTCCCATAGCACAAAACAAACACCATTGGAACAATACAAGGATTTGGAAATTTGCAGGCAATTCTAGTATCTCACTGCCCAGAGATGGCCTCTGCACTGATATCCATCCCCAAGAAGACTTTGAGAATGGCCTCTGTGTGGCTCTGGCTTTGGTGACTGCTGAGTTTCTGGCACTGTTGCTGAGTTCAGTCATTCCTACCTGTCAGTGTTAGTAGTACCCTAACCTCTCAAGGACCTTTTGGGACTTCCAACAGTGTCATCCTCTGGACCTACCACACATGAAAGACTTCTCCGTGAAGTGGGTCATGCCTGTAAGAAGCATTCTAACAGGTAAGGATTCCTCAGTAGAACTCTGCAGCACTTCTCTACCTGACCAACTGTTCCCTGCTTAGTGAGATATCTGCTTGCATAAGGCTATTGTAGCCTGTATTATAGCATGGTATTGTTAGGAATGTTGGCGTGAATAAACAGAGCATATCCAAGCAAAAAGTCTTGTGTGGACATCCTAACTGCCAAGTTCCTCATAGCCCACCTGCAGTGCTCTCCACATGCTCACTGAAAACTTCGCTTATTAATCTATTTCCTTGTCAACACTTCCTGGTTTTATTTAGTTTTTCGTTACTCAAACACTGAGTGAAATAATACAATTTTGACTGAGGCAAGTAGCCAGACCCACATTTTTTTCTACATACTACACTAGCAGGCCTAAGCCCAGAAGCATATTGCTGCATATATGCTTATTAGTAATTTTACTTTAAAGTAACTTGGAGGCAAATAGCCCTTCTCTGTCATTCAGCTTTCATTGATGGGGAAGACACCTTATTATAATTATGCTAATTTACTAGTTTCAAAGGACAGAATTGTTATCCAAAAGACTTTTACTATATATAGGCACCAGTTATAGGCAATTTATAAAAGTTATCTCACTAACTCTTTGCTGCTGTTTACAAGAATGATGCCCCTGCCCTCGCAATAGGCTAATATATTTGACTACTTGGTTCTCAGTTGGTGGTGCTGTTTGGGAACATTATGGAACCCTTCTGGTAGAGGAAGTAAGTACTTCAGAGAGGGCTTTGAGATTTTGTAGCCTCATCTTGTTAGCTGTTTGCTTCTTGTATGCTATTGAGATGTAATCTGTCAGCTTCCTGCTTTTGACACCATGTCTTCCCTATCATTATGACTGCTAACCCACTGGAACCCTAAGTCAAATAACTCTTTCTCCTAGAAGTTGCCTTTGGTTCAAATGTTTTATTACTGCAAAAACAGCAACAACCAAAACAGATGCAGTCTTTTACAATACTTCAACTATTAGTCCCATTTAAAAAATGAAAACAATAGGAGACTGGAGAGATGGCACAGTGGTTAAGAGTGCTTTCAGATCTTGCAGAAGACCCTGGTTTGGTTCCCAGCACCTACACTGTGGAGCTCCCAACCACATGTATGTAACTAGTTTCAGTGCATCCCTCTTCTGGCTTCCTCCAGTACTATGCATGGAAATGGTGCATATACATACATGCAAGTACTAACGCATAAACTTAAAATAAAAACAAATATTTTAAAAAGTATAAAACTGGAAAGAATGAACACATAAAATAGTAGGTGGGAACAACATCAGCAACATAGTGGAGAAGGACATTTCAGTACTTGTCCCCTTGTAGAAACATCAATTTTATAAACTATTCCTGCATAAAAAGACCTTCACAAAACTGAGGTGACCATGTGAGGGATAATTGTACACCACAAAAGTGAAACTCACTGGAAATGATAGGAAATGAAGATTTACATTATCCACATTGCACTTCCCCCAAGTGCAGGTGATAAGTTGTGGGAAAAAATATCCTGTACATATGTGTGTGTGTGTGTGTGTGTGTGTGTGTGTGTGTGTGTGTGTGTGTGTGAAGGAAGGAAACTGAAGTGAGCATCAAGTTATGCAAAGGACCACATGAAGCATGAAGAGATCTGCGTCTAATATTTTAAGTATTTTAAGTCAGGATAAGAATATCCTTTGGCTGGAATTGCCATAGGACTAATTGGGGAAACATTGGCTATTGTTCTGTTGATGAGCATGGTGTGTCTGTCAAATTGCCTTCTTAATATTTATATTTATGTCCATGTATTATTGCTTCTGTCAGTTTCAAACTCATAAATCTCTTTATATACTGAGTAATGGTTACTGTGGAGGATTATAACTGGTCAAAATGCTGGGAATAAATGGCTGTTGAATGTTTACCTTTAAATTGAAGAAGATAATTATACATGTATATGAAATGATACATGAGCAATCACCTAGTGTTCCATATCCACAAAGGAGAGTAGAACTTCCTCCCTCAGAAGTCACCAACTTCTTATAGTTCTTTTGATAGGAGTGTGGAACTACGCATTACTCATCCATAATGAGATGTTAAGTGGCTTAATCTTGTGCAAGTAATCATAGCAGCTATGAGTCAATGCTTGATGTCATGTTCAGAAGTTAGCATTTCAAAACTCTCCTCCAAATTGCCTCTATCATGCTTTCTACTCCCTCTTCAAAAAAGTTCCCTGAGCCTTGGATGGTTGTAAGCAGAACACTCAGTTATTTGTATTTGGTATTTTTATAATTACTTATCTCACAGAGAAGTTTCTTTTCCTGCAGTTGATGTCAGCATAAATCTATTGTGCAAATGTAAGTGTTTAGAATGCAATTTGACAACATAAGCTATTTAGCAAAACAATACTGTAAATGCTTCCCTCTAGGGCTAATGGTCTTCCTAATCATGGAGTTTGGACCATATTTACAGTATCAGGCATAAAATATTCCACTTGGATCAGGCCCAATATCCAACCAGAAAGTGGTTAGTTACCCTCATAATCATCATACCATTATGGAGAAGCCACAGTATTCCCCCCTCAGAAATACAGATAACATCTATGGTTTTATGTAAAGTAGCCAGTAGGGAGTTTCTTAGTCAGGTGGAGGTTTATTTCTTTAAGCCCTGCATCCAAAATGAGTAGTGCCTTTGCAAATAGGGTCTTGTTATCTGATTATGATGGGAAAGTAAAAACAATAACAATAACCTGTGTTGCTTTGGGTACCTCTAGGGCCTCCCTGAAGAGTAACTGTTAGAGATATTCCATGGCTGGCACTGAGATTTTTGTTAGTGAACCCATATACTCTAGGGACAGTGTTGTCTACCCTTGCAGGATAATTCTGTCCACACTCCCTTCTTAGATACACATGTCATAGTTACTTTCTATTGCTGTAATAAGACACCATTACCAAAGCAACTTAGACAATTTCAGGAGGCTAAAGCATATGACCATCACAGTGGTGAGCATGATAGGAAGTAGGCAGGCAGGCAGGCAGGCATGACTTTGGAGCAGTAGCTGAGAACTTACATCTTGAGAGACAACCAAAAGGCAGAGAAAAAGCTATCTCTGAATGGCCTGGGCTTTTGAAACCTCAAAGCCTGTGTCAAGTGAAAAACAACCTTCAGCAAGGCTACACCTAAGAATCCTTCCCAAACACTTCCACCAAATAGACAAGTATTTAAATATATGAGGATACTGGGGAGTTTACCATTCAAACCAATAATACACACACACACACACATACACACACACACACACACACACACACACACACACACACACACACACACACACATAGCTGGAGTTTTCTCCAGTCCCGCCCGGGCCCACAGCCTTTCAGACCCAAATAAACACATAGAGGCTTATATTAATTAAAATTGTATGGCCTAATGGCTCAGGCTTCTTGCTAGCTAGATCTTACATCTTAAATTAACCCATTTCTATAAATCTATACCTTGCCAAGTGGCTCTTGGCTTGCCAGTATCTTTACATTTTGCTTCCTCCATGTCTGGCTGGTGACTCCTAACTCAGTCTTCCTGTTCCCAGAATTCTCTTCTCTCTTTGTCCCACCTATACTTCCTGCCTGGCTACTGGCCAATTAGCACTTTATTTATTAACCAATCAGAGCAACACATTCACAGCATACAGAGTGATATCCACAGTATGCACACACGTGTTTAATTGTCTTATAAATTAGTAGATTTACTTAAGACATCTTCATGTACCATTAACTTTGGCTCACCCACTGTCTTAATTAGGATTTCTTCTTCTGTGTTAAGGGACACCATGACCATGGCAACTCTTATAAGGAAAACACTTAATTGAGATGACAGTCTACAGTCTCAGAGGTTCATTCCATTATCATCATAGTGGGGAACATGGTGGCTGGGAGTATGGCAGCATGCAGGCAGACATGGTGCTAGAGAAGGTGCTGAGAATTCTTACATCTTAACTTGCAGGCAACAGGAAGTGGTCTATTGTACTGGGCATGGCTTGAGCATATATGAGACCTCAATGCCCACCTCCACAGTGACATATTTCATCCACTAAGACCACATGTACTCCAATAAGGTCACACATCCTAATTGTGCCACTCCCTTTGGGGACCATTTTCCTTCAAACTACCACCTTTCATTCCCTGGACCCCAAAAGCTTATATCCATATCATAATGCAAAAATGTATTCAGTCCAACTTCAAAAGTCTCCATAGTCTATAACAGTCTCAAACTTATTTAAAAGTCTAAAGTTCAAAGTCTCTTTTGAGATTCATGCAACCTCTCGACTGGAATTTCCTGTAAAATCAAAATAAAAAAGCAGATCACATACTTTAACATATAATGGCACAGGATATACATTAGTGTTTCAAAACACAGGAAAGGGAGCACAGTGAGGAAATACTGGACCAAACCAAGACCAAAAACCATCTGGGCAAACAACTCCAAACTCTGCTGCATCTCCATGTCTTATGTCAAGTGCTTTTTATATTTCCAACTCCTTTCAGCTTTCTTGACTGCAACATCTCTCTCTCTCTCTCTCTCTTTTAATCTCTCTCTCCTTCCCCACCCTCCCCCTCTGGCTGGTTCCGTTTCCTGTTAGCAATATCCCATGACTCTGACTCTGGCATTTCCAGCATCCTGGGATTTCCAAGGCAATCCAGGCTTCACCCTCACAGCTTCACCCAATGGCCTCACTAGGCCTTCAGGGACACATCTGGCCTCAGCTGCTTTCCTTAGTCATGGAGGGAGATTCCATAACCCCTTTCTTGTATCCTTAAAGTTATTTACCATGTGAGAAAAAGCATGAGATACAATGAAACCCACTATAAGAGCTTTCATTAGTGGAGAGAAAAGAGGGATTAAGCAATAGGCCTACTAGAAATAAATGGTGTGGAAAAGGGGGCTGGAGGAATAGGTGGAATCTGCTATTATAGCCCCCCAGTATGTGCATATGGGCTTACATAGCTACGCCACACATGCCCATAAATTATGTGATGATGTAGCACATGGATTACATAGGATGCAAGGCCCTGGGATGGCTAAGCATTCTGACTGACTGATGAACAGCGCATGTGTGGTCATGTAGCTGGGGGATAGCTGGAAATTATAACACCTAACTCTAGAACCATGTGGCCAAAGCTGTCAAGTTCTGCTGCTTACTGTGGCTACTTGTTCAAATATATCTTCATCAGCTTTCTGTTTTCAATGGTTTCTTTCACTGCCTAGGCTTTTCTGGAATTTGCTCAGTAAACCAGGCTGTCCTGAAACCCAGAGATCCACCAGCCTCTGCCTTCCCAGTGCTGGGATTAAAGGCATGCACCACTACACCTGGCTGTAAGCCTTTAATTCCTTTTCACAAGTTGGAAATTTAGCTGGGTGGGATCTTGCCATGAGGTCACCACTCCCTTTATTCCATTTCTTAATCTGTTTATCTCCTTGAGCACAGGACTCAGTTCCATTCCACTTCTTGGTGCTCCCTTTCTTCTCAAATTTTACATTTTGTAATTTCCCTGTTCAGCTTGTTCCTTTTCAGTATAAATCTTCATTAGAGTTAACACTGGTAACCACATGACAGAACCTACACAAGCTGTTTTGAGATTTCCTTTAACAATGCAATTAATCCAAAACTCTTCACTTTAGCCTCAGGCAGACTCTTCTGACAAGGACAAAAGGCAGCCACATTCTTCACCAAAATATCACAAGAAGGATCTCTAAGCAACATACTAAAATTCTTCTCCTTTGAAACCTTTTGAGCCAGCCCCCCACAGTTCAATTCACACTCAGCATCACTGACTTCAATGGCCCATTAAGTAGCACTTAAAGCATTCAACTGTTTTTCTAATCCACAGTCCCAAGGTCCATAATCCTTCAAACAAAAGCATGGTCAGGTCTATCACAGCAATACCCCAGTCCCTGGTATCAACTTCTGTCTTCCTTAGAGTTTCTAGTGTTATGAAGAGACTTCATGATCATGGCAACTTTTATAAGGAAAACATTTAGTTGAGGTGGTGGTTTATAGTTTCAGAGGTTCAGTGCATAGGGTAATTCTACATATACTTTTGGGAAACATCCAGCCTGCTTTCTATTCTCATCAACCGTGTATTACAGTTCCCATTTACCCACACCCATATTAGACTTTATTGTCATTTTTATTCCTGATCTTGGTCATTCTGACTGTCGTAAATAAATTAATGAAGTAGCATTGTTCTGTATTTCCCTCACAACAAATACCACCAAACATTTTTATTTAATTAAAATACATTTCCATCATTTTCATCCACTTTTTCTTCTAACACTTCCCATACCCCCACCCACTCCCTTTCAAATTCTTGGCCTCTTTTTCAAATTATTATTATTATACATATATAAACACACTCTGCTGAGTCTGTTTAATATTGATTGTATGTAAGTTTTAGACCTGACTACTTGATATTGGATAATCACTTAAGGGGTTCATCCCTCAGGAAGACCAATTCCCCCTCTTTAAATAGTCATTGACTGTAGCTCTTCTTCTAAAGGTAGAGTCCCATAAAATTTTTCCCATCCACATTTTCATGTTAACTGGTATTGTCATTATTTGGGTCTTCTTTAGATGACCTTACTGTTGAGATTTCATGGGTGCAGCTTCCTTGTCATATTATAACACACCATCTTACATTAGATTTCCTGGTAATCTGGCTCTTATAGTGTTTCCGTCCCCTATTCTGAAATGTTCCCTGAGCCATGTATGTGTACAGGTTGTGTTATAGATCACATATAGCATCAACCAGGGCTGTGAACCCTATGGTTAGTTGTTCTGTCAATTTTGAGCAGTTACAGTTTTCTCTATTTGTCTTTAGCTGTTGCAAAAAGAAGCTTCTGTAATGAGCGATAAGAATTACAGTTACCTATGAGTATAAGAACGACCATTTAAATATAGTTAGAAACTGTACTGAAATAGTGTCAGTAGTGCATTCTCCTCTAATATCCACAACCTCACTAACCATAAGTAGTTCACTAGGTTAACAGTAAAAAACATGATTGCCCTCCTATTCAAGAGGACTTAGGTCCAATTAAACAGCTGTTGGTTACCACCATGCAATATTTTAAGTTTAGGGATATTTTTTCATGTAGATCATTGTTGTGGTTCATAGGTATCAAAACTGAGAAAGACCATTGATTGTTTCCTCTGTTAGAAGCTTGAATAGCACCTTCAGGTAATATGAAACTTAGTCCACTGGGAGGAAACTTTCTTTTGGGACCTATTTTTATTCCTCTCAATTCTGTGTCCTAGTTGCATGGGGTCTTTAGCAATACGGACATAGCTTTAATTTCTGGGAGGCAAACAAAAGCAACAGTCTATATTGTTTTGGGAGTCTTTTGGACTCCTCTGCCTAACAGTATAAAAGGAGGTATCTCATGACTGGTACTGTGTAGGCAGAAGTTTTCCTGTGTCCAGCCTTTCCTGCAGCTGCTCGGTCCCAAGTAAACACACATGGTTTAATATTGATTACAAATTGTATGGCCTAAGGCTTCAGCTTCTGGCTACCTAGCTCTTTCATCTTAAATTAACCCATTCCTACTAATCTGTATGTTGCCACGTGGCCTTGACATTACCAGTCTGCTGGCATCTTGCTGCTCCTTGGACAGTGGCTGGTCTCTCCCCTGACTCCACCCTTCTTCATCTCTGCCTTCAGTGTGAATGTACCACCTAGCCTTATTCTGCCTCACCATTGGCCAAACAGGTTTATTTATCAACCAATGAGAGCAACATATATTCACAGCATACAGAAGACATTCCACAGAAGTGCTGTAGTTTGGTTAGAATATCTGTTGCTCTTGAAGGAGTATCCCAAGTGGCATAACTTCATTTAAACTATATATATCTTAACTTCTGTGCTAGTACCACACTATTTTTAATACTATGTCTCTCTGTATTATAATTTTTAAATCAGGCAAGGTGATACCTCCCAAAGTATTCCTTTTGCCCAAGATTATTTTGGCTATCCTTATTTTGGGGGCTGTCATACAAATTTTGAGGTTGTTTGGTTTAATGTCTGTGAAGAATTACACTAACATTTTGGTTGGATTTCATTCAATCTAGAGCCTGCGTTTGGATAGGCATTTTCACATATTCATTCTTCCAATCCATAAGCATGGAAAGAATTTCCATCTTTGAGTACATTCCTCAATTTCTTTCTTCAGTGTCTGAAAGTTTTTAGTGTAGAGGTCTTTCATTTCCTTAGTTAGATATCTTCTTAAGTATTTATTTTTTTGTGGTTTTTGGGAATAGGATTATTTTCTTGATATGTTTTTCATTGAGTTTGTTATCAATATAGACTGAGGCTTCTGATTTATGGATTATTAATTTTGCATTCTGACACTTTGCTGAAAGTATTTATCAGGTCTAATTAAGAGTTATTTTCTGGAATCATTAAGGTCTCTTTCATTTATAAAGGCATTAGTTTGCATGGACCCATAGGAGACATTCAAACCACACACTGTCATGTCTGAACAATATCACCTTAGGAACAGAAAAAAAAGGAATAAAGATCCCCAAAGAAGTGCAAAATGTAACAGAAAAAAACATCATTAAATCTTGAGAAATGACAATAACCTCTATGTTTTTTGCCTTCTGATATATACTGGGCCCAAGACTCCTAGAAGCATTCCTTATGATTCAAAAGCATCACATGCTATAGATCTCACTGGTTGGACTATTTTTCCTGAAACTTTCCAAAAATGATATTTCAGACTATTGTTTGGGAGTCTTGGAATATTCTGCTTCTTTAACTTCATTAAGGATTACACTGTTAGAGGATCCCCTTTCCTGGGACCAGTTGTTCTCATAAGCATCCTTTGAAATTTATGTGAAGCCAGGAACACTGCTGCAGGACTTATATCCTACAACCTTGCACAATTGACAAAATGAGCATATTCTAAAATTTTACAGATTTTTGACTTCACTGTGACAGCCTAGAGGTGTTTTTTGTTTGTTTGTTTTCTCTATGTATATGTGTGTGTATGATAAAAGCAGACAGAAAAAATATTTAAGGAGAGAATGATAATTAGTGTGATAGAGGAGACAAACAGGAGAGGGTGGTGGGAAGTAGATACTGATAAGCTAAATAATACACTTGAATCAAAATGTAGTTATGAAATCAGTCATCTTATACAATGAATATATTTTAATGTTTTAAAAGGAAAATCCAAGATACTTATTCTCACAGCACTACTGTATTAGTGAGGGAAAACTGGTGAGCAAATAAATATTATAAAGATAATTCCGTACATGAATGGAAAGAGAAGACCAATTCATGTTAGAGAAACCTGTTCAGTTTCTTTAAATTCTCCAAATGATTCCTATATACAAATACTGTGCTAATGAATGACACCACTAGTATTGAAAGGGTCATTTCAAATAGAAAAGTTGGCTTCCAGGTTGTTTTAGTCAATGTTCTGTTGCTGTGAAAAGATGTCTACCACTACAATTCTTTTTTTAAATTAATTTTTAATTTTTTTCCTTTTTTATTATTAAGAAATTTTGTATTCATTTTACATACCAACCACAGATTCCCGCTCCTCCCTTTTCCTACCCCCTAGCCTTCCCCCCTAACCCTCCACCCATTCCCACCTCCTCCACTACAACTCTTATAAAAGAAACTATTAACTGCGGCTTGCTTACATTCAGAGATTTATTCCATTATGGGCACCATAGGAAGCATGGCAGCTTGCAGGTAGACATGGTGCTGGAGAGGTAGCTTAGAGTACTACGTCTGGATCAGAATGCAACAGGAAGAGAAACCCCAAAGCCTAACCCCAGTGACAGCCTTCCTCTAATAAGGCCACACCTACCCCAAGGCCACACACACCTCAGCAAGGCCGCACCTCCTAATGCCACTCACTACCTTAGCATTCAAAGATATGAGCCTATGGAGGCCATTCTTATTCAAACCACTACACAGGTGGTGGCATATAAGCTGGTATTTTAATGGTAAGGAGCTGGTTCTATGAGATCTAGGAGAGAAGGCTATAGATAAATGAAATAAATTCACAAACATGGGAATAATTCAGGTGACTTCAATGAGCCAAGAAAAGTGTCATTATGACATTGTGGATACAGAGGTGAGAGACAAGCCTGGGCTTTTCCTTCCCTACAGAAGTTTTCATTTATACTGAGCTAAGATAGGAATCACTTAGAGAATTTAAAGAAACTGGACATGATATTGTTTCTATGCAACAGATTTGCAGAACAATGTAACTTGGTATGAAAGATTTTTTAATTCCACTGATAGCTTTCTGTGCTGTGATAAATTAGTTTTTCCTCTTCTTTTCTTTTTCCTGAGTGATGGATTCTTACAAACATTTTCACCAAATTCCACAGCTATTTATTAAAAGTTGACCCATTCTAAAAATCCCAATACCATGTCAGTTTCAAAACTTACTCTTTTGTGTCACAGTCAAGGTTTGTAGCTTGAAGAGCCAGAATTGTAAAAGTTGCATAAAATATTCCTTTCATGAACTTTAGATTTGTATTCACGTATGTATGTTTGTGTGTTGGGAGGTATAAAGTTACAGAGATATACGTTTTCCACAACCTGAGTACTTTAGTCTTCAGAGAAGAAGAGAATGGACAATAAGGACAAAACCCTGGTTACTTATACTTGTCCTTCATATTACTGCCTGACTTTCAAAGGATAGTGGAAGCTAGATACTGGTACTGTTTGTGTTGAAGAGACTTATCCATGAGTTATCTGAGGCTGCTCTATTGGTAGGACATTCAGATGATCTCCTGAATTAAACTGCCACTTCTAGCTATGTACCCCAAGGCTCCATTTTAATCAAGTATGGTCAGAAGATGAGCTCAAAATGCCATACACCACCAAAGTCCCTTCTGAAGTGTATAATTGGATGGTTTTGTTCTTTTCTAATGTGTGTGACCTATCTTGGTGCAAGTGTGAAATCTAAAGCTCACTTCTTACCCTATCTGTAGCAATTCCCCTTAAAACTATGGAAGTTGTCTCTGTATGTATGTGTGTGTTGTGTTCATTGTGCTGTGCTGTGTGTGTGTGTGTGTGTGTGTGTGTGTGTGTGTGTGTGTGTGTAGGTTGTCAGTCAAAGTCAAGTATCCTGTGATTATTTGAGATGGGTTCTCCCACTGAACTTGGAATTCACTGATTCTGAAAGACAAGCTGACCAGCAATTCCCAGGAACTGTCCTGTCTTCATCTCTACAGTGACTGGATAACAAACATGCATCCTAACGCCAAGCTCTTTAAATGAGACTGAGGATCCTAACCCAGGTCTCTGTGATTGCTTGGCAAGAACTTCTCCAATTGAGCCGCATCCCCAGGCCTGTATCTGTCTCTTAAAAGTAATAAATATACTCTTCCTAAAAGGATGCACGAATTCTTGCTTATTTATCCACTCAGAGTGGCCAGAACACATTTTCATCACAATTATGTGACTTGCCTTAAAATGAATAAGCTTATTTTGATGACTGGAAAATCTAGAGAGCTACAAAGTACACAATTTATGAAGCCAGATAACGTGTGGCAAGCGGAAATTGTCTTGACTCAAGATGTATCAGAAGTTTCAGTGATTTCTTCAGCCTACGCTACTAAACTACACCTGTCATACTAGATGCTGAGTTCAAGATTTGATTTATAGAGCAGAGATCTGACAGGTTTATTACAGTCAAGAGTCACCAAGAAACAGCTGGGCAGCTATGAGTCATGGACATTTTCCTTGTCTGGAAATCAGCTGGTCTGTTAGACCTTGCCGTTGGAGAAAAGGACCTCATATATTTCAGAGCACATTATTGTCACTATTTAATACATTTAGCTTACCTGCCTACTTTTTATAAAACTTCATTATATGGGTATTATTATCCTAACTTTAAGCTTTTGAAACCGACATTAATAGCATACTGGATATTCCTAAAGTTCATACAGCTAGGAAGTGGGATGTTTGTATGATATTAGATATAACAAATTTCTAACCTGTGCTTTATTGGAGCAGGATTTTGATGTTGTTTTGTTTATCTTGCTATAAAGCCAACAGTCTAGATTAGGTAAAAATGGAAATAAACAAAAATATTAAATGGCTTTCTTTAGGAAGTACTGAGATATCCTTGGAAGAAGTCTTAGAGTGAGTCATGAAATTGAAGTAGAACCATAAGAACAAACACTTCAATGTCAGAACAAGAGACTATAAAATGCCACCATTCTCTTTTTGTTTTTTCTCTCATCTTAGTTTCTGAATTCAAATTTCTTTCTTGTCTTCTTATTTCAGACAGTAGTTGTCCACATCAGGGAACACAGCTGCCATGAAACTTGGTTTAGTAACTTCTGTGAAAAGTAGTGACATTCCCTCTAGAATTTACATATATCAGATAAAGACTCAAATTGGCTTTGTTTGAGCCAGAACGCTCACCATTGTCAGAAAAAAATGTCATATTATGTTTAGCCAGACTTGGGTTATGCATTCATCCAGTTCGAAGAGAACCTCCCAATAGAGAAAGAGCAATGAGAAAGGTACGGCTGAAAGGGATACAATTTTCATAGCCTAATCACTATTTGTGATTTTCCCACTATACTAGGGGACTAGTGCAGAATTTGACAAACATTTTTAAAGGATCAGGGAGCATTTAAGGCCTGTGGGCCACATACTGTTGTTTTCACTTTTTGTTCATACTCTTTCCTCTTACAACCTATTAAGTATCTTTAAACCATTTTTAGCTTATGAGCCACAGGAATACATGCCTGAAGCTGGATTCACTTTTACTGAATATAGTTTTCTAAATAGGGATCCAGGCCTGGGTCATTTTGAAACTGAGCATGATACTAAGCATCTTAAGAACCAGTTAAATACACCCTGAGAATTGTTCAAACTCACAGCTAAATTCTTTCACTGAAGTGAGGGAAGGAACTAATATTACAGTTTCCGATTAGTGCAAAATGTGATACTAGGAGTTTTTCCATAATATTGCCTTAATTACTTAATTACTTAATAATCCATTGCTACAAATTTAGTTTATACACTGCGGAATGAGCATTGTTTCCTCCATCTATAGAAGGGAGTTAACAACTAGTGGGCACATACATTTTGAGAATTAAATGAGACAGATATTGGTTTAGCATTCATCCTGTTGTGTTGACATTTTGTTTCTTTTACAATAAGAGGATACAATTCATAGAGCTTGTGGTTTTAGAGCCAAATATATTTGGCATTGGTTTCTAGCTTATTTCTCTTGCCATTTTCAAGCCTCAGTTGGCTGATTCATAAGATGAAGATTAATAAAATCCTTTAGGCAAGGTTTGTTACAACAAGTACTATTTAAAATGTACATTGCATGGCATGTGGTAGGCAGTACTACTTCCTGATGTTTATCTTATTTTTAAGCTACTATAAACATTGTAACATTTACAAATCATATCTCTGGTGAAAGTATGATTTTTCAATTCAACCTATCAAGAAAGACAACACTAGGACTGTGTTTGTGTATGTGTATGTTGTGCGTGGAGGGAGCTGGAAGAGTAGTGTGTGGAGAATTAAGGAGAACTATGATTCAGAAAGAAATAGTGAGGCTGTTTTGACTGTCAGATAACTTTACTGGAAGCAGGGAGGGAGGATAATTAATATAGAATCCTAAAAACAAAACCAGGAAAAAGTGAAAAGAAATACAAAAAGGCTAATGTGAAATGTAGTTTTTTCCTGGAGCTGGGATCATGATGAGTGATCTGAATAAGGAAAAAGCAGTTATTGCTATGTTTATTTCACTGTGACAACCAAAAATTAACCACAAAACATTGAACTCAAAGATTTACCCTGCGAACCTACGCTGGCCAATCAGAAAGACTTTTGCCAGATGTTCTTAATAATTGTGCAAACGCTCCCCCTTTCTCCTCAGGAAGCTGATTCAACTCTTTCAGCACTTTCTGTTTGGCTTGATGACTGATAAGGAGGGTGAGGCATGGACTGTTTTTATGTCATCTTTCCCAACTGATTTTTATCCTGTTTTTATGCTTTTCCCTGTGCCTCCTTTGTGTCATAGCAGCCAGGGCATAACCTTTCAAGGAACTAGGTGGTCCACAAGAAAAAAATTAAACCGTAAAGGCAATCCTGGCTGTTTCTCAACATTTCTCTTCTCTATTGTCTCTATCATACTCTATCCCACCTCACTCCGTGTCACATACATGAATAAAACTGCTAAACATAAGACACAAAGCAGTGGTAAAAGAAAGGTGTAAATCTTTCCATGACCTTTAGTTCAGCAAGTCATTGCTTTCTCTGGGCCCCAGTTTTACTATCTGCCAAATACGAATATTAAAATCTTGCGTGATCTTATAGAAGTACAGAGAATAGAGGCTAAATATACTACAAAATTCAAGTACTTAGTATATGCAAGGCAAAGTAGAAAGTCAAATTTATTAACCACTTCATTAAGTGCTTACCATGAAATAGGTTTTATTTTTAAAATTTTATTTTTATTTATTTATTTATTTATTTATTTATTTATTTATTTATTTATTTATTTTTGGTTTTTCGAGACAGGGTTTCTCTGTGTAGCTTTGCGCCTTTCCTGGAACTCACTTGGTAGTCCAGGCTGGCCTCGAACTCACAGAGATCCGCCTGGCTCTGCCTCCCAAGTGCTGGGATTAAAGGCGTGCGCCACCACCGCCCGGCTTAAAATTTTATTTTTAATTAAAATGTTATAGTATTTATCCTCTTCCTTCTTCTCTTTCCAACCCCCCCCATGTTCCTCAACTCATTCTCTCTCAAGCACATCTTTCTTTTTCTTCAATTATTATCATAATGTGCACACATACACACACACACACATACACACACTCACTCACTTATACATATATACAAATAAATATATAAATAAAATCTGCTGGGTCTATACAGTGTTACATGTATGCATATACTTTTAGGGCTGGCCATTTGGTATTAAATAAGCAATTAGGGCACTAATACCTGAGGAAGATTAATTATCCTTCTCTAAACAGTCATTAATTGCCTGGGACCATGTGAGATTTCCTGCATCCAGATGGTATGTCAACTGGTATTGGAATTTATTTATTCATTTGTTGTTTAGGCAGCCATACTGTTGAGGTTTGACAGTGATATTTAAAAGACACAATCTCATATCAGACTTCCTGGTCCTCTGACTCCAACAGTCTGCCCATCTTTTCTTTTACAATGTTCCTTGAGCCATAGGTGTAGAGGTTGGATTGTAGATGTATCAACTGAGGCTAGGCATACCAGGGTCAGTTGCTCTCTGCTCTCTGTGTTTTAATCAAGTATGATTTTCTGTATTGTCGCCAACTTCTGCAAAAAGAGGCTTTTTTTGATGAGGGATGAGAGCTACACTTATCTGTTGTTAAAAAGGTAGAAAGAAGTTGGGAATTATACTAGTTTAGGAAAGTAGTAGTAGATTCTTTTTTAAGATCCACGACCCCACTAGCCATAGCTTATTGGCTAGGTTTATAGTACTAGACACAATTTATCTCCTGTTGAGCAGGCCTAATGCCCAAATAAAAATCTGGGGTTACTGCTAAGATATGAGGTCCATTACTGTGCTGTTAAGTGCCTGTGATGTTTTGATTCATTGGTGCCATATCTAGGTAGGAATATTGATTACTTTCCGTTCTTGACAAAGGGCATAGGAATTTCTGGTACTGTGAAAGCTAGTCTTCATGGAGGAGGCTTTTGGATCAGAGCCACCTCAAATTGTCTAAGTCCTGTGTCCAGTGTGCATGGTGTCTTTAGCAACAGTGACTTACTTCCAACTTTTAGGAGGTAACCAAAGGCAAAGGCCATAGCTTATATCAATTTAGGAATATTCTGTAGTCTCAAATCTAACAACTTGAAAGGAAGCTTCTTCTGCCTGGTACTAGGGATTTGTTAGATAAGCTACAGCTCTTGGAGAAAACATCACCCCAAGTGACATAAATTAATTTGAATATATATATATATATATATATATATATATATATATATGTATATATGTGTGTATGTAATTGTAGGCAAATATAAAATGATGTGATTGATTCACTGTCTTTTAAAAACATCATTATGTTACTTGTCCAGCTTCCCTTCCTTTCTTTCTGTATTTTCCTTGCTCAATCTTCCTCAGTTACAGCCATTGTCCCGTTTTTGTTCCATTTCCATCTTAATATTACATGAATCCTGATATTACCGTCTCTAGAATATCCCATCAGGGTTCCTTTGTCATTTCCCCATTTCTGCAGTTATTCCAGGTTATATATTCATATCTAAAGATTTAGACCTAGGAGGCACAAATGAAGGAAAATATGCAGCATTTTCTTTCTAGGTCTGAGTTAGCTCACTCAGTATAATATTTTCTAGTTCCATTTATTTATATTAAATTTTTATGATTTTATTTTTCTTTAAAGTTGAACAATATCTCATGGTGTATATGTGCCATATTTTCATTATTGATTCATCCACTAAACTACTTTTAAGTAGTTTCCATCTTTTAGTTATTGAGAATAGAGGAGCACATACACAGTTGAGCAAGAATCTGCTGAGTTGGAAGCCCAGTTTTGCAAATGTATCCACTGGGCCTGGACTCCACAGCACTACATTTTGATCAGTGGAACCACTCCTTGGATTATGTCCAAAGGACTGGACATCTTGCTCCACCAGACACTTGCTCAGTCTTGTTCATTGCTGTTCTAATCACAATAGCTAGGAAATGGAAACAACCTAAATGTCCAACTGATGAATGGCTAGTGAAAATATGGTACATATACCCTATTGAATACTATTCAACTATAATGGTCTTTGTCTACTAAAAAAAAAGAAGTTTCCTTGATGAGGGTTAAGGACTACACTTATCTGTGGGAATAAGGACAAATATTTAGAATGTGGTTAGAGATATTACTGGTTTGGTAAAGTGGAGTGTAGCTTGAGTTTTGCTGCCTGGCCCACGGTCAGGGCAAATCTCTCTCACCTGCCAGTCCCACAGCCGTCAGACCCAACCAAGAAAACACAGAGACTTATATTGGTTACAAACTGTATGGCCATGGCAGGCTTCTTGCTAACTGTTCTTACAGCTTAAATTAATCCATTTCTATTAATCTATACCTTGCCACATGACTCGTGGCTTACCGGCATCTTCACATGCTGTTTCTCATCGTAGCAGCTGGCAGTGTCTCTCTGACTCAGCCTTCCACTTCCCAGCTTTATTCTCCTCCTTGCCCCGCCTATACTTCCTGCCTAGCCAACGGCCAATCAGTGTTTTATTTATTGACTAATTAGCAACACATTTGCCATACAGAACATCCCACAGCAGTGGAGGTTTTAGGTTCTCCTCCAAGATCCATGCCATCCCTAACCTGAAGTTGGCTAGGTTTCCAATACCAGGCATTGTTTTCCATCCAGTGAGAGGGTCTCATGTCCAGTTAGGAAATGGTTGGTTACCCCAAATTTATGCTGCTGCAGCTTGTTGTGGTTCATAGGTGTCAAAGCTGGGTCGGACTGTTGCTTGCTTCTCTCCTTTGGATGTTTGCATGACACCTTACCATACCACGAAAGCTAGTCTTCAAGGAGAAAGATGTCTGGTCTATCTGAAGTGCATGGTGTCTTAAAAAATAGTGACTTGCCTTTCAATCAAGGACAATAGAAATATCCTATAAAATTGTACGATTTTCTTGGACAACTCTGATGTACAACTCAAAAGAGGGCTTCTCATGCTTGTTGTTGCGGTTTTGTTAGGTGGTCTTTGGTTCTGGGAGGGAGCATTGTCAGACAGCCAAGATGAGAAAAATCTCTTTTAAAACGTATTTAAACTAATATATACATACATGAAAATTTATTTTAATACATATGTGAAATTTCCTTAATATATACGTACATACACACATATTTGTGTGAACTAACATGTGTTATATGTATTTTTTGGTAGATAATTAATAATATAATTTCTTATTATGTTTTCAGAAATCCTTACTGTTATTTTACCCTCTTCCCTCCTTCTTCTGTACTTGTCTCCTTCCCCTCCCTAATTAGAGCCCTCTGCTTTCCCATGTCTTTGACCAGATTACTTGATTCTGCTGATCATCTTTCTATTGGTCCCCACTCCATACCTACCTCAGTAATAGTCCTTTTTTATACTCTTAATTTTTACAGTTATACTAGGATATGTATATCACATTCCAAATCTGGTGATTCAGAGCTAGGAATCTCATATGAAGAAGTACATAAGATATTTGTCTTTCTGGTCCTGGGTTATTACACTTAATGTGATCTTTTTTTGAATTCCATCCATTTACTTGCAAAGCTCATAATTTCATTTTTCTTTTCACTTGAATAGTATTCCATAGTGGATATGAACCACATTTCTACTATCCATTCATCAATTAAAGGACATTTAGATTGCTTCCGTTTCCTAGATATTGTGAATAGGGTAGCTATGAACATGTCTGAGCAAGTATTTATGGAATAGGATGTCAGGTCCTTTGGACATGTGCCAAAGAGTGGTATAGGGTCTTATGGTAGATTACATTTTAGCTTTTAAAGAATTTGCCACTCTGCTTTCCAGAATGGCTGGACCAGCTGGCAATCCTACTAACAGTGAATGAGAGTTCATTTTATGTCCACATCCCCTGCAGTGTTTCATACCAGTTTCTGTATGCTTGTTTGTTTCTGACTAGGTTAAGATGAAGTTACACAGTTGATTTTATTTGCATTTTTCTAATTGCTAGGGAAGATGGATATTTTTGAGACACTTCTTCACTACTGCTTTTCATTTGAGAACTCTCTATTTAGGTCCCAAACCAATATTTGCAAGGATCATTTGTTTTTGTTTTTAGACTTTGTTTTTTTTTTAAATAATTATACAATCTGGCTATTAATCTTTTGTAAAATGTATAGCTGGCAAGGAGTTTCTCCTTTTCTGTGGGCCCCCTCTTCACTCAATGATTGCTTCTTTAGCTGTGCAGAAGTTTTTTTTAGTTTTATTACGTCCCACTTGTCAATTGTTGACCTGAATTCTTGGGCGAATGAATGAACTCCCATTCAGAAATTCCTTTCCTGCACCTATATCATGTAGGGTACTGACAATATTTTCCTGTAGTGGTTTCAGTGTTTCACGTTTCATTTTTAGGTCCTTGATCCACATGGAGTTAGTTTTTGTGGAAGATGATAAATGTGTGTTTAATTTCATTCTTCTACATGCGGAAATTCAGTTTCCCCAACATCATTATTGAAGGTACTTTCTTTGCTCCTAGATGTGTTTCTATTTTTGTCATCTGTTTCAGATAGTAAAAGACTGAAATTACATGTGCTTATATTTGGGTCTTTGATTAACTTCCTTTGTAGGACTACTTTGACTTTGTCCTTATAGGTTTCATTGTGTTATGTTGTCCTGGAATTTTTCTTCATTGTTTATATGGCTCATTTATCATTCAATAATGGATCATACAACCTTCATGAGTTTGTGCACATATTGGAGATTCGTTTGCTTTTGATTTTATGTTTTATGGCATTATATTCAGGTAGCATAATGGAGTTATTTGAGTAATTTTAAAGTGGCTAAGATTTGTGTGTGTGTGTGTGTGTGTGTGTGTGTGTGTGTGTGTGTGTGTGTTTTCTGGGATGTGCTATATTTTAGAAAAACTTCCATGGACTGATGATTAGTATGTATATACTTTGGTATTTATATGGAATATTCCGTTATGTTCTGTTTATGTAAAGATGTCATTTAAATTTGATATTTCATACACAATAGAGTATTATTCAGCTGTAAAAAACAACATCATGAAATTTGCAGACAAATGAATAGAACTGGAAAATATCATCCTGAGTGAGGTAACCCAGACTCAGAAGGACAAACATGGTATGTACTCACTCATAAGTGGATACTAGATGTAAAGCAAAGGATAACTAGACTATAACCTACAGGTCCAGAGAAGTTAGGAAACAAGGAGAACCCTAAGGGAGGGGAAAACAGAAGAGATCTCCATGAGTAAACTGGGGATGAGTGGGGGCAATAGAGGGGAGGGGATGGGGGATGAGGACATAAGGGAATGTGATGGTTGAGCTGGGGGAGGGACAGAGTGGGAGAGCAATGAAAGAGGGAGACATTGCCAGGCGGTGATGGCGCACGCCTTTAATCCCAACACTCAGGAGGCAGAAGTAGGTGGATCTCTGTGAGTTTGAGGCCAGCCTGGGCTACAGAGTGAGTTCCAGGAAAGGCGTAAAGCTACACAGAGAAACCCTGTCTCAAAAAATCAAAAAAAAAAAAAAAAAATAGAGACATTATAGGGTTAGGGAGAAACTTGATGCTAGGGAAATTCCCAGGAATCCACACGGATGACCCCAGCTTAGACTACTAGCAATAGTGGTGAGGGTGCCTGAACTGGCCTACCCTGGTAATCAGATTGGTGAATACCCTAACTGTCATTATAGAGCCTTCATCCAGTAACTGATAGAAGCAGATGCAGAGATCCACAACCAAGCACCAGGCTGAGATCCAGGAGTCCAGTCGAAGAGAGGGAAGAGGGATTATATGAGCAGGAGGGGGTTGTCCAGATTATGATGGGGAAATCTACAGAGACAACTGAACTAAGCTCATAGGAACTCATGAACTTTAGAACGACAGCTGTGGAACCTGCGTGAGGCCAGACTAGACCCTCTGCATACAGGTGACAGTTGTGTAGCTGGGTCTGTTTCAGAAGATCCTGGTTGTGTGATAAGGATCTATCCCTGATGCATGAGCTGGCTTTCTGGATCCCATTACCTATGGTTGGACACCTTGCTCACCCTTGAGGCAGGAGGGAGGGGCTGGGTATTACCTTAACTGAATGTACCAGGCTTTGCTGTCTCTCCATGAGAGAACTAACCCTTTTGGAGGAGAGAATGAGGGATGGGTTGGGGGGGGGGAATTATATGGGGGGAGAAACAGGAGGAGGGATTAGAAGGGGATCTATGGTTGGTATGTAAAATGAATAAAACAATTTTTAAATAAATTATATACGTATAAAAGTAAAGCAATAAATAAATAAATTTGATATTTCTTTGTTCATATTTTGTCTAGATGACCTGTTTCTCATAAAAAATTGCCATATGAAATCACTTATTATTAATGGGTTGATGTTCCTTTGTGTCTTGATTTTAGAAATATGCTTTTCCGCCGGGAGGTGGTGGCACACGCCTTTAATCCCAGCACTTGGGAGACAGAGGCAGGCGGATCTTTGTGAGTTCGAGGCCAGCCTGGTCTACAGAGCGACATCCAGGAAAGGCGCAAAGCTACACAGAGAAACCGTGTCTCGAAAAACCAAAAAAAAAAAAAAAAAGAAAAAAAAGAAAAAAAAAAAGAAATATCCTTTTCCTTATTACCTTATTTTAGGGAATTATAATTCAATTACACAATTTCTCCTTCACTTTCCTCCTTCTAAACACACCCACATACCTCACCTTGCTCTCTTTCTAATTTATGGTCTGTTTTTTTGTTGTTGCATTGTTATTTTACATATATATGCACATATGTATATATACATATATGAATATATAAATTAAAGCTGCTCAGTGTGTATAGTGTCACTTGTGTGTATATGCTTCAATATTGGATAACTGATTGGTGTGCTTTCCTCTGGGGAAGATGATTTCTCCCACTTTTAGCATTTTTTAGTTGCCTATAGTTCTTTTTGTAGCACTAAGGCTTCATGAGATTTTCCCTGTTCACACTAGCATGTCTATTGGTGCCATCCTTTTCAGGCCATGTTTAAGCAGACATGTTGGTGAGAATTTAGGGGTGTAGCTTCTGATATTTCTAGGAGATACAATCTCGCAGCAAACTCCCTCACTGAAATCAAGAGACAGGGCTGTCCTCTGTCCCCACTCCTTTTCAACATTGTACACAAGCACAGCTGTAGCAATAAAGCAAGAGGAGAAAATTAAAGGAATACAAATAGGAAAAGAAGACATCAAGTTATTCCTATTTACAGATAACATGATTTTATACCTAAGAGATCCTAAAACTTCTATTGGAGAACTTTAAAAAATGATGAACTAGGCCGGGCGGTGGTGGTGCATGCCTGTAATCCCAGTACTCGGGAGGTAGAGCCAGGCGGATCTCTGTGAGTTCGAGGCCAGCCTGGGCTACCAAGTGAGTTCCAGGAGAGGTGCAAAGCTACACAGAGAAACCCTGTCTCGAAAAACCAAAAAAAAAAAAATGAGCTATCACATCAATGTGGCAAGATACAGAAAAAACATGCACAAATCAATAGCTTTTCTATATACCAACAACAAACATACAGTAAAAGAGATCATGGATACACTCCCGTCCACAATATCCTCAAAGAAATAAAATATATAGGAACAAATCCAGCCAAGAAAGTGAAGGACCTCTACAATGGAAACTTTAAATCTCCAAAGAAAGCCATAGAGAAAGATATTGGAAAATGAAAAGACGCATCAAGACACGATGCAGACAACTTAAAACAGCTCTAGTAAGTTCCTAAAACTGACCAATTTCACTAGGCTCCTCCCTTCCCAAGAATATATAAACAGTAGAGGAAGAAGTTAAGACTAGCCAAGCAGTTTGAAAGAATCAGGGACTGCTGGAATGAGAAGGAACAAATATCAGCTGGGATGTCTGGAAGAGGCTTAGACCATCTGAGCCACCTGGGAAGGACACTTTCCAATCTGTTGAGCTGCCTATAGGGTGTTGTATTGTGCTCCAGATTTCCAGATTTTGTGAGTTTAGCTGTTAACCATGGGATGGTATTTGCTGATGCTGTCTTTGAGTCATTCCTGCTTCTGTAAATAACCCCTCATACATATTACTTCAAGTAACCACTATAAAATGAATTAGTTCACAAAATTGGACTTTGACGGTATCTGTAATCTGATCTGTCCCTAGTTCCTTATCTGACATGAGTGTGTGTGTGTGTGTGTGTGTGTGTGTGTGTGTGTGTGTGTGTGCTTGTTTTGTTTTGTATCCTCCCAAGAAAAATCTGTCATGATGTACATATAGCTTTAGGATTGCAATGTCTTCTTTACTAATTGTTTCTTGATTAGATTAAAGTTCCATTTTTTATCTCCTCTGATGGATTTTAGTTTTATCCTGTATTAAGATAGCAGAGCCTGCTTTCTTCTTAGTTATATTTGTTTGGAATACTTTTTTTCCATCCTTTCCTTTTAAGGTGGTACCTATCGTTAAAGCTGAGTTTCTTGTAGGTAATAAAGTTGGATTATGTTTCTTAATGTATTCAGATAGCTTGCATATTTTGTTTGGAGATTTGAAGTCGTCAATATTTAAAGTTATTATTGAAAGGTGTGTGTCAATTCCAGTCATTTGTGTTTTTTTTCTTTTTTTTCCTTTTTATGTACTATTTTGTTCTTACCTGTAGTTTGATTTTCAATATTATAACTTGATTTGTTTTCTTTCTACAGCCTATTGATTAGCCTTATTCTTCTCTTCAGTCCAAAGTATTACTTATTCTATTCTTTGTAGGTCTCATATTCTAAACATGAGGTCTTTTAGCCTATTTGTATCATGTAAAATTTATATGTCTTTTTCAACTATGGAAGATAGTTTTCTTGGGTACACTAATCGAGAGTAGCAATCATGGTGTTTTATAACTTGAAATGCATTTCTCTGCATTCTTCTGCCTTTCAAAGTTTCCATTGAGAAATCAACTGTTATTCTGATGTGTTTTCCTGTATAGGTGACTTTTTTCTCTTGCTGCTTTTGTTACCCTTTTCCCGTATATTAAGTATTTTAACTATGACGTGCTGTAAGGATTTTCTTGTCTTCTCTGTTTATTTGGTGTTCTGTATAACTTTGTATCTCTACGGATACATTATTCCTTAGTTTGGAGACATTTTTATTGATGATCTTGTTGAGGATCTGCTCTCTGCTACTGACCTGGGATTCAGGCTATTGCCAATGCTGTTGTTTTACCCTACAGAACTTGATGGTAAGACTGAATTGGTAAAGATACAATATACTTGGGCCATAGAATATGGGTAAATCAGTGCAGTCAGATGAAAGGTTTATCCTTACTACCCGGTTTTCACTGTAATGTAATGTGTATAGCTGCACAATACCAGAGTAGGAAATTAGTTGCTGATATTACCCAGCCATGAATTCTGAGAGATTATTCAGCAGTTAAGAGCTATGCTGGTCTTCTGGAGGACCTAGTTTTGATTCCCAGCCCACACATGGCAGTTCACAACCACCTGGAACTCCAATTTTAGGAGATATGATGCCTTCTTCTGGATTTCATGGGACCCAGGCATGTGCAGATTGCACAGACATGCATACAGGTAAACACTTATATGCAAAAATAACAGAATACAATTTTTTAAAAGAAGAGATGCATTCTGGTGAAATACTGACACAGACATCATGGGTAAAGCTAACCACCATTTGATTGGATTTAAGACCTTGTCCACAAGATGAAACCTTTATCTGGCCTAGATATTAGTGTAAAAAACATATAGCTAGATAGGTCATAGGCCTTAGAGGAGAATCTACTAATATTATTCTGCTGAGTGGAAATAATATTAAACTGACTCAAAAATTATTACATGATTACCATTTCAAAATATTTTCTCATTTAAGTCTGACAAAGATCTTACTATTTAGTAATTATTATTTACTAATATTATTATTTAGTAATTATTATTTACTAATGTGGAAACTAAAGATTAGAGGGGATTAACCGTATCACAAGTGGCAGAGAAACCATTAAAACTCAGTAGTCTTGATTTAGGACCTGCATACTTAATCACTGGTGTAAACAAATTGTTGGCAATGGAATAGGAATGTCCAGTGTCTACATATAGACTAATAAGTGCAAAAAGAGGCAAAACCTCTAGGCACAATAAGTTTTTGAGTACATTAAGAGAAATCTACAAACATAAGACATGAAAAAGAAATGGTAAGAGAGGAAGTACTTAAGGTAAGTTTGCCCAAAGCCAAAAGATCTGTAAACAGACTCAATTCTATGGAATAAGGGCCAAATAGGCAAGTTTTCAGCAGAGACTTCCAGTTCTAACATTAAAGAGGTAGTTGATGATGTCTACCAGAACTCTCTCAGAAGAGTAGTGGGAGTGCACACTGGATTGCAGTGAGTTTTGCTATAAAGAAGTCAAGTCTAAGGAGAGGCGGTAATTAAGTGAAAGCAAGACACTAATTTGCAATCTGAGAAGGATATAAGGTCGGAGGATATTTTTCCAACTGAGAAGTAGCGTATAGAGAGATAGATGTTTGAAGAGTGTGTGAGAGTATGTAACATGAGATATGAGGCCAGGCCAGTGACATATCAAAAAGACTTAAAAAAAAAAAAAGGTCACACTGAAGCTCAGATGGAAGTGAGTGCATAGATTGGGAGACACTTTGATGTGTCTTGCTGCACAGTAGTTACATCTTTCGTTAACAGCTTTATTATGAGAGAGCACAGGACAGCAAAAGCTTTTTCAAACCTCCTACTCCAAGGTTCTTGAAAGGCGACATTAACAATAACAACTTCTAAGCACTCCATATCACTAACACACTCTTAGAAAGTTAAAATATGTTCACGCACTTGGTATTTGCAACAACCCTAGAGCTTAAGAGAATTTTCATTTTCATTTTACATGCAAAGGAAGTGAAATCTAGAGGTTTGTTGTAATGCTAGCAAACTGAAGTGACAGTCTTCAAATACAAATTGTATGAACATGAGTCAGTCCTTATCACAAGAATGCTACAACCATATATCCCCTTAAGACAGTAAGTGTGAAGTGTGTTTGGAACAGAATCTTCTAGAAGGAAGTGTCTAGAGTTCAAGTGATCCTTCCCCAGTCCTTTGTCCTTGGTACCACCTCTGTAGATATTCTGAAATGACATATTATAAAGGATCACTTATTATGGAATGTGGGTATAGTGAAATGCATAAAATATATATTTGTAAGAAATAAACCTCAGCCGAAGAATGGATAAAGAAAATGTGGTACATTTACACAATGGAATATTACTCAGCTGTAAACAACAATGGCATTATGAAATTTGCAGGCAAATGGATGGAACTAGAACATATCATCCTGAGTGAAGTAACCCAGACTCAGAAAGACAAACACAATATGCACTCACTCGTAAGTGGATACTAGATGTAAAGCAAAGGTTAACCAGACTATAACCCATAGCTCCAGAGAAACTAGGAAACAAGGAGGACCCTAAGAGGGATGCATGGATCCCCCTGTGAAGGGGAAATAGATGAGATCTCCTAGGTAAAGTGGGAGCGAGTTGGCCAGTAGAGGGAAGGGGATGGAGGATGAGAACATGAAGGAATGGGATGGTCGAGTTGGGGGAGAGTTGGAGTGGGAGAGCAAAGAAAGAGATCTCTTGATAGAGGGAGACATTATGGGGGTTAGGGAGAAACCTGGTGCTAGGGAAATTCCCAGGTATCCACAAAAGTGAACCCAGCTAAGACTACTAGCAATAGTGGAGAGGGTACATGAATACCCTGTCATCATAGAGCCTTCATCCAGTAACTGATGGAAGCAGATGCAGAGATCCACAACCAAGCACCAGACCAAGCTCAGGGAATCCAGTTGAAGAGAGGAAGGAGAGACTATATGAGCAAGGAGGTCAAGATCATGATGGGGAAATCTATAGCGACAACTGAACCAAGCTCATAGGAACCCATGAACTCTAGACTGACAATTGTGGAGCCTGCGTGGGACTGAACTAGGCCCTCTGCATATGGGAGACAGTTGTGTAGCTTGGTCTTTTGAGGGGGCCCTAGCAGTGAGATCAGGATCTATCCCTGGTGCATGAGCTGGCATTTTGGAGCCTATTCCCTGTGGTGTGATGCCTTGCTCAGCATGATGCAGAGGGAAAGGGCTTGGTCCTGCCTCAACTGAATGTACCAGGCTTTGTTGACTCCCTATGGGAGGCCTTATTCTTTTGGAGGAGTGGATGGGGGTGGGTGAGTCAGGAGAGAGGTGGGGGGATAGTTGGAGGAGGGATGGGAGTGGGAACTGTGGTTGGTATGTAAAATGAATAAAACATTTTTAAAAAATGCAAAAAAAGAAATAGAATAATACGTTTAACAATCACTTGAGTATATTAGAATTGGCACAGATACAGAACCATAAAATCATCCATTAGCAGTTACTACATGCTATTTATTTTGCTAAAAACTTAGTAAACAAATATCATGCTATTTTAACACTGAAAGCTCCCTCATACTCCTCGTGCTGTTAAGGACTATTTCAGTTTAGATGAGAAAAACAAATTCTTATAGGTTTAAAAAAGGAATTTATTGAACTTTATAATGAAGTCAGAGGGCCATATCTACCTTGTTTACCGTGATGTTGCTACACATAAAACAGTGCCTGTTACTGAACATGTGTATATATAAGCCTCTTGCTATTAGGTACACTTTTTGAAAGAAGCCTAACTTCCCAAAACATATATTTCTCTAACAAAACAGGCATTTAGGACATGGGGATAGATAGCTCAGCCATTAAAGATACTTGATACAAAGGCTGATGAACTAAATTTGATCCATAAAATCTATGGAGTGGTAGAAGAGCACATACACACACACACACCATGGCATGCAAGTGCACACACACATACACACACAAACACACACTAAGCAAATAAAATTTTAAAATAAAATACAAAAGTAAATAAAATAATATTAAAAATTAATAAAAATTTAAAAACAAGAATTCAGCAAATGTTTGTTGAAAGTGTTACAGAAGTAGTCCAGGGAATATGGCTTCATGACTGTATCTAAGGATTTGAGCTATATCATCAGGACTCAGTATTTTCCACTTTATTTTCTCTCTTTCTGAAATTTACTCTTAGGCTTCTTTCAAGGAGCATGCATGGCCACAAGAGCTTTATGTCTACATAGGTTCTGGTCCATAAACAGGAAGTATTTTTCTCAATTGTTCAAAGAAAAACCATTGAATTTTACTGAATCATTTGACCATGTGTCTGTCTCTAAAGCAGTACTCATGGTACACACTAAATAGTCAAGTCTTAAGCATACTAGTTCTTGATGAGTTCAATTATCCCTTATGAGAACTACAACCACTAACAACGTTACTAGATGTATAGTCGAGTGACATTTCTTCCCAAAGGTACGGCACTCCAGGATGAGGAAGTTAAACTATCATGCACAAATGCAGCCAAGGCAAACTTAGGTGAAGGAGTATTATTGGAAAATTTCAATGTCCACTTATTGATAGGCAACTAAAATTGTCTGCAGTCATCTTACTGGGCTAGAATATGAGGAATAAAGAAATTCATCCTATTCTATAGACCTATTAGGCAAGAAACTTCACAGTCTAAGAAATCCAAGACTGTGGCTCAGTGGTAGAGCACTTGTCTGTTGTTCATGAGGCTCATTTATGCGTATCTTGGTTCAAACTTCAGCACTGTTCCCTGAAAAACTAAATTAGTTTATGTACTAGTGGGGTTTCATAAGGATTTTTCATAATCCTTAGTTTTGGCTAACCCATCTGTTAAGCCAGCTAGAGCACAATTTTAAAAAAGTAGTTTAAAGAGAGTTATTCCACATGGGTGAACAATGATGCTTCCAGAAGACATGTGTTACCTCTCATGTGTCCAGCATAAAATAAATAAAAATCTTAGTGTCTGGCACAGGTTACCTTCCTGCGAGTTGCTGGAAAAAAAGGAAATCAAAACAACATAGGCTCTTGCCATTGGTACTGATGCACATCACAACTAGATAGAAAGATCCTGTTCCTGAAGTTATCACTAACTTTTGTTGCAGGAAAAATGAGAAATAAATCTTGAACTGACAAGAAAACCCTCTCCCTACTAGCTAGCCTTCATAGTACTAGAAATTACTAGGGGAGAAAAAAGTTCAGTGGCCTTACTGAGCACTAGGTCCTGCATAGTACATTGACGACCTGTGAGGAAAGATGTACCCACAGGTGCAATGGTGGTATAATAATTTTAGGAAGTAACCTAGTTCTCTCTTGATTCGATTTGAGGCCTGATGCATAAGAATGAAGTCATTTCTGATAATTTAAACAGAGTCAAAACCCAGGGTTGTAAAAGCCATAGGTTCTTTGTGAGAACCTATTGATGTTTTGCTGCTAAACTGTTATGTTGTCAAACTCCGTTCTAAATAAGTGTGTTTTTAGCCATAGATTTATGCTGCCCCAAGCTTTGTTCAAGGAAGTTCCTTATTGCACAGGATAGATAAAGCTTAATGGAGAACTCGTGACTGTTTAAAATGCTGAGAATAAGTGAGTGTAAGTCCTTTGCCATTCAAAGAATATCAGGGAACATCCCAAAAGTGGGAGCAGAAAGACTGTAAGAACAAGAAGAGGGGGGGTAATTCTGTGAAATGATAGCTTCTACACAGGACATGGATGTTACACGTGTGAACCCACAGAAATTATGATTCCTCACACAAGATCTCAAGATCAAGAGTGCTAAAAATTTAAGCATGAAAGGGGAGGTTGTTGCTGGTGTCCCACCTATACTCAAGGAGTTTATGTCAATTTATGGCTGCTGAGGAACTGAGAGATGGGGTGATATTTTATCTGTGTCCCCCAATAAAGTTTATCTGAGGATCAGAGGAAAAAGCCAGCCACCATATTAAACATAGAAGTCAGGCAATGGTAGCACACACCTTTAATCCTATCACTCAGGAGACAGAGATCCATCTGGATCTCTGTGAGTTCAAGGCCACACTAGGAACAGAGTGAGGCATGGTGGCACACACCTTTAATCCCAGCACTAGTTAGCCATAAAGGCCTGTCTGTACAGACAGACAGGAAGTGACAGAGCTGGGCTGGAAGAGGAAGTGATGTAGCTGGGCAGAGAGGAAATGAGATGGCAGAACAGAAAGGCAAATAGGCTAGGTATACAGGAAGTAGGTCTCTTTGGCTGAGGATTTCCAAGTGGTGAGAATGTGACTGACTTCTTTCTGTTCTCTCAGATTTTAACTTCAATATCTGGCTCTGGATTTTTTATTAATAAGACCGTTTAACAATTCACCTACAGAGAGCTACTTTTCTTTTAGGAGCAGAAATTTGTAGATAACACATGCTTTAGTGGATGACCCCAGTCTCATATGCACATGGGCAGCATTAATTTGACTCAGTGATCTTTTTAAAAAGATAAAATTTAGAGAAGATGTGAAATATGTTGAGGTGGCCAGAGGAGCTGAAGGGAGGGAGATAGTAATGGATATGACTAAGACACATTATACACATATATGAAATTTTGTTTTTTACTACGTGAGAACTTTATAAATGAATATAATGTGTTTTGATCAAATCCATCCCAGATTCCCACCACACCAATTTCTAACTTACGTTCTCCACCACTTTTGCTGTCAATTTTATGCGTTCTTTTGTTTACTTCTCTAAGTTAAACTAAGTCCTCTTAGTGATACCAGTATGTGCACATCATTTTCTAGAGCACAGGTAGCCACTTGGAAGCCATATCCCAGAAGAAAACTGACTTGTCCTCTCCCAGGAGCCATCTGTTGTCAATAGACCCTCAGTTGTGACTCCACTTCTCAACTGAGGCTGAGATTTTGTATGGCTTGGTCTTGTGCAGGTCTATAATTTTTATATGTAACAATCTTTTCATGTCCAGAAAACATTGTTTTCTGCAATAATCTACACCACCACTTTCTCTTAAAACCTTTCCTCTGCCTGTCTCATGATAATCACTGAACCTTGGGAGAAAGGCAGTGATATAGCTGTCCCATTTCACATTAAGAATTCAACATTTCCTTAGTTTGTGAATGTTGACCACTTGTAAGTCACTCTGTTAATTTATCCCCTTCTTCCCTAAAAATCTCCCATAGTGCCTTACTAATTTCCTGACTTTTATGGGTAATGAAATTAACACATACCTAAAATTTCAAAGCTCTTATATGCATATGAGAAAGATCCTGTGGGGTTTGTATTTCTGGGTTTGGATGGCCTCATTCAGAATAATTATTTTCAGCTCTATCTATCTTCAAGACTCCTAATTTCATTTTCTTCACAGCTTAATAAAATTCCATCTTCATTATCCATTCATCATTTGATAGGTATCTAGGCTGTTTCCATATCAGGGATATTTTGAATAGAGAGCAGCTATGGACATAGATGAGCAGATATATGGTATATGGTATATAATATGATGGTATATGATACAGTCCTTTAGGTATATGCCCAGGAATATGAGTCATCTGATAAATTTATTCCCAGTTTTTTAAGGAACCTCCACACTGATTTTCAATTTGGCTCCACCAAATTTGTGCTGTCACTAACAGCAAATAAAGATTCCCCTTTCCCCACATCCATGCCAGCATTTGCTGCCATTTATTATTATTATTATTATTATTATTATTATTATTATTATTATTAAAGCTATTCAGACTGGAGTAAGATGAAATCTCAACGTAGTTTTAATTTCTATTTCTCCAGTGTTTGAGATGTTAAACATTTAAAAATTATTTCTCAACCATTTGTGTTTCTTCTTTTGAAAGCTTTTTGCTTAGTTACATGTGCCAATTTTAATTGGGTTCTTTAGTTTTGGGTGTTTATATATAGTTTTTAGTTCTTTGCATACCTGAGATAGTAATCATTATAAGATGTATATATACCTGATAAATATTTTCCCAGTCTATAGGCTGCCTCTTTAGTTAACTGATGCTATCCTGTGCTATACAGAAGCTTTTTATTTCATGAGATTCTCTTGGTAAATTTTGGATCTCAATTCTTGTGCTACTGGAGTCTTCACAGGGAATTCTTTCCTGTACCTATTATTTGAAGCATATTTCATATTTTGTCCTCCAAAAGATTCAGGGTGTCAGGTATTATGTTGAGATATTTGGCCAATTTAGAGTTGAGTTTTGTGAACGGGAAAAATAAGGGTATAGTTTCATTCCTCTGCATGTTTTTTTAGTTTTTCTAGTACCACTTGCTGAAGACACAGTCTTTACTTCATTGCATTTTTTTGTTTGGTTTTTTAAATTTTTTGGTGTCTTTCTTAAAAATTAGTTGCCTGTAGGAGCACAAGTTTATATGTAGATCTTCTTCAGTTGGTGGCTACTGACAGAATACAGTTACTTTTCTTTCGGGTTGAATGGTCATTGGTAAGTTTCCCATACCCCGGTGGAGGAACACACACACACACACACACACACACACACACACACACACACACACACACACTGTACTCGCTCTTAATGGGTTCCAAAAAAGACATGAAGTTGGGAAGGAGATGAGTGATATATTGAAGTGGGCAGTGGAAGCTGGAGCAAGGGATTATGGGATATATGTGACCAAGGTACACTGCAAACACTTGTGGAATTGTCAAAAAAATAAAAATGGAAAAATTTAAAAAATGAAATTGGCAAGAAATGTAAGTTAATTAAGAAAAGACAGTGCTGAATCACACAGATATAAAGGTATGTAGGTATAAAGCACAGAATATGTGCAGAGAACTCCTACTCAAATAATCTGTTCTACATTATAACACAGGAAAACTTATCCATCTCTAATGTGGCTTGGTTAGCATGCAAAACAAGGCTGCCACTAAAGTCCATTCAAGAAATTTCTTTCTTTCTTTCTTTCTTTCTTTCTTTCTTTCTTTCTTTCTTTCTTTCTTTCTTTCTTCCTTTCTTTCTTTCTTTCTTTCTTTCTTTTTTTAAATCCAGTATTGACATATAATTCACATTGAATGACCTACCAAAAACTTACAGCTGGGCCAGGTTTGGTGGTCCATGCCTATAATCACAGCACTTGGGAGGCAGAAGGAAGTGGATCTCTGTGTCCAAGGGTAGTTATGAAAGTGGCCCAATGCAACTCATAAGTTTACTTAAAGCATTATCTTAGTTTATTTTTTGTTGCCATGATAAAATACCTTGCCAAAGGCAACTTGAAGGAGAAACATACAGGATGAGGTCATTGTTCAAAAAGAAAAGATGGTGATCCCTTTGGGAGACATGGTTAGCTAAAGTCACAGAGCACCTGTTTAAAAGATCAGGGTGATAGACAAGAGTATGTCTGGGCATGCTCAGTGTGCTAACACTTCTATGTCAACTCGACACAAGCTAGAGTCATTAGTCAAAGAAAGTCATTAGAAAGAATACTCAACTAAGAAAATGCCCCCACCAGATTAACCTAGGCAAGGTTGGAGCATTTTCTTAGCCAGATTGATGTAGGAGGATCCAGCCCATTGTGGGTGGTGTAACCCCGGTAGTCCTGGGGTGTATAAGAAAGCAAGCTGAGCAAACCCAATGGCAGCAAGTCAGTTAGCAGAACTCCTCCATGGCCTCTGCCTTGAGTTCCTGCCCTGACTTCCCTTCATGAGAAACTACAACTGTATGCTGGAATAAACACTTTCCTCCCCATGTTGCTTTGGTCAAGGTGTTTGTTGTTGTAAGGCTGTGGTTTTTCTTTGGACCAAAGAAAGGAAGGAGGGACAGAAGTCCATGGACTTATGGGGTTAAGCCTTTAGTCTGAGCCCTGATGTTTAAATACCTGTGATACCTACAACAAATTATTGTTTTAAACATCAATTTTTCTACCTACTCCTAATTCCTGAAAACTTTGAGTTTCATAATAATAGAATACATTGTTCAGGAAAGATAAGGGTATAGTTTCATTCCTCTGCATGTAGGTCTAGTTTTTTTGCTCCTACCTTACAACCTCATTAATATTAATTTATTTATGAAATATATTTTTTTGCATAAGAAACTCCTAAATCTCTTTATTTCTATATACATTTTAGTATGTCTCCTAGTTCTGGTAGATATTTACAGTGTAATCTTATTTTAAAAACTATTTGCTTATGATTTGACATCTATCTACATAAACCAGCCCAATTCCTATCACTTCCTGTTCTGCCTGAGCCATTAAAGTACTGCTGTACTGCTCTTTATTATTCATTTTCATCCACATGAAATGGAACAATGGAGTACCAAATGAACTTTGGTCTCTTCTTCTTGGTCTCTATACATGAGGTTGCACTTTAGACTCTGGCCTTATTCAATATTTTAAATCTCTTTTTATATCTTTTTTGTTTGCTTGCTTTTCAAGACAGGGTTTCTTTGTGTAGCCCTGACTATCCTGCAACTAGCTCAGTAGACCAGGCTGGCCTAGAACTCAGAGATCTGCCTTCCTCTGCCTCCCAAGTACTAGGATAAAGGCATGTAACACCATTACCTGACCTATTTTTATATTGTTAAGATAGTGATCTTAGTAAACTTGTGGCTAACTTATTTTAACCTGCGTGACTGATAAAGGAATTAATCCTTGATTTTAAAACTGTAGTAAGTAAATCGACCATGACTCACTGAAAGACCACATATCCACAAACATATAGGCAGCACAAATGGTTAAAAAAAGAACAGGATACAAAGTTAGGAGAGGGAAGGGTTTGGGACAAGCTGGGGCAAACATGGTTAAGACACATTGCACAAAATTGTAAAAGAACTAATACTTTTATTGTTAAAAAATAAAAACTGAAATGTTTTAAACTCTTCCTTGTCTACCATGTCCAATCATAATCTCTTATCCAGAAATTTCTATTTCTGTATTTAACAAATGCATATATTTAGTGAATATCTTTTAAAACTTTCTCTATGCATTTATACATATATAAATGCATTTGTGAAAAACTTGTAAGTACATAAGGTTATATTTATATTAATATACAAATAGTAAGCTTTTATATATTATTCTATAATATTTTAGTAATGTTCTTATAAGTTGGAAATATTTTTTCAAATTACACATTGTTTTTATATTTTGCATAGGGCTGGAACATGAATGCATCCCAGTTTATGTGACTATTTTCTTACCTATGTATATTTAAGTTTTTCAGTTTTTTATTATTACAAACCTTGTAGTAGTAAAAGATCACCCACAAACATCACATTCTGCACATTTTGTATCTATTATCTACAGCAATTTTATTAAGTGAAGTATTAGGTTATAGATTAATAATTAGCACAAAGTTAGTGTACATTGTTAAATTATTTCCTGAAATGTGGCTTTATTAATTTGCATTGTGTATGAGAATTTCTCAAGGTTTGTTGTCAAAGTTAAATCTTTTTCACATCTCATAGCTAAAAATTGGTATCTTGCTTTTGTGTTTCTACTCTCAATATTAGTGAGATTGACATATTTTCAAGTGTTTGTTAGCTTTCTGTATTTCTTTTGTGAACTTTCTTTTCATCTCATTTGCCTTTTGACTGTCCCCTTGCAATCTTATTTCAATTACTTGTAAATAGATTGATGCATTTTATAAGACACTTTTGGTCAACAAGAGATAACATACATTATTTTGGTTCAGTAATATACTGTACAATGATGCAATGGAAATTGTTTTGTAGAAGGACATTCTGTGATGGTCTCACAACAGCAAACAGATCTTATCATGAACTTATAAAAACTAGTACAGAAATTTATACTGGGGAATGCTGTGGGATGGTCTGTATGTCAAGTGTGTTGCTGATTGGTCAGTAAATAAATCACTGATTGGCCATTGGCTAGGCAGGAAGTATAGGTGGGACAAGGAGAAGAATTCTGGGAAGTGGAAGGCTGAGGGAGAGACACTGCCAGCCGCCACCATGACAAGCCGCATGTGAAGATGCCGGTAAGCCACGAGCCATGTGGCAAGGTATAGATTTATGGAAATTGATTAATTTAAGCTGTAAGAACAGTTAGCAAGAAGCCTGCCACGGCCATACAGTTTGTAAGCAATATAAGTCTCTGTGTTTACTTGGTTGGGTCTGAATGGCTGTGGGACTGGCGGGTGAGACAGATTTGCCCTGACCATGGGCCAGGCAGGAAAACTCTAGCTACAGGGGAATAGAACTGTTGTGGTAAACTTGACCAAATGAATTTTAAGCCATTGAATGCTATAGGCAGAGCTTAATGGATCATTCTTTTGGGAGATTGGAACATAGAAAGTATGAGGGAAAAGGAGTCAGTGAAAGCTTCACTCATGAAGTTTCAGAAAGCAATTAGGTCTCTATTAGGAACTGAGATAAGGATTGTTTGTGTGATGTTTTGATAAAGACATATATTTTCATTCTGCTTGTGTCCTGAAAACCTCAAGTTGAATTTAAGGTAATGAACTGATTTATTCACAGAATAATCACACACAGAAAAGATTTCATGACAAAATTGTATTTAAATTAATACTGATATAGCAACAGTAATTTATAGAGACCACCAACATTACATAGAAATCTCTTGTGCAACACAGAGGGAATGGGAGAATTGTCTGGAAGGCAAAGCCCTACCCTCCAGAGGAAGCTCTGTTTTTGCGGATCCCAATTCAATGAAACTAAGTAAATGCCTACACTAAAGGATTTTCTTGATCCTCACAAGCAACATCCTCTGAAACTGCTTCCCTGGGACCACAACTGAAAAGCTGATAAGGCTGTAGTGAATGGGAGCTAGGAGAACTTAGCAGTGCCTTCATATGGTAATGGTTGTGAAGGCAAAGGTACAAATTTGAGGGGCTTTTAGATGGAAACAGACCAAGTGTCATGGGGCATGATCATAGTCCTTGCAGAAAGTCCCCGAGAGACCTGAGAGACGACCACCAGCTCTGAAGGTGAAGTTTAAGCTGCAATAATGACCCCAAAATATTAGAAATCGGAAGACTGTGGCACTCCTAACAAGGAGATTTTTGACTATGGAATGGAGCTGGCCTAAGCGTGAGAGAAGCTGTGTGGCCTTCAGATGGCAGAGCTGGAGGGTAGGGCTACCCAAATCCTTTGGAACCCAGAGGATTATATGACAAGACTAACACTCTGGATATCAAGGTACAGTTTGGTATTTCCCTTCTGGACTTTGTTTTTGGTGTGGTTGTTACCTGTGATGCCATGATTCTCCCCCTTAGGGACAAGAATGGTTATTCTGTATTAGTAATCCTAATTCTATAATTATATACTTTGCTTTTTATTTTATAGGAGCTCACAGTTCAGAGATTTTGGACCCTTAAAGAGTTGGAACTTTTAAAGACATTAGGAGCTACGAAAGTTGGATTGTATTCTATATGAAAAACGAGATTTTGGGGACAAGGTAGAGAAGGTTATGGCTTAAAGTGACGTGATTGTCAAGTTAGCAAGGGATGGAATTGTGGTGGTTTGTTATAATTGTCTACTTAACACAATATAGAACTACCTGGGAAGAAAGTCTAAATAGATAAATAATTTTCTAGATTAGGTTAACCTGTGGGCATATCTGTGGAGAATTGTCTTGATTATATTAATTGAAACAGGAAGACCTGCTTATTGTGGGCAGTACCATTTCTTAGGTTTGGATCTGCACCATATAAACATGAAAAAAGTACTGCACTAATAAGCATGCATGCATACATTTTTCTCTCTATTCTGACTGGGAATGCCACTAGCTGCTTTAATTTTTTTGGCTTGATTTGCACTCAGTGGTAGACTACAAACTACAATTTAAAAAAAGAACAACAAGCATTTTTTTTGTTAAAGTTGCTTTTGTTGAGGTATTTTACAACAAGAGGAAATGAGACTAAGAAATGTGGTTTTCCCTGTTTGTGCCTTACAAAAACCTTTCTTATTCCAAAATAAAAATCCATCATCATATTTTCCAGTGCTTTTACAAATTGAGTTTTACATATTGCATATATAGTTTGTTTTTAACTACCCCTCCAACATACCTTAGACGATTATCTCAAAACTACCTTTTAAACAGGCTGTCCTTCCTTTCATTGATTTTAATTGACTGCCAGCTTATTCTAAACTCCCTGGTGTCCTAATATTGTTTATTTGTGTCTTCTCTTTTTACTTCCTGAAAACATTATTAAAATCATTGTCTACTTTCTTGGTCTGTTAAAGAGCAGCATCTTTTATCCATTTTTTGCTACTATTATAGAATATCATATATTTGGTAAATTTCACTGAACAGAAATGTATTGATTACAGCTCTGAAGCTAGTAATCAAGTCACCAGCATCTGTTAGGATCCTTTGCTCCTGACAGCCAGAGACAAAGAATGAGGGTCAAGAAGGAAAGAAATTCTTGGTTATGGAGCAGCAATAGGCATTCAAACTTATATTTTTCATAGAAAATTCACTCTTGCAATAATAGTAGTAATCTATTCATGAGAGTAGAACCCTAATGACCTAGAAACTTTCTAAATATCTCACATTTTGACTGTTAAAATATCAATTAGATTTCAAAATGAGCTTGGAAGGTAACAGATATTCAAGCCATAGCAATAACTTTTACTCTTACTGATCAATACTATGGCTATTATATGTTTTATTTATTTTTCTACTCTTCTCTCATATATTAGATGCTGACCAGTTTCTCCTCCCTCTACCCCCCCCCAATACCCCTTCTGCCCTCTCCACCAGACCTACTCATCCTCTGTTTCTCTTCAGAAAAGAGCAGGCCTCCCAGGGATATCAACTAAAAATGGCATAATAAGTTACAGCAAAACTAGGCACATATCTTCATTTCAAGGCTGGGTCTGGCAACTCATTAGAAGAAAAAGGGTCAAAAGGAGGTAAAAGAGTCAGAGTCAACCTTCACTCCCACTTTTAGGAGTCCCACAAGAACATCAAGTTACACAATCATAATATATATGCAGAGGACCTAGTCAGAACCATTCAGGCTCCCTAATTGCCATTTCAGTCTCGGTGAACTGCTATGAACCCAGGTTAGTTGATTTTGTGCACCTTGTTCTTGTGGTGTCCTTGACCCCTCTGGCTCTTACAATCCTTCCTCCCTATCTGCTGTGAGTTCCCTGAACTCTGCCTAGCGTTTGGCTATGGGTCTCTATCTGTTCCCGTCAGTTGCCAGATGAAGCCTCTCTGATGATGATTATGCTAGGTTCTGGTCTATGACTATAGCAGAATATCATTAGGAATAATTTCATTGACAGTTTTTTTGGCCAGTTGTGTTTGGTTCTATCCTAGGTCTCTGGGCTATTCAGCCTCTGATTCTTGGTCATCCAGACAGTGTCAGACATAGGCTTCCCTCTGGTGGAGTGGGCCTCAAGTTAGACCAATTGTTGGTTGGCCACTCCCACAAGTTCTGTGCCACCTTTACCACAGCACCTCTTGCAGGCAGGGCAAAATGTAGATCAAAAGTTTTGTGGCTGGATTGATGTCCCAGTCGCACCACTGGAAGCCTTGCCTGGCTACAAAAGATGGCCAATTCAGGTTCCTTATTCCCCATCACTAGCAATCTTTGGTAGTGTCACCCTCATAGATTCCAGGGAGTTGTCATGGCACTAGGTTTCCATAGCACCCCTGAAATGCCCCCCCCCCACATTCCAATCTTCTCTTTCAGTACTCTTTCCCTCTATCCCTCCCCACTACCTACCTGATCCCTCCTGTTCCCATCCCCATTCTTCCACAGCCCACTCGTAAATTCTCTTCTATTTCCCCTTCCCAGGGAGGTCATTTTTTCAATAGCTAAGTAACATTCCATTGTATAGTCATCTTTATATTTATACTAAACTCGGAATTTTCAAAGTTTACTGTTACATGGAGTAGATTTCCTGTTCCAAATATTAGACTTGACATAACCTTTCCCTAAAGACAGCTAAGATAAAACAAAAGCTGTTTTAGGATCATTAGCAAAAATTTAGTGGTTGAGTAAAATACTCAACTTCTATAGAGCAGAATGTGAGTCAAGAGATTCAAAGTCAGAGATTATTTGACAAAATAATTATGATTGGCAAGAGAGATACTCCATTGCACTTATGATTTTTGAGGTGGTGGGATCCTTATGTCCAGATATCTCCAAGCACGCCTTCTTATCCCAGTTAGAGTTGCTATTGCTATGATGAAACATCATGATCAAAATCAAGATGGGGAGAAAGGGGTTTATTTGGCTTATACTTCCATGTAGCCCATCGCTGAAGGAAGTCAAGACACAAACTCAAGCAGGGAAGAAACCTGGAGAGAGGAGATGATGCAGACTGGTTCTGCTGATTGCTTTGCTTGGTATAGCTTGCTCAGCCTGCTTTCTTACACAATTTAGGATGATCAGCCCAATGATGACACCACCCACAATAGGCTGAGCCCTCCCACATCAATGACTAATTTAAAAAAGTGCTACAATCAGATCTTATGGATGCATTTTCTCAAATGAGATTCCCTCCTTTCAAATAAATCTAGCTTGTGTCAAGTTGACATAAAATTAGTCAGTGCAGTTATGTTCTAGGACTGAAAATAACATAGTTAGGAGAACTGAAACATTTCAAGGAGTTTGAGACCATGGAGACAAGTTCATGGTATAGAGTCATTGTATATTTTCTATGACATGCTTCATCTGATAGATATATTGACTCTTTCTAGTCTGGAGTAGAAAATACATTGTCATCCTTTCTGGGAGGAAGGAATGACATGCCTGTCCTAAGTATTACTTATTTTTAGTGTCTTTCATGGAACATAATAGATTATCAAAATCATGAATGAATACACAAATGAGTAAAGTTCTATGAGTCTGTAACATATTTGTTAATTTGTTTTTTTTAATTTCAAAACATCAATAATTCAACTGAAACTATGGTAAATTCTCAGTGAATTTAATGCAATAAATCTTTAGTCCACGTCTTATTTCACCTGTTTCTTTTTCAGCGAATATACCATTCTTTTGATTTCTGAGACATCAGGTGCTACTAGATTTCCTTTCATGTCTCTACACACTGTATGTGAGTCTTCATTGTCAGTTCCTAGTCCACCATCAAGTATTTGAATGTTAATCATCATTGGGGTTCATGCTTTGACTCCCTTATTTTCTGAATCCATTTGTGTGATTTCCTCTATATTCTAGGTTTCAACAATGAAGCCTGACTTAAATTAATATGCCATCCATTTCAATAAGTACCATTTATTTTATTGTAGTTTAAGAAACCAAAACTGATTTTTATATAATTGTACCATCACAAATTAGATTACCGTACTGCATGCCAAATACATTCCACATATTGTTCACAACTTAAAACATCACCACAATTTAGTTTCTAGTTCAGTCTATAAATAAAAAACAAAGCACATCCTTTTTCTTCCTTACCAGGTCCTATTTTTCATTTTGAGTAACTCCCTATGTCCTGCTTTTACCTACTATGAACTTATGTATTAAACTTGCTCAGCCAAGTTTGTTGCTACTCTATTCACAACAATTAGAAAACAGGAAAACCTAAATGTCCTTCAACTGATGAATGGATAATGAAAATGGGGTACATATACACTCAGGAACATAGAAAAGAGAGCTATAAAAATTTGCAGGGAAATGGATGGAAGTAGAAATATTAGGTTAAGTATACTGAGT
This sequence comes from Peromyscus eremicus, assembly GCF_949786415.1. NCBI lineage: Eukaryota > Metazoa > Chordata > Mammalia > Rodentia > Cricetidae > Peromyscus > Peromyscus eremicus. The sequence continues at coordinate 52,083,570 of NC_081439.1, forward strand.
AAATTAGCCAAGACACAGAAAGACAAACATCATATGTTGTTTCTCATTTATGGTTCTTAGTTCCAGATACTCACTTATGAGTATATAACCTTGAGTAACTTTAAAAAAACCAGGAAAATAAAAAGAAACTATGTTGGGGACACTAGAGAGGAAAGTAGCAGGGTACAAATGATATGAAGCAGCAAATGAGAAAAACAGGAAGGACTTTAACTGGGAGTGTATGGGAAGTCAATACAGATGGAGAGGGCAGTAGGAGGGAAAATAGCACTAAGTATACTTAAAAACATCATGAGAGTGATTATAATTGTGTATAATACATATAAATGTATGTATAGCATATACATATATAGTTTAAATGACATTATGGCACTTAGGCTGACAATCTTTCCCCCAAGAGTCATAGAATATCTAACAAAAACCCTAGTACCTGATGTGAGAAACCCTCTTTTGATATGTTGGTTTAGGTAATCCAAGAGATTCTCAAAACAGTATCGGCTACTGCTGTTACTCTTGGTTGCCTCCCAGAAGTTGAAGGTAAGTTTCTATTGCGGAAGACACCATTTACTTGAGACACAAGAATTGGAGTATCTGAACTCTATCTGACCTGAAAACCTTCTCCCTGAAGACTAGCTTTTCTAGTGCTTGAAGGTGGTATGCAAGTTTTCAAGAATGAGAAACAATGAATGGCCCTACTGAGCTGTGATGCCTATAAATCACAATGATAAACAGCATGGCAATATCCCTAAAGGTGCAATAGTGGTACTCATATTTTGGTAGTAACCAACAGCTGCCTAATTGGACTTTAGTCTCATTCAACAGGTGGCAAATCATACCTGGTACTGTAAACCTTAACCCAGGGCTACTGAAGACATAGATCTTAGTGTAAAACATTATACTGCCAATTTACTAAACCAGCATAATTACTACCTGCATTCTAAATACACAGAAATGCAGAAAACAAGTGATGCTGTGGTACCCAGCCCCATTTGCTATATCTACAAGGCAACTCCTACATCTAAGGCTCAGAGAACATCTTGGAAGAGGTAGTAGAGAGACTATAAGAGCCAGAGAGCCATGAAATCTGCTTTGAGATTATGTTTCCTAGAAATGACAGGAAAGATTCACAAATGAAATATTAACTATATGGCTACCCAAACAAAATCTGAAGAAGTACAGTACCAATAAGCATGCTAACATGGAAGGGGGAATTCTTATGGGACTCCACTCCTATACAAAAAACTACAAGTAGCTAAAGAATGCTGAGAACAAGAGATATTATCTTTCCTAGGGACAAATCAGGAATTCCAACATTGCTTAAGAATTATAGCTAGTTTCTAATTTTGGTAGCATCTTAGATCTGAAACAAAGGGGAAATGATACATTTAGATTTAGGAGAAAGTGAAGGTGCTTGTGAGCTATATGATAGGCAGTTAGATGTAATAATCTGAAGTCAGGGAAAGATGCCTCAACTGTGATCTTAAACTTAATAGACATTAGCTCCAGGTGTTAGTGGAAGCTGAGTCAGGGATGAGGTTATCCAGAGACTGAGTGTAACACAAGACTAAGAGAAGGCCAAGCATATAACTATGTAGAACATCAACACATATGAAATAGACAGAGGACAATAAACCACTCAGAGAAAGAGGGAGGAAAAGGACAGAGATGCTAAAGAAAAACAAAATCAGTATGGTATTTAGAGTTCAAGAGCCAACAGGGTGAACAATAGTACATGGGTCAGGACAGACAAGTTCAGAACTGTATTTACAGGTCTTGCCATTGAGAATGACACCTGTAAGACACTTAGAGAAGAAATGTAAAGGTAAATCAGAACTGAAGGCTTTCAAACCCTGGCTGAACAAACAATTTTCCTCAAAGATTGTTGAGAAGGAAAAAAGATCAAGATCAGAAACTGATGAGGACAGCTTACAAGAGATCAATATCAAGGAAAGCCTTACTTCAAAATCATTTTGTTGGCTGGGCACGCCTTTAACTCCAGCATTTAGGAGGCAGAGGAAGGTGGATCTCTTGAGTTTAAGGCCAGTCTGGTCTACATAGTGAGTTCCAGGGCAGTCAGAGCTAAATAGTGAGACCCTGTCATTTTGTATATTTATTGTAATGGTACTGTGTTACTTAAGGAGTACAAACTGATACATTGAGCATATTACTCCCTACATACTTCCTCATCCATTTCTTCCTTCACCCTCCTATTAGTCTTCATTGTCCTCAAAATAGTTGTATTAGTTGTATTTCTATGTTCACAACATATATACATATATGATTTTTGCATTTATGTAAAATTCAGGAACCACAATGACAATATACAACATGTGTATGTTTGAGATTGCTTAATTTACTTAATATGATTGCCTCTAGTTGCATTCATTTTCTTGCAAACTGATAAGACACTTCTTCATTCTTCTTTATAGCTAAAACATACCATTTGGTATGCATACAATATATAGTTATGGATATAAGGAAAGTTTTCAAACATGTGAAACCTCTGAGAATTCTCAATTTTTACAACACACATTGTAACGAAGTAATCTTTCTATAAGACACACTGAATTCTTCCAAAATATATTTTACTTCTTGTAATACATGTTTAAGCTAAGACTGCATAGAGAACCACATGAAGATAACTTTTATCAATGGTAGAATGAAATTCAGAGTCAGACTTCAGGGTTAAATCCTTTACATAAGGTTTTTAGAGCAGGCCATCATGAAAAATAGAAAGAGAAGTAGGCCCAAAATCTGGTAGAATTTTTTATCTTTATTTTTCTAGAATTTGACTTTGCCATTGAATTGGTTGCATGATTTTGTAAAAGTTATTTAGCCTGTCTACTTCAAATTTCCTTATGTGCAAACATGTTTCATACAATTATATTTAAGAGCAAAGAAGATAATGGAATTTGAGAGTCTTAGTGTCAGCATGAGGTATTATAATGTTGCCAAGAGTTACTTAATTCTTGGGAATCCTAAACTGCTTTTCTCCAGCTATTTCATCAGCACTACTATTAACCCCATTTTAGAGATGAGGCAACTTTGTCACAGTCAAGCTGACACCCTTGCCTGGGATCACCAAGCTAGGAACAAGCCGAGTAACTATTAGAAAGGGAGTTTGGCTCTAGAATTCTGCATGATCATTATGGCATGTTCTCTGTGGCCTAGGGTTCTGTCCTCTAAGGCAAGCACTCACCAAATCTTTTGTGAAAATCTAATGATAGGTAAAGACACTCCACAAAAGTGCGGAAATGTGTGTGTGTGTGTGTGTGTGTGTGTGTGTGTGTGTGTGTGTGTGTGTGTGTGTATACTATCCACTACACTGCTGCCTAAAACCCTGCAATGTAGGTCACTCTGGGAACTCTTATGAAAAATAATAAAAAAAGCTCGCTCCAATGATTTAATTCCATCATTTTTAAACAGCCTGTTAAAACTCTGATACCGCAGCTCAGTTCTAGAAATTTCGGAGTAGCTGAAGCTCTTTTGTTGCCCTCTACCTCCGCCTGCTGGACATTGCGTTGTAACAGCAGCTTCATTTCTAATGCTTACGGACATCTTATTTTCCAAGAACATAAGCTTACTGCCTAGTAGACGGCAACCCCGAACCAGACATCAAGGTCTTGGCTGAGCTCCTCACTGCTGCTGCAGCAAGCGACCCTGTGATGTTTGTGGTGCAGGGTCCTTGACATTTTAGGTTTAAATCCGAAACTGCGTCACCAGAATTTAGGAAAATAGGCACGAGAATTCAGCAGAGGGCGCTAGAGTACGTCTTTCGCTGTGGTCTCTGCGGTCCCAAATGTCAGAAATGTCAACTTTCTGACGTATATTTTATAAGAATATTAGACTTCGTGTTTCCTTCATATACAGTATACATTTCTGTAGCATGCATCCTCCAGTTATTTATTTTAGTATTCATCTTTTTTCTTTTTTTTACTTTCTGCCTTTCTTTTGCTTATTTTTAGTCATGAGGTTTACAAAGTTATGTAGTTCAAAACTGAAAAACGGAGGGGTAAAAGCCCAAAGCAGAGCTTCCTGACACCTAGTTTTTCTAATTCTAAGGTGTCGTGCTGTCCTCTGCAGTCCCTCCTTTCGATGACTTTCCAGTTCAAAACCCAGAAGTGGTTATCAAAGATCCTGACCAGGAATCTGATCAGCCTTTTGTCAGATTTGAAGCATTGTCACAGTTTTAGTTGTCATTTGACCACCTTAAAGACCCTCTTGTCCATGGGAAACAAGTCAGATACTCTGTTTCAGAGCAACAACCTTCCCAGTCTGTTGTTCTCTTCCCTATATCGTGGATATTCTTCCACTCTTCCTTCTAAGCAGTACACATGTCAAGTAGCATAGCTCCTATCATTACTCTAGAATGGGTAAGTGTTTTTAAACACTAACAACATTGTCAACATTTGCCACTGATTATGTATTTCTTGTCTTTTCCCCAGTACCCCTACGAACTTTGAGAGAAGGAACCACTTTGAATCTCCAGTTTCTACAGTGTTACATGCCATTTTGTATGTACTCAGTCATTTTTCTTTCACGATGCTAGAGATTGAACCTACTGCCTTGCACATGCTAAACAAATACTCATCCACTGAATTATCCCCACCAATTAAAAAATATTTCCTTTGAGAAATACTCTCTTTAAGTTTCATAGACTGATGCTGAATTTCTATGTAGCCTAAGGAGACCTTGAATTCATTATTCTCTTCCCACAACCTCCTCAAAACTGGGATTACGTTCATGTACCACCAGGCCTGGCTTTGTTTCTTTATTTGTAGGAGAAGGTATAGGACAATCAAGAACTTTCTTCTATCTGTAGCTTAATTTGTATAATGTTCCAGGCCAACATGATTACTTTCTGTTCCTCAGCCTTTGTTCCATTCTGTGGGCAAAAACGGTCATGTGAGAGATATTAAGAATCAGAAAGAAACCTGGAGTAATGAGGATAGATTTGAAAAATTCAATTTAGGAAAAAAGTGGTGGATTTCCCTTAATTCTGTCTTTTCTTTTTGTTCTTTTAAAAACAAACTATGTAACTGTATAAACTCATGATCTTCCTGCTTCCGCCTCCCAAGTTCTGGGATCACACTTGCCAAACTTGTTAAAAAATTCTCCTCTTGATTCTGGAACTAATACTACTAACCAGAAACAGTTGGATGCATCTTAGGTGAAAGACACTTTCTGTTCTAAGTACTTTCTGTGTAGTGATGCATTTTACCTTCACAGCACTCTGTGGTTAAGTCATCTCATTACATTAAAAGACACTGAGGTAAGTCTCTTATTAAGCAACTTGCTTAGTAACATAACTAGTTAAAATCTCAGGCATAGGACTAAATGCTGGTAAACGGACTGTGGCTTAAAACATACATATTTCTGGAGTTTTCTCTTCATTACCACAATACTATTTCTATTTCTCTGTTTTATTTTGCAGCATTCCATTCTCTTTTCGTATCAGCTCTCTGGCAGTCTCAAATACAGAAATCCCATACTTTTTTTTTTCTTTTAAAGTTTTAGTTTTTGTGAGACAAGTTATTTTTGTGGTCCAGGCTCTCAGACTCAATATGCAGCCAAAGTTGGCCATTATCTCCCTGCCTGCACCTCCAAAGTACTGGGATCATAAGTATGTGCCATCATGCCCACTTTGAGCAAGGTTCTTTACTTTGTTCTTTGTAATCAGCTCAGTTAGACAGCATTTATTGAGCAGAGTATATGTTAGAGACAACCATTTGCACACTTACAAAAATTTATTTTATTGTCTTTTTCAAATATTCAGCTGATATATGTATAATTATATCTATTTTACAGATGAGGAAAACAAGAGATGTGAATTCATGTAACTTTATTAGCATCCCACAGTTGGCAAATGAGAATGACTGAATTAGAACTAAAGAACTCTGATCCAGAGTCAATAACCTTCTAGTTTGTTTTTTACTGTTTTAGTTTGTGATTAAATGTCAGATTTCTACCTTCAATCCCCAACTTAAAACTTTCAGTCAGTGTGACTTTGGACACGTAACTTCACCTTTCTGATGCTCAATTTTCTCACTTGTAAAATTGGAAAATCACACTAAGGCCAATATAAAGAAAAAATGAGATTATTTCTGTCAAATGCTTAAAATGTGATGGCAGACAAATAGCACATAAATGATATTTATTATTATTTTTTAAATAATATCAACTCTGTTCAGCTTTCTAGACAAAGTTCATAGGAAATCCATCTGCTTTCTTAGATAAAACAAAACAAACAAAAAACTTATATTTAAAAGCAGTCCAGAAAAAAATGGGGAATTGTAGTTTTTAATTGTATCATATGACTGCCATCTGATGCTACATGATCATTGTTATCTCTCAAAATAGCCAATTCAAAGACCTTGAAGTTCTCCTTTGATGCCAAGCCCGAAATGGCTCACATTGATTTACCATGTTATACTGCCCCCTTCTGTGGTCTGTAGGTAATGCAATCACTGTCAATTGTAGCTTAAGTTTCACACATGGTTAATAAATAGTAGTGATATTATTTTTATGAACTACAACTCTTTCATCTATAAGAATGACTTCCAAGAACTACTGTTATGTAGAACTAGGACAGAAGGAATTAATTAATGGTTGGTATTCAAGGACACTCAGACAGTGGGTGACAGAACTGTGGATTTGAAAACTTTTATTTTTCTAATCTACTCTTCTATGTTTCTTTTTTTGTGGTTCAGAGTACATCCCTTTACAATGACTATCACCTACTTTAATATGTTTTCTGATTGTTTTCCTTTATGGTAGAATATGGTGCTTTACTTCTATTTTGACTATTATCTTTTTTTTATAGACTGGTGAGTTACCCTTCTTGTTAGATTTTCTAAGGCTCTAAACATAAGGAACAGAACTTCTCATTCTTTGTTCAGTTGATTTCTATGAAGGTTATTATTTAGTTGAAACCTTAAAACCAAAGAAAACAAATTGAAGGACAAGGGGGAAAATTATGAAAATTAATGCACAAACCCAGATAAATAGTAACTCAAGTTCAGTTGGTAGAATGAGTGACTAACATGTAGCCAGCCTGGGATTCAATTTCCAGCACTGCATAAACATGGAATGGTAGTCCACACATTTAACCTCAGCGCTGGGGAGTTGGAGGGAGGATGATCTGAAATTTAAGGTAATCTTTGGCTATACAGTGAATTTGAGGACATTCTGGGCTACAACAAATAGCCCTATCTCAAAAGTAATCCCCCAAAGCAAAGGATAACCAGGCTACAACCCACAGCTCCAGAGAAGCCAGCTAACAAGAAGGACCCAAAGAGGGACACATGGATTGCACAGGGAACTGGAAATAGATGAGATCTTCATGAGTGAACTGGGGGTTGGGGGGGCAATGGAGGGTAGGGAGTTGGGGATGAGAACATAAGGGAACTGGATGGTCAAACTGGGGGAGCGATGGAGTGGGAGAGCAATGAAAAAGATACTATGATAGAGGGAGACATCACGGGGATAGGGAGAAACCTGATGGTAGGGAAGTTCCCAGGAATCCACAAGGATGACCACAGCTAAGATGACTAGCAGTAGTGGTGAGGTTGCCTGAACTGGCTTACCCCAGTAAGCAGATTGGTGAATACCCTGTCATAGAGCCTTCATCCAGTAACTAATGGAAGTAGATGCAGAGATTCACAGCCAAGCCGAGTTCCAGAAGTCCAGCTGAAGAGAGAGAAGAGGGATTCTATGAGCAAGGGGCATCAAGATCATGATGGGGAAACCTACAGAGACAACCAAATCAAATTAGTGGAAACTCATGAAATTTAGACCAACACCTGTAGAGCCTCCACAGGACTGGACTAGGCATAAGCAAGACAGTTGTGTAGCTTGAGCTCCTTAAGGGGCCCCCTAGCAGTTGGATTAGGATCCATCCCTAGTGTGGGCTTTTTGGAGCCCAGTGCCTATGGTGGGACACCTTGAACAGACTTGAGGCAGGTGGAGGGGCTTAGACCTGCCTCAACTGAATGTACCAGGCTCTGCTGACTCCCCATGGGAGGCCTTACCTTCTTGTAGGAGGGGATGGAAGGTGGGTTGGGAGGAGAAGTCTGGAGGGGCGGGAGAAAGGAAGAGGAGAATCTGTGATTGGTATGTAAAATGAATAAAAAATTTCTTAATAAGATTAAAAAAAGAAAAATGATATTTAAGAAAGACATCATGGCCCCACAGTTTGCCACAAATAAAGCTTCCAAATCCAGATGTCCCTGAGTTCACCAAGGGACCGGGGCTTTAGCTCTGGAGGACCTAGACTGCAGTTGAGACTGAGGGTTCAGATCCAAAGATGTCAGAGTTCATCACAGGAGGATACTTTCAGTCCCAGTGGTGCCACAGTTCATGGAGACCGGGTTATTGCTTCCAGAAGGCTCAGAGTTCCTCAGCAGAGATGAACAGTGACTTTGACTACACTGACCCAGAAATCAATATTAGACTAGGGATTAGGCTCCAGCAGTCCCCAAAGTGAGAGTGTGTCTGTGATTCTGGCTACTGAGGTCCCAGGCTAAACTGAAGAATGGGACTTTATATTCCAGCAGTAGTCCCATTGTTCAATGGGGACCTGAGACTTTAACTCCAGTGATCCAAGAAATCACTGGGATTAAGGTCTTGAATCCTGGAGTTCCAGAGGTCACAACATGACAGAGGATCTAACTATAGCCCCTAGCCAGTTCACAGACTTTAGAAGGACCTGTAGTATCTAGATTCTAGCCCCCAAGAGACTCAGAGTGCAAGTGTGACTGGGCTTTTTACTGGATCTTGTCTTATTGGTGATGAGTGTGAAACCCTGCCAGAAAGGATAAAAATATGATTGTAATAAGGATAAAAAGTCAGAAAGGATAAAATCACAACTACATATTCATAAAGGTGATAATTAACAGAGAATGTGTATAACAATCACACATACGTATGTATAAAACATTATAGCTTATAAAATGAACACAATTGTACATGCTAGGTCAAACAGATCTTTACACAAAAAAGTGTGACTTCAATGCACCAATCTACTCTTCAGATACATTATCTAACCTAAAAATAAACTATAGAATTAACCTACCCCATAGGTAAAAGTAACTAGTAGCATATCTGGCCAACAGATGTGAAGTAAACATTCTTCATAAAAGCTCATAACACCTTTTCTAAAATAGAAAACATTCTCTACCACTAAGCAATTCTTAACAAATATAAAAAAATGAATACTTTCTTGTATCTTGTCAGATGATTATACAATAAAACTAGAAAGCAATAATAAAATGAGCTATAGGAACTACAAATTATACTGAGACTGAAAAATGTATATTTGATGATCATTGGTTTATTGGAAAAGCCAGGTAATAAATGAAAATGGTTTTTACAATTAAATGAAATTACAAATAAAACTTCCTAGGACTTTCAGAACCCTTGAGATATAGCTAAGGAAGTTCTACGTGGAACTTTCATAGTCATAAATGCTGACATTAAAAGTTCAGAAACATCTTTATTAGTTACTTTTCTATTGCTCTGATAAAACACCATGAGAAAGGCAACTTATGGATGGAAAGGGTTATTTGGGCTTGTGATTCCAGAGAGATAAGAGTCTATCATGGTGAAAAGGACACAGACATGATACTAGAGAAGCACATCTTGAATTACAAGTAGGGAGCAGAGCAAACTCAAAAAGAATGTGTGCCTTTAAACTCTCAAAGTCAGTCTCCACTGATATACTTACTCTATGGAGGTCACATCATCTAATATTCTCAAACAGTGCCATCAACTAAGGACCAAGTATTTAAATGCTTGGGACTATCAATGCCATTTTTCACTCAAACCATTGCATTCCACTCACTCCCTGTCCCCATGGTCTCATGGGCAGACGTATCATAAAGCAAAGTGTCCACAGTCTTTTATCATCTCAACCCTGTTTAAAAGTCCAAAGTTTCTTCTGAGATTCAAAGCAATCTCTAACTTTAATTTCCTGTAAAATAAAAAAGCAAATTGCATGCTTACAACATACAATGGCACATAATGTACATTACCATTCTAAAATGGAAGAATGGGGACATAATGAGGAAATACTGAGTGAACACGAGATTGAAATGCAGAAGGGCAAACACAAAATTCTCTAGCTCTGTGTTTAATATCAAGGGGTTTAAAGGATGGCTCTATCCTCCCATCTTTGCTTCCTACAACATACGTCCAGTCTTGGGCTTTCCCACTGTATTCTGCTTAACATGACAGATCTATCACATCTTTGGCACTGTCAACATCATGAGGTCTCTAATACAACCCCAGGTTTCACTTTTACAGTTTTATACAATTTTTGCTCAGAGCTTCTTGCCCTCTCAAGATCTTTATACAGGAACTCCCCTGCCACCCATTGCCTGTTCTCAGCAACACAGAAATGAAACTGAACATGAAACAGCAACTGAAAACATGGGGGAAGATTCCATGACACCTTAACTGTCACATATTTCATGACTCTAAAGCCCTACATGAATGACACTGTCAAGTTTGAATGCCAGCTTAGGATGGATTTGTTCCCTGGAACCACATCTGCAGCTACCTTTGTCTGTTGTTTCCTTTTAAGGGCAGTAAGTCCCTAGGCCTTTTCCTTTCATAATTAGGAAGCTTAGCTGGGTGGGCTCTGGCCTTGAAGGCATGCTTCCATTTATTCCAGTGCAGAACTGGACTCTCTACTAGTTTTAAATATTTTACATTGGATTGGATTTTTGTATATTGTGTACAAATTATGTATATTGATACACATTTGAGATTGATTTTCTTAGAAAATACTGTATGTATATTTCTAATCTTGTTCAGGATATTGTACCTATTCAGTTCATTTAACAATGTAATGCAATTTGTTAATCCTTGAATGTTATTATTACCAACTAATAAGGCTATAAAGAAATGAAAGTTAGTAGTTAGACATTACAATCAAATTTGTCATCATATTAGGTATGATTTCAAGGTCAAACAGAGATATATTTTAGATGGACAGGTTATCTTCAAACCCTTCAGAGATCTACAGAATATGGCATTTAAGATATCTTAATGACATAGATTTTTCTTTTATTTATGACTATGAGACATGTCTGCTCCTGGCAGTACCAATCTACTACAGAGAAGATATGGACATTGAAGAACCTTCACATGGAGTTAACTTTCATTGTGGCAAAAGTTAGCCACTGGGCAAGACAGTGCCCTCACATTGACTGCTGACAGTATATTGTCCAGAATGGACAAGCAAGACACACACACACACACACACACACACACACACACACACACACACACACAGAGCTTTGGCAACAGACATCCTCTGAGGCCAGGACAATATAGCACCATCGCTGAAGTAGCTTTGCAATCCGGAAAAGGTACAGTGCCCCTTTCTTCAAAGGTAGCTGAACAGGCAGTGGACCAATGGCTCCTGATGTACAGTGGAACAGTAGCTGGAACAGTTATTCTTGGAGGAGTAACTAGGTTGATGGAGTCTGACCTCTCAATGGTAGACTGGCATTTAATAAAGGAGATGAAGCCACCCACAAGCCGAGAAGAATGGGAAGCTGAATTCCAAAAACAACAGCAATTTCCAGAATTTCAAATCTTGAATCATGACGCTACACTAGAAGAATTCAAGTTTATCTGGTACATGGAATACTCGCACCAAATGTGGGATTGAGCTGTAGGCCTTGCATACATCCTGCTTCATAAATGAGTCTGTCAGATATGCTAAGCCTGTAGGCTAAAAATGATGCCCCAACATAGCAGAGAAACCTCAGGTGACTGTCCAGGAAGCTGGTTGTTTCTGTCATAACTCACATATTTTGGAAGTAGCTTGTTTGCACTTCCTGTTTTACTAGGTAATATTATTTCCTTCTCAGGTCTCTGAGGGAGTTGAAGGTTAAACAGATATAGTTATAGTTTTCCTTGTTAAGAAATTCAGAAAAGAAACTCACTAACAAGTGTTGAGTGTATAAGATTGAAAGATATCATAATATAGTTTTCTGTTGGTAATATAAGTTAGGATATAAAGTGAATTAGGTACATTTTGGACTCACCAAAATAGGGTAGAAAATGGAATATTTTCACTGAATTTGTCCATGCAAATGGACTAGACATTATTGTATTTATTGCTTGTGTATATTGTATATAGTTATTGCACTTATTGTATATAGTTTTTCTTATTAATTATAACTTTTATATAATTTTCAATTTTTTATTAGACAAAAAAGGGAAATGTGGTGATATTTTATTTGTGTTTTAATAAATAAAGCTTGCCTGGAGATCAGAGAAATAGGAACAGCCATTATAAGTAAACAAAGAAGTCATGCAATGGTAGCACATGCCTTTAATCCTATCCCTTGGCAGGCAGGAATCTATATGGATCTCAGTGAGTTCAAGGTCACACTGGAAACAAAGCCAGGTATGGTGCCACATGCCTTAAATTCCAACACTAGTTAACCATGGAAGTCTGGAGGTCTGTACAGACAGACAGGAAGTGACAGAGCTTGGCAGGAAGTGGAAGTAATGTAGCTGGACAGAGACAGCAAATCAGATGGCAGAACAGCAAAGCATATAAGTGTGGGTAGACAGGAAATATCTCACATTTGGAAGCTAGTAAAATATCGTCCATGTAATGATAAATTATAAATTTAAGAAATTGTTTATGTATTACTTCCAGTGGCTGTTATACAAAATATTGGCACAAGGTTGGGCTGTTTAACATTCCCTGTGGGAGAACCCTCCATTTCTACCTCTTAACTGGCTGAGAATTATTTTAAGTAGGCACCATGAACGCAAATCCTTCCTAATTCTGTCTTCCCATCCCTCATCCCACATAACACTTCAATTCCATTATTCCCCTTCCCCCCTTCACAGCTCCTGAATTCTACCCCATTCCCCTGAATTCTCACGAATGATTCCTTACTAGTTTCCTGAATTTTAACGGGTACTTCCATTTAAGTACACATATCTGAATATTCAAAGCTACCTAGCACTTACACATGAGAGAAAACATGTGGTATTTGTCTCCCTGGGTCTAGGGGTTCCTCCCAGAATGATTATTTCTAGTTTCATCATTTTTTCTACTGTTTCCCAAATTCATTTTTCTTTACAGCTTATGTACCCTATTTTCATTATTTAGTTATCAGTTGATGGACATCTAGGCTTATTCCTGGATACTCTGAATAAAACACAATAAACATCAATGAGAAAGTATCTCTGTAAAAAAATATGGTCATTTGAGCATATCCTCTGGAGTGGCATAGCTGAATCATGCATCATATCAATTTCTAGCCTTTTGAATACCTCCATACAGATTTCTACAGTGGCTTCAGCATTTTTACTCTCATCAGCATTGAACAAAGGTTACTTTTTCTCAAAATTCATGCAAGCATTTGCTGTCATTATTTTTATCTTAGCCATGCTAACTGGGGGAAATTAAATTTCAAAGTAGTTTTAATTTGTGTTTCTTTGATGGCTAAGGATGCTTAAAATTAAAAAATAATTTCACAGTTATCTGTATTTCTTCTTTTGAGAATTCTCTAATTAGTTGCATGCTCTTCCTCCTATTTTTTTAAATACTTAAAAAAATTTATGAGAGCTTGAGAGAGAAACACAGCAGAGCAGACAAGCTGTAAATCTCAGCAGCTGGCCAGAGGAAAATAATGGAAACAAGTGGAGGGAAAGCCATGCTGTTTGAGTCAATCCCACATGGAGGTCAGCCACATGGTGGCAGACAGCCACATGGCAGGGAAGGGAGATTTAGAGAAAGATTAGGGAAGCTCAAAGTACCAGACAAAGCATGCTCTTAGAATAGAGATCAAACATAAACCCAGGAAATATACTTTTCTAAGTTATTCAGAAAGGTGCACAGACTTATGAAGCTGCCTTTCTACTGCCCATGGTGCAGATTTTAATTAGACAATTGCTTTCTTAGTGTTTACTCTTTACATTCTTTGAATAGTCTAGTCATTAGCCCTCTGCCAGATGTGTAGCTGGGTAATGTTTTTCCCAATTCTGTTGGTTGCCTCTTTACTCAACTGATACTGTCTTTAGAGAATCTTTTAATTCACAAGGTCCCATTTATTAATTATTGGTATTAAGGCATATGCTACCAGGGTTCTCTTCAGAAAGTACTTTCCTATACCTATACGTTTAAGTGTATTTGCTGTTTCTCTTCTAACAGTTTTAAGGTATCATATTATGTATTGAGGTCCTTGATAATATTCAGAGTTGAGTTTTGTCCAGTTTCATAATTCTACATGTAGCTATACAGTGTGATATACACCGTTTGTTGAATATGCTTTCCTTTATCAAATGTTCATTTTTTATGTGCCTCTGTAAGACTCAAGTGGCTGTGGAAACTTGCACTTATATGTGGGACTTCACTTATATTCCGTTAATCCATGTGCCTGTTTCAGTATCATACTGATTTTGTTGCTATAGCTTTTAAGTATAACTTGAAAACATGGGTAGTGAGAACTCTATCTGTATTTTTACTTTTCAGGATTGTTTTGGCTGTCCTGGGAATTTTGTGTTTCCATATGAATTTTAAATTTGCTTTTTCAATTATTTTATTTGTTTTTTCAAGACACAGTTTCTCTGTGTAGCTCTCCTGAAACTTACTCTGTAGACCAGGGTTGTCTTAAAATCAGAGACCCACCTGCCTTCCATCCCTAGTGCTGAGATTAAAGGCATGTGCCACTACCACTTGGCATGGTTTTTCAATTTTCATGAAGAATTGCATTGGCATTTTTATGTGTGTAGCTAGAGTTTTTCTCTCTGGGTCCCACCAAGCCCCAGCAGTCCCATAGCCCACTTATAAATAAACATACAGACACTTATATTATTTAAACTGCTCAGCCATTAGCTCAGGCCTACCATTGTCTAGCTTTTACTCTTTTTTTTTTTTTTGGTTTTTCGAGACAGGGTTTCTCTGTGTAGCTTTGCGCCTTTTCCTGGAACTCACTTGGTAGCCCAGGCTGGCCTTGAACTCACAGAGATCCGCCTGGGTCTGCCTCCCGAGTGCTGGGATTAAAGGCGTGCACCACCAATGCCCGGCTAGCTCTTACTCTTATATTCAGCCCATTTCTGTTAATCTGTATGTCGCCACTTGTTCCGTGGCTTTACCTACTGCCTTTACATGATGCTCCCTGGACTGCAGGCTGGTGTCTCCTCATCTCTGCCTTCCTGTTCTCTCCTCTTTACTAGTCTCACCTATACTTCCTGCCTGGCTACTGGCCAATCAGTGTTTTATTTATTAATCAATCATCCACAGCATATGTGGAATGTATTGAATCTGTAGATATTTTTGGTAAGATGTCAATTTGCTCAAAATTAATTCTGCTTTTTGATGAGCTGGGAAATTTTTTCTATTTTCTGTTTTCTTCTTTAATCTTTTTTCCAGTGTCATAAGGTTTTGATTTTTTTCATTTCTTTTACTTCCTTGGTTAGAGTTACTCCAGGATTTTTTAAAAGATATTGCTAATGGGCTTGTTTTCCTGGTTTCTTTCTGTGTATGGTTGTTATTTGTATATAAAGGAGGGCTACTGATCTTTGTGTGTTAAATTTGTATCCTGTTACTTTGGTGAATATGTTTATCAGTTATTGGGTTTTTCTGGTGGAGTCATTAGAGATTTTTATGAACATGTCATCTGCAAAAAGAGATGCCTTGACTTCTGCCTTTCCTTTTTCAATTCCTTTTATCTCCTTATCTTGTCTAGTAAGACAAGTTCTTTCTTTCTTTTTATAATTTTTATTTAAAAAAAGATTTTCTCTCTTTTTACATACCAACCCATTCCCCTCCCTCCTCTTCTGCTCCTCCCATCCACCCCCATCCCACCTCAATCTCCTCCTCATAGAGAGTAAGGCCTCACTTGTGTAGTCAACACAGGCTGCTATAAGACAAGTTCTGCTTGAGATATTAACCATTATACTGAATCAGACTGGGAAGAGTGGAAATTCTTGTCTTGTCCTGACTTCGGGTAGACATGCTTCAAGTTTATCTTCCATTTAGCGTGATACTGGCTGTGTTGAATATTGCCTTTATTATGTTGAGCTATGTCCCCTGTATTTATAGGTTTTAGAGTAATTTTGTCATAATGGTATGGTGGATTTGTTAAAGACCTTTTCTGCATCTAATGAGATGATGATGTGGTTTCTGTTCTTATGTTGTGTATTATGTTTATTGATTTGCATCTGTTGAACTATCCCAGAATTTCTGTCATAATGCTGACTAGATATTAGTAAATGAGCTTTTTGCATGTTTTTTCTTGGTTTGCAAGTAATTTATTGAGAAATTTTGAATCTATGTCCACCAGATATGCTGATTTATAATTTTATTTCTTCATTGTGTCTTTATTTGATTTTGGTTTTAGGATAATATTAGTATCATAAAACATGTGGAAGTGTTCACTTCTTTTTATTTATTTATTTTTTAATTTGTTCTTCTCTCATACAATATATCCCAACCACAGTTTCCTATCATTCCACTCCCCCTATTTCTGCTCCTACCTCTCCTCTCCCTCAGATCCACTCTTCCTCCATTCCCCTTCAGAAAAGAGCAGGTCTCCCAGGGATATAAACCTAATAGGGCATAACAAAATGTAATAGGACAAACCCTCTAATCGAGAGTGAATAAGGCAACCCAGTAGGAGGAAAAAGGTCCCAAGTGCAGGCAAAAAAGTCAGAGACACCCTCAACCACACTGTTAGGAGTCCCACAAATACCCCGTTAAACAACCACAGCATATATGCAGAGAACCTAGTGCAGATCCATGCAGGCTCTGTGATTGCTGTTTCAGTTTCTGTGAGCCCCTATGAGCACTGCTTAGCTGATTCTGTGGTCTGTGTTCTCCTGGGATCCTCACCCCTCCCTGGCTCCTACAGTTCTTCCTCACCCTTATCCCTTTCAATTTGTGTTCTCTCTTGGCCTAATGTTTGGCTATGGGTCTCTGCATCTGCTCCCATCAGCTGCCAGAGGAAGCCTCTCTGATGACCAGTGGGCTAGGAACCAATTTTTAAGTATAGCAGAATATCATTAGGAATCACTTTATGGATTTTTTTTCCTATCCTAGGTTTGTGGACAATCCAGCCTCTGATTACTGGTTAAGCAGGCAGCATTGGGCAGAGGCTCCCTGCCAATCATTGGTTGGCCACTTCCACAAGTTTTGTGCCTCCATTGCCCTAGCACATCTTGCAGGCAGGATAGATTGCAGGTCAAAGGTTTTGTTGCTGAGTTATTTTTTATTCCATGGAAAGATTCAAGGATGTTAGTTTTTCTTTAAGGGTCTGATAGAATTCTAAGCTGAATCCATCTGGCCTTGGCCTTTTTCAGTTAGGAGATTTGAAATTGCCACTTCTATCTCATTGGTTGTTATGGGTCTTTTTAAATTATTTATTTCACCTTGATCTAACTTTGATAGTTCATATTCATCTAGAAGTGTAGAGATTTCTTTTAGATTTTCTAGGATAGTAGAATATGAATTATTATGTTATATCCTTATAGTTATGTTTTTTCCAATTATCTGTTATAATATCTCCCTTTTTATTTCTAATTTTATTAATTTGCATAGTTTCTCTCTTTTAGTTAATTTGTCATAGAGGTTTGTGAATATTGGTACTAATCTTTGCAAAAATATAGCACTTCATTTAATTTAATCTTCTTTTAAACAAATTGTTATTTCATTAATTTGAGCCCTGGTTTCGACCATCTCTTCTCATTTACTATTTGGGGATATTGCTTCCTTTTTGTTCAAGGCCTTCAGGTATGTCATTTTATATTACTACTTTTAGATCTCTCAGGGTTTTTTTTAATGTAGTCACTTAGTGACTGCCTTCGTTGTGTTATACAAGTACTGTTTTATTGTGTTTCATTTGCATTAAAATCTATGAATTTTTCATCTCATTTTTGATTTCTTCTTTGACCCAACTATCAGTCTGTAGTGTGTTGTTTAATCTCCACAAGTTTATGTACATTTGAAAATTCAATTGATATTGTTAGTTTATTCCATTTTGTTCAGATAGAATGTAGGATATTATTTATATTTTCCTATATTTGTTAAGACATATTTTGACTTAACATGTACTCTGTGTTGGAAAACAATTCATGAGATGCTAAGAAGTACGTGCATTATTTAGTGTTTGGGCAGAATGGACTTTAAATGTACTATGTCCATTTGATTTATAATGCCATTTAATTCTAATATTTTGTTTTATTTTTGTCTAGGTTACCTGCCTGTTTTGGAAAGTGTGATATTGAAGTCATTCACTGATCCTTTGTTGATATTAATCTGTGGCTTACATTTAGTAATATTTGTCTTATGAAATTGGGTGCAGCTTTTTTAAGGGGTGCATGTGACTTTATAATTGTGTTATCCTCTTTGTGAGTTGTTTCTGTAATAAGTATCTTAGTCAGCTTTCTATCACCATGATAAAACACTGAGAACAGAGACAATTTGGGGAGGAAAGGGTTTATTTCAGATTACACTTCCAGGCAACAATTCATCACTGAGGAAATTCAGAGCAGGAACTTGGGGCAGTAATCTGGAGAGAAGACCTGATGTAGAGGCTATGGAAGACTACTACATACTGGTTAGTTGCTTACAGCTTGCTCAGCCTACTTTCTTATAGTTTTCAGAATTATCATCCCAAAGGGGATACTGTTCACAGTGAGCTGGGCTTTCCCATATCAAACACCAGCCAAGAAATATGTACCACAGGTGTGCCCACAGGCCAATTTGGTGAGAGAATTTGCTCAACTGAGTTTCTCTCTTCCAAAATAATTTTAGCATGTGTCAAGTTGGTACAAAACTAAGAAGAACAATAAATATGGAATGATCTTCCTTGTCTCCTCTGATTAGTTTTGTTGTCTATTTTGTCAGATAAAATAACTCTGCTTACTTATTCTTATGGTATAAAGATGATAGAACAAATTTCATCTTAAGATAGTGTCTATTTTTGGTAATGAGGAGGGGTTTCCTTGAGGCAGTGAAAGATGGATGCTATGTTCTAATATGATCTGCTACTCTGCGTCTCTTTATTGGTAAACTGAGACTGTTAATATTGGGAGTTATTACTGAATAAGGTGCATTATTGTTCCTGTCATTTTTGATGTTTTCTTAAACCTCTTTTGCTTAACAGTAATGGAATCATCTCTGCCCTGTTATTTATTTGGTGGGCTAATCCTTCTTTTCAGATTTAAGTATTTCTTCTAGTATGTTCAGAAGATCTGGATTAGTGGCCATAAAATTCCTTAAATCTGATTTTGTCATAGAAAGGTTTATTTCTAATTTAATTGAAAAATTAATTTTGCTCGATAGGTGGTGGTGGTACACACTTTTAATCCCAGTACTCAGAAGGCAGAGGCAGGCAGATCTCTTTGAGTTCAAGGCCAGCCTTCTCTACAGAGAGAGGACATCCAGGGCCACACAGAGAAACCCTGTCTCAAAAAACAAAATAATGATGATGATGATGATGATGATGATGACGATGATGATAATTTTACTGGATGTTATAGGATGAGTTGGCAACTGTGGTCTTTTAAAATTTCTTTCTAGGCCCGATTCTTCCCCCCAGGGCTCAGGAATCTATGCAGAAGAGGTAGAAAGACTGTATGAGGCACAGGCGGTACATGATTCCTAGTACTGATACACATATAAACTCACAGAGACTGACAGCACACTCAAGGCATGCACAAATTTAAACCAGACAAAATCCCAGCAATGAATAGGTTACGTGCACACAAAAACCACTCTTTGCCAAGGAGCTATTTGCAATTGACACCTGCTGTGAAAGGGAAAATCAGTGCAGCAACCCTACAGGATGAACACAATGTTGTTTTGTGCACTTTTTGTGTTGTATTGCTTTATGTTTTAGTATTTTTTGTCTTGTTGCTTTTCATTCTTTCATCCCTTTTTAAAAATTATGTCTAATTTGAGTTTTCATTTTTTATTTTGTTTTGTTTCGTTTTTCTTGGTGGAAAGAGAAAGAGAGAGGAGAGAGAGAAAGTAAAAGGGAGGACATGAAGTTGGGTGGGTATGGAGGTGGAAAGGATATAAAATGAGTTGAGATAAGGGAAAGAATATGATCAAAATATGTTGTATGGTACAATTGTACAGAAAAATCAGGTGTTATTCTGATGGGACTGCCTTTATAGATGACCTTTTTGTCTTTCAGTTTTCAATACCCTTCCTTTAGGCTGGGCTTTTATTTATGTCATTTTTGAACTTTTTGTTTGTTTAGGTTTTTAAGACAGGATCTCACTGTGTAGCCCTGGTTGGCCTAGAGCCCACTATGTAGGTCAGGCTGACTTTTAACCCATAGAGATCAGTCTTCACTTCAAACTCACAGAAATCTGCTTGTCTGTCTTGCCAAAGTACTGGGATTCGATGTGTGCGCCACCATGCTTGGTGTTTTATTTATACTATAAGATGGATAGTTTATTTTTAGTTCTGTCTGTTTGATGTTCTGTAAATCTCTTTTGCCTAAATAGACATCTTTTTTTTTTACACAAGAAAAATTTTATTCATGTAAACAATTTGGTTTTAAACTTGAGAATTTTTTTGTGGTTTTATTAGGAATATTCTGTCCACCTTTGCTATGGTATTCTTCTCTATATTGTATGTCCATATTCTGAAGGCTTGGTCTTTTCATGGTATTCCATAGCTCTCTTATGTTGTTTATATATATTTATAATTTATCTTTTTTTCTAAGTGATTCAATTCCTTTACCTCATGTTCCAGCCAAAATTTTCTGTTTTCTACACAATCCATCCTATTGGTGTGGCTTTCTTCTTAGTCTTTTAGGTTCTTTTTTTCTTTGTTTTTTTTTCCTAATAATTGGGAGAATCCTGGGTTTTTCACTTGATGGAAGAGGTTCTTGGGTAATGTAGGTAGGCCTGACAGAGGAAGACAGGATCCCCTGCTTGCTGCAGGAGGCTGTAAGAGCTGGTCTCCTGAAGCAAAAATTCTTTGGCATTGTGGTTGAGTCTGATTCAGGGTGCTAGGGCCTGTTGCCTGGAGTTTGATTGAGATGGCAGCTATGGCTGGTTATAAACACCTTTTACCAAATTAAAGGACGTGCCTTCTACTTTTAATGTTGTGGGAAATTTTATTATGAAGGTATGTCTTTGCCCTATCTACACACCATTTCTCTCTCTCATTAGAATACCAATAAACAACAACAACAATAATAAGAATAAAATTAGAACAAATAAACAAACAAAAAGAAGAGCCAAAGAAAAACACAAGAAATACATAGACACTGAGATATACACATTCTCACAGAGAGAAATTCCATAACTACAAAATTGAAAACCTGGCCGGGCGTTGGTGGTGCAAGCCTTTAATCCCAGCACTCGGGAGGCAGAGGCAGGCGGATCTCTGTGAGTTCGAGGCCAGCCTGGGCTACCAAGTGTGTTCCAGGAAAAGGTGCAAAGCTACACAGAGAAACCCTGTCTCGAAAAACCAAAAAAAAAAAAAATTGAAAACCATTTTTACCAGCAAAAGATCTTTAAGGTTAAGTAAAATGATCAAAATATTGTGAAGCAAATGAGTACATAGGCAAAGTGGATCATAATGGACAAGGAACTGGGAAATTTTAGAGGTATGGTCTCATTAGTACAGTGGTTCTTACCCTTCCTAATACTGCAATCCTTTAATACAGTTCCTCATGTTGTGGTGACTCCCAACCATAAAATTATTTTGTTGCTACTTTATAACTATAATTTTGCTACTGTTATGAATCATGATATAAATATCTGATATGTGGGATATCTGATATTTGACTGCCAAAAGGTTTGTGTCCCACAGGTTGAGGACCACTGCACTAGAGGAGAGATGTCACTGGAGGTAGGCTTTGAAAATTTGAAGACTAGCCATTTTGAGTTATCTCCTCTTTCTTTCATGCTGCTGCTCATGATAGAAGGTCTTAGTTTCTATTTCCTGCCACCATGCTTCCATTTTGCCATTACACTCTTTTCTATCTGGAGCCATAAGTCCAAAGTTTTTCTTCTGTGTTTCCTTCCTGCTGGGGATGCTGTGAATGTGTTGTTCTGATTGACTGATAAATAAAATGCTGATTTGCCAGTCCCAGGCAGGAAGTATAGTGTAGGTGGGATAAGGAGAGAGGAGAATTCTGGGAAGTGGAAGGCTGAGCCAGGAGACTCTGCCAGCTACGGCCATGAGGAGTAGGATGTAAAGCACCAGTAAGCCCTGAGCCACGTGGCAAGGTATAGATTTATAGAAATGGGTTAATTTAAGATATAAGAACTAGACAGCAAGAAGCCTGAGCCACATGGCCATACATTTTATATATAATAAGCGTCTATGCATTTATTTGGGTCTGAGCAGCTGCGAAATTGGTGGGTGAGAGAGATTTGTCCTGACCAAGGGCCAGGCAGGACCAGGAGATAGCTCCAGCTACACCTTCCTCACAATGTTTTATCACAGCAGTAGAAAAGTAATGGATACATAAGTTAGAACCAGAGAATAGGCTATTGTGTTAGATCTAATCATGCTAGATTTAGAAGGAATGTGAAAGATTTTGAACCTTTGAACTCTAGAAGTGGTTGAACACTATAAGTGGAGCTTAATAGACCATCCTAGTAGGAAGTTGGAAGATAGTATTGATGAGATCTATGTGGACCAAGAAGGTCCAGCTTAAGAGGTTTTAAATCTTCCCCGCGGACTGAGATCAACCTGGTAGACTCAGTCCAGGTAGGTCCAGTCTCCTCCTCCTAGGCCGAGCCAAGCGATCCTGCATAGGCCCCAGGTTTCAAACAGCCAACTCATGCAATGAGCACAGGACACGGTCCCACTGCCTGGATGCCTCCCAAACAGATCAAGCCAATCAGAGGGCCTGATCCAGTTGGTGACCCCTCAGCCATTGGTTCATAGTTCATGTGTTTCCAGGTTGATCTCAGTCCGCGGGGAAGGCTTTGCCCTGGAGGAGGTGGGAATGGGGGGTGGACTGGGGGAAAGGTGAGGGGGGGTAGAAGGGGGGAGAACAAGGGAATCCATGGCTGATATGTAGAACTGAATTGTATTGCAAAATAAAAATTAAAAAAAAATTTAAAAATAAAAAAAAGTAACATCAAAAAAAAGAAATAAAAGGTGATTCCTTTGGGGAAAAAAAGAGGTTTTAAAATGAAACAATATTAGCAACTTGGCTAAAAAGTGTTCCTGTGATATTTTGGCAAAAATGTGACTACCTTCTTCCTATATCCTAAGAACTTGGCTAAGGGTAAGTTTACAAGTAATTTATTAATTACTTTTGCAGAGACTTCAAAACTGCCTTACACTAGTTCTGTCATATTATTACTAATAAGTACCCCTTTGCAGGGCTACAATGAAAAAGAGCAAGTGGAGCAGAATAAATATAAAATTTACAGTTTGGAAAAGAAAACAACATTTAAATTGTTAATTTTATAGCCAATATCTGTTCTGGATGAGAGGTTGAAATTGTTAAGAACAGTACCATTAAGGAGAGGTCAGATGTGCACTTGAATTAAAGGAAGTGTACCTTCAGGTCAAGACTATACCCAGTTAACCTCACAACTTGGTAGAGAAGGCAGAAGCCAACTGCAATGAAAAGCTGGTGCTAATGTGGATCACATGGTACAAGTTTCAAACCAAGCTTGGAGCTAAATATGCCAGCATTGTCTACATGGTGTGGATTTTAGAGTCATAAAAGACATCAGGTCTTGGTATTCCTTCTTGTTTTCAGGGAGCCCCTCATCCCAGGTGACCTATGGCAGGGAGGTCTCTGCATAAAGGCTCTGAATGGGTGAGAAGCCATTATATGAATCTATGAAAGTAAAGTCTATGTTGAGTTAGAGATGCTAGAGTTATGAGATATCTACTAAGGAGAGCTATACACAGAGATTGGAACCAACCCAAGAAAGAGATGCATATTGTAGGCAGCAAACCTGAAAAGGCAGTCATTTAAGCCCCATGATATCAGACATGCAGTTACAAGATTTGGTATTTGCTTTGATGGGTTTTGGTCTTACTTTGGTCCAGTATTTCCTCACAAAGTTCCCATTTCTCCCTTTTGTAATGGCAATGTATATTCTGTGCCATTTTATACTGGAAGAATATAATCTGCTTTTTGATTTTATTTTACACGGGGTTACAATTAAGAAATTGTCTTGAATCTTAGAAGAGAATTTGGACTTTAAACAGTGCTGAGACTGAGAAAAAACATGGGGACTTTTGGAACTTGACTAAATCCATTTTTCATTATGGCCACAAGACTATGGAAGTCAGAGAGTGGAGAGCAGTACTTCTGAATGAAATTTCTTTCCTAATTTTATGAATTGATTGTGAGTTGGTGGCAGTGTTTGGGAGATTTAGGAATTCCTTGTTAGAGGAAGTATATCACTGAGGCTGGGTTTTTCTCTCTCTGCTTCTTGCTTGCAGATTAAGACGTAAACTCTCAGTTTCCAGCTGCAGCTACTGTGCTTACTCTTTGGCATCAAGGACTCTTGTCTCTGGAACTACAAGCCCAGACAAACTCTTTCTTCTATAAGTTACCTTAGTCATGGTGTTTTATTACAGCCTAGAAAATAACTAATGCATTCATTGCCAAATAAACTTATTTTTGCAGCAGATGGGAAAAATTGCAGAAATCCACAACTGATCAAAATTCAGAGAACAACTAATTATGGAGTAATCAATCCCAATTGTTACACCTACAACACAATTTTCATGTCTATAGCTCAGAGAATATTGCAAAAGAGGAAGAAGAAAGACTGTAAGAACCAGAGGACCAGGACATTGTCTGTGACATAATGTCTTCTAGATTTGACAGAGAAGGTGCACCAATGAAATCTCAACACTATAGTTGCCTAAATAAGACATGTACAAAATGTATGAATAAAATTTCACAAGTCCTCACCCCTACATGAAGGGTGACACGTAATTAATGACTGTCAATAGAAAGAAAATCAATTTTCTCAAGGAATAAGACCCCTGGTAAGACTCCTAATCTTGAAACATATATACAAACAACACTAAATGAACTCATACACACACACACACACACACACACACACACACACACACACACACACACACACACGACTATGGCAACTCTTACAAAGGAAAACATTTAATGGGGTGGATCACAGTTTTAGAGGCTTAGTGCATTATCATCTCAGTGGGGAGCATGGTGCTGGGAGTATGTATGGTGGTGTGCAGGCAGACATGGTGCTGGCTACATCCTGATGAGAAGGCAACAGGAAGTGATCTGTCTCATTTGGTATGGCTTGAGTATATATGAGACCTCAAAGCCTGCCTCCTTAGTACTATAATTCCTCCAAGACCACAGCTACTCCAATAAAGCCATACCTCCTAATAGTTCCACTCCCATTTTCTTTCAAACCACCACAGTGTCACAATTAATATTCACAGAAGAGGTGTTTTAGTTCACTTTCTATTGCTGTGATAAAACACCATGGCCAAAAGCAACACTGGGCAGAAAGGATAAATTTGGCTTACATGTCCTTATTACTACCCATCATTGAGGGAAGCCAAGGCATGAATTCAAGTAGGGAGGTATTTTCAATGCAGAAAATGAAGCAGAGGCCATGGAAGAATGTTACTTAGTGGTTTGCTTCCATGGCATGCTCAGCCTGCTTTCATATACAACTCTAAACTACCTTTCGGGCATGGTACCATCTACAATTTGCTCGACCCTCCTATATGAAGAAAATCCCCTTTCCAAATTGCCTACATGACAATCTAATGGGGGCATATTCTTAATTGAGGTTACCTCTTCCTAAGTGACTCTAGTTTGTTACAAGATAATAAAACCTATCCAGCAGCACAAGAGACCATGAATTTGAGATGGGGTTGTGGTTCTTGGAGTAGTGAGAAGAAATGAAGTAAATGATATAAATACAGTATTCATGGTGGTTTCGCTCAGAGAAACAGGAAGCTTGCAAGTCAGGATTCTAAACATTCTTCTGGTATATTTAAAACTGAGAAGCAATTATTTTTAATGTCGAGTTTTACAAATGGAGGTTCTTTTTGAAAACAATATAAAACAAAACAAACAATGCACTGGATGATATTATTAACACTGACTTATTATACCTTATTTTATGATTTAGAATTCTACCAGTAATGGAGTGAAAAAAGAAAATATCTTTAGTATATGTATCACATTGGAAAGGCTGAGAGTCTAGTGGTTCCTCCGTCTATGAGTTTGAATATTTCAGCAGTCACAATCTGGAACTGAAGGCTTAGAGGATTCATGGAGAGCTGCTGCTGTTCAATCTATATTGGAAGCCCAAAGAATCTCATTTTCTTATTTGCTAAGGAATGTCCCAGGAATAAATGAACTTTCCAACAAAGATGAAGGTGTGCAGACAAAAAGCAAAAGTTTTTCTTCAGTGACCTCCTTTTCTGGGCTGCTACTAAAAGGTGCTGTGTGCTGTCCACAGTTAGGGTAGGTCTCCAGATGTTTGAAACAGTTTGATCAGGAAAGTCCTTCACTGATTTGAGATCCAGTCCAGTTGGCACCAAAGATTAGGTATCACAACATCTACCAAGCTTGCTTTTAGACTTTAAGACTTGTTATCTATGTGCTCTTGAGCAAGTTATTTTATTGATGGACTTCTATTAACTAGGTTATACACTGTAGATTCTTGGTTGTGAGAGTTTTGTAGTGAATATTATTCATTTAATTATTAATTTCAAAGAATGTACAAATTAACATGCATTATGTAATTTTCCTGCATAGCACTTACCAGTGCTGGACCATAAATTACAGATTTTTATATAATGTCATTTGCTTTTTCTTTATTCTATGAACAGAAACCCCAATCATGGCTATTGCTACTAATGTTGAATATAAGTTTGCCTAGGTAATATGTTTCACCTCCAAGCATTATTAGAACTCCAGACATGTCTACAAATTACTTTCTTAGAGTTTTCCTTTATGTTTCTTGTGTCTACAATGGCTATTTGCTGCTCAGTTTTCCATCTAAAATAGATATGATAAGATGAGTCTACTCACAAAATTTGGTCAGACATTAGAAGAATAAAGAAAAATGATTTGAATGGCAAGAATGGCTCAAATAGGTATTTTGAAAATTTTGCTGGAGTACTTAGAATTTAAATTCATTCCACTGAATGGGAACTTTTAACTAGTTTTCATGTAACTTTGAGTATCACTGTTGGTATTTCTTATAATATTCACCTGAAAGAATACCGTGTTGGTTACTAGGGGAGATACTGGAAGTGAAGAGCACTATTAATGAAATTTAAGCATATTCTGAGGTTTGAACCCACATCAAGTTCAACAAAGGAGTTTTCATTGCTCTTGTTCTCTTGACATAATTGACAATAGAATCTCATACTTTAGAAATCAGAAGAAAATGTGTAGTTGTCTACCTTTTTCTTTTCTTTCTTTCTTTCTTTCTTTCTTTCTTTCTTTCTTTCTTTCTTTCTTTCTTTTTCTTTTCTTTTTTTCTTTTTGTTTGTTTTCGAGATAGAGTTTCTCTGTGTAACACTTCTGGCTGTCCAGGCTGGCCTCAACCTCACAGAGATCTGCCTGCCTTTGCCTCATGAATGCTGGGATTAAAAGCACACAACACCACCACCCTGTTTAAAGATCTATTTTATTTATGTGTATGTGTGTGGGTATTTGCAAATGAATTCAAGTGCCCACAGAGGTCAGAGGTGTTAGGTATGCCTGGAGCTTGTGTTACAGGCAATTGTAAGCCACCTGATATGGGTACTGTGAATTGAATTCAGGTCCTTAGGAAGAGAAGTATGTGCTCTTAACCACTGAGCAATCTCTGCAGCAGTATAGTCTACCTTATCAGGCTGTGGGGCACTTCACTGGGTGGGAAAGTCTTGGACTGACAGAAAATGGATATATGCATATTCGCAAAGGTGTCCTGGAAACAGAAATATGTAAGGCCAAGGATGTGGATTTAATTTAGACAATAGCAATAGAGATATGGTAATGGGACTTGAACTTGGATATAAGATAAAATCCATTGGTTCATAATTTTACAAAATGTTTAGATTTATTTTATTTTATATGTGTGAATATTTTGTGTACATGTATGTATGTGCACCACTGCATGTATTGGCCATAGAAGTCAGAAGAAGGTATCAAATCCCCTGGAACTCTAGTTACAGATGGTTCTGAGCCATCATGTGGGTGCTGGGAATCAAACATATGTCTACTGTAAGACCATCAAGTGTTATTAACTGTTAAGCCATCTCTCCAGCCTATTTTGCTTCATATTTTACTAAATTACAGTCAATGTTAAGATAAGGCTGCCTTTCAGCATTTTGTTGAATGTAGGTCTGTGATGGTCTGAAATATTTTTAAAAGACTCTTAACTACTCAGTCTGGGGTAGAGAGCCTGTGGTGTACATAGCATGGGTCATCAGATTCTTGAAATTTATAGTACCCTAAAGCTTTCTAAAAATTTCAACTTTCCAAATGCTGTGTCTAAAATCAATACTATCAGTTCTCCACAAATGCTCCCTTATATGCCTTACATCTATTGGGCATGTCTTTGACCACAAGTGGAAAATGTCCTTGCTCTTGTCCTGGCAAGAAACCAGTGATGATAGAAGTATTTGAAGGTTCTGTTGCTTGATCTGCTTCCTAAATAATTTTAGGATTACCTATTTAGAAGAGGAAACATTATAGCAGCACTGAAGGCCTGTTAAGGGAAAGCTATTTCTTCTTGGTCAAGAGAATGAAATATCTGGCCTAAGTGGAGACCTAGCTTTCTAGGTGGGTAGGTAAATAACCCAAGTAAGGATAACCCTAAGGGATGTGGGACCCTAGGTAAGAAGGCTCACATTAAGCCATGTTGAAGAGAGAAGAACAATTAACCCTTTAGTGAGCTGATGTATTTTTTCTTAAAAATATTTCTCACCCTACCCAACCCCCAGCTACCACGAGGTCTGTTAGGTATACCTGTCTTTCTGAGTTCTGTCTCAATAAGTCAGGGATAACCTTTTTTCTTATTAAAGGTCTAGATCAAAGTAACAGGCCAAGGATGCCTTGTTAAATCTCAGTAAGGCAGAAGAAACACAGATTGGGATGTCTTTCAAATCGCATTTGTCTTCCTCACTAGAACATCCTCCGGAAAGTTTCCTTTGCATCTTCTTTCTTTGCTTGTGAGCCACCATGCAGAAACGAAGCCTACTGGTTTACTTACCCCTGTGACAGAAACTTGTATTCTTTGTATCTTGTATTCCCTCTTTAGAGGCTATGAAGAAATGGAGCCTACCAGACTATTGACTTTTACCAATATGACTCAACATGACTAGCACCTGTGACTTTATTGCTGCAGTTTGCATGTTTAATCTTAGCCTGCCAGTAGAGTACCCCACATCCAAAAACCTTGTAGAATAAATACTGACCCTCATGCATCACTGAAGTCAGTCAATTTCTTATGATTCTATGAGTCAGGGAGGGTTACACCTCCCTTGTGGGTTGAAATTCTAATATTTTCTTTGAATGTTCATTTTGACCTTTTCTTCCAAATTCACGATCTGTCAGTATATATTACATTTCTCAATTTAGATAGGATATAACATGATAAGTACTCAGGGTGAATTTTCCATTTAAAGAGGGTTATCTGGATTAAGAAAGCCTGTTTGTAATTTTCCATATGTAACTTGGATTTAAGTTTCCATAACCTAGAGAATATGGAAAACAGAAAACAATAATATCTAAAAGAACTTTGAAAGAGAGTATATCAGAATGAATGTTCTTTTTTCTTAGCCTGTCTATGTCACATTTATTGGAAACTAAGAACAAAAACAAGAGTATTTAGGGTGTGGTGAGGAATAAACAAAAACAGAAAACAAGTATGGAACAAAGGAGTCTTGGAAGGAAATTTTTTTTATCTCACCTAGAAAAAAAAGCCTGTAGAAACCAGGCAGAAACAACAAGCATTAAGACCCAGCCTTCTGTCTCCTGCCTGGGTAAGCTGATTCTACTCTCCTTAGATGTTGCATCAGATTTCCTAGCACCTGTCAGTCCATAATTGGGGTTTGGTTTGGATCTGTGACAACACTCAGCCCTGTTTTGCTGTAACTTCCCAGGTCTAGCCATCTCAAAGTGTCAGCTTCATTTCGCAGCCAGCTAATGTTTGAGGCCCATGGCTTGGAAAACATTGTCTCCTTTTAGAATCCAGTACGTAAATCATGGAAAAGAATGTCAAAATCCAATAAGTCCACCATGGAATTCTGGTGATTAGACTGATTAGACTGACATAGGGAATTGACTGATTAGACTGACATAGAGAATGCACTGACCTCATCATATAGGAAAAGAACCCATAGTGGAGTCTGGCCTGGGTCTCCCATTTCCATGATTCCATTAGATATCCAGGAGGGTGAAAAGAAAAAAAGAAAAAATATTGAAGTAAACGATTGATGTGTGTAACTGGATAGTTGTAGCACAGAATATTCTACTGCTGCGGTGATCATCTGATAGTAGTCTCAAGGCTACCGGGAAGGA
Source organism: Peromyscus eremicus (assembly GCF_949786415.1). Taxonomy (NCBI): domain Eukaryota; kingdom Metazoa; phylum Chordata; class Mammalia; order Rodentia; family Cricetidae; genus Peromyscus; species Peromyscus eremicus. The sequence continues at coordinate 52,114,070 of NC_081439.1, forward strand.
AGTTTTATGGAACTTCCACTTTGGCCTATGCTTGCCACCTTATTAAGTATGCCACTTCACAAGATGGTAACCAAGTCACATGCTTGTGACCATTTTGATGACATTACTAGTCCAGATGTATATAAAAATCACATGGTTAATTTCTGCTTGCAATGAGCTGAGGTCCATACTAAGATGAATCTATACCTAAACTGACTGTGGTATCTGTGCACCTCAAAGATTAAATGTGCACAGGCATACTTTTTTTCTTTTAGAAAAGCACACTAGTGTGTGGTGGTATTGTGTTCCCCAAAATATTGTGCACCCTAATAAACTTATCTAGCGTCAGAGACAGAACAGCCACTAGATACAAAGGCTAGAAAATGGTGGCACTCACACCTTTAATCCTAGCACTCCAGAGGTAGAAATCCCTCTGGATCTCTGTGAGTTCAAGGCCACATTGGAAACAGCCAGGCATGTTGACACATGCCTTTAACCCCAAGAAGTGAGCCTTTAATCCCAGGGAGTGATGGCAAAAACAGAAAAATATATAAGGCATGGAGACCAGAAACTAGAAGCTTTTGGCTGGTTAAGCATTCAGGCTTGCGAGCAGCAGTTCAGCTGAGAGCCATTGGGATGAGGACACAGAAGCTTCCAGTCTGAGGAAACAGGATCAGCTGAGAAGTTGACCAGGTGAGGTTAGCTGTGGCTTGTTCTGTCTATCTGATCTTCCAGAGTTCACCCCAATAACTGGCCTCAGGTTTGATTTTATTAATAAGAACTTTTAAGATTCCTGCTAAACTAGTGAGATTAGCATGGAGATCACAAGAGATAGTACAAACATGACAGGAGAAATTGTCCTGCAGGATATAGGTCCTAAATACCTAAGGAAAGAAACAAGATAGAAGGCGTTCCATGGGCTCGACTCAAGAAAAGGGAGTCTGTATGCCTAATCATCAATTGTAACTTGGCTCATGGAAAGATCTCCTGGATCTCATTTTGATTCTCCCTCAGCTCCTATGTACATGCTGTTGTAGTGGGTATTCATTCCATCTATGACCTTGGGGTACCAGCTCCTAGAGCGTGGCCTCTTGGCTAGCATAAGACCTGAGGAGCCACAACATGCTGTCACTGTACTGGAAAAGGAATCCATGAAAGAATTGGGAATAATGGCAAAGTGGGATTATTTTTGCTCAGAAAGGACTTAGAGAAACCAGGATGGAGAAAGTAACATTGATGTCATTTTGTCTGACCCAAGTATGATATGTATTGAGGCTTGGATACACCTGGGGCCCTCTGTGTTGGCAGGAACTTAAATCCCTTAAAAACCAATTTGTTGAACTTCTTTGATTTAATTCTTAGAATACTTATTTGTGTGGCAATTTTACCCAGTTATAAAAGCAACTGCCTAGGGATCATGTGGTGTCGATTATTATGATGATGACTCTGTGGGCCTAACTATTCCAAGCCTCTCTACTCTCCTTTCTTCCCCTACACATGATACAAAATCCCCTCAACTCTCTGAGGGAGCCTGGATAGTGTTGTAAAGAGGGAAACTCTGTGCTCAAGAAGAGAAGAAATGGGGTTTAAAGGGGCTTTTTCTATTGCACATCATGTGGTCGTTGGACAAAGGCATGGAAAAACAACCCAAGAAACTGGAGTTTCATGTGTTTTCCATATCTTGCTATTATTCCCCAGGAGAATAAACTTGGAAAGGAGGAAAAGTGTGAGGGATTTCATCCTTCTCCCAGAAATAAGGAAGCCCAAAGTACCAAAAAAGGATACTTAGGCTGTAAGCAGAATCTGCCTCCATCTTGAGTGGATCACAGATCTTGCAGTCCAACCTTACTTCCCCCAACTCATCCCTTTGTACCAGCTCCTAACTCCAGCAGGCATTCCCTGGTAACCTGTAGGGCACACTGGCCAGAGAAGTAGGTAAGCTAACTGCAGATTAGCACATCTCCCTCCCTTCCTCTAAATCAGTCCCCTAGTCTCATCCCCAGCCTAGCTGTTGTGGACTCTCCCTACTCTCTTCCCCCATTCCCAAGGTACTAAGCAACTTCAGGTAAAATATCTTGCTTTCCTCCCTTCTGTGGCTCTTCCTTGGCAACCTCCATCTAGCCCAATCCCACTCCTAGGTGTCAGCTTCTAATACCTAGAAATAGATTCTACTGAGGACCCACAGTAGCCACATCTGGCAGGATCCCAGAAAAATTCCATACTAGGCAACAAATATCCACCATGCCCACCTAACAAACAGATGACAACAGAATCAAGATACAAAGCACTCACCCAATAAAGACAAGACTAGGTATCAATAGCTAGAATTATAGTCATTCTAGACCCAGATACCTAGTTGCAATCTTGGTATTATTGCAACACAATAAAAGCCAGGACAATATGTCTCAATCACAACTCAACAGCTCTACTAGGCTGAGAAATGTAACATAGTTGAAACACAACACAAGAAATGGCCTTTATAAATATAATAGAGGTCCTTAAAGAAGAAATGAATAAATTCATTAAAGAAATTTATAAAAGCGAAAACAAGCAGTAAAAGGAAATGAATAAAATAGTTCAAGACTTCCAAGGACGAGCCCAGCAAAGACTCCTAGCAATAGTGGATAGGTAGCCAGATTGCCCATTTCCTGTAATCAGAATGGTGACTACCTTAATTGTTATCAGAGAAAGATTTTTTTTGTACAGTAACTGATGGAAGCAAATGAAGAGATCCACAGCCGAGCAGTGGGCCAAGCTAGAGGAATCCTATTGAAGAGAGGGAAGAAGCATTGTATGATCCAGGGGAAGGGTCAAGGTCATCACAAGGGAACCCACAGAGAAAACTAACCTGGTCTAAAAGGAGCTCACAGACACTGGATTGACAGCTAAGGAGCCTGCATGGAACTAACCTAGGCCCTCTACATACGTGTGACAGTTGTATAGCTTGGTCTATTTTGGGGACTCCAAGCAGTGGGAGCAGGAGCTGTCTCTGATGCTTTAGCAGGCTTTTGTGAACCTACTTCTCATACTTCTCATTGCCTTACCAAGCCTTAATACAATGTGAGGAGCTTAGCCCTACCTCAACTTGATACGCCATACTTTATTGACACCCATGGGAGGCCTGCCCCTTTCTGAACTGAAGCAGAAGAATATGGTGATATTTTATTTGTGCTGAAATGTGATTTTATTGGTATGTTAATAAAGTTGCCTGGAGATTAGAAGTCACAGCGAGCCATAAGCGGGAGTCAGGCAGTGTTAGCACACGCCCTTAATCCCATCACATGGGAGGCAATGTCTCTGTGGTGAAGGACACATCCAAAGCAAGGTGACCTAAACTTTTAATCCCAGTACCAACCATAGAGACCTGGAAGTCTGTATAGACAGGCAGTGATGAGGAAATCATATGGTTGGGTTTAAAGCAAATGAGAAGGCAAAAAAGAAAGGCAATAAAAAGACAGGACACAGGAAAAAGGCCTCTCTCTCAGGGGAAGGATGGCAGTGAGTAGTAAGATAAGGTGGTCTTAGCTCTTGGCTACTGCTGTGATCTCTGGGCTTTTAACTCTACATTTGCCTCTGTGTTTCTTATTTAATAAGATTGTTTAGAATTTCATCTACAGAAGAGGAGTAGATTGGGGCAGGGGTGGGGGAGAGGGGAAGTGAGGGAAGGGAGGAGAAGGAGAGGAGGGAGGGGAAACGGCAATCAGGATGCGACATTCTGAATACGTTTTATTAATAAAAAATTTAAAAAAATAGAATCAATGAAGAAAACAAAACTTAGGGAAATCTGGAAATAGTTTAGGAACTCTAACAGGAAACTCAGATGTAAGTCTCACAAATAGAATACAAGAGATGAAAGGAAGAACCTTAGGCATTGAAGAAAAGATAGAAGAAATGGATACCTCTGTCAAGGAAAATGTGAAATCTAAAAATGGCCAGCCTCAAAAACATCCATGAAATCTATGATTCCATGAAATGATAAAATCTAAGAATAATGGATCTAGGAGGAGAATAAACCCAAGTCAAAGTCACAGAAAATATTTTCAATGAAATCCTAGAAGGAAAAAACCTAGCCTAAGGAAATTGTTGCCAATATGGTACAAGAAGCATACAGAACACCAAATAGACAGCAGCAGAAAAGAAATTATCCCTTGCACATAGTTATCAAAACACTAAATGTACAGAACAAGGAAAGAATATTAAAAGCTGCAATGGAGAAAAACCAAGCAACATAAAAATAACACCTCTCAATAAGGATGCTAAAAGCCAGCCAGATGTCAGCCCAAACTATTATACCCAGCAAAACTTTCAATCACAAGAGATAGAAAAAAAAGATGTTCCAAGATAAAAACAAATTTAATCAGTATCTATCTCCAAGTCCAGCACTATAGAAGGTGCTAGAAGGAAAGCTTCAACCTGAAGATTTTAACCACACCTAAGAGGACACAGGGAATAAATGAGCCTAGACAAGCAAATAAAAAGGGGAGAAACTGTCTGTCTTTCTCTGTCTCTGTCTCTCTATCTCTGTCTCTGTCTCTCTGTCTCTGTCTCTCTCTCACACACATACACACACATACACACACACACAAGCACACTACAATACCAAAATAATAGGAATGAACAAACACTGCTCATTGATATCTCTTCTTACCATCAATGGTCTCAATCCCCTACCACTACCAAAAAAATAAAAAGAAAGACACAGACTAATAGTATGAATGGCAAGAAACCATCCTTCTGCTTTATCCAGGAAACACATCTTAACATCAAGGATAGATATCATTTCAGGGTAAAGGTTAGAAAAAAAATTCCAAGCAAATGGAGCTAAGAAGCAAGATTGTACAGCCATTTTAATATCTGACAAAATAGACTTCAAAACAAAGCTAATGAAAAGAGACAAGAAAGGACATTAAATAACCATCAAAGGAAAAATCCACCAAGAGGACAGTGCAATTCTTAACATCTATGCCCCAAACAAAAGGGCACCCAAGTTCATAAAAAAATGCTCCTAAAGCTTAAATCATGTATTGACCCTTACACACAGATATTACGTGACTTACGTACGTATCCTACTCTTTTCATTAGACAGGGCATCTAGACAAAACTGAACAGAGAAATGCTGGAGTTAAATGATATTATAAGCCAAAATGGACGTAATAGATATGTACAGAACATCTCACCCAAACACAAAGAAATATGTCATCTTTACAGCACTTCATGGAACTTTCTCCAAAATACAGCACATACTCAGACACAAAACAAGTCAGAAACAGATATAAGAAAACTGAGATAACACACAATGACCAATACAGATTAAAACTAGATATCAACAACAACAGAAACAACAAAAAGCTTACAAACATACGGAAACTGAACTACTCAAACCTGCATGAAAAATGACTAAAGACAGAATTAAGAAACAAATAAAAGATTTTTAGAATTGAGTTAAAATTAAAACAAAATGTATCGAGACATGTTTGACACATTGAAGGCAGTTCTAAGGGGCATGTTCATAAGACTAAGTGCCTATGTATAAAAAGAGGAGAGATGTCATACTAGTAACTTAACAGTACACCTGAAAACTGTAAAACAAAAAGAGGAAATTATACCCCAAAAGTGTAGACATCAAGAAACAGTCAAACTCAAGGAAGAAATCAATAAAATAGAAACAAAGGAAAAAAATTCAAATAATCAATTGAACAAAGGGTTATATTTTTTGGATATCAGTGAGACTGACAAACCTGTAGTCGAATTAACTAAAAGACACAGAGAAGATCCAAATTAAGAAAATTAGAGAAGAAACAGTCACTAAGAAATACAGAGAATCTCAAGGACATACTGTTATTTATTATACAGCACTGTTAACTGTGCGAGAAAAATCACGAGGTACAACCAAATCCACTATAAGAGTTTATAAGGGGAAGGGGATAGAAGGGGATAGAAGGGGATTGTAGCATGACTCTTAAAATGTCTTATTAGTAAAAACAAACCCAGAGCCAGGTATTGGTGTGAATGCTCAAAGATCAGAGAGACAAAATAGGTCACAACTAACCTCACCTCACCAACTTCTCAGCTGATCCTGTTTCCTCAGACTGGAAGCCACTGTGTCCTCATCTGAATGGATCTCAACTGAAATGCTGCTAAAAGCCTAAAAGCTTAACCAGGCTCTAGTTCCTGGTCCTCACGCCTTATATACTTTTCTGCTTCCTGCCATCACTTCCTGGGATTAAAGGCATGTGTCACCATGTCTGGCTGTTTCCAGTGTGGCTTTGAACTCACAGAGATCCAGATGGAATCTCTCCAGAATGATAGGAATAAAGGCGTGTATTTTTCTGGCCTCCATGTCTATCTAGTGGCTGTTCTGTCCTCTGAACCCAGATAAGTTTATAAGGATGCACAATATATTGGGGGACACAATATATCACCACACTGTCTACTTTAGCTGTATATTACTGCATGAAAACTGCATGGACTTTGAAGGCCATCTGGGAATCTGGATTTTATTTTGAAATGTCTTGATTTCAAATGTTGGCTCAGTTTTTGAAAGTGACATTCTTCTACATAAAATACATGTATTCATAGTGAACTACCTAGTTTCATTTAATAGTCTCTGTTGAAGGATGACAAGGGAAGAGTATATAAGACAAAGCTGTGAGAAGTCTGGTTGAAAGAATACATTCAAAGATCTGATTTGGGCATGGTGATCCATGCATGTGATCCTAGCTCTCAGAAGGCAGAGGCTGAGATGCTGGAGAAGCATGTCTCAAAAGCAACAAATGGATGATGGAGTAGAAAGAGGGGTGGCCGTACAAGTAGACCAGAAGAGCAGAGTGTCCTGAAAGCCAGGGCAAGAGGGCATTCCATCATCCATACTCATGGTAGAAAATATCTAGTTCTTACCCCTAGGAAATCCTGTGCCTAAGGAGAGTGAGTTCCTGTTTCCTCATGTCTTACATGCCTTTCTCTGCCCAGACATCTCTTCCTGGCATTAAAGGTGCGTGGGCTTCCCAGTCCTGGGATTAAAGTTGTGTGCCATCACTGCCTGGCTCTGTTTCCAGTATGTCCTTGATCCATCTGGATCTCTGCCTCCTGAGTGATAGGATTAAGGGTGTGTGCCACTGCTGTCTGGCTGCTATGTCTAATCTAGTGGCTGATCCCCAGGCAAATTTATTAAGGTACGCAATATATCACTACAGAAAGTTATTATTAAAAGTCTCCCAATAAAAAAAAAAAGCCCAAGACCAGATAGTTTTAGCACAGAATTCTACCAGACTTTCAAGGAAGAGTTAATGCCAATACTCTTCAAAGTATTCCACAAAATAGAAACATAAAGGACACTGCCAAATTTATTTTATGAGGCCATAGCTAACCTCAGATCTCATGCACATAAAGACCTAACAAAAAAGAGAAAAAGAATTACAGACCAACTTCCCTTATGAACATATATACAAAAATTCCCAATAAAATACTTGCAAACCAAATCCAAGAACATTATCACAAAGATTATCCACCATTATCAAGTAGGATTCATCCAAGGGATTCAGAGGTAGTTTAGTATAAACAAAACAATAAATGTAATTCACCATGTTAACAGACTTCAGACTTTCAAGACAAAAATCAAACAGTCATCTCATTAAAGGGAGAAAAGGCCTTCCACAAAACTAATAGCCCTTCGTAATAAAAGTCCTGGAGAGACTAAGGATACAAGGCATATGCTTCAACATAATAAAGAGATTTACATCAAGCTGACAGTCAACATCAACCTTAGTACAGAGAAACTCAAAGTATTTCTATTAAAATCAGGAATAATACAAGACTGTCCACTCTCTCATAGGAGTCAGAAACTGTCCTGCATTCAAATGATGAACAGACTGAGAAAGAAATCAGAGAAACACCACCTTTCATAATATTTCCCCAAAATATGAAATGTCTTGCAGTAACTCTAACCAAGCACATGAAAAACTTGAATGATGAAAATTTTAAGACACTGAAGAAAGAAATTGAAAAAGAAATCAGAAGCTAGAAAGATCTCCCATGTTCATAGATCGATAGGATTAATATAGTATAAATGGTTATCTTACCAAAAGAAATCTACTGGTTCAATGCAATCCCTGTTTAAATTCCAGTACAATTCTTCACAGATCTTGAAAGGATAATTTTCAACTGCATATGGAAACACAAAAAAACATAGGCTATTTAAAACAACTCTGAATAACAGAACAACTGCTGCAAGTATCACTGTCTTCAAACTCAAATTGTACTACAGAGCTATAGTTATATAAACAGTATAATGTTTTCACAATAAACAGACATGTCAATAAAAGGAATCAAATTGAAAACCCAAACAAAAATCCACATACCGATGGACACCTAATTTTTTGATAAAGAAGCCAGAAATACCCATTGGAAAAAAAAGACTACATCTTCAACAAGTTGTGTGGGTTACATTGGATGGCTGCATGTAGAAGAATTAAATAGAGTGATATGATACTTATCACCCTGCACAAAAAATTCTCATAGGGAAATTCAAAACAAAAATACTTGTAGATTTCATCTTTACTCTGTCAGAATATCTAAGATGAATAAAAAAATGACAGCTCTTGATGGCAAGTTTGTAGAGTAAGGGGAACACTCTTCCATTGCTGGTGTGAGTGCAAATTTGTACAGTCACTATGGAAACCATTGTGGGAAGTTCCTCAGGAAGCTTGGAATCTATCTACCTCAAGATCTGCTACATCACTCTGAGGCATATACCCAAAGGATGCTTCATTATACCGCAGAGACACTTGCTCAACCATGTTGATTGCTTCTCTCTTCATAATGGCCAGAATTGGAGAACCCCTAGATGTCCTTCATCAGAAGAATGAATAAAGAAAATGTGATACATTTATACAATGGAATATTACTCAGCCATGAAAAATTAAATCACAAAATTCACAGGTAAATAGAATGAACCAGATAAAGTCATCCTGATTGAGGGAACACAGACCCAGAAAGACAAACACAGTATGCATTTCCTTATATGTGTATATTATCTGTTAAGTCAATAATAAGAAAGCTATAATCTGTAGAATCATATTGGTTAGGTATAGAGTTAGGGACTACAGGAGGACAGATATATTTCTCTAGGAAAGGTAAATGGAATATATATGTGTATGTATGTATGTATATATATACATATACAGTACATATATATACATACATACATACATACATACATATATACTCATATGTGAAGGCAATCTAAATGTAACCACCAAATACTAGGGGAAAGAGAGTCCCAACTGGACATCTCTTGTCACCAAATGAAGTTTCCGGTACCTGGAATGGTTTACATTTAATTGAGCTGTTGGCCAAAGGAGTCCAAACTGTTGCTCCCCACAAACTTGAGGCAAGCCCCAATTACTGAAGAAAACACCTATATAACTCATTGAACATGGAAAAGTGGAACAAGTACCTACGTAGAGATGTCAGATCTAAGGACTAGTGTTTCTGTTATCAGAAGGTACTCTGCAAGCTACCAAAAGATAAACGTAAACACCAGCCCAGGTCCAAACACTTTTATCTACAATGGTGTCTTTTCTGCAAGATATGCTTATGCAATGGTGGCACAAAGCTTGTGGGAGTAAAAAACCAACATCTGACTTGATGATTTATTTAAGGATCATTCCAGGAGATACAAACCATAACTAGACACATTGGCGTTGTGTGGGTGACCAAGAACCTGATCCTAGATAGTTCAAGTACGTAGGGTAAAACCATATAGCACTATTCTAAAAAAAATTAGCAGTACTAAAAATGAATTCTAAAAATATTCTATTATACTCAGAGATCAGTGCCTTGTTCAGCCTTCATCAGAGAGGCTTCCTCCTACAACAAATGGCAAAAATTACAGAGACACACATCCATACAATATGCAGAGCGTGACAGATTTCAGACTCAAAACCCCAAATTGATGTTTCCATCAAATCCCTTCCCTCAAGCCTCAGGGAACCCTAAGTAGGAAAAGGCTGAAAGACTGTGAAGTCTGAGGGGATGGAGGACACCAAGGAAACAAGGCCCTCTAAACCAACAGCACCAACACACATATGAATTCACAGAGACTGAGGCAGCATGCATAGATCCTGCACAGTTCTGCATCAGATGGTGTCCTAGAACTGAAATAGAGCATCCCTAATCCAGAACGTATCTCAAACTGATAATTACTCGCAAATTAAATATCAGTTTTCTTCAAGGCAGTTTCACTGGGGAAACCAACTACTTTTAAGGGTAGGCACATGCCCAGCAGTAGACGGCCAACAGAAAATGAACTCTGGCATCCTTGGATTTTCCTTGTCTCATAATGTCACATCAGGGTTTTTCTTTTCAATTTTTTTTTATTTTTAAATTTTGATTTTTTTTTATTCTCTCTGTGTCTCTGTGTCTCTGCCTCTGTTTCTCTCATTCTTTTACTCTATAGGTCATTTGTGTAAATAATATTACTTCCAATTTTGTGTTTTTATTGGATTCCTGAGTGTATGAATGAGTGAGTCTCTGTATCTATACCTTTTAGTTTTGCCTTTTTATGGGCTCTTTTACTTCTATTTACTTGTTTTTACAAGGGAAGAGGGTCCTGTGGACCCAGGGCTGCAGGATCTCCATAACACAGGGAAGCAACAAGATGTCCAGGAAGAGTCCCAATGAGGGCCCAGCATTGATGGTGTATTAGAGACCAGGTGCTGTGGGATGTTCTCTACGCTGTGAATGTGTTGTTCTGATTGGTTAATAAAGTGCTGATTGGCCAGTAGCCAGGCAGGAAGTATAGGCTGGACAAAGAGAGAGGAGATGCTGCCAGCCACCATGATGAGGAACAGGATGTAAAGTACCCGTAAGCCACGAGCCACGTGGCAAAGTATAGATTAATAGAAATGGGCTAATTTAAGATAGAAGAACTATATTACAAGAAGCCTGCCATGGCCATACAGTTTGTAAGCAATATAAGTCTCTATGTGTTTAATTGGATCTGAGCGGCTGTGGGACTGGCAGGAGACAGAGATTTGTCCTGACTGTGGGCCAGGCAGGAGTGGAGAAAACTTCAGCTACAACCAGGGGCCTCGAACCAGACCAATGATTATTTGTGATGAACTACTGCATGGAAAAATGTATGGATAAAGGGGTTCACTGCATGACTCACTGTGTCACACTGCAGCTTCCATGACGAGATTTTCCCCTTCTCCCTTTTTCTCTTATTTTTTTTTTTGGTGGGTGTGGATGAGATCAGGAGGCATGATGTGAAAGACACAAAGAATAAATAAACTGAAAAAAATGAATATAGCCCCTGGTCAGTTGACCATGTTTCATTTGAAGGTTACACATCCAAGAATATATTGGTAGCCCAAATTGGACTTGATAGGTGAATAAAAACAAGACACAAAATAATGCAGAAAGGGAAGGAAGTACATTGAAGAGGAGTTGGATGAGGAGGTGAATAATTAATTGGGATGTTTATTCATGATTTCTTGGGTGGTATTACTTTAATCATAAGTGTCCAGAACTCAGAGTTTATGAATTAAATAAAACACTATAGTATCTGCCTTTGAAGATGGAAGGAATGAGTTAAGAAATACAGGTGACTTCTTAAAGTCAGAACAAGCAAAGAAGCTGAATCTTCTCTTAACATCTCCAGAAGTTAATTGACCTGATCAAACACTTTAATTTAGTTGCAATGTGATTGATGTCACACATATAATTTATACAACTGGAAAGCAGTATTTTTTTTTTTGCTTTATTTTGTTTTAAGCCACTTTATCTGTGACAACTTTTTTTTTTTCAAGACAGGGTTTCTCTATGTAGCTTTGCACCTCTCATGGAACTCACTCTGTAGCCCAGGCTGGCCTCAAACTCACAGAGATCCGCCTGGCTCTGCCTCCCAAGTGCTGGGAGTAAAGGTGTGCGCCACCACTGCCTGGTGGACAATTTGTTATAGCAGCAACCAGAAGTAGTTGGGAAGTCAGATCATCTATTTCAACTTGGGTAGTTGAAAGGCTTACAGGGCAAAGATGAATATATAAAGACATACAATAAATTATTGGAAGGCTTTCAACTAGAATCCAGGTTTCCTATCTGTGGGTTAGGAAGATTTCCATCTGCCCCCAATACACATTTTCTTATTCCAGTATCTATATTCTTAGAAGAAGACAGAACACAGAAGACACTTAGAGAGAATGATGGTGTTGAAAATCAAACATACTCTGTGACAGATACAAGCCAATGACTGAGTTCTTTAAAGTTTTGATGTTTTCCCACTTCATCACTGAGCCACATTGCCTGAAAAACACTTCTTTGGACACACAAATCTCATATTCTTTACTTATGTGGAAGCATTTACCCTTTACCTTTGTTTATCTATGTAGCTTTCAATTAGTGAAAGGAATTAAAGAAGGGTGCAGAAAAATCCCTCATCTGATTTCTGTGATACCATAGCATTTTCATAACAGCAAAGAAGTTGATTCTTAGAAAATTTTCACTTGGCTGGTGACCTATGTAAAAGTGTATTTTTAGTTGGTTTTGTTTAATAGAAAAATAAAATTTAATTTTGAACTTTAAAGTTGTCTATCAAATTTTTGTTGTAAGGAGTGAACGTAAATAGTGTTATGATTTCTCATTTTCCAAGCTCCTATATCCTAAGGGTCTGGTGTGTGTGTGTGTGTGTGTGTGTGTGTGTGTGTGTGTGTGTAACTAAGGACATGATAAAAATAGTTAAATAACTAAGAGATGGGAAAAAGAATAGTACTAAAAGGCCTTCTATTGAGGATTCTATCACACATTGTGGAGTGAGATGTAGGCTAAAATTCTTTTTGACTTTTAATGTGTTAATTGCAGTATGTCATTTCACTCATGGGTTTGTTTTCTCATCTTCAAAAATAGGGAAGTCAGTGACATTTACATTTTAAAGTTGATAAAATTAAATTAAATATCACATGTGAAGGTTTAGCATAGAAATTTGCCATTGGGAATATAATATACTAAACAAAACAGAACTCGTTATGACTTTGGTGAAACTGCCACTTTTAAATTACAGGAGTGGCAAAATCTTGACTCTCTAGAGAAAACTCATAAAACTAAGGAAGGCATGCAATTCTTTCCCTGGGTGCAGAAATTGCTAGGTGTTATGGGTATAGCAGTTATCTTCTTTTACTAGATATGTGTTTCTATGGCCATTCCAGGAACAGAAGGCAAAACAGGACATAATCAAGACAATGGCCCAAGGATCAGGAATCCTAGGTTTTACTTTTATATTTATTCAACTACCATGTCCAGGTTTTGCTCTTCTGTGGTCTTCAATGGTCTCATATATGAAAATGGGGAAATAATAGATTTGGTCATTAGATATTTGCTTATTCAATCATTCTAGTATATCTAATTGATATACTAGTTGATATCACTAGTTGATAATAGATAAAAAAATCCTTTCAAAAGTTCAGTGAAATACTCATGTTTCTTGTTTCTAGACAGAACATTCTGGGATAAAGAATATATGAGCCATGTGAAAATGGAGTATAGAGACCTTTTAGAGATCTTTTGGGACATTAGAGCAATGTTCTAAGCAAGCAATACTGAGGTCTTACCCTAGGAAAATATCAGACTTGCATAAAACAGATTCATAACAACTACTTAAATTGTGTCAACTCTATGCAATGTTTCTGATTTCTCCTGATTTTGTTTAAATTAGATCAATCTCATTGTATGCATCATGTATACTATTAGGTCTCTGTTTTACATTTATAAAGCATGACATTGGTGGAGTTCACAGTGGGAGGTCTGGTCTCAGGCGTGTGGAATGCAAGGAGCTATTCATTTTGCAGCTGGATGTTAACCTAGATTCTCTGCAGAGGAAGCCAAAAATTACCTCACTTAAGGTTTCTTTTTTTTTTTTTAAAGGAAAGGTCAGTGTGTATGTGGTTGCATCCAGTTGTGACATAGAGCTGATGAGGACAACTTGAAAGGCATCTGCAACTAAAGTCTATGCAAATGAATACATAGTTCCATTTGTCAGCATCATTTAGGGTTCACTGTGCTCAGGACTATCATATAATGGAATATTTTAATTTATTTAATATTTAAACACTTTTTGTAATTACTCAAGAAATGTATTTTCATTGAGGAAAATTTATAGAGTACAGAGTGCTAAACATTTTAAAGAAAATTTATTGAATGAAATCACAGTGTGACAGATTATCTAATACAATGTCATAAAAATTCGAAGGTTTTTTAATATTTTTGGGGAGGTAAGAATGTTGAGATTTTATTTTTTTATTCAGACTCACAGTGCTAATACTTGGTATGGCATAGTGAGGATTTGAGGTTAATTTTGTGTGGTTGTCAAGTTTGTGGTTTTAACTTTTTAATTGAAAAATTATAAGCACAAACATCAAGAAAAGCTTACTAATGATTCAGCCATATAGAGTCCAACACTCCTCATTTTTGACATATGTTTTTCTAGTATTTTAAGCCACATTTTAAAAAGTTTGGGAGTTGGATCCTGGCAGCAGCTGTGGCAGCTCAGTACTTCCCTGACTGTTTCTGTCTCACTTTCACTTCTAGAAACATGGTCTCTGGTATCACTGTGTCTGACATTATCTTCAAGATGTTCAATGTCATGAAGGTGTTCAAGTTCTCAATGAAAGAAAAGTGAAGAAACCAAAGAAGGTAGTGCTCTTCTGCCTGAGTGAGGACAAGAAGAACAGCATCCTGGAGAAGGGCAAGGAGACCATGATAGGAGACATGGGGCAAACTGTGAACAACCCTACACTACCTTTGTCAAGATGCTGACAGACAGGAACTGCTGCTATGCTCTCCACTATACAACCTATGAGGCCAGGAAGAGCAAGAAGGACCTGGGGTTCATTTTCTGGGCTGCTGAGAGTGAACCCCTTAGGAGCAAAATTATTTATGCAACCTCCAAGAATGCTATTAAGAAGAAACTGACAATGATCAAGTATGAATTATAAGCCAACTGCCATGAAGAGGTCAAGGACCGCAGCACCATGGCAGAAATACTAGGTGGCAGTACTGTTATCTCATTGGAGGACAAACTGTTGTGAACCACCTCCAGCTTGGAGCATCTAGTAGCCCCAGATCTGTTCTTGGGTGTCACAGGCTGCCCACTTCCTGCTAGAGCAGAGGGGCTGAGGGGATCCCAGCAGAGGTAGAGCTTTCAATTCATCCTAGTGGCCAAATGTCTCCCCAATTCCTCAGATTATCACCCTCCCTCCATCCCTGCCAGCTCTGGACTACCAACATTTTGGTCTTCTGATTCCTCTTCACTTGAAGAAAACCAAGTGCCCCTTTGTGGCACCCAGTTTGGAAAAGCCTTATCCCATGATGCCGACCTCTAACCACAATAGTGACTCTGAGATTGTCTGTTTAGTTCTCTGTGTAAATGACTTTCCTTGCTCCAACTGATTGCTCTCTTTTGTACTTTGATCTTAACCACTCATAGAAGCAGAAACAATAAGGAACCTTCAACTAAATAAGAGAAACGATACCTTTAGAAAGGCTAATTAACAACAAAAATGTTTGGCAGAAAATAGACTTTAAAGGAAATTTCTTACCTAACGCTTTTTTAATGACATGATTTAGGGAGATGAGTAGAAGTACCCCCGATGGTTGATTTTTTATACAATTAAATAAGAGATTTCATAAAATGCATAACTAATGTAAAAGGTTACAAATTTTACCATTCAACTGTAGATGAAATTCTAAATGGTCTTATTAAATAAGAAACACAGAGCCAAATACAGAATTAAAAGCCCAAGAGATCAGAGCATTAGTGAATAGCCTTAAGCTTACCAGCCGCTGCCGTCCTTCCCCTGAGAAAGAGACCTTCTTCCTGTGTCCTGTCTTTTTATTGCCTTTCTGTTCTGCCTTCTCATTGGCTCTAAATCCAACCACATAACTTCCTCATCCCTGCCTGTCTATACAGACGTCCATTTCTCTATGATTGGTACTGGGATTAAAGGCATGTGTCACCATACTTGGCTGTGTCCTTGAACACACAGAGACTCTGTCTGCCACGTGATTGGATTAAGGGTGTGTGCTACCACTGCCAGACTTCTGCTAAATGGCTTGCTTTTAGCTCTGATCCCCAGGCAACTATATTTATTAACATACAAATAAAATCACATTTCAGCACAAATAAAATATCATCATATTCAACCATAACTGCTATTTTGCATTTGTACAGGGTGACTAGCATTTCAGTTGTGTGCATTAATATGTTTACAATCAGTGTCCTACTGATCTTATGAGCATTTCTGTATGTTTTACTTTTAGTGACAGTGTAACATTAAATATATACTACTTTTTGTATAGTTTTCAGCTTTTCTGTATCATAAATGATACTGTAGTGGATATCTTTTAACACTCACACTTATTAAGACTCTAAAATTTCATTTGTTACAAAGCAATCATGCTGTAAAGCAAAAGATAATCCGCTGCAATCCACAACCCCAGGGAAACTAGATAACAAGGAGGACCCTAAGAGGGACAAGCATGAATCTCCCTGTGAGGGGGAAATAGATAAGATCTCCTGGCTAAACTGGGAGAAGGGAAGAAGGGATAGAGTGGGAGACTGAACATGAGGGAATGGGATATTTGAGTAGAGAGAGAGACAGAGAGGGAGAGCAGTGAAAGAGAGACATCTTGATAGAGGGGGCCATTAGCCATTACGGGGTTAGGGAGAAACCTGGTGCCAGTGAAACTCCCAGAAATCCACAAGGATGACCACAGCTAAGACTCCTAGTAATAGTGGAGGGGGTGACTGAACTGGCCTTCCCCAATAATCAGATTGGTGAATACCCTAACTGTCACCACAGAGCCTTCATCCAGTGACTGAGGGAAGCAGATACAGAGATCCACAGCTTGGCTCTGGGTCGAGCACCTGGAGTCCAGTCGAAGAGAGGAAGGAGGGATTGTATGAGCAGGGCAGGTGGTCAAGATCATAGTGGGGAAACACACAGAGATAGCTGACCCGATCTAGTGGGAATTTATGGACTCTGTACTGACAGCTGGGGAACCTGCAGGGGTTAGGCCTTCTGAAAGTGGATGACAGTTGTGTGGCTTTGTCTGTTTGTGGGGCCATGGGACCAGGATTTATCCCTAGTACACAAGGTGGCTCTTTGGAGACCATTCCTTATGGTAGGATACCTTGCTCAGCCTTGATGCAGGGGGGAGGGGCTTGGGCTTGTCTCAGTTTGATGTGCCAGAATTTGTTGACTCCCTGTGGGAGGCCTTACATTTTCTGAGGAATGAATGAGGGATAGGGAGGAAGATTGTGGGGGAGTTGGAGGAGAGGAGGTAGGGGGAACTGTGGATGATAAAAAAATAAAATAAAGAAGCAATAATGTAATTCTGAATGACAAAACATGCAAAAATATTTCGAGTAATGATATTGATACTTCATCTACTGAGATTGAACTGACTGTAGTAAGGGTTTGATCACTGCAAATTGCCTTCCACATGTGGAAATTAATGTCCTTATTGTTACCAAAAAGAACTCACTTGTAAAACACTAATTTGATACAACTGTTGCCAGGTAATCTGTAAAAACTTTACAAAATAAATGTTCAAAACATCCACGAGACCAAAACAACCCCCATTTTCTGCAAAACTATGCAATTATTTTAAACACCTTTTAGAAACAGAAAATTAATCTGTGTGGAAAAATGTACACATCTATTCACCAAAATTTCCAAGTTTGTTTCTTGGTTAATTGTGTCCAGAATACTGGACTCTACCTAAAACAATGTGAATGAAAAGATGTGAATGAAAGTGGTTTTTACTGCATCCAGGCCTTATTAATATGCTCTCTTTCCACAGGGTTGATAGAGATTATCACAATAATTTAGAAAACCGTGAATTGAATCTGGAAGTTCTAAATAAAATGGATTTTACCCCTATAAATCATCACTTGAGGGATATCATTCATATTGCATGTTTGAGCAATAGTAAAGAAACCTGTATCATGTTTAAGCCATTAAATAATTTAGGATTTATATGTTACAATATATGGTGTTGTCTTAAACAATAAATGCCCTTAAATGAAATAAAAAATCAAAAATTTAAAAATCTACCTTAAATGATGATAAAACACTCAAATTAAGAAAAATTTTCGATGATAGTATCACTGGATATAATTGCTTAGTTCTAAAACCAAAGATGGTGAGGAACTAGGAGGGTTATGAGAGAGCAAATTCTTAAGATAACTTCAAATTTGGAAAATTTAATAACTAGATCAAAACACCTGAACCATATTTAAAGTTCATATTTAATATAATTAAAGGAAAATACAAAGAAAGACGAAGTCAAGGAACAGATGATAAGTGAGACACATGTACGGAAATTGGAATAATGACAAAGATGATTAATAATCCAATAAATATGTCATTTTAGTGTTGATTTTTTTCATAGCTGGGAATTTCTATGAAGGTTTCTTATCATCTGCCTCCTTTGTGGAAAGGTAGCCAGAAATCTTTCAC
Source organism: Peromyscus eremicus (assembly GCF_949786415.1). Classification (NCBI taxonomy): domain Eukaryota; kingdom Metazoa; phylum Chordata; class Mammalia; order Rodentia; family Cricetidae; genus Peromyscus; species Peromyscus eremicus. Next base: position 52,132,564 of record NC_081439.1, read on the forward strand.
CACAACGTATTCCTATGAGATCTTGGCAACAAAGCCACAGTTAATTAAGTCTAGAATTTGAGCAGCTTGAAGCAAAGACAGCTACTCATGTGTTGTTCACGGAAAATGACACCTCCCTGCAGGAGTAGAACTCTACTTAGTTCATAGAGTCTAACTGCCAAATCATTGGGATCCTATTATTGGGATGTCTGAATATAAGGTATATGGAAAATAATTTAAACAATAATGTCAAGATTAGTAGAAATAGAAACAAAATCATAGCATTGTAGAATCAAAGACTAGAAACCATTCATATTATAGTCATCATGAATTCTGAATAACTCACTAGATAGTATAGTTCTTTACAGCCACACATGTTCTAACAATTTTTCCATTATTTGAAATAAGGTGAATACGTTGCTATCCTTGTGAAACAAAAAAAATTATTCAACTATCTATGACAAGATTTTTAAAAGTAACATGATTTTTATCAGGAAAGCTGGGATTTTTAGGTTGTAACTTGGTTATGGAGAGGAAAAACGTAATTTATTGGAATTATTCTCTGAAAACAAAATGAATGCTAATGACTAAATAATTTATATGCTTTAAGTACCAGTAAGAGTAGGATAAAAGAGAAGATGAGGGTAGACAAGAAATTTGATAGCAAAATGTGATGATACATATGCATAAATGTCATAATGAGCCTCATTATTAATAAAAGTACCAAGAAGAAAAGGAGAAAAACATGCGCTTGAAGTATGTCACATCCTTATATACCAACAGCTTCTAAAAATTCAAATAGTACCCATTTCATGAGTTCCAGACTTATATATTAGCCAACCTATTTTATAACTCAATTTATATGTTCAATAAGAATCTCTAGATGCTGTACCCAACCTCTCCACCCAGCCAGATCCTCAGTATCATTCTCCAAGTTCTAGCTGGGTGAGTCTGCATGATTTTCTCCTCCACACATCCTTCCCAGCACCCAGATCTAGCTCAGAACCTACATCTAGAGAGTAGGCCAAGTATGGTCACTACTGTCAAATACTACTGTATATGAACCTTTAGTCTTCTTCCAGGAATCTCCCTGTATATCCAAAACCCACAGGTCTCTCCTATGCCATATCTAAACTTTATTTACCCATACCCTGCACAGCCTTCTCCTCATTCTGGCCTGCCAAGTCCACCTGATTCTCCTCTCTACACATCCTCCACAAAGCTCAGATCTACCGCAAACTTCAGGGTTAGACCAGGATTCACATCCTGCACACAAGCCCAGTCCCCTGTGGCCATGCGATTTAATTCTACCTAACTTATAGCCAACCTCTCTGCTCTTAAATCTTCTTTTCTATTTCAACCTGCTCTGTCTCTTTCAGACACAGGACTAACGAAAGAAGCCCAGATGCCCAGATTTCATCACACGAGAAGAAAAGAATAAATGTTATGAAAGATCAAGGCAGTATGTCATTCCTAAAACCCATCAGACCTATAGGAATGTTTGCCAATGTGAATTACCAAGCTGAAATGCAGGACATAGAATTTAAAATGACAATTATAAACTCTACAAAGGAAGTTATGGAGTTTAAAGAAGACACAAAGAAAACAATTCAATGAACTTAAAGACAGAATTTAAAAATAATAAATGCCTGAGTTATACTCAAGAAAAAAAGATGTAAGGCTTATGGAAATAATAAAGACAATCTAGAATTTGAAAATGGAATTAAAGAGACAAATATTTAGAGGACTTAAGTTGAAATGAAGATGGAATTGAAAAACTCAATAACCCAACAAAATAATATCTAGATCTATTCATTCTTAAACTATTAATAAATGAATAAACAGCAACAGGGTTTCTAAATCCTTCCATGAACTCTAGGTCACTCTAATCAAAAAATCAGAGAAGCAAGAAAAGAAAAGAAAATTTTGGCTAATATCCATAATGAATACAGATTAATATAATTTCAATAAAATACTTTTAAACCACATGCATACATATATAAAAATATTATTGATCATGACAAATGTAGCTATCTTTCTGAAATGTAGGAATGATTCAACAAACACAAGTCACTACATGTAATAAGCCATGTAAATAGACTTAAAGACATAAAACATGATTAACTCAGTGAGATAGAAAAAAGTCTTGGAAAAATCTAATCTCCCTTCATAATAAAAATCCTAGAGAGAGTAGGACTAGAAAGAACATAGCTCAACATAATAAAGGTATAGATGAAAAACCCACAACCTATATCATTATAAATGGAAAAGTACTGGAAGTAATTCCACACAAACCAGGAATGGGATAGGATTTCTTACTATCCACTTTCCCTTTCAATATGGTGCTTGAAACACTAGCTGGCACAATGTCTTGAGAAGAAACAAAGGGTACACAAATAGGAAAAACTATTCTTATTTATAAATCACATGATATTATACATAAGAGATGACAAAAATTTTACCAGAATACTTCTAGAAGTGATAAATTCATCAATGTTTTAGGATACAGAAGCAACATATATTAATCAATACATTTTCTATATATCAACAGCAAACAGAGAGGTATAAAGATTGTATACATACTCCCATTCACAATAGCCTCAAAGGAAACAATCTAAAAATAAAACTAACCAAGAGGGTGAAGAAAACTTACAATGAAAACTTGAAACTTCTGAAGAAAGAAATAAAGATACTCGATGCAAATCAGAACTTCTCTAAGAGTTCATCTTACTCCAGTCAGAAAGACAAAGATAAAATGACCACCAACAAATGCTGGATATGGGTGAAATAGTATTCCTCATTCACTTTTGGTAGGATTTCAAACTGGTCTAGCCACTCTGGAAATTAGTGTAGAGAATTATCAAAGTGCTAAAAATAAATCTACCATATGACTCAGCTCTTACACTCCCCAGCATATGCCCAATGAGCTCAACATCCTACTCTACAGACATTACTCAGCCGTGCTCGTAGCTAGGGAATGGAAACAACCTAAATGTCTCTCATCTTACAAATGAATAATGAAAATGGGGTATGCATACACTATGGAATAGTAATTAGCTGTAAAGAAAAATGTTAAATCATGAACCTAGTAGATAAATAAATAAAGATCATATTGAGTGAGGTAACTCAGACCCAGAAAGACATGTGTCACATATTCTTTTATTTTTGAGGTTCCTAGTTTTAAATCTTCACACATGACTATATTACCTAGAGTAACAACTGCAGTAACGAGGAGAGTAAAAAGAATGATTGTGGAGTAGGTTAGGGAGGAACAACACAGAGGGGAATGGCAGTTTACAAGTGATTTGAAGGGGGAAATGGGAATAGCATGAATGCTCTAATCAGGAAGTGCGGCAGGAGATAAGTACAGAAAAAGAATGAAGGAGGGTAAAATAACAGTAAAGATGTCTGAAAAAGTTACAAGCAATCATGCCATTATCTGTCTACCCCAAGTACCTATAATACACATACATGGAGAGTTTCAATGAAAATGTTTCATCTGTACAAACAATCCTTCTTCTAAGAGCCACAGACTAACTTAGACACCAGTCATGAGAATACCACTTTCCAGTTGTTGCTTAGAATTGTTCAAGTGACTTTTAAAATATTCTAGGCTGTCACATTTTCCCTTGCTTATGCCCCAAAGGTGGAAGTAAGTCCCTATTGCTGAAGACACCATGCACTTTCGATACAGTGACCAGAGGACCAGAGCTAGAGCTGACCTTATAGTCTCTTCTTTGAGAACTAGCTTTCATGATACCAGAGGCACCATACAAACTTCCAAAGGAGAGAAGCAACTAAGAGTCCTATCCAACTTTGACAACTATGCACTATAATGACCAACATGACATGATTACTCAAAGAGTACACTGGTGCTACACATACCTTGGGAGTGATCAACAGCTGTCTTACTGCACTTAAGGCCTGCTGAAGAAGAGGGAAAACATGCCTGGTATTAGAAACCTAGCCAACTACCCAGGACTAGTGAAGTCATAGACCTTGGAGGAGAACCCATAGCCACCAGGTTACTAAACCAGCATAATCCCTAACTACATTCTAATTATTTATCCTTATGTATATAGTTAACTGTAATTCTTGACCTTTGACAAGGAAACTTCCCTTTTCAATATACAGAAAACACTATAGAAGACAATAAATAAAAATGCAGTGCTTGGAGCCTAGTCCCAACTGATACATTTATAACAGTACTCTTACACATATGGCTCAGGAATCATTGCATAAGAGGGGGTAGAAATAGAAAGATTTTTAAGAGCCAGAGGAAAAGGAAATTGGTTCCGAGACAGAATCTCCTGGAGATGTCAGAGAATCTATACTCATGAAGTCTCACCAAAATGGTACCCTAAACATGAGCTGAACAAGGATGACACCAATAGACATGTTAACATAGATGAGAGAATGCGCAGGAGTCCTCAAGCCTAGACACAGAACTATAAGCAACTTAGGAAATCTGAGAGTGGGAGAAATAAAATTTCCCAGGGAGAGCATGCCAATTGGTTGTCTAAAAACAGATGGTCAGTCCTGAAAGCACATACATCCAAGTAACATTATACAGATCTAGAAAGTTGCATTTAAATATTTAGGAATATGTTTAGCTCCAATAAATAAAATGAGTTCCTGAATTTGAAATACACTAAAGGTGGTATATGGGAATATTTGGAGGAAGGAAAGGGAAGGGAGAAACTGTAATTATATTATAATTTTAAAAATTTAAAATCCTTATTTTTTAAAGCATCTCTAACCCAGTGTCTCAAAGCCATATCATGAATTTTTCCCACCTCTCAGTTTTTCCTGCCCAAATGCCTGCAGTTCAATGGAGTGCACATTCCTCTACCAGCTTAGGACTGAAATCTTGAAATCCTAACTCCTTTCACAAATTACCCTCAACCCATGAGTATTTGCTACTTTTCTGTTGCTGTGATTAAAACACCATGCATGAGTTAAATTATAAGAGAAAGGATTTATTTGAGCTTAAGATTCCAGAGGAATAAGTGTTCATCCTGGCTGGAAAACATGGAAGTGGAGTAAGATGCCGAGAGATCACATCTTGAATTGAAAGCATGAAGCAGAGATAGTAAACTGGAAATGGAGTGAGTTTTTAAATTCTCAAATCTCGCCTCCTGTGACAGTTCCTTAAGCAAGGCAACACTATTTTTTTGAGGGCCACACTTCTTGATAGGACAAACAACTGCTGAATAAATGCTCAAATTCCAGAGACTGTGGGGATGCTTCTACTTCAAAACATCTGTTATCACTTGTTTTTATGTCAACTTGACACAAGCTAGAGTCATATGGGAACAGGCAAATTGAATTGAAAAAATGACCCTGCCAAATTGGCCTGGGGGCAAGCCTATGGCACATTTTCTTGAATGATGATTTATGTGGGAGAGCCTAACTTACTGTAGGTGTTGCAATGCTTAGGTGAATCTGGGTACTACAAGAAATCAGGGTGAGCAAGCCATGAAACAAGCCAATAAGTTTCACTCCTCCTTGGCTTCTGCTTCAGTTTGTGCTTCATGTTCTTGCCTTGGATTCTTGCCCTAACTTCCTTTTCTGATGGACTATGAGGTGGAAGTGAAAGATGAAATAAACCCTTTTCTCCTTCCACAAGTTATTTCTGGTCATGTTGTTTTATCACTGTAATAAAAACTATAACTAACACCATACTACTACTATTTTATTTGCTTTACTTCTAAAATGTATCTATAATCTGATCTCTTTGTACCACTTCTAATGGTACCAACCATGATTAAGCTACCACTATTTTGCAAGTTGTCCTATGCCTCTGCCATCTTACATGTCCATGTTTTAGGAGTTGATCATTACTGGCTTTATTATTCAAATAATACCCCCAAGAAATTAGATTTGAACTATTCTCCTTATTCTTTCTGGCTAAGTACATAAATAGAGATGATGGAAATAAAGTGACAATCAAAAGAGAAATCTGATATGTAGAAAATAGACACAAAAGAAATAGTGACCTTAGGACTAGAATAACAACACAGAAGCAGGGTATATTATAACCTAGTTCTTATCCAATAAAAGGAAACCACCCATGCCAGGTGGTTTGAAAGAAAATGACTACCAAAGGGAATGGCACTATTAGGAGGTGTGGCCTTTTTAGAATAGTTGTGGTATTGTTGGAGAAAGTGTGCCCCCTCAAGGGGTGGGCTTTGAGGTCTCCTTCGCTCAAGCTATGCTCAGTGTCACAGTTCAATTCCTGTTGCCTGTGTATCAAGATATAGAACTCTCAGCTCCTTTTCCATCACCATGCCTGCCTGCATGCTACTATATTTCCCACCATGAAGATAAGGTACTAGACCTCTGAAACTGTAAGCCATCCCTAGTTAAACATTTTTCTTTATAAGAGTTGCCATGATCATGGTGTCTCCTCAAAGGAACAGAAACTCTAAGACAGAAGTTGGTACCAGGGACTGGGATATTGCTATGATAGGCCTGACCATGCTTTTGTTTGAAGGAATATGGACCATGGGACTGTGGATTAGAAAAGCAGCTGAATGCTTTAAATGCTGGTTAGTGGGCCATACTAGTAGGAACATGGAAGACAGTGGTGCTGAATGTGACTTTATGAACTATGGGGTCCTGGTTTCAGAGGAGAAGAATTTTAGTATGTTACTTATGTCATTCTTGTGATATTTTGTGAAGAATGTAGCTGCTTTTAGCCTTTGTCTGAAAAGTCTTCCTGAGGCTAAAGTGAAGAGTTTTGGATACATTGCATTGGCTAAGGAAATCTTGAAACAGTCTAATATAGACTCTGTTGTATGTTTACTAATTTTAACTCTAATGAATATGTATAATGGAAAGGAACAAGCTGAGAAAGGAAAAATACAAAATGTAAAATTTGGGGAGAAAGGGAACACCAGGAAGAGGAATGGAGCTAAATCTTGTGATCAGGGAGATAAACAGATTAAGAAATGGAAAAAAGGGAGTGATGACCTCAGGGTAAAGTCCAACCTAGCTAAGTTTCAATTTGTGAAATGAGGTGCAATGGTGAACACCTTTAATTCCAGCACTCCAGAGGCAATGGCCGGTGGATCTCAGGCCTGTCTGGTCTACAGATCGAGTTTAAGGACAGCCAAGCTTAGGCAGTGAAGGAAAGCATCAAAAATAGAAACCTTATGAAGACATAATTGAATGAGGGGCCCATGTTCCAGCCCCAGTAAGCAGCAGAACTTGGCAACTTCAGCCATATGGTTCTGCCTTTCAGGACAGAATAAATGGATTATGGAATATTCCTCTGCTACTAAGAAAAACCGCTGAGGTTAGTCATGTGTCAGGGATGTCCCTGAATGGAGGCCTAGAGAGGCCATTGTGTGAAGCTCTGAAAGTGAAGCCTGGAATGCCTTGGAGACTCCAAGATGTTGGAGACGCCAGATCCATTTGATACCTACCAAGGAGAGCTGATAACAAAGAGTTAAATGAGCTCAAGAGAAGGAAGTGTGTTGCAGTCAACAAAGCTGAAAAAAGTTGGAGATCTGAAAAGTGTTTTGATATCAGACATGGAGATGCAGAATTAGCCCAGCTGGTTTTTGGTCTTGCTTTGGTCCAGTATTTCTTCACTATGTTTCCTTCCCTACATTTTGGAATGGTAATGTATATCCTGTGCCATTATATGTTGGAAGTATGTGATCGACTTTTTGATTGTAATTTTATAGGGGATTACAATCAAGAGATTGAGTGAATCTCAGAAGAGACTGGGAACTTTAGACTTTTAAATAAGTTTGAGATTTATTGACTACTGGGACTTTTGAAGTAGGACTGAGTGCATTTTTTGCATTATGATATGGCTGCAAGCCTTTGGGAGCCAAGAAGTATAATGTGGTTGTTTGAAAGAAAATGGCCCCCAAAGGGAGTGGCACTATTAGGAGATGTGTCCTTGTTGGAGTAGATGTGGCCTTGTTGGAGGAATTGTGTCACTGTAGGGTAGGCTTTGAGGTCTTCTATGCTCAAGCTATACACGGTGTAATAGTTCATGTCCTATTACCTGCAGATCAAGATATAGAACTCTCAGCTCCTTCTCCAGCACCATGCCTGCCTGCATGCCACAATGTTTCTCAGAATGATGATAATGGACAAAACCTCTGAAACTGTAAGCCACTCAAATTGAATGTTTTAATTTATAAAGGTTGCTGTGGTCATGTTGTTTCTTCCTAGCAATTGAAACACTAACCAAGGTACCAGGTCTTTCCAATTCAAATACAATAACATAAATTAAGCAAGTCTACTCAATTGTCATTCAGATTAAGCATAAATGGTCTAGCAATATGTGGAAAGTCAAGTCATACCAGCAAAGAAAAATAATCAAATCAATAATTCATTCATGTTACTGTAACCATGGTCAAAAACATGGCAGAGTAGGTCATGAACCCTAGCAGAGAACCTACTGTAGTTATTTTACTAAGGTGTCATATTATCAAACTATATTCTGTATAATTATGTTTATGTACACAGATTTGTGCTGCTCTCAGCCTTCATCAGAGAAGTTTATTATTGCTGTGGGTTGTGGTTAATATGGAGACTCATTACTATTCAATGTGCTGAGAGTAGGCAATTGTGAGTTCTCATTCATAGATATGACATCTACATCAAGCCGCTGCACTCTAAGGCTCAGAAAATTTTGGAAGCTTGAGCATAAAAAATGTAAGACCTGGAATACAGGGAGGAGTTCTGTGAAATACCAGACATAACTTGACTGTTGCACACATGAACTCACAGCAGAAGTGATTTTTCATACTAGAACTATACAAGATAAAATCAGTTAAAAAAATTAAAGCACTGCTGGTCGTGAGGCTACTGAGGCTCCACCTAAAGGCTCCACCCCTGCAGAGTTATAGGCCATTTATTTTTTTAATTTTTTTTTTGGTTTTTCGAGACAGAGTTTCTCTGTGTAGCTTTGCGCCTTTCCTGGAACTCACTTGGTAGTCCAGGCTGGCCTTGAACTCACAGAGATCTGCCTGGCTCTGCCTCCCGAGTACTGGGATTAAAGGCGTGTGCCACCACCGCCCGGCAGGCCATTTATATCTGCTAGGGGATGGAGAGTTTTCTGGAGGGTCTGGCCACTATTTGATTGCCGACATCCCAGTAGATGATCCCACACTCATGTGTTTATGTCAGACAAATTAGATTTAGTGGATCAAAACTAACTAGTTAGCAAACTAACTAACTGAAAATCAAGAATATAAAGTTTAGGAGGGAGATGTGTTGGGAGATTCTGTTGGGAGCTGTAGGGCAGGTGCAGAGTAGATATAAAGATATATTGTATAAACAAATGAAAATGTCAAAAAATAAAAATAATATTTAAATCATTCTGGAAAACACAAGTGATAAACAACATATTGCTAGACAGTTTCTGCTTAATCTGAATGACAATTGAGTAGACTTGCTTAATTTGTGTTATTGTATTTGAACTGGAAAGACCTGGTACCTTGGTTAGTGTTTCATTTGCTAGAAGAAACAACATGACCACAGCAACCTTTATAAATTAAAACATTCAATTTGAGTGGCTTACAGTTTCAGAGGTTTTGTCCATTATTTCAGAGGTTTGAAAGTAGTAACTGAAATAACATCCGACATTATGGAGAAAATTCAATGAGAATGATGAGTTCTTATCAGAATCTGAAAGGATGTGGAACAAGATGTAGAAGAATTGAATTTTACATAGAAAATTCTGTAATTTAGCAAAGTGGTCATTTAAGATTTGAAAAGGAAATACTGAAATTAATAACAGAAGAAAAACTTCTGGATTTGATTTTTAATCTTTAAAGGATGATAAACTATAAAAGATGAGAACTAATTAGATCAATAGGGCGACATAAAGGACAGCAAAATAAAAAAATATGGGTACATATGACAGACTGCCTTTATGAATTTTATAAACCATATTTAATTACTGAAACAAAAATTGTCATGCCCCATATAATTTTTTCCTATAGTCTGATCTGTGGCCTTATTTCCTATCATAGCTACTGACTTTCACCTTGTTCCAGCTACACTAACATTCTTGCTTCTCAAATGCACCCGACTTACTCCTTTCTGTCTTATAGCATTGACATTCAGTGTGTCTTTGAGTTAGAATGTTCTTCTTTCAAATGTTAACAGGTGTTTCCTAAAATGTTACCTAATCACTGAGGTTTTTCCTGACTATGTTCTTCATAACTGATCTTCTACCCTACACTCACTGTCCACATGTGTGTTTTCTTTCATTCCATTGAAAAAATATAAAGTTTATTTTGACAGAGGTTGTATGTCCTTTTCATTTCTTTGTGTCTAGTGCTTAAGATAGTTTGGGATAAACAATAAGGACTTACATTTTTAATAAACCAATGAATTAACTATCTAATTCAAGACTTTTGTCTCTTAGTACTCTGGAAGTGAAACAGACCATCTCTTTCATTAAGCTTAAAAGACATAATCAGAGTCTGGAGTACATAAGAATATGTAGAACATTTAAAAATATAAACATTTTTCAGTCCACAAACATTTTACTTTCCATCTCTCTGATTTCATCACTTACTTCTTGAACATCAACTAGGTATTAAATTTTGTATTAAAAATATCATTTCTATAAAATATACTAGATATTGAAAAAGACACCATTGGTTTCATAACAGTGCTTTAGAAGGACAAAAATGTAAGTTAAAAATCTGAGCAGGATTGTTTGGGAATTTCCATAAGTCTCCCTTTGCCAACAACTCAATTGAATACAACCTAGTTCCACCACTGGAAGCCTCATATGCAGACAAGAGATGGCCAGCAGAGACTCTGTATTCCTCATTAATAGGATTCCTTATTAAGATCATCTCCATATGTTTCAGGAAATTTCCACTGCACTAGGTTTTCATACCCCACTCAAAATAACCCCCAATTCCAGCTGGCTCTCCCCATTCTCTCTCCCTCTACCTCATCTTTCCCCCACACCTGATCCCCCCACTCTGGTCTCCACCTGCCCCCAGTCCACCCATAAAATCTATTCTATTTCCCCCTCTCAGGAAGATCCATGTGTCCCCACTAGACCACTCCTCTTTACCTAGTGTCTCTGGGTCTACTGGTTGTAGCTTGGTTATTATTTATTTAATGGCTAATATCCACTTACAAATGGATACATTCCATATTTATCTTTCTGGGTCTGGCTTACCTCACTCAGGATGAGTTTTTTTTTATAGTTCCATCCACTTATCTTCAAATTTCATGATGCTACTTTTTTAAAAAAATAGCTGAGTAATACTCCATTGTGCAAATGTATCACATTTTCTTCATCCAGGCTGTCGCTAAGACAAAGGGTTTCTCTCCACAAACTGACAAGCAGGGCCCCATTGCTGAGGATGATATCCACACAACTCACTGAACACAGAGAAGTTGAGCTGGTGCCACATGCAGCCTTCACCCCTACATTCTAGTCTGTTTGGTGCAGAAAGGTACTCTGCAAGCTATCAGAAGAGAAATGTGGACAGCAACCCAGCCACAAAAGCTTTGACATACAATCTGTTCTGCCTACAATATATGCTAGGGCAATGGTGGCACAGAACTTGTGTGAGTAGCTAACCAATGTAAGATTTGACTTAAGGACCGCTCTACAAGAGGGAATCCATGCAGTACACTGATTATGTAACCAAGAACCAGAGACTAAATAGCCCAGAGACCTAGGGTAAAACCTAACACTACTGGTCTAAAAACGGTATCAATAAAATGATTCCTAATGATATTCTGCTATACTTATAGATCAGTACCTTATCAAGTCATTATCAGAGAGGCTTCCTCCTTCAGTATATGGGAACAGATGCAGAGACCCACAGACAGGCAATATTCACAGAGAAAGTCTAAGTGAAATATCTTCATTCCTTCCCTCCCCTCAAAGCTCAGGGAATCCTGCAAGATGAGACAGAAAGATTGTAAGAGTCAGAAGAAAGGATAGAGGACACCAGGAGAACAAGGCCCTCTGAATCAACTAAGCAAGGCTCATATGAGCTTACAGAGACTAAAGAAACAATCACAGGGCCTCCATGGATCCACATCAGGTCCTCTGTGTATATATTACAGCTATTAGCTTCGTATTTTTATGGGACTCCTGTGTGTATCAGCAGGTGGATCTCTGACACTTGTGCCTGCCCTTGGGACTCTTCTCCTCCTGTTGGGCTGCTATGTTCAACTTATATATGATAGTTATTGCTTCATTTTATTATATTTTATTTTGTTATATTTGGTTGTTACCTCTTAGAATTCTCTTCTTTTCTAATGACAGACAGAAAAGGAGTGGGTCTGGAGGGGAGGAGAGATGGGGAGGAACTAGGAGGAGTAGGGGGAGAAGAAAATACAATCAGGATATATTATATGAGAAAAGAATAAATTTTCAATAAAGAAATAAAAGGAAAAAATATGAAAAAAATGTATAGGATTTGATAGTAAATATGTATATGGGTTGGAGAATGCTTTCTAATTTCAGAAACATTATAATGTTATAGCATTTGAGATTGTGTGTTCCCTTTCATATACAATAAACAGAAACTCAGAAAGATTAATTGACTTGCTTTCCAACATATAGCCAAGTTAACAAAATAATTCAAACATATCTAAACTTGTTTCCCAAACTGGTAAAATATATGTTACATTTCCTGTCTAAGAGGTTATCTCATAGCTTCTTAAGTAGATTGCTATCATCCCATAAAAGACATGCATAATGTTTCTGGGGATGAGATGACACCATTATTTCACAACTGGTCTTTAGGAGATGAGGTCCAGTAAGTCTCAATATTCATATGCTAGATGGGACTCAAAACAAAGAAATGTCCTATCAAAGATACATAGAGGAATAATCATCATCTGGCTGTGCACTAGTAACACAATGATGAAAAGATTCTAGTTCTTACTATTAGGGAACTCACTGACTACTGTGAAACACAAATAGACTGATACTTTCCTTGTGAAGTAAAAGCACTTTGTCACAATATGAACAAAATAATATAGTTATTAAAGAAATAATAAATAGCGTAAGTCAAGAAGTGCTCCATGGAAGAGTTATGTATGACTTGTATCTTTTTTTCCAACTCCTTCAATTGCTTTATTAATGCTTTGGCTTTCAGCTTACAAGCCAGCACACTAGAAACCACAGAAAATTTCTGATTATGACAGTGACATTTATCATTCTCTAATGGAGAAGCTGTAGCTTCTAGCTGGGTCCACCCACTGCGATATTCTTCATCTTGGCTATGGTCCTCGCTGAGGCTGTTTCTCTTGCGCTCTGGAGCATACTTAAACCACAGACAGATGTAGGCCTAGGTCCAGCAATTGGGAGGGACATTGTTAGTTCTTACCTGCAGATTTTATGAGTGAGGAATTAATGTCATGTTAGTTCAGTGATATATTCACCCTACCCAGTGCTTTCTTTATGTTAGGCACTGCTTTATGCACACACACAAAAAAATACCTTCACCACCACATAGTGAACATTCTACCTTGCCAGGACTAGGTGGGTTGAATCACTTGAGGGATAATTACATAGTTGAGAAAGTGAAGAGTGCTTTGGAAAAATCTTTAATAATAAATAATTAAAACCAGGTGCAGTGCCATACACTTACCATTCCAGCACTGTAAAGTGGATCCTAAGCTGGAGGACATGACATCTTTTCTCAAGAGAAACAAAAAGGGGTTGAAACGCATGTAATTAATTTATCTGTATGTTTAACTTTAAAAAAAGGATTTACTTAGTACTTTTGTGTGTGTGCATGCATGTGTTTTGTGCACCATGTTTGTTTAGGTGCCCATGGAGGTAAGAGGAGAGTTTTGAATTCCCTCAAATTGGAATTGTAGGAGATTGTGAGCTGCACAGTGAGGATTCATGGAATTGAGTCCAGGTTCTCTGTAAGAAAAGAAAGTAGTTTTAGCCATTGAACCATCTTTGCAGTCGCTGTTTTTTTTTTATCATTTGTCTTTTAGTTTTATCTATCTATCTACCTATCTATCTATCTATCTATCTATCTATCTATCTATCTATCTATCTATCTATCTGTCTATTTATTCATCTAGCTATCTATTATCTATTTGTTATTTTTACATCCCAATTGCAGTTTTCCCTCCCTCTTCTCCTCCTAAAACCTCTCCCCTCCACTCTGCCCCCTCATCCACTTTTCTTCCTCAGTTTCTTTTCAGAACAGGGCAGGCCTCACATGGATATCCATCAGCCGTGGTATATAAAGTTGCAGTGAGACTAGGCACCTCCATATATTAAGGCTGAGCAAGGCAACCCAGTATGAGGAGTAGGGTCCCAAAAGCCAGTAGAGTCAGAGACGGTCCCTCTTCCCACTGTTAAGAGTCCCAAAAGAGGACCAAGCTACACAATTGTAATGTATATAAGGAGTGCCTAGGTCAGTCCCATGTAGGCTCCCTGGTTGTTGGTTCAGTCTCTGTGAGTCCCTATGAACCCACATTAGTTGATAATATGGGTTTTCTTGTGTTCTTGACCACTCTGGCTCCTATGATCTTTTCCCCTCCCTCTTCTGCAGGATTACCAGAGCTATGCCTATTATTTCGATGTGAGTCTTCTTCTGTTTCCATCAGTTTCTGGGTGAAACTTCTCCGATGTACATTGGGCTAGGCACCAATCTATGAGTATATCAAAACATCATTAGGAATCCTTTTGTTGATTTTTTTGCCAGTCATGTTTGATTCTATCCTGAGTCTCTGGGCTATCCAATCTCTGGTTCTTGGCTATCCAGGCAGTGTAGGTCATGGGCTCCCTTGAATGGCATGGACCTCAAATTAAAACAAACATTTGCTGGTCACTCCCATAAGTTCTGCACCACCATTCCCTCAGCACATCTTGAAGGCAGGACAGATTGTAGGTCGAGGGTTTTGTGGCTGGGTTGTTGTCCAGGTTTCTCTTTTGGTAACCTGAAGAGTACCTTCTATCACCAAAGAGACTAGAATGTAGGGGTAAAGGGTTGATGCAGGCATCAGCAGAACCTTTCTACATTTAGTGAGCTGTGTAGATGTCCTCAGCAATGGGGCACCACTGTCAATTTTCAGAGAATGACCTTCTATCCTAGCACCAGCCTAGGTTGTTTATCAATCTCCATTCAGTCAACAACTCAATCTAAAACAACCCAGTCCAACCACTGGAAGCCTTGCCTGGCTACAAAAGATGTCCAGTTCAGACTCCATATCTTCCATTACTAGGAGTTCTCACTAGTGTCACCCTCATAGATTCCAGGAAGTTTCCACTGCACTAGGTTTCCACATCACTCCCAATACCTGCCCCCAGTTCCTGCTGTATCTCCCTGTAATCTCTCCTTCCCTCCCTACCCCATACACCTGGTCCATTCTGCTCCCTTCCCCACCTGCCTCCAATGTACCTGCAAAATCTATTCTGTTTCCCCTTCCCAGGGAGATTCATGTATCCCTCCTAGAGCCCTCCTCTTTACCTAACATCTATGGGTCTGTGGATTATAGTTTGATTATCATTTATTTAACATCTAATATCGATTTATAAGTAAATACATACCCTATTTATCTTTCTGGGTATGGGTTACAATTTCACACACAAGTACTGTATTTACATTACCTCTATCCCTCACACTCACTTCTAGTTCTCTTTTGTCTCCTCCAATCAAATTCATGATCTCTTTTTTCTTTAGTTATTAAATATATACACATAGATATGAATATATAAGTGCAACCTGGAGATTCCATTTAAAGTTTTTTATGTTTGATGTCTCTGTACTTGAGTGCATGTGTGTGTGTGTGTGTGTGTGTGTGTGTGTGTGTGTGTGTGTGTTTTACGGCTGTCTGATTAAGATTGGATAACGTATCGGGGGCTCATGTCTGGAGAAAATGGATTATCCATCTCTCAACAGCTGTTGATTGTCTGTTGCCCTTCACCTAGGTGTGGGACAACATGAGAGTTTCCCTACTCATCTTGGGATATTAACTGGTATTATTTTGCTGGTCTTGTTCAGAGTATATTGTTGAGCTTTCATGGATGCAGCTTCCCAGTCATATAAAGAAGAAACTATCTTGCAGTAGATATCCTGGTCCTCTACATATTATAGTCTCCTCACATCCTCTTTCAAGATGTTCCCTAAGCCCTGTGGGTATGAGTTGGGCTGTAGATGTATCAGTTGAATTTGGGGCACACCATATTCAGTAGTTCTCTGTAGTTTGACAACTTGAAGGTATCTGTAGTGGTCTATTTCCACTATAAAAGTAAGTTTAGTTGATGTGAAAGCTATACTTCTCTGTTGATATAAGGGTACATATTTAGGATGCAGTTAGAAAGTATACCAATTTAAGAAAGTGTTAGTAATGGTAGGTTCTTTATGGTTCCTGACCTCACTGGCCAGGGGTAGTTGGCTGAATTTATAGTACCAAGTATAAATTCTCTCATATTGAGTGAGACTTAAGTCCAAATAGGCAGCTGTTCCTCCTCAAATATAAGTGCCACCATTACACGCTTGATGATATCTTACCATGGTAGTTATTGTTGTAGTTCACAGGTTTTACATTTTAGAAAGACTATGGATTACTTTTCTGTCTTGGCAGCTTACATAGTTCCATTGGATACTATGGGAGCTAGTCCTCAGAGAGGAAGCTTCCAGGTCAGTTCCAGCTTTATTAATCCACGTCCTATTCTAAAATATATGATGTCTTCAGCAAAAGGGCCTTAACATTGTGGGAAGCACCCAAGTCAAAAATCAATGACCTATATTGTATTGGAATCCCCTGACCACCAACTCAAAGGTGGATTTCCTATACCTGGGGAATTTGTGACTTTTTAATTAAAGAAGGGTATTAAAGAGGTAGCAACAGATGTGAAAAGGCAGTGTAAAAATGGAGAAATTGGCTGAAATACATCCCTGGGGCCTAGCTGCATCCGTATTTTGCCTTTTGGAGTTCCTATCTAGAATTATGAATGAAAATTACTTCATGTCACTGTGCTTCAGTTTCCTCTTACACAAAATGGAAATAGAATCATCTATCTAATCTAATAGGATTAGTGGTAAAGTAAACCTGTTAACATGTATATATGTAAAATGGCAATCCCAGTGTTATTGATAGCTGTTATTTTAAAAGTAGTTTTCCTTCTGCTATTGCTTTCACTGTTCTAGAAAGGATCAAATTTAGATAGATAAAATGCATGTCTATCTAATCAATAATCATGTGATGATAGAAGTAAATGAGGAAAACAAGTCACACTTTAAAATACTGTATTGTATTTTGTGATTCACCATTATGAGCCCAAAAGGCATCTGTTCTTAGGATGGCAATAATGTTCTTACATATTTGCAATTGCACATTGTAAGAAGAGAGCCCTCTTTCTCTTTCAAGCATTTTTTTCTGTCATTTCTATAGTCTATCCTTTGCTTACAACTGCTTACAAAATAGTGTAATGCTTCCAAATGCCTAATAAAACAATAAGCATTTATCAGCCTGGAAAACATGCATGTACTAGTAATATACAGACTGAGATGGTTGTGTGTATATATATATAATATATGTATATTATATATATATATTAAAGAAAAAGAGACCATGAATTTGAAAAAAAGGGGCAATATGTGGGAGGGTTTAAAGGCAGAAAAGGGAAGGGGAAATGATATAATTACATTATAATCTCAAAACATAAAAGTATTTTAAGATGGGAGACTGTTGATAGATATAAAGATATAGATTCTGCAATTAAGGTTAAGATTTTTAACATAAAAATAGAATCATGGGAATAAATGGAATGGAAAGGCAGAACCTGCTTCAGATCACAAGTATCACCACACCTTTACAAGATAGAAAATGCCTAGATTTTTATTCTATAGGAAATAGAAAGCCATGATAACTCTTAGCAGAAGTCTTAGACTCTTAGCATGACCACATTAGTTTTCTAATTTCTAATTTCTCTCTCTTATGTTGGAAACAGATTAAAGAAGAGAGCAGAATCGAGACTACGTTAAAGTCATGTAAATAGATCTAAGGTAGAAGTAGTTATCCCTCACATCAGATAGTATCAGTCCGTGAGTTCAATTTAAAAAGAAATGAGATTTGTTTAAGATTAAGAACCACACAACATGATTGGTTATTGACTAATTGGGAATAAGTAGAATTTGGCACATGTAGAGAAAGAACGGAAGCTAAGAACCTAGATTTGAAGCCTCTTGGGTTTCATCCAATGCTCTTACCATTTCTCTAAGCTGTTTACTCTTCCCTGCTGCTGCTATTAGCTTGTGCTGGACCTCTTCCATGGCACAGGAGCCTGTTCTTTCAGTAAAGTATCCTGTGTATCTTCCTTGTCCCTGTGATTACATTAAGGAACTGCAAGCAGGGATTGCAACTTTTCTCTTTCCTTTGTATCCAGAAATGCTCATTTAGAGAAGCACTCCTGAAAGTTAGCCATCCTGTACCCAGGAGCTCTTATGGCCATTGGGTGGCCTGGGCATTAGCACAGGAATTGAGGAAGATGCCTACTATACCTAATTGTGTAGTTCTCTAGGATCCATTTAAGTGTCTCCGTGGGAAATCTCTGCAAATACTGTGATTCCAGCTACCCTGGGGGCTTTGCCCAAACAGAGAGTGCTCTTGGCTGAGCCTCCAATCCTTCCATTTCTAAACTTTGTGTATTTCAACAGAAATCTGATCTGGACTCTTCTGATTCATTTACACTTAAATCATCCAAGGGCTCTGTTGTAAGAGTGAATTCAGCTCCAAAAATGTCTTATAAGCGTTGGTTATAAAACTCCCTAAGATTTTGTGAGCTAAAATTTTTTTACTCCCTTTTTCTTTGAAACAAGATGTTGTGACTTTGCCAAGAGTAAATGGATTTCCAACCTCAAAGGGGTCGTGTTTGGTTCAAGAGTCAGAAATTATGGAGCTCAAAGGCCCAAGTACATTCTTCAAGAATTGGCAATAATGAATCCCAGGGGATGGGAGGAATGATAAATCTTAGAAGCTGAGTGAGGGGGTGACAGGAAGCATCCATTCTACCCTTTTGGCTCAGTGCCTTAAAGCCTTAGGACTTTTGTCCCTTAACTGAGTAAATGGGGCCATGAGACAACACACTACTATGAGTTACCAACAAAATTAGGCAGAGAAACATTTCCCATTTTGAATAAGTGCCTGACAGTTTAGAGTGCTTTTCACAGTTTTTCCTTTCACTTAGTCCTTCAATGGCTCTGAAGTCTAGAAATATCCATCTCCACTTTTTTTTTGGAAAAACAAAGGGAGACAAAGAAGAGTTGCAGTGACAAAGCCAGACTGCATTAACAAAGGAGACATAAGATGCGCCTACTTATCTTGAATTACCAAGAGACAAAAAGGCAACAGCATAGTTCCTAACTTGAAATGTCTCTGATGCAACCTGAAATGTTTCTTGATCTACTGCAGCCTTAGGGAAAGTTGGTTGATATATCTCTTATAACATATATAGTATTTTCCTTTTATATTTAACTGTATATTTATCTTATAGTTTTCTTACTCATGATTCCCCATACTTCATTAGACTGTTACTGTCTCAAAGACTGAAATGTGTTCCAGGTATCTTTCTTTTTTTATAATTTAATTTAATTTTACATATCAGCCACGGATTCCCTTGTTCTCCCCCCTCCTACCTCCCCCCGCCTTCCCTCCCCAGCCCACCCCCCATTCCATCTCCTCCAGGGCAAAGACTCCCCTGAGGATTGAGTTCAACCTGGTAGATTCAGTCCAGGTAGGTCCAGTTCCCTCCTCCCAGGCTGAGCCAAGTGTCCCTGCATAAGCCCCAGGTTTCAAACAGCCAACTCATGCACTGAGTACAGGACCAAGATTGGAAAAAGCACAAGGACAAATAGCCAAACAAATGGAAACACATGAACTATGAACCAATAGCTGAGGAGCCCCCAACTGGATCAGGCCCTCTGGATAAGTGAGACAGTTGATTAGCTTCATCTGTTTGGGAGGTATCCAGGTATCTTTCTATAGCTTAACTCAATGTCAGCCACAGGAGAAGATGATCTCCAAATAAAGTGCTAGAAAGATATGATATGGGTAGAGCTTGGATCTGTGACCAAATACAAACATGAATGTGTAGGAATGTGTTCTGTGAATGTAGAGTTTTAGAAAATTGGAGGAATTGGTCAGGCTAAATATGTTACTATGAATATTTAAAAAAGAAATATCATGTATGTATGTATATCTATGTATGTATTACAATTATATTTTTCTGTGACTGTGCTTAGAGATTGGCCATAAAGGCATTTTAAAAATTTCTGATGGTATTCCTCCATAGAGGAGTGGGTCACCAAGCCAAGAATTAGAAAAAGTGAAGTTAGCAAAATGTGTATGTAAAGCCATGAACTACTTTTTGTGACATTCTCTGGTCTTCTATGCATTTATTTCCATACTCAGCCCCTTGAGCCCTCAAGTCAGAGAAGTCTTGCATATAAATTCATCAGGAATATTAACACGTAATTTCTTTTTTAGCAATGTCTTTTTTCTGTATTATGGTAATAATGGCCTCTTAAATTGAATTTGTACATTTTAACATCCTGATAAAAATGTATTACAAACATATTATAATCTAAACAGCATGGGATTTGGAAAATAGGCATTTTTTATTAAGAAAATTTTTTCATTCATTTTACACACCAATCAAAGATCCCCCTCTTCCCTCCTCCTGCCCCCCCAGCCTTCCCCCACAACCAACTCTCACTCCCCACAAGAAGGCAAGGCCTCTCATGGGGAGGCACATCCAGTAGAGACAAGTCTAAGCCCTTCTCCCTGCCTCAAGGCTGCACAAGGTGTCCCATCATAGGTAGTGGGCTCCAAAAAGCCCCCTCATGCACCAGGGATGGATTCTGATTCTACCACCAGGGGACCCCCAAGCAGGTTAAGCTACACAATTGTCTCGCCATTCAGAGGGCCTAGTCCAGTCCCATGCAGGCTCCACAGCCATTGCCCCAACTTTCATGAGTTCCCACTAGTTTGGTTTGGTTGTGTCTTCAGGTTTCCCCATCATGATCTTGATGTACTTGCTCATAGAATCCCTCCTCTCTCTCTCCTTCTGGACTCCTGGAGCTCTGCCTGGTGTTTGGCTCTGGATCTCTGCATCTGTCTCCATCAGTCATTGGAAAAAAGTTCTGTGATGACAGGGTATTCACCAATCTGATCACTGGGGCAAGCCAGTTCAGCTCAGGCACTCTCTCCACTATTTCTAGTAGTCCAATCTGGGGTCATCCTTGGTGATTCCAGGCAACTTCCCTATCAACGGGTTTCTCTCTCCCCACGATATATCCCTTATCATGGCATCTTTCTCATTGTTTTCCCCCTCCATCTCTGTTCCAGCTAGACCATTCCCATTCTCTTATGTTCTCATGCTCCAGCCCCTACCTTCCATTGCCCACCCGTCACCCCCAGTTCACTCACGGATATCTCACCTATTTTCTCTTTGCAGGGTGATCCATGCATCCCCCTTTGGATCTTCCTTGTCAGCTAGCTTCTCTGGAGTTTTGGGTTGTTGTCTGGTTATCCTTTGCTTTACTTCTAATACCCATTTGTGAGTGGGTACATACCATGTTTGTCCTTCTGAGTCTGGGTTACCTCACTCAGGATGATATTTTCTAGTTCTATCCATTTGCCTGCAAATTTCATGATGTCATTGTTTTTCTTTGCTGAGTAGTACTCCATTGTATATATGTACCACATTTTCTTTATCCATTCTTCAGTTGAGGGGCATTGAGGTTGTTTCCAGGTTCTGGCTATTATGAATAATGCTACTGTGAACATAGTTGAGCATTTGTCTCGTGGTATAATTGAACATTCCTTGGGTATATGCCCAAAAGTGGTACAGCTGGGTTTTGAGGAAGATTGATTCTAAATTTTCTGAGAAACCACCACACTGATTTCCAAAGTGGCTGTACAAGTTTGCACTCCTACCAACAGTGGAGGAGTGTTCCCCTTGCTCCACATCCTCTCCAACATAAGCTGTCTGCAGTGCTTTTGATCTTAGCCATTCTGACAGGTCTAAGATGGTATCTCAGAGCCATTTTGATTTGCATCTCCCTGATAATTAAGGAGACTGCACAATTCCTTAAATGTCTTTTGGCTATTTGAAATTCTTCCTTTGAGAATTCTCTGTTTAGCTCTATAGCCCATTTTTTAATTGGATTGTTAGTTATTTTGATGTCTAGTTTCTTGAGTTCTTTATGTATTTTGGAGATCAGCCCTCTGTCACCTGTGAGATTGGTGAAAATCTTTTCCCATTCTGTAGGCTACTGTTTCGTCTTATTTACTGTGTCCTTTGCATTACAAACACTTTTCAGTTTCAGGAGGTCTCATTTATTAATTATCACTCTCAGTATCTGTGCTACTGGTGTTATATTCAGGCAGTGGTCTTCTGTGCCAATGCATTCAAGACCACTTCCTACTTTCTCTTCTATCAGATTCAGTGTAACTGGTTTTATATTGAAGTCTTTGATCCAGTTGGACTTGAGTTTTGTGCATGGCAATAGATATGGATCTATTTGCAATTTTCTACATATTGACGTCCAGTTATACTAGCACCATTTGTTGAAGATACTTTTTTCCATTGTACAGTTTTGGCTTCTTTGTCAAAAATCAGGTGTTCATAGGTATGTGGGTTAATGTCAGGGTCTTCAATTCGATTCAGTTGGTCTACATGTCAGTTTTTATGCCAATACCAAGCTGTTTTTATTACTATAGCTCTATAATAGAGCTTGATGTCAGGGATGGTGATGCCTCCAGAGGTGGCTTTGTTGTACAGGAGTCTTTTAGCTATCTTGGGTTTTCTGTTTTTCCAAATGAAGTTGTGTATTGCTCTTTCCAGGTCTATGAAGAATTGTGTTGGGATTTTGATGAGGATTGCACTGAATCTGTAGATTGCTTTTGGTAAGATTGCCATTTTTACTATGTTAATCCTACCTATCCATGAGCATGGAGATCTTTCCATTTTCTGATATTTTCTCCAATTTCTTTTTTCAGAGACTTAAAGTTCTTGTCATACAGGTCTTTCACTTGCTTAGTTAGACTTACCCCAAGATATTTTATGTTATTGATGGTATTGTAAAGGGTGATATTGTAAAGGTTTCTCTGATTTCTTTCTTAGCCAATTTATCATTTGTATATAGGAGGGCTATTGATTTTTGTGAGTTAATCTTGTATTCTGCCACATTACTGAAAGTGTTTATCAGCTGTAGGAGTTCCATGGTAGAATTTTTTTGGGTCACTTATGTATACTATCATATAATCTGCAAATAGTGAAAGTTTGACTTCTTCCTTTCCAATTTGTATATCCTCAATCTCCTTGTGTTGTCTTATTGCTCTAGCTAGAACTTCAAGTACTATATTGAATAAATATGGGGAGAGTGCACAGCCTTGTCTTGTTCCTGATTTTAGTGGAATCGCTTTGAGTTTCTCTCCAATTAATTTGGTGTTGGCTCTTGGCTTGCCGTAAAGTGACTTTATTATGTTTAGGTATGTTCTTATATTTCTGATCTCTCCAAGACCTTTATCATGAAGAGGTGTTGGATTTTGTCAAAGGCCTTTTTGGCATCTAATGAAATGGTCATTTTTTTCCTTTCAGTTTGTTTATATGGTGTATTACATTGACAGATTTTCATATGTTGACCATCCTTGCATCTCTGGGATGAAGCCTACTTGATCATGGCGGACAATTTTCTTTGATGTGTTCTTGGAGTCGATTTGCCAATATTTTTTTTTTTTTCGGTTTTTCGAGACAGGGTTTCTCTGTGTAGCTTTGCGCCTTTCCTGGAACTCACTTGGTAGCCCAGGCTGGCCTCGAACTCACAGAGATCCGCCTGGCTCTGCCTCCCGAGTGCTGGGATTAAAGGCGTGCGCCACCACCGCCCGGCGATTTGCCAATATTTTATTGAGTATTTTTGCATCAATGTTCATGAGGAAGATTGGTCTGTAATTCTCTTTCTTTGTTGCACCTTTGTGTGGCTTGGGAATCAGAGTAACTGTAGCCTCATAAAAGGAGTTTGGTAAAGTTCCTTCTGTTTCTATTGTGTGGAACAATTTGAAGAGTATTGGTATTAACTCTTCTCTGAAAATCTGGTAGAATTCTGGATTGAAATCATCTGGTCTTGGGCTTTTTTTTGGTTGGGAGACTTTTAATGACTGTTTCTATTTCCTTAGGCGTTGTTGGTATTTTTAAATTGTTTATCTGGTCTTGATTTAATTAGGTATGTGGTACCTATCCAGAAAATTGTCCACTTCTTTTAGATTTTCCAATTTTGTGGAGTACAGTTTTTTGATATATGACTTGATGATTCTCTGGATTTTCTCATTGTCTGTTGTTATGTTTCCCTTTTCATTTCTGATTTTGTTAATTTGGATGCTCTCTCTCTGCCTTTTGGTTAGTTTGGACAAGGGCTTGTGTATCTTGTTGATTTTATCAAAGAACCAACTCTTTGTTTCATTGATTCTTTGTATTGTTCTCTTTGTTTCTATTTTATTGATTTCAGCTCTCAATTTGATTATTTCGTGGCATCTATTCTTCCTGGGTGAGTTTGCCTCTTTTTGTTCTAGAGCTTTTAGGTGTGCTGTCAAGTAACCAGTGTGAGATTTCTCCAACTTCTTTATGTGGTCATTTAGTGCTATGTATTTTCCTCTTAGCACTGCTTTCATAGTGTCCCATAAGTTGGGTATGTAGTATATTCATTTTCATTGAATTCTAGGAAGTCTTTATTTTTTTTATTTCTTTCCTGACCCATTGGTTATTTAGTTGATCATTATTCAGTTTCCATGAGATTGTAGGCTTTCTGTAATTTTTGTTGTTGTCAAAATCTAACTCTAAGCCATGGTGGTCCAATAGAATACAGGAAGTCATTCCATTTTTTTTTTGTATCAGTTGAGATTTGCTTTGTGACTGAGTATGTGATTGATTTCAGAGAAGGTTCCATGGGGTGCTGAAAAGATATATTCTTTTTTGTTAGGTTGGAATGTTCTGTAGCTATCAATTAAGTCCATTTGGGTCATAACATCTGTTGGGTCCCTTATTTCTCTGTTAAGTTTTGAGCTGGCAGATCTGTCCAGTGGGGAGAGTGGGGTGTTGAAGTCTCCCACTATTAATGTGTGGAGTTTGATATGTAATTTAAGATTTAATAATGTTTCTTTTACATATGTTGGTGCCTTTGTATTTAGGGCATAAATGTTCAGAATTGAAACTTAATCTTGGTGGATCTTTCCTGTGATAAGTATGTAATGTCCTTCTCTATCTCTTTTGATTGATTTTAGTTTGAAGTCTATTTTGTTAGATATTAAGATAGCTGTACAAGCTTGCTTCTTAAGTACATTTGATTGGAAAGTCTTTTCCTATCTTTTTACTCTGAATTAGTGTCTGTCTTTGAAGTTGAGGTGTGATTCTTGTATGCAGCAGAAGAATGGGTCCTGATTTCATATTCATTCTATTAGCCTGTTTCTTTTTATAGGTAAATTAAGTCCATTAATATTAAGGGATATTAATGAGAGGTGATTGATAATTCCTGTTATCTTTTGGTGGTAGTGTGTGTATATTTTTCTTCTTTGGGATTTACTGCTGTGTGGTTATCTATTGCCTGTGTTTTCGTGGGTGTATTTGACTTCCTTTGGTTGGAATTTTCCTTTTAGTGTTTTTTGTAGGGCTGAATTTGTGGACAGGTATTATTTAAATCTGGTTTTGTCTTGGAATATCTTGTTCAGTCCGTCTATGGTTATTGAAAGCTTTGCTCGGTTTATTAGTCTAGGCTGGCATCCACCGTCTCTTAGTGTCTGCATTACATCTGTCCAGGACATTCTGGCATTCAAACTCTCCATTGAGAAATTGGGTGTTATTCTCATGGGTCTGCCTTTATAAGTCACTTGGCCTTTTTCCTTTGTTTTTCCTAATATTCTTTCTTTATTCTGTATGGTTAGTAGTTTAATTATTATGTGGAAAGGGGACTTTTTGGGGGCTCTAGTCTATTTGGTGTTCTATAAGCTTCTTGTATTTTCATAGGCATTTCCTTCTTTAAGTTGGGAAAGTTTTCTTATGATGATATTTTATTTGTACTGAAATGTGATTTTATTTGTATGTTAATAAATAAAGTTGCCTGGGGGTCAGAGCTAATAGCAAGTCATAGCAGAAGCTGGGTGGTGGTGACACACACCTTTAATCCTGATCACATGACAGGCAGATCTCTGTGTGTTGAAGGATATAGGCAGCATGGAGATACATGCCTTTAATCTGAATACCAACCACAGAAGACCTGGAGGTCTGTATAGACAGGCAGTGATGAGGAGGTCATGTGGTTGGGTTTACAACCAATGAGAAGGCAGAACAGAAAGTCAATAAAAAGACAGATATACAGGAAGTAGGTCTCTTGTTGAAGGGAAGGACATCAGCGGCAAGAAGTGTAAGAAGGTGGTTTTAAGTCTCAGCTCTCAGTTACTGCTCTGACCTCTTGGGCTTTTAACTCTGCATTTGGCTCTGTGTTTCTTATTTAATAAGACTGTTCATCTATATTTTATTCTATGGTTTTGTTGAATATATTTTATGTGCCTTTGAGTTGGTATTCTTCTCATTCTTCTATCCCTATGATTCTTAGGTTTGGCCAGATAGGCATATTTATCAGTGGAACAACAACAAAAAAGAAATGTATCCATAGATAAGTAAATGTTTAAATGATCTTCAGTAAGCAAACTAAGAATTACAAAAACGGAAAGTACAGATGCTCTAATAATAAAAATTGGGTAATATAGTAACTGTAAAAAACTATATAGAACAAGACATGGTGACACAGGCCTTTAATCCCAACACTTGGGAAGCAGAGTCAGGTAGATCAATCTGAGTTCGAGTCAAGCTTGGTCTACAGAGCAAGTTCCAGGACAGCTAGGGCTATTACACAGAGAAACCCTGTCCCAAACAACAACAACAAACACAAGCAAACAAAAACAATATAGAGTTTCCTTAAAATAGTAAAAGCAGAACTCTCAAATGATTCCATGGCCCAAGTACTGGATTATATGTCCAAGGAAAATGAAATATGAGTGCTGAATTTATAACTCTACTGTCATGTATATTAATACAATCTAAGTTTTTGTAATGCATGTCTTGCCAGGCAAGTCATTATTGGAACTTACATGGTTCACAGCTAGATATGATTGATGATTAATTTTGCCCTCCCAGAGTATGCATAGAACTTTCCAGAACTATGAAAGCAACCCAGGAGAGATTAAGCTTTTAAGTCAGTATCAATTTAATTTCTCCATGTCATGTTCTCAGTATGTGTTGTCTTCAGTGATAAGATGTCACCATCAAGTTCTACAGGATAATAAAGAACATTGCCAATAGCCTGTAATATTTTATGAACTATGAGACTTCCCTGGTCAACAAGTACAAAAGATAACACCTGTTCCTGCAAATGGATGTTTCATTTGTTTTCATTTGTTTGTTTGCATAGAATAATTATTGCCTCATTATAGGACAACTGTTTACAATCTTTTTATTTATGTGTATGCATATATTTTAGGAAGCTGCTACAGTATGAGAAAAATGCATATGGCATTCTTAAAACATCTTTAATATTACTTATTCATTATTACTTCCTCTGCCTTTTAATTTCATCCCCACCCTATTTAAGTCTTCATGTTCTATTATTGCCCTTTACTCGGTTATACTACTGCATTCTCCTTCCCTTCACTTGAACCCCTACCCTACAGTCGCTTATTAATTTTCTGCCCTCTATGGATATTTCAAATGAAACATCTGAAAATTCAAAGGTAACACATACAAGTGAGAATAAAATGCAAAAGTTGTGTTTTTGGATCTG
The DNA here is from genome assembly GCF_949786415.1 of Peromyscus eremicus. Classification (NCBI taxonomy): domain Eukaryota; kingdom Metazoa; phylum Chordata; class Mammalia; order Rodentia; family Cricetidae; genus Peromyscus; species Peromyscus eremicus. Next base: position 52,160,361 of record NC_081439.1, read on the forward strand.
GATTACCTTACTTAGATTGATTAGTTCTAGCTCCATCCATTTACCTGTAGATTTTTTTGAAAAATTTTATAAAAAATTTACCTGTGGATTTTTTGGAAATTTTATGAAAAATTTCATAATTTCATTTTTTCTCAACAGCTAAATAATATTCCATTGTGTAAATATACCATGTTATCATTATCCATTCATCAGATGATGGACATCTAGGCTGTTTCTATTTCCTGGCTATTGTAAAAAGAGTAGCAATGAAACACAAATGACTAGTATTCTGGTCAGATCTGGCTTTGTTTAATAGAGATTAAAATGAATTAAGTATGTCATTAAAGAGTAGGGACTATTCATCAAGACAGCCAGGAGATTAGGTAGTCATCCTTACAGAAATCAAGACCTGCTGGGTGTGGTGGCATACAACTTTAATCCCAGCACTCAGGAAGCAGAGGCAGGTGGATCTTTTTGAGTTCCAGGTCAGCCTGGTCTACAGAGAGAGTTCTAGGACAGACCTCAAAGCTATACAGAGAAACCCTGTTTCAAAAAACAAAACAAAACAAAACAAACAATGAAAAGAAACAAAGACCTTTACATAAACACAATGGAAGCCTGGATCTAAACACTTGGAGATCATCCTAGCTTCATGTCACATCACAGGACCAGGGTGCAAGTCCTTGGCAATGCAGTATGCCAAGTGATTTGATGCAATAATTACTGCTTCCAAATCCTATTTTAAATTATTGGCTCCATTTTGTCCTCACTGTGGCCCTTAGAGATCCATTATGTAGGTCTACCAAGAGCAGTGTACTGTGCATTGTGATTAGCAAAGCAATGAATGCTTCCACCTAGACTTCAAAGGATGAACCAGAGATGTGTGATACTGGGAAATAGCTATCACAGAGAATGGCTAGTTATTCTTTTCCATACTCACCACTCTACCTGCCCTCAAATCGTCCTCATCTCTGCCAAAAACTCATAAATGTACATATGGATAAGTGCATCTCTCAACCCTCATCAGGGAATCTTTTTGCAGTCAGTAGTGATTAACACAGAGAACTACAACTGATCAATGTTCATAGAATAAGAGATTATATAATGCTCAGCCCCAAGTGGGATATCTATATCACAGTGCCTACTCTCAAGGCTCAGGAATCATCATAGAAGAGGGGAAGAAGGATTGTGAGACCCAGAAGCAAAGATGACTCCTGTGAAACAGTATTTTCTGGATACAACAGGAAAGTTTTTGGTATGAAGTGAAAGCATCTGGGACTGTTTGCACAAAACCTGTACAGAATCAAAGATAAGGTGTTATTACCAAGCCCTGCCATAGTTAGAAAGTAGATACTATAGTTTGAATGTGACCCCCTCAGCGATCATGTGTGGCAGGCTTAATGCCTAAAGTGAGTGTTGGTAGTTAAGACTTTTGATGGTGGTTAGGTCTTTTATAAATGATTGGTAAGTTAGAGTTATGTTATTATTATAGGAGAATTGGCTATTGTAAGAATAGATTTGCTATAACAACCAGTTTTGCCTTCATCTGTCCTATTATCCCCTTTCACCCTTTTACTATCTGCTATGGAATGATACGCAAAAAGTCTTTTTCTAGATGTTGAACCCTCAATTTTGAATTTCCCATTATTTCCTCCAGAGCTTTTTGAAATGAGTTTAATTTCTTTATAAATCACCCACTTTGAGGTATTCTTTCATCACAATCCAATGACAAATGGGTAAAATGTGATTTAAGCCTAGTTTATATTCATTTCGAAGCCCTCATTACTTCTATGTCTTTATATAGAGAAGTCTGGGCACATAAGTGTGAAATGAAACACAAATTTGAGTCAGCAATTCTAGCCTCTAGGTGGAATTTTCTGCATGACCTGAAAAAGTTAATTAAATACTACAATCCTTTTAATATAAAACATGAGTTTTTTAAAATGTATATTTAAAATGGTTATTTTAAGCAAAGGATAAATTTTATTAAATGTGTGTATTACACAAAGCAAAAGATAAAATATGTTATACTAAGATTCAGATAACTGGGGAGTGGTAAAGACTGGCCCTAAGTGCCTTGTGTTCATCATCCTTCCATAGTTTAGAGTAATTTTTGCTTTCTGAATCTCTCTTTTCTCCATTTGAACATTTTTTGAAACAAAGCTTTACCTGAAATTTTGATATGTAAAATAAAGGGAGTGCTGGTTAAAACCGAATGGGAGTCCAAAGCCTGTGGAACGGCTAACAAAAGATCTTAAAAAAGTAGTGACTTATGGATTGCAACCAAGTAGTTGGCTGAAAATAAATTTCATACGTGGGGGGGGGATACAGTCAGAAATATCTGCATATTTCTGTAATCCATTTTGTGCTAGGCGAAATGCTGTTCAGGGTTTAAAACCTGGTAGAAGCTTACAAAAAATATCACTTAGGTTTCCACAGTTCCCCCTAGGACCTCTGGCTCATCACAAATCTTGTAGCATTTGATTTTGATTAGCTCTGACAAACCTCTTTGTTACTTAGGTTTTTCTGGACGTAAGAATCATAAATCCAATACTTTCAGCTCTTTGTTCCTCTTGCTAAGTTTTCCGGACAAATCAAAGGTAAGTATTGAGGATGCTTCCTGTGTCTATTTTCTATTGAAATTTTGCTCATGTGCAGAGAAGTTTCCTGTAGGACTACAGCTTAACATCAATTGAGTTTGTCACCTGCAGCATGCTTTATAGAACCGCTGTCCCAGCTTTCTTACACTTCTGTGTGTGCTACTTTCAGGGATTATAATATAATCTCTTGTCTCTCTGACACTTTCAATGCATACTCATGTGGGTATTCATCAAGAAGTCTTTTTACTCTGTGCCACAGAAAGAAAGACAGCCCTGCCACATTTCCCTTGTAAAAATTCCATCATGACTTGTCATCTTCTCACACAGCTCTGCCTTAATTTCATGTTGTTTCCACCACAGCAAAAGTGATAGAATTGTCACTCCACCAAGAAGACATGCCATTTCACAAGACAAAGCTTATGATAAACTTATCTCTCTTGGACCCACAGATATTCCACTCTAAGAAAGCTCAGTCTTAGTTGCATGCCTTACTATCCACATCAAGTATCATACCACTACTTTGTCCAAATTCATCTTTAATTCTGACATATCTTACACTGATCACCAATCTGTTGTGTTACTTTTCTTGGGGCTATATGCAAAAATGTCTAATCATGTCATATATGGCACTGATGACATACCGAAGTAATAATTCCAGTCAATCCTAGATTAGTGAACCAATGAGTTTTGGGGAATTGCTTATAACAAGTAAGTGACACAAGTGTTTGCAACTCAAAGGCAGTTGTACCAACAAAGTGTTCTGCTACAGCATAGAATGGCTTAGCTTAGGTACATTAGCAGACTCTTCACACTGGTCATTCTTCTACCTCTTACTCTGGCACTGACAAAGATTGTGTGCAGATGTAGCAGGATTACTGGAAGCCGAGGGGACAAGAAGGAGTATGTTGGTGGAATACTAGTCAGGGTTCTGAATACCCTCCTTCTCTTTGTAGGAGGCAACATTAGTGACTGGTCTCAGAATGCTTTTATTCAGGTGATCACTGTTGCCTTAATTCTAAGATGAAAATAGTTTCATTGAGCCCAGAGGAAAGAGTTTAACAACAAAGCAATTGTTTCTTTTTATGAATTAAAGTTATTCATTTATTTTACATCCCACAGTTTCCCCTCACTCTTCTCCTCCTGTCCCCCATCTCTGCCTCCCCACCAATCCATTCCTCCTGTTTCTGTTCAGAAATGGGCAGGCCTCCCATGGGTGTCAACAAAGCACATGGCATATCAAGTTGCTGTAGGACTAAGCTCCTCCCACTTTATTAAGGCTGCGTAAGGCAACCCAGTATGAGGAATAGGTTCCAAAACAATTGTTTCTTAATAGTTACTTTACATACCATGTAATTAATTCTAAGCATGGATTTTTCAGATATTTAAATCAATGTGGCCAGTTTGTGAGGTTGTCCTGCTGATAATGTTTGTATGCAATACGTGGAGGAACTTGTTAAGAAAATGTTCAGTACACAGGAAAAAAATCACCAAGTAAACAATTTTGGCTTATTCATAAAAGTTCAGGTAATGAAGAAAGTAAAGTTTCTAAATACAGTGTGATAATTTTCATTCAAATATGATTCAAAAGCACCAAGTCTTTCATTGAGACTAATAAAAAGGTATCATATTTAGAGACTGAAAGCATTTCTGTACTGTAAGCACTTCCTGGATAGCTATGATTAGCAGTATTTGCTGGCATCTTCTCAGATGCATAAATCCAGCATAGAAAAGGATGTTGGAGTATCAGAGATGACAAGATAAAACAAATAAGGATGGGGATGGTGAGAGTAACTATTCTATAAAGTAGTATGGCAGTTTTAAAATATTTCAACATTTTATGTGCATGTGAGTGGGGAGAGGCAGCACATTTAAATGAATATGAGCTTAACAATCAATGTGATATAATCCATATATCAGTAAGAAAGTTAATTTAGGAGATAAAATAGAATAGCCAACATGATTACAGTACCAGATCTTGTCTTCCTGAGACTCCTGATCTGTTTTATTTAAGATGGAGAAATATAGAGAATAAACAGCTAATAGATGTTTAAGAAATAAACCTTGATCCAGTTCCATGGGGGCTCCTCAGCTATTGGTTCATAGTTCATGTATTTCTACTAGTTTGGCTATTTGGCCCTGTGCTTTTTCCAATCATGGTCTCAATAGCTCTTGCTCATATAATCCGCCCCCCCACTCCCCCCATTGGACTCCTGGAGCTACACCTGGGGCTTGGCCATGGATCTCTGCATCTGATACCATCCCTCTGGATAAGTGAGACAATTGATTAGCTTGAACTATTTAGGAGGTCCCCAGGCAGTGGGACCGGGACCTGTCCTTGGTGCAGGAGCTGGCTGTTTGGAACCTGGGGCCTATGCTGGGACACTTTGCTCAGCCTGGGTGAAGGGAGGAGGGGACTGGACCTGCCTCCACTGAATCCTCCAGGCTGAGCTGAATCCCCAGGGGAGTCCTTGCCCTGGAGGAGATGGGAATAGGGAGTGGATTGGGGGGAGAGGAAGGGGAGCAAGAGGAGGGAGGACAGGGGAATCTGTGGCTGATATGTAAAATTAAATTAATTATAAATTTTTTTTAAAAAAAGAGAAAAAAAGAAGCGGTCAAACTCAGGGAAGAAATCAGTAAAATAGAAACAAACCTTGAAGAAGTGGAAATCACTCCCACATATCTTTAGACCAAAGTTTGGTCACATGATTACACCAAACTGTGAGAGCAGCTACAGAATACAGAATAATTGCATGGGTAAACAATTACATTTGATAGAACATAATCCAATGCCCATCATAACATTATCCTTAACACTTTGCAAGTACCATCTAGGTTAATCATTTAGTAACCTTTTAAAGGAAAGTGTCATTACTATCCCTAACTATGTATGGTGAAACTGAGAAGATTCAGAAGCATTTAACCAAGATCAGGTAGCTTATATTGACAAACAAGAGATCCAAACCAAGGAACCAGAAACAAGACTATATAGAGTTCATCTCTTCCAACATTTTAAGAATTAGTTTGATTGTTTCTATGAAAAATATTTCTGGGATTTCAATAGAAATTGCACAAAACCTATAGATAAATTCAGAGAATTGACATCTTTATTATTTAGGTGTTTTCTTTTTTATTTCTAGTTTGAGACTATATTTCATATGTTCTCGACTCTGAGATTTTATGGCACAATAATATGTGTTGTGTATTAGGGAGTAGTTCATCATGGCTTATAAATCATATTCTGCTATTGTCGGACAAAATGATCTCAATATGTTAGTAATTCCCCTGCCTTTGGTCGAACTTTTCCAATAGTTGCTGAGAGGGAGCTTGAAGTACTTAATTACAGTTCTGAAGTTGTCTTTTTCATTTTTCTGCTCTATCAGGTGTCACTCTATCTTAAAGTTCTATTGTTTGATATGTATTTATTTATGATGATTGTATCTGTTTGAACACCAATAGTTTTAGCTTTTTATCATTGTGCAATGCCTTCCTTTGCTTATAGTAATTTTATTTTCTCTGAATGAAAGATACTGCTGAAGTGTGGCAATTCACTAGAGAATAACATGACAGGATAATTATGATTATGTGACACAGGATACTATGGTCACATGTAGAATATTGACTCAGTAATCATAGCAATAAAATCAGAATAACAGAGTTAGAGTTAAATCTATGGCAATGGTAATATAGTTTTTAACATTTTTCTAATAGAAGAATTCAGAAAGGTCAAGAACGCTCTGTGAGATTCTCATAAATTCTTCTTGTCTCCCAGTAGTAGGTCATTTAGTTGGAGTACGAAGGGGAATATTAACTGAAGACAGGACTTCTGTAATGTAACTTTCATAAGATAGTCATCCATACTGGAGTGAAACTTTTCCATAATAAAGCCATTATTTGAGTCATCTGCACTTCTAAACTAAGGCCAATAAAATCACAGGCTCACTAGACTAGGCTTGTAAGAAATTGTTGCTTTGGTTTTTTTTTTTTTGTCAACACACTGAGATGAACTAATGTTTGCTTACTTTCCCAGGAAAAGTAGTGCAAGATATAGTATTAGATATTGCCAGATACTACGTCAGTCCTGAACTGTTATGACTAATATACATTAAATATATCTAAGCACATTCTGTCACATCCAGTTTTCTTGTGTCTTTGTTTCTAAGAGTATTTTATGTAAAAATAAAGTGAGCTGTGTTTTTAAAGCAACTCCACAAGTCTTCATCTTTCTGATTAGGATATGTATGCAGTTTACATTTGAGATAATTATTTATGTATTTCAGAATTAGTCTGACTTTTTGTGGTGCTAGGGGTTAAATTTATGACATTATTCATGTTAAGCAAATACTCTGTCAGTGAGTATTAATTCTTTCCTGATACTCTAGATATTTTTAAAAGATCATTTCCATTATTGTAGTTGGAAAGTTTCTCCAGTCTCACCCAGCCCCAAGATCCCACAGCCACTTATAAAATAATCATTCAGAGGCTTAATATTAATTACCAATTGCATGTCCTATGGTAGGCTTCTTGCTAGCTAGCCCTTATAACTTGACTCATTTCTACTAATCTATAAGTTGCCATGTGACCATGGCTTATAGGTATTTTCATATCTTGCTTCTCCTGGAGGTGCTGCCATCTGCTCTGCCTCTCTTTTTTCCCTTCCTGTCTCACTCTTTGAATTTCCTGCCTGGCTATAAACCAACTTGCCATAGGCCAGAGTAGCTTCTTTATTAATCAATCATAGCAACACATAGTCACAGCATACAGAAAGACATCTCACAGCACACTGTGTTTGAAAAAAATTCCTTAAGTCAGTCTTTATGTTTAGGTCCAGTTCTTGCTTTTCTTTTATCTGACTACACTTTCAATTTTCTTTTATTAGAAAAGGACATTTTCCCATTTATTTTTTAAAGTATTAATTCTTTTTTTATTACCTACTTTAAATGTTTATAGATTTTAGGGTTTTTTTATTAAATTTTTTCATTTATTTTATATACCAACTACACTTTTTCCCTCCTCTCTTCCTGTTCCCTCCCCACATCTCCCATCAACTCCCCCATCTACCCCTCCTCCATTCAGAAGGGGCAGGCCTCCCATGTGAGTCAACAAATCATGGCATATCACCAAGGCTAGGTGAGGCACCCCAGCATGGGGAACAGGTTCACAAAAGCCAGTTCATGTACCAGGAACAGGTCCTGATCACACTGCTAGGGGCCCCACAAACAGACCAAGCTGTACAACTGTCACTCCATGCTATTCTTTAAGAATTTCATAGAGTATACTATTGTCATATTTATTCATTCTCCTGTCTCCTCCCATCTTCATCTCCTCTTTTTCAAGAAAGTTAGTGCCTCCAAATTGTGTGACCAAATTCTTTTGGGTGTAAAGCTTATCCTGAAGTAAAGTCTATTTATCAGGGAATGCATTGTTTTGGGTTGGTGTTTTTCTTATTTTTATTTACCTTTTTCACACAATATATCAGTCCCACCCTAACCAAGAAGCTATTTGCAATTAATCTCTGCTAGAAAAGAGAAAATCAGTATTCTCCAATGACGTGTCACTGGGTATATGAAACACACTCCAGTTCAGGCTGCATACCCAGTAGTAGTTGGCCAACATACAAAGGGGACACATTCTGAAATAAAACTGACTATCCATCTTCTGCTTATCAAGGGGTGGGACTTCATTTCCAACTCTACTCTCCATGCTGATATTTGTTCTGGTTTGAGCTTACACAGTTCTTTATCCTTCTGTCATAATCACTGTGAGTTTATATGTACAACTGCCCTACTATGTCCAAAAGATGATGTTTTCTTGCAATTACCCAACATCTCTGGCTCTATTTCCACCCCATCTCCCACAATGAACCCCAAAACTTGAGAGGGGTAAATGAGGTATTTTTTTTTTCAGAAATGAGAATTCTCCAGACCTTTATTCTCTGTACCTTGGCCAGTTGTGGATCTCTATTAATAATTATCTACTGAAAATTGAAGCTTCCTATATGAAGGCTGAGAGGTGTATTAATCTATATGTATAATAAGCCATTAAGAGTTTGTTTAATACTATTTGTAGGAGAGTAATAGTGGTAGATTCTTTTCTAGGGCTCAAGATTTAACAGGCCACAGATTTTTGGCTCTGATAATGCTGCCATGCATGGATTTCATCTTGTGGAGTATGCCTCAAATCTAATCAGAAATTGATTGATTACCCTATAACATTCATGCCACTATTTTACCAGTGGCCATGTCTTGCCAGGCCAGTCCTTATTATATCTCACAGGGTTCATAGGCAGATATGATTAATGATGACTTTTCTCCAATTGTAGCTTGAATAGCACCTTCCAACACTATGAAAACTCGCAAATGAGGATGAAGCTTCCGGGTTAATATCAGCTACTTTTCACTGTGTTCTATTACTCAAGTATGTGGTATCTTCAGCAATAGGGTCTTACAGTCAAATTCTGGAGAGTAATAAAGAGCATTGGCAATAGCCTGTAGTATTGGGGGGCTCTATGGGACTCCACTGGCTAAGAACTCCAAAACTGGTGATCTAGTTGGGGCACTGGGGATTTCATTTGCTTTCCCAACATATCTAGTAGGGTTCCAAGCAGACACATTACCCTGAAGGACAATTTTAACAAAGACAAAATTCATGGTTGACAATTATTATACATTTCCCCGCCTTTCATTACTTTCAAATGCTGTTTTATAATTGACATTTCTTTTGTAGCTTATTTTTCTCTAGCAGATTTCAAGTTATTTGACCTTGCTTTAATTTTTTGAAGTTTCATTTTTGTCATAGATTTAATTAGGTTTCTTACATTTTGATTCTGTCATAATTTTCTTCTGGAATCTTAAACTTTTAGCCAACTTTGGGCTTGTTTGTATGTTTTTTTTTTTTTTTTGTGTGTGTGTGTGTGTGTGTGTGTGTGTGTGTGAGAGAGAGAGAGAGAGAGAGAGAGAGAGAGAGAGAGAGAGAGAGAGAGAGAGAGAAGTACTCTCCCACAGAATGATATATTCAGTTAAATTTACCTGCTGTTGTAATTCGTTCATTTTGTCTGTCAGTCATCTGTTTAGGTTCTTCACAGAGGTATTTTGTCTATGGATTCAGTGACAGCTTAACACTCAGATCCTTTGTATGGAATTTGATCCAAGTGATGTTGTCTAAGGGGTTTCCCTGTCTGACAGACCTGTGTTTTGCAGGAATATGCCATCACTGGATCTCAAATCATGTTTTTTGAGATGGTGTAGGTATGCTCTTTCTGGCTTTGCTTAGTTGGTAAAATTTGCAGGAGAAAAACCTTTAATGGGCTATTTTTTGTTTATACTAGGGTTGGGCTAAGGAGTTTGGCACATCCTACACCTTACCTTACTCCTTACCCAGGGACTTTTAGTATACTATCTTGGTTAATGACTCTTAGGTTATGGTTAATAAAGCTTTTCCATTTGTATTTTTTTAATTATATAAGAAGAATCACAAAGTACATAGTGGCTTTAGGGCTTTATAAGATGCCTTTAAATGTGATTTTTTTTTATTTCTCAAATATTTCTGGACATATTTCTATGAACTGTCAAATGGATGTATTTGTCACAATAAGTTTGTCCATAGAGTATACATTCAGCCAGGAAATTTTGTTAAATTCATGAAATATTTCTGAAGCTTTTATGAACTAATTTGAGTAGTTTTCAAATCAAGTTAAAGCATGTAAAATGCATATAAAACTCCAGCTATCCTTTCCCCATTTAATGCATGTGGTAATTCTGTGTCTCTCCTTTGCTTCTGTCATAGGGAACCCTCTGCTGCGTGCGGTACTCCATACATATTCCAGAGACCAACCATTATGCCCTGTCTTATTTATACATTCTTTCAGATGTATTCATTTACAGATTCAGCTTTACTCCTCATGTACATGTAAAGGAAATTTAAGCTAGAATACATAGAGAATCTGGATGTACAATATTTTTTATAAAATAACATTATTTTTAAGCAATAAAATATTTTATTTTTTATTTTTGTTGTTTGTTTTTAAGTTGGAATTTCCATGCTTTTTAATTGAAAATAGACTTTTCTCATACAATATTCCCTGATTACAGTTTCTTCATCTAATACTTGCATTTCCTCCCTACATCTCATCCAATCTGAGCCCAAACCCTTTGTGTCTCTCTTTAGAAAACAACAGGCAACTGAAAGAAAATAATAAGATAAAATAAAATATCACAATACATCAGAGTAGGACAAAGTAAACAAACAAAAGGAAAATAGCCCAAGAAAAGAGAAAAGAAATGAATATAGACACAGATTCACTCTTTTGCATACTCAGGAATCCCATAAAAACACAAAACTAGGAGCCATAATATATATGCAAGGACCTGTGTAGCTAGAGTTTTCCTGCCTGGCCCACGGTCAGGGCAAATCTCTCTCACCCGCCAGTCCCACAGCCACTCAGACCCAATCAAGTAAACACAGAGACTTATATTAGTTACAAACTGTATGGCCGTGGCAGGCTTCTTGCTAACTGTTCTTATATCTTAAATTAATCTATTTCCATTAATCTATACCTTGCCACATGGCTCGTGGCTTACCGGGATCTTCCCATGCGGCTTGTCATGGTGGCAGCTGGCAGTGTCTCCTCAGCCTTCCACTTCCCAGAATTCTTCTCCTTGTCCCGCCTATATTTCCTGCCTACCCAATGGCCAATCAGTGATTTATTTACTGACCAATCAGCAACACACTTGACATACAGACCATCCCACAGCAGACCTGTAGGGACAAAAAAAATCATCATCATCATCATCATCATCATCATCATCATCATCATCATCAACAACAACAATAACAGAAGATAAGAAAAAGAAAAGAAATAGCCCTGACATTACATTATGAATAAAGGAACCTCACACTATCCCGTTGAATTGATTTTTCTGTTGGCTTACCCTTAAACGTAGTTTGCTTCCTTAGTAAGACTTCCTTGAAGAAAACTAAATTTTCTTTTGTACGTGGTTATCAATTGGGGATAGCTTTTGTGTTAGGGATGGAGGCAAGTGTCCACTTCACCTTTCAACTTTAGGACCCCATCTGGTACAGAACCTGTGCAGGTCCTACACATGTTCTCTGTCTCTGTGAGTTCATAATTGCATTGGTCCTGTTATATTTAGAAGGTCTTCTTTCCTTCGTGTTCTCTATCCCCTCTGTCTCTTATACTCTTTATACCTCCCTTCTGCAGAGTTCCCTGAGTCCTAGAGTAGGTATTTGATGGGTAGTTCCCCTTTAGGATTGAGTGTTGTCAGGTCTCTCACTCTGGATATTTTCTGTCTCTCAGCCTCTTTGTACCGTCTGCTGCAGGATGAAGCTTGTCTGATGATGGCTAGCCATGTATATGAGTATAGCAGCAAATGATTAGGAGTCATTTTATTACTATATTTTTTAACAGAACCATATTATTTGTTTTTGTCCTAGGTTCCCAGGCTATCTGTCCTCAGGTTCTTGAAACTCAAGGTTATGTATGAGTTCCATCCTATGGAGAGGGCCTTAAATCATATCAGATATTGGTTGGTTACTCCCACAAGCTTTCTGCTGTCATTTCACTAGCATAGCTTGCAGGGAGGATAACACTGTAGATCAAAGAGTTTATAGCTGGGTTGGTGTTTACATTTCTCTTTGTGAAGCATTCAGAGTACCTTCCTACCAAAGAGTCTAGTATGTGGGAGTAAAGGCTCTATGTAAGGCCTCTGCTTGACTTCTCAGTATTCTGTGAGTTTTGTAGGTGTTGTCTTCAGCAATAGGGCTTGTTGTCAGTTAGTGGAGAGCAACATATAGCCTTGGCAACAGCTTGAGTCTTGTTCAGGGATTCCCATGGGGCCCCTTTAGCCAACGACTCAAATGGATGTAACCTAATCCTAATCTTAGAAACTTTATTTGGTGGCAAGTGATGCCCTGTTGGGGCTTTGTCTTCTTCATTATTTGGCAATTTTATTTAGACCATTCAAATGATCCTTAAATTTACCTGTCTCTTCTCATGTTCCCTCCTCGTCTCCACTTGATCCTCTCATGCCAGCTTGCCCCTGCCTACACCTCCATCCATCCATCCAATCTATTGATTATATTTCCCCTTTCTAGGGAGCGCTATCCATTCTCCCTAGTCATGTACTCTATATCTAACCTATACAATCTAAGGATTGTAGCTTTTTTACCATTGCCTTAAAAACTAATGCCCACATATAAGTAAATATATATCATATTTGTATTTCTGGGTCTGAATTACCTCACTCAAAATGAATTATTCTAGTTCCACCTATTTACCTATGAATTTCATTTTTTTAAACAGGTGAGTTATATTCCACGGTGTAAATGCACCACATTTTCTTTATCTATTCATCTTTTGGAGAATAGCTAGGTTGTTTCTAGTATATGACTATAGGATATAGGATGAAGCATAGTTTGTGTATATACACGAGTGGTATAGCTAGATGGAGAAGTATATCAATACCCAGTTCCCTGTGGAACTACCAGAGTGACTTCCATAGTGGCTTTACAAGTTTGTAGTCCCATCAGTATTGGATGAGTGCTCCATGTGTTCCCATCCTTGACAACATAAACTGTCATTTTTCTATACATCTTAGCCATTCCAACAGCTGTAAGGTAAAATTCAAAGTAGTTTTGATTTTCATTTCCCTGATGACCAAGAATGTTGAACATTTCAAGTGTTTCTCAGTCATTGGAATTTCCTCCTTTGAGAACTTTCGGTTTATATCTGTACCCCATTTTTTAATTAAGTTGTTTTCTTGATATCCAGTCTTTTGAGTTCTTTATATATTTTAAGAATTGTCCCTCTGTCAGATGTGTAGCTGGTAAAAACATTTTTGCATTGAGTAGGTTGCCATTTTGTCTAAATTATGGTGTTCTTGACCAATAAGACATTGTTCAGTTTCATGAGATCTCATTTATTTATTGTTGATCTTAGTACTTGTGCTAACAATGTTCTTGTTGTTCAGAAAGTATTTTCTTGTACTAATGAGTTCAAGAGTATTCCCCACTTTCTCTTCTATAAGAATCAGTGAATCTGGTTTGATATTGAGGTCTTTGATACATTTAGGTTGAGTTTTGTGCAGGGTGATAAGTATGTATGGATCTACTGCATTCTTTTGTAAGCAGCCATCTAGTGTGACAAGCACTATTTGTTGAAGATGCTGTCTTTTTTCCATTATGTATTTGTATCTTTTTGTAATAAAAAAAATCAGTTGTCCATACATGTATGGGTGTATGTCTTGGTTTTCAATTCAATTCAATTGATCAAGGTGCCTGTTTTTTTATTACTATAACTGTGTATTACAACTTGTGGTAGAGGTAGTAATAACTTCAGCAGTTCTTTTATCATTCAGAATTGTCTTGGGTATCTTTTTTCATATTTCCATATGAAGCTGAAAAATTATCATTTCAATATCTGTGAAGAATTGTATTGGAAATTTGATGGGGATTGCAATGAATCTGTAGATTGCTTATATCTTCTGACATCTTTTAGAAGTCTATCACTTTGTTGGTTAATGCTACCCAAAGATGTTTTATGTATTTTGAGATAGATTATGGTGAAGTGTGTATTTTCTCTGATTTCTTCTCAGTCCATTTGTCATTTTAATATAGGGATGTTACTAACCTTTGTATCCCTAGAATCTCCAGGACTTTTGTCATGAAGAGGTGTTGGATTTTGTCAAAGTTATATTTAGCATCTAATGAAATGATCATGTGGTTTTTATTTCAGTCTGTATCTGAAAAGTTTCTGCATCCCAATAAGCCTCTCCGCTGGTACAACAATCCAAATCAGATCAAATCAGACCAAATCAGACCAAATTAGACAAAGCCCCGGTTTAACAGGTAAAGAGAGGCTTATTGGGGTGCAAAAACTTTTCATCATCTATGGTGGATTACATTTATCTATTACTGTATGCTGAATCATCCCTGCCTCTCTGGCATAAAGCATACTTGATTATGGTGGGTGATCTTTGTCATATATTATTGGATCTACTTAGCAAGAATTTTATTGAATTTTTTTTACATCTATGTTCACAAGGGTAACTTGTCTTTAACTCTCTTTCTTAAGTTTTTATGTGGTTTAGGTATCAGGGTAACTATGGCCTCACCTCATAAAATGAATTTGGCAATATTTCCGTTTCAACTTTGTGGAATAATTTGAGGAGTATTGGCATTAATTCTACTTTGAAAGTGTGATAGAATTCTACATTAAAGTTATATGTTTCAAGGCCTTAATATTTATTCTTTTTCTTTTTTCTATTTTTGGTTTGTAGACTTTTAAATTACTTCTTTTATTTCACTAGGGATAATAGGTCTTTTAAAGTTGCCTATTTGACCTTGATTTAACTTTGGGGTGTGGTATATGTTGAACCATTTCTATTAGATTTTCTAATTTTGGTAGATTACAGGTTTTTAAAGTATGTCCTTCTGATTCTCTAGATTATTTCAGTGTCTTTTGTTATGTACCCCTTCCAATCTCCAGTTTTGTTCATGTAGGTGTTCTCTCTCACTGCCTTTTAGTTAATTTTGCTGAAAGTTTTTCAATCTTATGGATTTTTCTCAAAACGCAACTCTTTGTTTCCTTGATTCTTTGTATTATTTCATTGTTGTTTCTATTTGATTCATTTCAGCCATGGATTTGATTATTTCTTGCCATCAACTCCTATTGGGTGTGATTGTTTCTTTTTGTTCTAGAGCTTTCAGGTATGCTATTAGTTACTTGTATGAGAACTCTCCATTTTTTCTATGTAGCTACTTAGTGGATGAGCTTTCCTCTTGCAAACTCCTTCATTCTAGCCCATATGTTTGGGTATGCTGTATATTCATTTTCATTCAATTCTAGAAAGTTTTTGATTTCTTAACTTTTGTCTTGACCCATTTTTCAGTCAGAAGTGAGTTGTTTAGTTTCGATGAATTTGTAAGATTTCTGTTGTTTCTCTTATTGTTGATACCCAGCTTTAACCCATGATGATCATATAGGATTCAGGGTGTTACTTCCATTTTCTTTTATCTGTTGATAATTGCTTTGTGTCCAAGTATGAGGTTAATTTTGGAGAATGTTCCATGAACTGCTGAGAAGAAGGTATATTCTTTTGTCTTTTGTGAAATGTTCTGTAAATAGCTGTTATATATGATGTCATTTAGCTCCAGGATTTCTCTGTTAATTTTTGTTTGGATGACCTATATATTGGAGAAAGTGGCATGTGTAAGTAACCTACTCTTAGTGTGTGAGTAAATATGTTATTTAAACTGTAGAAGTCCTCCTTTTACGAACTTGGGTGCCATTGTGTTTGATGCATAGAGTTAAGATTTGTAATGTCCTCTCAGTTGATTTTTCCTTTGATGAGTATGAAGTGTGTTTCCCTGTACCTTTGGAATTGTTTTAGTGTGAAGTCTATTTTTTTCAGATAATACTCATCTTGCTTCTTATGTTCATTTGTTTGAAATGTATTTTTCATCCTCTTACCCAGGGGTGATGCCGATCTTTGATGTTAAGGTGTGTTTCCTGGATACAGACAAAGAATGGGTTCTGTTTTCAAATCCATTCTGTTAGCCTTGTCTTTTTATTAGGGAACTGAGATCATTGATTTTTTTGAGAGTTTATCAATGAACAGTGTTTGTTGATTCCAGTTATTTTACTGTGGTGTGTTTTCTTCCCCCCATTTGATTTGCCATTCTAGGATTATTTATTCCTTGTGGGATCTTGAGTGTGGTTAACCTCTCTAGGTTGAATTTGTCCTCCTAGCATCTTCTGTAGAGCTGAATTTTTAGATACATACTGCTTAAATTTGGATTTAACATGGAATGTTTTTCTTATCTATTGTGATTGAAAGTTTTGCTGGGTATAGTAGTCTGAACTGGCATCTGTGGTCACTAAATATTTGTAGAACATCTTCCCAGGACTTTCTTGCTTGTAGAGTCTTCCTTGTGAGGTCAGGTTTTGTTCTAGTAGGTCAGCCTTTGTACGTCACTTGGTCTTTTTCCCTTGAAGTTTTTAATATTCTTTCTTTGTTCTGTACATTGAGTCTTTTGATTATATGTGCCAAGGGTAGTTTCTTTTCTAGTCCAGTCTATGTGTTATTCTGTAGGCTACTTGTACCTTGATATGCACCTGCTTCTTTCAGTTAGGGAAATTTTCTTCTATGGTTTTGTTGAAAATATTTTCTGTGCCTTGGACCTGGGATTCTTCTCCTTCCTCTTTTCCTAATATTCATAGATTTGCTTTTTATAATGTCCTAGATTTCCTGGATGTTTTGTGCCTGCAGGTTTTTTTAGGGATATATATATATTCTTTGATTCAGATATCCATTTCTCTTACCTTCTCTTCAATTCCTGTGATCCTCTCTTCCATTTCTTGTATTATGTTGGATAAACTTGTCTCTGAGGTTCCTGTTCAAGTTCCTGAAATTTTCATTTCCAGATTTCCTTGACTTTGTATTTTCTTTATTGATTCTATTTCCACTTTAATGTCTTGAACTATTTCAATTATTTCTTTCCATTGTTTATGTTGTTATAGATTTATTGGATTTTAATGGACTTACCATTTCCTCTTTCAGGACTTCTATTATATCCGTAAAGTCTACTTTTAAGTCCCTATGTTTTGCATCAATTATGTTACATTCCTTGGGGACAACTGTAGTAGGGTTGTTGGACTCTAGTGGAGACATTGTTCTGGCTGCTATTGACTGTGGTTTTTACTCTGGCATCTAAGCATATGACTTTGAGACAATTGAAACTATAATGCTGATATTTAGTTTTATTTTTTTTTTTTTGATTTTTCAAGACAGGGTTTCTCTGTGTAGCTTTGTGCCTTTTCCTGGATCTCGCTCTGTAGACCAGGCTGGCCTCGAACTCACAGAGATCCACTTTGCTCTGCCTCCTGAGTGCTGGGATTAAAGGCATGCGCCACCACCACCCGGCTAGTTTTATCTTTATTGGGTGGATATTTTGTTCCTTGGCTTCTGTTGCTTTCTTCTTAGAATAGTGTGGTGTTTTATGATGCCTGATAAAAAAATCTGGGAATCTTGCTAGGTGTGGCCACCAGAGGATTCTCAGTACAATTTTTTTTTCTAGGTATTGAGAACTTACACTTAGGAATTGGCAGGGGCTGGAAAGGGCTTGGTGGAAGATCCACAGGAGGGATAAAAGCAGAATGTTTCACCAGGGTCAGCTTAGTCCCTGGGAATGGGTACAGAAAGTGAGGAGAAGCAGCAGCAGGTGGTCTGTTACAGAGCTGGGGATGAGACTGGATATGGAGGAGAGGAGTGAGGTGAGTGTCTCAAGCTCTCCAATCTGCTTTGATGTCTTACTTGCTTTTCTGACAGGCTTGGTCAGTGGGTTCCCAGAGAATGCCTGCTGAAGTTTGGGGAGAAGATCTGTATGATCTTCTAGAGATGCAGGCAGAAATAAAAGAGAGGCTGTAACAGGTGGTCTGCTGCAAAACTGGAGATGAGACTGGGGGATTGGACTTGGAAGCGAGGAGGGAGATGTGTAGATCTGCACTTAAACTACCTGCTTCCCTGGCCAGTGTGGCCTTTCCTAGAGAATGCCTACTAGATTTGGGTTAATAACATAACTTTTGTCTTAATTTTTTTTTGATGGGAGGTGTTTTGTGTATGTGTGTGTGTGTGTTTGTTGTTGCTTTTTTGCTTGTTTTGTTTTAGGAAGCACAACTCTAGCTTTCTCCCTCAATCTAATGTTTCTCTGAAAGTCTATAAAGGTGACTCATAAACTTAATAACCATTAGGTTTTATTTTCTAAATTATGCTGGTTAATTTTTCCTTAACTTGACACAAGCTAGAGTCATTTGGGAAAAGGGAAACTTGATAGAGAAAATGCCTCTTGGCAAATCTAGGGAACAACTTCTTGATTAATGGTGTGGTAATGTCTAGCCTGCTGTATGTGGTTCACTTGGACTGTATAAAAAAGCAAGGCGTGTATGAGCCATGAACAACAAGGCAGCAAGCCGCATTCCTGCGTGGTCTATGCTTCAGTTTCTACTTCCAAACCCCTGCCTTAAGTTTCTTACTTGACCTCCTAGGATGATTGACTGTAAGCTATAAGATGAAATAAGTTCCCCCTACTGTGGTTGCTTATGGTCATGGTGTTTATTGCAGCAATAGAAAACAAGCTAAGAAATTGATATGAGGTATAGGGGTATTGCTGTCACAAATCTGACCATGTTATTTTTGGGAGAAATGTGCAAATGCTTAGAACATTAGGCTAAAAAATTCATTGAATGCTTAAAGCTTAATGGAATGTTCTCTAGGATCTTTGAAAGTAAGAATGTTGAGATAAATGCAAATAAAAGAAACCTATCTTGATGAATTTGAGAGGGAAGCAAAGAATCTATTAGGGTTATTCTTGTGATATATTTAAATTAAGAATTTATGGTTTCTCACCTGCTGCAGCTAAACAATCAGCTTTGATTAGTAAGAGATATTACCATCAAACTTTAAAATTACTAAGACAACTGATGCTTGTTAGCTAGGGATCAAAATTAAGATGTGTTTAACATGAGACCAGTATCACTGAGGCAAAATCTTCTTGGAATACTTCCTCTGGGTAATCACACAGAAACTATGGTCTAGGAGGGCCAATGTTGCATGTTAAGCTGGTAGCCAAACTTGGTATGTGTTAGAGAATGCTGTCTCTCTCTTTACTAGAAGCTAACAAGTGTCAGTAGCTCCAGACTTAGGAGTGGTGTAAAGGATTAAAATGGGAATAGTGGAAGAGGAAGGGTTAAACTTTCAGGACAGTACTAGCTTGATGTCTCCATGCTTTATGACCCAAGCATATATTGTCTTCAACAGTAGAGTCTTATCATCAAGTTCTGGAAGATATCCAAGAGTGGTGTCAATAGCCCATAATATTTTGGGATGTAAGATATTTCACAGGCTAAGATCTACAAAAGAAATGACACGGGGCTGGAGAGATGGCTCAGAGGTTAAGAGCACTGGCTGCTCTTCCAGAGGTCCTGAGTTCAATTCCCAGCAACCACATGGTGACTCATAACCATCTGTAATGAGATCTGGTACCCTCTTCTGGAGGGCAGGGATACTTGCAGGCAGAACACTGTATACATAATAAATAAATAAACCTTTAAAAAAAGATGCTAAGAGATAATATACTAAAAAAAAAGAAGTAACGCTTTATTGGCACTGAGCCTTTTACTCATTAGTCTCTGGTGTTTAGTAGGGTAATTGTTGTTGCTCTGTCATATGGTAACTGTATTTCAATTCTTCATATATATGCACACACACATACAAATTTGTACAGTATTTGGCTTCCATATTTCTTTTGTAATAGTTCTTTAGTGATAACATTCTCCTTTTTTTACTATAGACCTTGAAAGGATCTCCCTTTGGTGTCTTACTAATTCTCTGATCGCTATGGTCACTCCAAGTGAAAAACAAATATCTGAAGGTTCAAAGCTAACATCCACAGATGAGAGAAAGCATTCAACATTTGTCTTTCTGGGTCCGAGTTCCCTCAGTCAGTATGATTGTTTCCAGCTCCATGCATTCATTTGCTTGCTAATTTCATCGTTTCATTTTTCTTAATAGCCAATCAATGTTCAGTTATATAAATATACCACATTTTCAATAACCATTCATCACTTAATTAGATGTAACGTAGGTTTGGGAATATTCTTTTGTCATATTTCCTTCATTTTCTACTACTCTACTAATGTTGCCATCTGGTTTGAATTCCTCTACTCTTTCACATGCTCAGTTTCTGTTTTTGTTTCTTCATAATTACTCTTACTTCTAAGTGGTAAAATATCCCAAGGCTCAGTACTCATATGTTGTCTCTATTTCTTCGCTACTTTATTGAAGAAAGACTGGTTTTAAAATAACTTGGTATTTTAAAGTGTCCTATTTTCTTGGTTTTTGATATTTGAAAAATGTCTTAAATAGTGGACAATTTCAAATAGCTAGGAAAAGAATTGAAAGTTTAAATAAAAAATCCATATAAAATAAATAAAGTTCAGGTGTCTTTCAGAAAGCACTAATCCACAATGATAAAAGGGCATGTTATACAGTCTGCTGGCTCATCCTCGCTCCTCCTAATATGGAGCCAGACCTGGAGATCTCCAGATTCCCCAAGGTGCTTATTAGACTTTATCTGCCTTAAAATGGAATATTCTCATTAGGTTGATTCTATCACCAAATTAAAGCCAAGCCCTGCAAAAAATTTAACAATATGGTCACATTTGCTTATTCTCCCACCCACAAGATCACATAATACACTCACGTACTTACTGGAATGTCAGATGTCTTTCAAAATTTTCTCTGTGTGCAACCATCAACAGGATAGGTTTTGAATTTAACTGTCAGAGATAAATGGGTCCTGAATCAGAGATGTCATTTTACAGGCAAAAGTGGGAAAGAAGATTCTTAATTCTCAGTCAAATGTTCATTACTCATAAACAACTGGTGGTATAGTTCTTTACCAACCTTCTCCTTTCTTCTCTGTACATTTCTAATATCCCAAGGTAATAAGATTTTTGTGATTTGCTAGCAAATGAGAAAGGAATATGAGTAAGTAACACACATGGTATGAATCAGTAAGAAACTTCAGTCTAAAAAATTGAAGATTCTTGGCCTATCAGGCCATTTGATGTCTCTTTAGAATTCTTACAATGATCTGATATCATTATAGTAAGGGTTAGCTCAGTAAGGCACATGACTTCATCTGTGGTGTCAAGTGAATATAGTGTTTGAGTCCAGCTCTCTTTGAATATCTCTGCTGGACAATAGAGAGAGAAATAGTCTTAGTAATACTTTATAACATCTTAGTGTACATTGCGTGTTCCAGATGTTTTTATTTTTCCAGTAGTAAGAGCACCATTGATGCAATAGTTTTCTATGTTCCACTCACTATGCTTGGTTCTGGGGTCTTGTTTTAAAATCAAGACAACAAAGCTATGGTTTAGTTATTATTATGTTACAGGGTAGAGAATTTGATGCTGAGAGTTGTATATCTATCATATATTTGGGCAAGGATTCAAACCAATTCTATATAACTACATAGTGTATATTCTTCTGCCATTGCTTCTTTCAGAGATCTGAGGCATGGTACAGAGAATATGAATGAAGTTTTCAATAGAGAAGGTTTGACTTGTTCACTCTAAAGTTAGTTTATAGATTTTATATGTTCCAGATTTTACATAATTCTAAGATGAAAGAATGAAGTGAAGAAACACTATTATATGGCTGTATTGTCTGAATCTCAGACAAGTAAGTGATCATTCCTGTGTCTATCCTGGATTGTAAAAATATCCAACTCCATTGCCAAAGGCTTCAAACTGCAAGTCACCTGCAGCTGCCATTCAGCCAGAGGCTCTGTTTCCAGGTGTGAGGAAGAGAATTTCAAGGGGTCTCGCAGGGAGAGGGTCCAGCTGTCCAGGGAGGGTTGGGGCCTGGATCAATGTTCGAGAGGGTGCCTGAGTTTACCTACTCTGGTGATCAGATGGCTGAAAACCCTAACTGTCATGATAGAACCTTCATCTAGTGACTACTGGAAGCAGATGCAGAGATCCACAGCCAAGCCCCAGGCAGAGCTCCAGGAGTCCAATTGACAGAGAAGAGGGATGAGCAAGAGATATTGAGACCATGATTGGAAAAAGTACAGAGATAACTAGCCAAAATAGTGGAAACACATGAACTGTGAACCAATAGATGAGGAGCCCCCATGGTACCAGACTAGGCCCTCTGGATAAGTGAGACAGTTGTTTAGCTTGAACTGTTTAGGGGACCCCCAGGCATAGAGACCAGGACCTGTCCTTAGTGCATGAGCCAGCTTTTTGGAACCTAGGGCCTATGCTGAGACACTTTGCTCAGCTTTGGTGCAGGGAGGAGGGGCTTGGACCTGAATATACCAGGCTCTGCTGACTCCCCAAGGGAGACCTTGCCTTGGAGGATGTGGGAATGAGGGTGAGTTGAGGAGAAGGTTGGGGGTGGGAAGAGGGAGGACAGGGGAATCTGTGGTTGATATGTAAAATGAATAGAACATCTCTTAATAAAAATAATATCCGACAGCCTACAGAATGGGAAAAGATCTTCACCAATCCCACATCTGACAGAGGACTGATATCCAGAATATATAAGGAACTCAAGAAATTAGACATCAAAATGCCCAACAGTCCAATTAAGAAATGGGCTATAGAGCTAAACAGAGAATTCTCAACAGAGGAAACTCAAATGGCTGAAAGACATTTAAGGAATTGCTCAACATCCCTAATCATCAGGGAAATGCAAATCAAAACAACTCTGAGATACCACCTTACGCCTGTCAGAATGGCTAAGATCAAAAACACTGAAGACACCTTATGCTGGAGAGGATGTGGAGCTAGGGGAACTCTCCTCCACTGCTGGTGGGAATGCAAGCTTGTACAACCACTTTGGAAATCAATATGGCGATTTCTTAGAAAATTGGGAATCCATCTCCCCCAAGATCCAGCTATACCACTCTTGGGCATATACCCAAGGAATGCTCAACCATACCACAAGAGCACTTGTTCAGCTATGTTCATATCAGTGTTGTTTGTAATAGCCAGAACATGGAAACAACCTAGATGCCCTTCAACTGAAGAATGGATAAACAAAATGTGGTACATATACACAATGGAATACTACTCAGCAGAGAAAAACAATGACATCATGAGGTTTGCAGACAAATGGATGGATCTAGAAAAAATCATCCTGAGTGAGGTATCCCAGACTCAGAAAGACAAACATGGTATGTACTCACTCATAACAGGATACTAGATGTGGAACAAGAATGACTGGACTGCTACTCACAACACTAGGCAGGCTACCTGGAAAACAGGACCCCAAGAAAGACACAGGGATCCCCCAATGACAGAGAAATGGAATGAGATCTACATGAACAGCCTGGACATGAGTGGGGGTAGTGAAGGGCGAGGGTCGAGGGAAAGAGAGCTTGGGTGAGTGGGAGATCCCAGCTGGATCAACAACAGAGAGGGAGAACAAGGAATAGGAGACCATGGTAAATGAAGACCACATGAGAATAGGAAGAAACAAAGTGCTAGAGAGGCCCACAGAAATCCACAAAGATACCCCCACAACAGACTGCTGGCAATGGTCGAGAGACAGTCCGAACTGACCTACTCTGGTGATGGGATGGCCAAACACCCTAATTGTTGTGCTAGAAACCTCATCCAACTACTGAGGGATCTGGATGCAGAGATCCATGACTAGGCCCCAGGTGGATCTCTGGGAGTCCAATTAGCGAGAATGAGGAGGGTTTATATGAGAGAGAATTGTTGAGACCAAGGTCGGATAAAGCACAGAGACAAATAGCCAAACAAACGGAAACACATGAAATATGAACCAATGGCTGAGGGGTCACCAACTGGATCAGGCCCTCTGAGTGGGTGAGACAGTTGATTAGCCTGATCTGTTTGGGAGGCATCCAGGCAGTGGCACCGGGTCCTATGCTCATTGCATGAGTCGGCTGTTTGAAACCTGGGGCCTATGCAGGGTCCCTTGGCTCGGCCTGGGAGGAGGGGACTGGACCTACCTGGACTGAGTCCACCAGGTTGATCTCAGTCTGTGGGGAAGGCTTTGCCTTGGAGGAGATTGGAATGGGGGGCGGGCTAGGGGGAAGGTGAGGGGGGCGGGAGGGGGGAGAACAAGGGAATCTGTGGCTGATATGTAGAACTTAATTGTATTGCAAAATAAAAATTAAAAAAAAAAATATCCGTGTGCTTTTTCCAATCATGGTCTCAACAATTCTCACTCATACAATCCCCCCTCTTTCCTGCCGATTAGACCCCGGAGCTCCAGCTGAGGCCTGGCCGTGGATCTCTGCACCCACTTCCCTCAGTCGTTGGATGAGATTTCTAGCATGACAGTTAGGGTGTTTGGCCATCCGATCACCAGAGTGGGTCAGTTCGGGCTTTCTCTCCACCATTGCCAGTAGTCTATTGTGGAGGTATCTTTGTAGATTTCTGGGGACCTCTCTAGCATTGTTTGGGAGGCCCCCAGCAATGGGACCGGGACCTGTCCTTAGTGCATGAGTTGGCTGTTTGGAACCTGAGGCCTATGCAGGGACACTTTGCTCAGCCTGGGTGAAGGGAGGAGGGGACTGGACCTGCCTCCCCTGAATCTACCAGGCTGAGCTGAATCCCCAGGGGAGTCCTTGCCCTGGAGGAGATGGGAATGGGGGGTGGACTGGAGGGAGGGCGGGGGGGGGGGCGGGAGGAGGGAGGATAGGGAAATCTGTGGCTGATATGTAAATTTAAATTAAATTATAAAATTAAAAGAAAATCTGACTCAGTGGAGATCCTAGTTTAGAAAATTAAAGGAGCGCTACTGGAGTTAAACTAAGGTCAGTTTAACATTCTTGGGGAATGAATAGCAACTCTTTCCCTAGAGATGCATGCTTAATTGTGATTCCAGGGGGCCTAGCATGGCTCATTATAAATGAAGGAACATGTTGGTATTTCACTACCTTTATTCAGTCTGTAAAGCACTATCTATTAATCCAATTTACATAATATCAGTTCAAGTCAATCATATCACAGCAGTGCTCTAATCCTTTTATACTGGAGCTGAAAAAGAGATTGTTGAGTCCAGGCTTTGGCCCATGGAACTCTGTTTTGGCTAAATTTGCATTTTCCAAAATCTGTGATAACATCTGGATTGAGGTATATTCTTTTAAAAATTATAGGTTTTGACTGTGTGGTTTCATTTTTAGCTTGGTGGTTCATGCCTTGGACTTCCACAAGTGTGCTATAGAAGCCTGGCACAGTTTCCAACTCCAAAATCATGCACAAAAAAGTGAAGACAGATTTAAGAAGCTTTGGGCTTGACAGAACCTCTAAAGTCAGCTCATCTAATCTTTAACCTGATTCATTTCAAACATCTCCACCCAACCTGTCTTTCAAGTCCTTCCTTTCCACTTCTAGTTAGAAAAGCTCACTTTAAAAGATCCTCCTTTTAAATTGGAGATTGAATTGCAGCACTCTGTAGTCTCTATGTTTTCTGGAACATTATAGATACTTTATTTTCTTCCATCTTTTGTGTCCAAAATTAGAGCTCCAGCTCATTAAGTGATTTCACATGAAACACAAGCTTTTGTTCATACTTCACTCTACCAACTTTCTTTGTACTTACTCTAGGTTTTCTATATCATTTAAGAGTCACAACACATCTAACAACAAAACACCTCCTAGACAATACAGAAGAGAGAATAATGTCACATTTTCTGTTTTCAAAATAAAAACCTCTTTTGAAGAGAAATTCCCTTTTTTCCTTTCTCTCTTCCTTTCTCCAGCCCTCCCATGTTAACTCACAGATATGGATACTCCTCTGCTTTTTCTTAGCAAGAAATCAGGCCATGCCCCTCTGCAGTCACTCCCTCTACAGATGCAGAGTTGACAAATCCTCCCTTATACTTTCACATGCAGAAGAAATGCATTGCCTCATCTAGTGACTTCCTCCTTGTCTTCTAGCATTGTTAGAAAAACAAAGGCAAGTTCACAAGGTGTAGAACTTACATCCCCATCTTCTTGAAAAATCAGTGAATAAAATAAATGCTGTTTGTTCTTAAGTTCTGAAGGAAACTAGGTAACCTAGAGGCGCCTCCTTTTTCCTTCAAGGGCCACCATGGCTGCCTATGGTCATCATTGTGCTTTCCTCTTAATGCTTTCCCACTTCAAGGCCTAATCATAGTAGCCCATGTTAATGATGTCATATAAGCCAAGGTACACAGAGAAAATATTGTGCCCTAGTAAGAACTAGAGCTAAAAATGGCAACCCAGTCATCCTATAGCTAAGCAATAAGCCAAGATCCTATAGTTAATATATGGTGTTACAAAAATGCATCATTTTTATTCTCTAAAGGAAATCCAAATCCATACCTCAATGTCTTCCTCTTTCCTTCACTTCCTCACTCTTTCATCACCCCTTTTTCTTTTCTTTCTTCATCTTCCCTTTATGCCTTCCTGTCTTATTTACTTCCTCTGGCATATTCTCAGCATGTTCAGTGCATGGGATGAAGGTTTCAGTAATGCACAGGACACAGTTTACATCAACAAGGGGCTCATATTCTCTGAAATAGATGGACATGTATACAGATATTTATAAAATGCATTCCTATCAAGATATGAAGGTCAGTGACTACTTCAGAATGAAAGAATGGTGAAAGATTTTTCAGATGGATTTGAGTTACCTCATAGTGAAATAGTAGGAACTTGACAAAAATATGTGGTAGGAAATGCATTTTAGGTAGAATGAACAATTTGTGCAAAACCATGGTCATGCTTAGTTAAGTATATAGTAAAGTATGGTTGATACATAGGATACTATGGACAATGGTGAAGGAAAAATTTAAAAGACACAAAAATGAAAACTAAATCATTTTTGACCTTTCATAACAGGTTACATGCACATAATTTTGCCAGCTGTTACTCCTACTAACTGAGGACCATGTAGAGCCATATACATCATATGTGTAGCAACACTCACCCACCAAACCCAAATTGTACCATCAGAGAATGGTGCAGATCCAAGAACAGGTAGCATATCCTACCCTGAAAATACCAGCCTGAACAACTGAGGATCAACAGAGAAATATACCTTCCAGCTGCCAGAGATTCACTATTCCAAACCGTGGGCTGACCTGTGTGTATTCAATGTAAAGCTGCTAGACTTGCCAAACCATGAAGACTTACAAGGAAGAGAGGAAGGAGCAGCAATAGACGTGCTGGCTTGCGGATAGTGTCTATACAGTCAGCCAGGAGCAGACTCTCAAAATGCTAGAGATAGACCTGGAAACCTCATAAAAGTTCCATAAAGCAAGAAATGGACTCAACCCTATTACAAATTCAACCTGTCCTGAACATCGTACAAATCTATGGTGAAAGAGGAAAACTGATTTGAACCAAAAGAAAGAAATACATAACTGACATATTATTTCAGATTCACAAGTCACAATTCAGAAATAAAATAAATGAAATACCAAGACATTTCCCTGTACAGTGTTACTAACCACACAGTAATGAACCCTAATGAGAATGACTTGGAACGTATTCCAGAAAAATAATCCAAAAAACCCCAACTGTAATCAAAAAACCCAAAAAAGATAAAAATTTGGAGCTGAATGAAATAAAGAATTCAATCCAAAATATGAAAATCAAATTCAACAAACGTAATTGCTGAAGAAAAAAGTCAAACTGAAATGATGCTAGTGAAAGACCCCGCTTATAGCAGGCTTTTACTTAGCTTAAGAAACGCCATTCTGCAAGGCAAGTACCAGAAAAACAGGAGTTCATAACTGTGGTCAGCCACCCGGCCTTGGGAGAGAAACCGTTGAGTCAAAATAAGATATCTATCTATGGTTGGCCACCTGGCCTTGGGGAATAAACAGTTGGGCTGGGAAAACACCCACAAGGCCAAGTCAGCCACACACATCAAATTTTCGAGAATTAAAAATATGTCCCCAAGTTCACCCTGGCCTTATTTGAATCAACCAATGGGAACCCTGTAACTATGCTTCTCACTTCTGTAACCGCGCCTCTGCCCCTGGGATCCTATAAAAAGTCCCCCTTACCCTAGGAAGGCGCGCAAGTCCTCCGAGAGACTTTGTCGCCCCAGGTACCTGTGTATCTGAATAAACCCTCTTGCTGTTTGCATCTGATCCGTGGTTTCGGTGTGTTCCTTGGACTTGGGGTCTCTCCTGAGGGAAGATCTCCTCCGGGGGTCTTTCATTTGGAGGTCCCACCGAGATTTGAGACCCCTCCCTGGGACCACTGACCCACCATCAGGAGGTAAGCCGGCCGGCCTTGGTATATGTCATCCCTGTCTTGTCTGAGTGTTGTTCGTCTGTCTGCGCGCATCTGGTAATCTGTCTGTGGCGGTGGGGGCTGAAGGAGCTGACGAGCTCGGACTTCGCCCACCGTAACCCTGGAAGACGTTCCACGGGTGTCTGAAGTCCCCTCAGGGGCACGGTTTTTCGGGGCCACTCACGTATCCGAGGGATACGTGGTGTTGGTTGGAGACGAGGGGTCCGGACCCTCGCAGTCTCCTTCTGAGCTTTTGCTTTCGGTTTGGAACCGAAGCCGCGCAGCGCGTGTTAGTCTTATTTATATTTGTCTGTCGTTTTTCATTTTCTGTTTAACCGTTCTCCTCCTAGAAACAGCCATGGGACAGACTGTCACCACCCCCTTGAGCCTCACGCTTGACCACTGGTCAGACATGAAGGCACGAGCTAACAACGAAGGAGTTGTAGTTAAAAAGAATAAATGGATCACCCTTTGCGAGGCTGAATGGGTCATGATGGATGTAGGATGGCCTCGCGAGGGAACCTTTAACCTCAGTCTTATTTCACAGGTGGAGGGAAAAGTTTTCGCTCCGAGTCCCCATGGTCACCCTGACCAGGTCCCATACATCGCCATATGGAGACTCCTGGCGACCAAACCCCCCCCCCCCCCCGGGTTAGGCCGTTCCTCTCCCCTCCAGCGCCCCAGGCCTGCCCCCCGACGGCACCGCCGCCCCCTCTCGCCCTTCCTGCCTCCTCCCTTTACCCTGTTCTCCCACGAAAGGATCCCCCTAAGACCCCTGTCCTTCCCCCGGACCCCAATACACCTCTTATTGACCTCCTGACAGAGGACCCACCGCCATACCCGGGGAATCGGGGGCCAGAGGGACCGGCGGCCCCTGAACATCCTCTACAGAGAGAGCGGGAGGATGAGGCTCCGGCTCCCTCCCCAATTGCCGGTCGCCTCCAAGGAAGGCGCGACGAACCAGCCAAAGAATCCAGGACCTTCCCTCTCCGGGAGGGTCCCAATCACCAGCTCCAATACTGGCCATTTTCGGCCTCTGATCTTTACAACTGGAAGCAACATAATCCTCCTTTCTCTAAGGACCCTGTTGCCTTGACTAAACTGATTGAGTCCATTTTAATGACCCACCAGCCTATGTGGGACGACTGTCAGCAGTTATTGCAGACCCTCCTGACAGTGGAGGAGAAGCAGCGAGTCTTCTTGGAGGCTCGGAAGCAGGTTCCTGGAGACGATGGAAGACCCACCCAATTGCCTAATATCATTGATGCAGCCTTTCCCCTCACCCACCCGAACTGGGACTTCATGACCCCAGAAGGTAGGGAGCACCTACGTCTCTATCACCAGTTGCTCTTAGCGGGTCTCCGGGGGGCTGCTAGACGCCCTACCAATTTGGCTCAGGTTAGAAATGTGATCCAGGGAAAGGATGAGACACCGGCAGCATTCTTGGAAAGACTCAAATAGGCCTATAGGATGTATACCCCGTACGATCCAGAAGACCCAGGACAGGCGCCGGGCATCATCTTGTCTTTCATCTATCAGTCAAGTCCAGATATAAGGGCCAAATTACAGAGACTAGAGGGATTGCATTCGTTCAGTTTGTCAGATTTATTGAGAGAGGCAGAGAAAGTGTTTAATAAGAGAGAAACTCCCCAAGAGCGGGAGGAGAGGATGTGGCAGAAACAGGAAGAAAGGGATAAGAAACATCACAGAGAAATAAGTAAAGTCCTGGCCACTGTAATATCTCAGGGACAGGGTAGAGAGGGAGTTAGGAAGGGAGATCAAAGAAGGATACCGCTTGACAAAGACCAGTGTGCTTACTGCAAAGAGAGAGGACATTGGGCTCGTGATTGCCCAAGGAAACCTCAAGGGTCTCGGAGAACTAAGCCAAGGGCCACGGACCTCCTCAATCTGGAGGATTAGGGAAGTCAAGGCCAAGAGCCCCCCCCCCCGAGCCTAGGATAACTCTCAAGATCGGGGGGCAGCCAGTAACCTTCTTAGTGGACACCGGGGCTCAACATTCAGTCCTGACTCATACCAGAGGCTCTCTCAGTGACCGCACAGCTTTGGTCCAGGGGGCCACGGGTAGCAGAAGGTATCGATGGACCACCGAGAGAAAGGTTCAGCTGGCATCTGGACAGGTAACCCACTCTTTTTTGCATATACCTGATTGCCCTCACCCATTATTGGGCTGAGACCTGTTGACTAAGCTAAAGGCTCAGATCTATTTTGATGACAAGGGGTCGACCGTTACGGGACCCAAAGGGACCCCCCTACAAGTCCTAGCCCTAAAATTGGAAGAAGAATACTGCCTGTTTGAATCCGAGCCCCCTAAGGGGCCACCACAAGAGATGCAGGACTGGTTGAGAGAATTTCCCTTGGCATGGGCCAAGACTGGTGGCTTGGGGCTGGCTCACGACCAACCCCCACTTGTTATTCAGTTAAAAGCCTCCGCCACTCCCATTTCAATCAAACAGTATCCCATGTTCCAGGAAGCCCTCGAGGGCATTAAACCACACATCCGGAGGCTCTTGGACCAGGGGGTACTTATGCCCTGTCGATCCCCTTGGAATACCCCCCTCCTGCCTGTAAAAAAGCCTGCGACAGGGGATTACAGACTGGTTCAAGACTTGAGGGAGGTTAATAAACGAGTTGAAGATATACACCCCACGGTGCCAAACCCTTACAACCTCCTCAGCACTCTTCCACCAACCCACATTTGGTATATGATACTGGACTTAAAGGATGCCTTCTTCTGTCTGAGATTGCATCCCCAGAGCCAGCTGCTGTTTGCTTTTGAATGGAGGGACCCAGAGATGGGACTCTCAGGACAGTTGACCTGGACTCGGCTCCCCCAGGGGTTTAAGAACAGCCCGACCCTCTTTGATGAAGCCCTACACTCAGACCTGGCCGAGTTCTGGGTCGAACACCCAGCCTTAATCTTGCTTCAATATGTGGATGACCTCCTCCTAGCGGCCAGAACCCAGGCTGAATGTTTAAGAGGCACTCGGGCCCTTTTGGCTAAACTGGGACAGAAGGGCTATCGGGCTTCGGCCAAGAAGGCCCAGATTTGCCAAAGCAGAGTCATTTACCTGGGTTACACCCTGGAGGGAGGACAGAGATGGCTCACGGAAGCAAGGAAGGAGGCCATAATCTCCATACCCCCTCCATCCCCCGCCAGGTGCAGGAGTTCCTAGGTACAGCCGGCTACTGCCGCCTCTGGATCCTGGGTTTTGCTGAGATGGCTGCCCCTCTGTATCCTCTCACCAAGCCCGGGGTCCTGTTCCACTGGGGAGAGGAACAACAATAGGCCTTTCAACGAATTAAGAGAACTTTACTCGAGTCACCAGCCCTTGGTCTACCAGATCTGACTAAGCCCTTTGAACTGTTCGTGGACGAGAACTCAGGCTTTGCAAAAGGGGTGCTGGTACAGAGACTGGGGCCATGGAAGAGACCTGTAGCCTATCTATCCAAGAAATTAGACCCGGTAGCTGCAGGTTGGCCCCCTTGTCTGCGCATGGTAGCCGCCATTGCTGTCTTGCTCAAGGACGCAGGGGAAACTGACTTTGTGACAGCCATTAACTGTGTTATCCTCCCATGCGGTAGAAACTCTGGTCTGGCAGGCCCCAGATAAATGGCTCTCAAATTCCAGGATGACCCACTACCAGGCTCTATTGTTAGACACAGACCGAGTGATGTTCGGACCAGTTGTCTCCCTCAACCCCACAACCCTGATGCCCTTGCCAGACCCATCCGAGGAGCACAACTGCCTCCAGATTCTGGCGGAGGCCCATGGCACCCGCTCCGACCTAACAGATCAACTGCTGTCGAACCCAGATTTCATCTGGTTCATGGATGGGAGCAGCTTCCTCCAAGAAGGAGAACCGAGGGCCGGAGCAGCCGTCACCACTGAATCAGAGGTAATTTGGGCCTTGCCGCTGCCACCCAGAACATCGGCCCAAAAGGCAGAGCTGGTTGCGCTGACCCAGGCCCTCTGGATGGCGGAAGGTAAGAGACTCACGGTCTATACCGATAGCAGATATGCCTTCGCCACCGCCCATGTTCATGGAGAAATCTACAGAAGGAGAGGCCTCCTGACCTCGGAGGGCAAGGAAATTAAAAACAAAAAAGAAATTTTAGACCTCTTAAGGGCATTGTTCCTCCCACACCAGCTCAGCATTATACATTGTCCCGGGCACCAAAAGGGTGACTCTGTCATAGCTTGGGGAAATCGGCTGGCCGATCTGACGGCCCAGACAGTCGCCTTACAAACCCCCAGGGGCGGCCAGCTGTTGGTCTTGCAGGACCAACAGCCAAGCAGGGACCCCATGCCCTACAGCCCGGAGGACCAGGAACTAGCAAAGAAAATGGGGGCAGAATGGAGCCCCGAGCGACAAGCTTACATCATGGATGGCAAATTAGTTATGCCAACATCCCACACCAAGTACTTGGTCAAGTTCCTTCACACGCTAACCCATTTAAGCAAAAACAAGATGAAAGCCCTTCTGGCTGATGAGGCTTTGGACACTGTATTACTGAATCAAGAACAGGTCCTCCAACAGGTGACTTCCAGCTGCCCTGCTTGTGCTCAAGTTAATCCAGGAAAAGCCCGTCTGAGCGGAGGGAGCCGTCTGCGAGGCCACCGCCCTGGAGTCCATTGGGAAATTGACTTCACTGAGGTAAAACCCGGACTGTATGGATACAGATACCTTCTGGTTTTTGTAGACACCTTTTCAGGATGGACAGAGGCCTTCCCTACCAAGAAGGAGACCGCTAACGTGGTAACCAAGAAACTCCTGGATGACATCTTTCCCAGGTATGGAATGCCCCAGATATTGGGGTCAGAAATGGGCCCGCCTTCATCTCCCAGGTAAGTCAGAAGGTGGCCAGGCTATTGGGGATCGATTGGAAACTCCATTGTGCATACTGCCCCCAGAGCTCAGGACAGGTAGAACGTGCGAATAGAACCATTAAGGAGACTTTAACCAAATTAACGCTTGCAACTGGCACTAGAGATTGGGTGCTCCTACTCCCACTAGCCCTTTACCGAGCCGGAATACTCCTGGGCCTCACGGCCTAACCCTGTTTGAGATTCTATATGGGGCTCCCCCACCAATTGTAAATTTCCTTCACCCTGATATCTCCTCTTTTGCCACTAGCCCTACCCTGGAGGTGCACCTCCAAGCCCTCCAACTGGTACAGAAGACGGTGTGGAAACCCCTGGCCGATGCCTACCGGGAGCAACTGAACCGCCCGGTGGTGCCTCACCCATTCAAGATTGGGGACTCTGTCTGGGTTCGACGCCATCAATCCAAGAACCTAGAGCCGAGATGGAAAGGACCGTACACCGTCTTGTTAACAACTCCCACTGCACTCAAGGTTGACGGGATAGTGGCTTGGGTCCACGCGTCGCATGTGAAGGCCACCAAAGAACCCGACGAAGCGGAGAACGCCAAGGCATCTACATGGAAGGTTCAACGCTCTCCAAACCCACTAAAGATAAGACTTATCAGAGGGGAGGGACCCTAATCCTGGTATGGATACTCCTGGTCATGGAGCAGGGGCCAGCAGAGAGTAGCCCCCATCTTGTAAAAACTCTCACTTGGCAGGTTATCTCGCAGACAGGGGAGACAGTTTGGCAAATGACTGCCGACCATGCTCCTAACACTTGGTGGCCATCCCTTACCCCTGATTTTTGCGAGCTTGCAGCTGGACTTGACACCTGGGATATACCTGAAGCCGAACATACTCTTGTTGGCCCAGCCCCTAAACCCACTTTTGGAACCCCCCCCACTTGAGGACCCGGATGTGCCACCCCTGCCGCTCGCTGTTTACTGTCCTTATATGATTTTTTTTTTTTTTTGGTTTTTCGAGACAGGGTTTCTCTGTGTAGCTTTGCGCCTTTCCTGGGACTCACTTGGTAGCCCAGGCTGGCCTCGAACTCACAGAGATCCGCCTGGCTCTGCCTCCCCAGTGCTGGGATTAAAGGCGTGCGCCACCACCGCCCGGCAGCCCTTATATGATTTTTATGTTTGCCCTAAAGATGGCAGAAGTCGTGCCCTAGCGGCAAGATGTGGGGGATATGAAGAATTTTTTTGCAAAGCCTGGTCCTGCGAGACTACTGGGGCAGCTTACTGGAAGCCTTCCTCCTCATGGGACCTTATAACGGTTTCCCGGGGCTATGTAAAAAGGGGCCAATGCTATGCTACCCAAAAGGAACTACAACCACAGTACGGCAAGTCCTTACCATTAAACATTTCATTCACTCCAAAAGGCAAGGGCTTCACAGGCTGGCCTGCGGGAAGGACATGGGGCCTTCGCTGGTATTTAGATGGCTGGGATGCAGGGGTTACATTCAAAATACGATTAAAAATAGAAAATATCCACGCCACACCCATTGGACCCAGTCGGGTCCTCCCTGACCAGAAACCTCCCTCATTGCCTGCTCTAAGACCTGCCCAAGCTAGACCCCTGGTCACCCCCTCTCCTGGCCCCGATAATGCTGGCGAAGTGACCACTTCCCCTCCACCCTCACAGGCCCTCGCCACAGAGATTTCCCCCTACCCAGGAACTGGAGATAGGCTGCTCAATTTGGTCAAGGGTGCTTTCCTAGCTTTAAACTTTACTGACCCAGATAAAACCCAGGAATGCTGGCTGTGCCTAATCTCCATTCCACCTTACTATGAAGGGATAGCAGTGACTGACAACTATACTAACCAGACTTCTCCTCCTGCGAGCTGTATCTCCACCCCCCAGCACAAGCTAACTCTCTCTGAGGTCTCCAGACAAGGGCTCTGCTTAGGGGTCGTTCCCCCCTCCCATCAGAGTCTTTGCAAATCCATCCAGACCCTTCCATTGGGAACTTATTATCTTGCAGCCCCTAACGGGACATATTGGGCATGTAAAACGGGACTCACTCCCTGCATTTCTGCCACGGTGCTGAACCAGACCTCTGATTATTGCGTGCTGATAGAATTATGGCCCAAGGTTACTTATCATGAACCTGAATATATTTATAGTCACTTTGAAATGAGAAACACCCGATTTAAAAAAGAGCCTGTTTCCCTAACTCTAGCCCTGTTGTTGGGAGGGATCACCATGGGGGGAATCGCTGTGGGGGTAGGTACGGGGACTGCAGCCCTCATGGAGACCAGTCAATTTAGACAACTTCAAGCAGCCATGCATACTGATATCCAGGCCCTAGAGGAATCTATAAGTGCCCTAGAAAAATCCCTTACATCTCTATCTGAGGTTGTTTTACAAAACAGGAGAGGGTTAGACATCCTCTTCCTACAAGAAGGTGGCCTATGTGTGGCCCTTAAAGAAGAATGTTGCTTCTATGCAGATCATACTGGAGTAGTCAGGGATAACATGGCTAAATTGAGAGAGAGATTGAAACAGAGACAACAACTATTCGAGTCGCAACAGGGATGGTTTGAAGGATGGTTCCAAAGGTCACCCTGGTTCACCACCCTTGTCTCCACCATTATGGGCCCCCTAATCATCCTCCTGCTCATTTTAATGTTTGGGCCATGAATCTTCAATAGATTGATACAATTCGTCAAGGACAGGGTTTCTGTTGTCCAGGCTTTGGTCCTGACCCAACAATATCAGAGGCTAAGACAGTCGGAGATGGAGATGACCCCTTATTCTCCATCCTAAAATGAAAGATTCCATTTTGGGACCAAAAGAAAATGGGGGAATGAAAGACCCCGCTTATAGCAGGCTTTTACTTAGCCTAAGAAACGCCATTCTGCAAGGCAAGTACCAGAAAAACAGGAGTTCATAACTGTGGTCAGCCACCCGGCCTTGGGAGAGAAACCGTTGAGTCAAAATAAGATATCTATGGTTGGCCACCTGGCCTTGGGGAATAAACAGTTGGGCTGGGAAAACACCCACAAGGCCAAGTCAGCCACACACATCAAATTTTCGAGAATTAAAAATATGTCCCCAAGTTCACCCTGGCCTTATTTGAATCAACCAATGGGAACCCTGTAACTATGCTTCTCACTTCTGTAACCGCGCCTCTGCCCCTGGGATCCTATAAAAAGTCCCCCTTACCCTAGGAAGGTGCGCAAGTCCTCCGAGAGACTTTGTCGCCCCAGGTACCTGTGTATCTGAATAAACCCTCTTGCTGTTTGCATCTGATCCGTGGTTTCGGTGTGTTCCTTGGACTTGGGGTCTCTCCTGAGGGAAGATCTCCTCCGGGGGTCTTTCAGCTAGAAATTGAAAAACAGCGAAATGAAAAGCTGAGTGGAAGAAGCAGGGAAGACACTGGAAGCACTGCACAGAGGAGAGGGCATGAGAAAAATGTAATCACACGTATGTATTTTTAAAGCGCTTGAAACAAAGAAATTCTACAAACCACACTGAGAAACCATCCTCACAAAATGCATCATATAGAAAAAAGAAAGTCAGGCCTGAGAGAAAAATAAGAGAAATTAGATCACTAGTGACAGTCAGTGAATGAGAAATTCTAAAAATATATAGAAAAAGAACATGAGAGAACCGTGGGACACCAAGAGAAGCCTAACATTTAAATTATATACAAGAAGAAGAATATTATAGCAAATTTATAAAATATTTTCAATAAAACCATAACAGAAAATTTATCAAACCTTGAGAAAGAGAGGTCAATCCAGAACAACAAATAGAACAGAAAACAATCCTCCTCACAACATATTATAGTGAAAACAATAAACATTCAGAATAAATAGAAGCTCTAAGAGAGAAAGGTAAAGTATATTATAATGGCAGACCCATCAGAATAACATCTGAGTATTTTTTTTGATAGAAATATATAAGATTAAAAGGTTCTGGAAAAATTGTATGTCAAGTGTTTTTTTTTAAATTTTTTTTAAGTTGAAAATTGTTTTTTCATACAATATATTTTGATTACAATTTTCACTCCCCCAACTCCTTCCAGATCCTTCCCATTTCACCTTCCACCCAAATCTACACCCTTTCTTTCTCTCTCATTAGAAAACAAGCAGGCATGTAAATAATAATAATAATATTAATACTATAAAATAAAAAACAAACAAACCAAAATAGGACAAAAGAAATGAATAAACAGAAGAAAAAAGCCAAAGAAGGAGCACAGTAAACACATACAGATGCAGAGACACAGAGAGAAATCCCATAAAAACACAAAACTTGGAAACCATAATATATATGCACAAGACCTGTAAGGTTTTTTTTTAAGCCCTAACAAAACATTTTGTGACAAAGTACCTTCAAAAAAGACATCGAGTTAGTTTTGTGTTGGTCATCTACTGCTAGGCATGAGGCCTGCCTTTAGGAGTGTTTTGAATACCCAGTGAGACTTGATTAGAGAAAATGTTTTATTTTACTTTATGAGCAGTTATCAGTTGGGGATATCCTCTCAATTAGGCGTGAGGACTTGTGTTTACTTCCTCTCTCAAGGTTGGGACCTCCTCTGGCTTAGCCCTGTGCAGGACTTGAGCATGCTGCTACAGCCTCTGTGAGATCATATGTGCATTGATCTCACCGTGTTTAAAGGGCCTTGTTGAATGATTTCTTTCAACCTCTCTTGTTCTTATAATCTTTCTGCTTCCTTTTCCACAGGTTTCCTGGAGCCCTGAGGGGAGGGAATTAATAAAGACATCCCAATTAGTTCTGAATATTTCAAGGTCTCTCACTCTGCACCTTTTTCCAGCTATGGCTCTCTTTATTTATTCCCATCCACTTCTAGAGGAAGCTTCTCCTGAGATGGCTGAGCAAGAATCTGATCTGCGAGTGCAGTAAAATATCATTAGCAGTCATTTTATTACTATGTTCCTTTAGCAGAACAATAGTATTTGGTTTTCTTTTAGATCTATGGTCTATTTAGTCTCAGGTTCCTGATCATCTGAGAAGTTTCAAGCATGGTATGTCTTATGGAATAAGCCCCTTATTCTAATCAGTTAGTTGATTACTCCCACAAGGTCATGCCACTATCGTATCAGCATATCGTACATGCAAGTCACCATTGTAGATCAAAGGGTTTGTGACTGGACTGGTGTTTACCTGTCTCCTCAGGTAGCATTCAGAGTATTTTTCAGTACCATGAATACTAATCAATAGAAGGGGGAAGAATTTAGGTAGTCAGCTGTAGCACTAATCGTAAAGAGTGTTATTAATAAAAACAAACCCGGAGCCAAGTACTGGGGTGAACACTGGAAGATCAGAGAGACAGAACAAGCCACAGCTAACCTCACCTGGCCAGTTTCTGAGCTGATCCTGTTTCCTCAGACTGGAAGCTTCTGTGTCCTCATCCCAATGGCTCTCAGATGAACTTCTGCTCGCAATCCTGAATGCTTAATCAGCCAAAAGCTTCTAGTTTCTGGTCCTCGTGCCTTATATACCTTTCTGCTTTCTATCACCACTCCCTGGGATTAAAGGCTCCCTTCTGGGATTAACGGCGTGTGTCACCATGCCTGGCTGTTTCCAATATGGCCTTGAACTCACAGAGATCCAGACGGATTTCTACCTCTGGAGTGCTAGGATTAAAGGTGTGAGTGCCACCATTTTCTAGCCTTTGTATCTAGTGGCTGTTTTGTCTCTGACCCCAGATAAGTTTATTAGGGTGCACAATATTTTGGGGAACACAATACCACCACAGTCAGCAGCTCAACTTCTCCATCTTCAGTGAGTTGTGTAGTTGTTGTCTCCAGAATAGGGCCTGACCATCAGTTTGTGGAGTATGATCAATAGTCTTGTCAATAGCCTGGGATGTTTGGGGGTTTCCATGTGGCCCCTTTGGCCAACAACTCAATTAGATAATTCATTTCTGGAACTGTTGGAGGTTTGGTTTTGTGAGGAGAGATGTCTAGTTGCAGTTTTGTCTTCCCCATTATTTGGCGATATATATATATATATATATATATATATATATATATATATATATATATATATATATATATATATATATATATATATATATATATATATTTCTGGCTATTATGAATAGAGCAGCAATGACAATGGTTGAGCATGTGTGTCCATAGTTAAATGTAGAATCCTGAGGGTGTATGCCCAAGAGTAGTATAGCTGGATCTTGAGGAAAATCTGATTGCAGCTTACTGAGGACCAGCCATACTGATTTCCATAGTGGCTGTACAAGTTTGCACTACCATCAACAATGGATGACTATTCTCCTTACTCTACATCCTTGACATTATGAGTTGTCATTTGTTTTATTGTTCTTGGCCAGTCTCATTGGTACAAGATGAAATTTCAAAGCAGTTTTGATTTGCATTTCCCTGATGACTAAGGGCATTAACATTTCCTTAAGTGCTTCTCAGCCATATGAATTTTCTCTTTTGAGATTTCTGTTTAGATCTGTACCTCAGTCAGTTTTTCTTGGATTATCTTTTTTTTTTCAAAGACATCTAGGTTTTTTTTTTTAATTCTCTATATATTTTAGGTATTAGCCCTCTATCAGATGTATAGTTGGTAAAAGTAT
Source organism: Peromyscus eremicus (assembly GCF_949786415.1). Classification (NCBI taxonomy): domain Eukaryota; kingdom Metazoa; phylum Chordata; class Mammalia; order Rodentia; family Cricetidae; genus Peromyscus; species Peromyscus eremicus. The sequence continues at coordinate 52,200,238 of NC_081439.1, forward strand.
TTTCCCCTTCTGTAGCCCTCCACTTTGTCTGAGTGATGGTGTCCTTTGCCATCTAGAAGTTTTCACTTGATTTGTTAGAGTTGCCCTAAGATATTTCATTTTTTGAGGCTATTATGGAAGGTACTGTTTGCCTGATTCATTTCTTAGTTCCTGTCCTGTTTATATATGAGAAAGTAACTCATTTTTGTACATTAAGTTTGCATACAGCTACTTTGCTGAAAGTGTTTTTAAGCTGTAGGAATTCCAAGTGGAATGTTTAGGGTCATTTATTTATACAACCATAGCATCTGCAATTGAAGATAATTTGACCTTTTCCTTTCTTATTTCTACCTTCTTGATCTCTTGCTGTTGTCTTATTGCTCTAGATTTAAGTGCTATATTAAACAAACGTGAGAAGAGTGGACAACCTTGTATTATTCCTCATTCTAATGGAAATGCTTTAAGTTTCTCTCCATTTAGGTTAGGTTGGCTGTGGGCTTGCAGTAAATTGACTTTATTGTGTTGAGGCATGTCCCTTGTATCCCTAGTCTCTCCCCAACAATTATAATGAAGGTGTGCTGGATTTTGTCAAAGACCTTTTCTTTAGCTAATGAGATCATTCTGTAGTTTTTGTCTTTCAGTCTGTTTCTGTAGTACAGAAAATTTATCTATTTTCATATGTTGAACCATTCCTGCATCTCCTGGATGTTGCCTACTTCATCATGGTGGATAAATTATAATTTTGAAGTGTTCTTGTATTTCATTTGCAAGTTTTTTATTGAGAATTTTACATTTATATCCATAAGGGAAATTGGTCTGTAGTTTTCTTTCTTTCTTGGGTCTTTACGTGATTTAAGCATCAGGGTAATTGTGGCCTCATAAAAAGAATTGGATAATGCTCTTTCTGCTTTGGTTTTACAAAATGATTCGAAGAATATTGATATTAATTATTATTGGAAAGTCTGGTAGAATTCTGCGAATTTTGCACTAAAAACAGCTAACCCTGAACTTTGTTTTTTTTAGTTGGGAGACTTTTAATTGCTGCTTCTATTTCATTATAACTGTTATAGCTGTGTTTAAAGTGCTTATCTGATCTTGATTTAATTTCGGTAGGTGGTATATATCAAGAATATTGTCCACTTTTCTTAGATTTTTCCAATCTTGTGGAGTAAAGGTCTTTGAAATACATCCATCTCATTCTCTAGATTTCCTTGGTGTCTCTTGTTTTGCTCCCTCTTTCATCTCTAAGATTAATTTGGATATTTTCTCCCTGTCTTTTAGTTAATTTGGCTAAGAGTTTGTCCATTTTATTGATATTCTCAAAGAGCCAACTATTTTTTAATGGATTATTTATATTAGTTTTGTTTGTTTGTTTCAATTTTATTGATTACAGTCCTGAATTTATTTCTTGTCATGTACTCCTTTGGGGCATGATTTCTTCTGTTTGCTCTAGAGCTTCAGGTGTGCTGTTAAGTTTCTATTATGAGATTTCTCCATCTTTTTTATGTACGTGTTTAGTGCTATGAACTTGCCTCTTAGAACCATTTCATTGTGTCCAATAAGTTTGGGTATGTCTTGTTCTCATTTTTATTCAATTCCAAAATGTTTTTATTTCTATCTTAACCTCTGTTATGGCCTGTTTTTCATTCAGTAGTAAGTTGTTCAGCTTGTATGAGTTTGTAAGTTTTCTATTGTTTCTATTTTCCACTGATAACTAGCTTCATTCCATGGTTACCAGATGGGATGGAGGGTGTTATTTCAGTTTTCTTGTACCTGTTTGAGACTTGCTTTTTGTCAAAATATGTGGTCACTTCTGTAGAAGATTCCATGAGCTAATAAGCAAAAGGTATTATCTTGTGTGTTTGGGAGAAATGTCTTGTAAACACCTGTTAGGTCAATTTGGTTTATGATGCCATTTATCTCTAAGTTTTTATCTGAATGACCTATCTGTTGGTGAGAGTGGGGTCTGGAAGTAACCCTCCATTAGTGTGTGAGGGCCAATATATGACTTAATCTGTGCCCTCCATTACCCTCCATCACCCCCAGTTTGCTCATGTGGATCTCATCTATTTCTCCTTCACTGGGCGATCCATGCATGCTTCCTAGGGTCCTCTCTGCTAGCTAGCCTCCCTGGAGCTATGGGTTGCCATCTGGTTATCCTTTGCTTTACATCAGTATCCACTTTGAGTGAGTACATACACAATAGAAACAGAAGGAACATTACCAAACTTTTTACGAGGCTACAGTTACCTAATAGCCAAACCACATAAAGATGCAACAAAGAACAAGAATTACAGACCAATCTCCCTCATGAACATTGATGCAAAAATATTAATAAAATATTGGCAAACCGAATCCAAGAAGACATCGAAAAAAAATCCACCATGACTAAGTGTTTTTTTGTTTGTTTTGTTTGTTTGTTTGTTTGTTTGTTTTAATTTTTATTTTGCAATACAATTCAGTTCTACATATCAGCAACAGATTCCCTTGTTCTCCCCCCTCCCGCCCCCTCACCTTCCCCCCAGCCCGCCCCCCATTCCAATCTCCTCCAGGGCAAAGCCTTCCCCACAGACTGAGATCAACCTGGTGGACTCAGTCCAGGTAGGTCCAGTCCCCTCCTCCCATGCCGAGCCAAGGGACCCTGCATAGGCCCCAGGTTTCAAACAGCCGACTCATGCAGTGAGCACAGGACCCGGTGCCACTGCCTGGATGCCTCCCAAACAGATCAGGCCAATCAACTGTCTCACCCACTCAGAGGGCCTGATCCAGTTGGTGACCCCTCAGCCATTGGTTCATATTTCATGTGTTTCCGTTTGTTTGGCTATTTGTCTCTGTGCTTTATCCGACCTTGGTCTCAACAATTCTCGCTCATATAAACCCTCCTCATTCTCGTTAATTGGACTCCCAGAGATCCACCTGGGGCCTAGTCATGGATCTCTGCCTCCAGATCCATCAGTAGTTGGATGAGGTTTCTAGCACGACAATTAGGGTGTTTGGCCATCCCATCACCAGAGTAGGTCAGTTCGGACTGTCTCTCGACCATTGCCAGCAGTCTGTTGTGGGGGTATCTTTGTGGATTTCTGTGGGCCTCTCTAGCACTTTGTTTCTTCCTATTCTCATGTGGTCTTCATTTACCATGGTCTCCTATTCCTTGTTCTCCCTCTCTGTTGTTGATCAAGCTGGGATCTCCCACTCACCCAAGCTCTCTTTCCCTCGACCCTCGCCCTTCACTACCCCCACTCATGTCCAGGCTGTTCATGTAGATCTCATTCCATTTCTCTGTCATTGGGGGATCCCTGTGTCTTTCTTGGGGTCCTGTTTTCCAGGTAGCCTGCCTGGTGATGTGAGTAGCAGTCCAGTCATTCTTGTTCCACATCTAGTATCCTGTTATGAGTGAGTACATACCATGTTTGTCTTTCTGAGTCTGGGATACCTCACTCAGGATGATTTTTTCTAGATCCATCCATTTGTCTGCAAACCTCATGATGTCATTGTTTTTCTCTGCTGAGTAGTATTCCATTGTGTATATGTACCACATTTTGTTTATCCATTCTTCAGTTGAAGGGCATCTAGGTTGTTTCCATGTTCTGGCTATTACAAACAACGCTGATATGAACATAGCTGAACAAGTGCTCTTGTGGTGTGGTTGAGCATTCCTTGGGTATATGCCCAAGAGTGGTATAGCTGGATCTTGGGGGAGATGGATTCCCAATTTTCTAAGAAATCGCCATATTGATTTCCAAAGTGGTTGTACAAGCTTGCATTCCCACCAGCAGTGGAGGAGAGTTCCCCTAGCTCCACATCCTCTCCAGCATAAGGTGTCTTCAGTGTTTTTGATCTTAGCCATTCTGACAGGCGTAAGGTGGTATCTCAGAGTTGTTTTGATTTGCATTTCCCTGATGATTAGGGATGTTGAGCAATTCCTTAAATGTCTTTCAGCCATTTGAGTTTCCTCTGTTGAGAATTCTCTGTTTAGTTCTATAGCCCATTTCTTAATTGGACTGTTGGGCATTTTGATGTCTAATTTCTTGAGTTCCTTATATATTCTGGATATCAGTCCTCTGTCAGATGTGGGATTGGTGAAGATCTTTTCCCATTCTGTAGGCTGTCGCTTTGCTTTGTTGACCGTATCCTTTGCCCTACAAAAGCTTCTCAGTTTCAAGAGGTCCCATTGATTGATTGTTTCTCTCAGTGTCTGTGCTACTGGTGTTCTATTTAGAAAGTGGTCTCCTATGCCAATGTGTTCAAGACTACTTCCTACTTTCTCTTCTAGCAGGTTCAGAGTAGCTGGATTTATGTTGAGGTCCTTGATCCACTTGGACTTAAGTTTTGTGCACGGTGATAGATATGGATCTATTTGCAGCCTTCTACATGTTGATATCCAGTTTTGCCAGCACCATTTGTTGAAGATGCTTTCTTTTTTCCATTGTGCACTTTTGGCTTCTTTGTCAAAAATTATTTGTTCATAGGTGTGCGGATTAATGTCAGGGTCTTCAATTCGATTCCATTGGTCCACATGTCGGTTTTTATGCCAGTACCAAGCTGTTTTTATTACTGTAGCTCTATAGTACAGCTTGAAGTCAGGGATCGTGATGCCTCCAGAGGTTGTTTTACTGTACAGGATTCTTTTGGCTATCCTGGGTTTTTTGTTTTTCCATATGAAGTTGAGTATTATTCTTTCCAGGTCTGTGAAGAATTGTGTTGGTATTTTGATGGGGATTGCATTGAATCTGTAGATTGCTTTTGGTAAGATTGCCATTTTTACTATGTTAGTCCTGCCTATCCATGAGCATGGAAGATCTTTCCATTTTCTGACATCTTCTTCAATTTCTTTTTTCAGGGACTTAAAGTTCTTGTCATATAGGTCCTTCACTTGCTTGGTTAGTATTACCCCAAGGTATTTTATGTCATTTGTGGCTATAGTAAAGGGTGATGTATCTCTGATATCCTTCTCCGCTTTTTTGTCCATTGTATATAGGAGGGCTACTGATTTTTTTGAGTTGATCTTGTATCCTGCTATGTTGCTGAAGGTGTTTATAAGCTGTATCAGTTTCTTGGTGGAATCTTTGGGGTTGCTCAAGTATACTATCATGTCATCTGCAAATAGGGAAAGCTTGACTTCTTCCTTTCCAATTTGTATCCCCTTAATCTCCTTATGTTGTCTTATTGCTCTGGCTAGAACTTCAAGTACTATATTGAATAAGTACGGGGAGAGCGAACAGCCTTGCCTCGTTCCTGATTTTAGTGGAATTGCTTTGAGTTTCTCTCCATTTAATTTGATGTTGGCTGTTGGCTTGCTGTAAATTGCCTTTATTATGTTTAGGTATGTTCCCTGTATTCCTGATCGCTCCAAGACCTTTATCATGAAGGGGTGTTGGATTTTGTCAAATGCCTTTTCAGCATCTAGTGAGATGATCATGTGGTTTTTTTCTTTGAGTTTGTTTATATGGTGTATCACATTGACAGACTTTCGTACGTTGAACCATCCTTGCATCCCTGGAATGAATCCTACTTGATCATGGTGGATAATTGTTTTGATGTGTTCTTGGAGTCTGTTTGCCAGTATTTTATTGAGTATTTTTGCATCAATGTTCATGAGGGAGATCGGTCTGTAGTTCTCTTTCTTTGTTGTATCCTTGTTTGGTTTGGGAATCAGGGTAATTGTAGCCTCATAGAAGGAGTTTGGTAATGTTCCTTCTGTTTCTATTGTATGGAACAATTTAGAGAGTATTGGTATTAACTCTTCTTTGAAGATCTGGTAGAATTCTGCACTGAAACCATCTGGTCCTGGGCTTTTTTTGGTTGGGAGACTTTTAATGACTGTTTCTATTTCGTTAGGGGTTATTGGACTATTTAAATAGTTTATCTGGTCTTGATTTAATTTAGGTATGTGGTACCTATCCAGAAAATTATCCATTTCTTTTAGGTTTTCCAGTTTTGTGGAATAGAGGTTTTTGAAGTATGACCTGATGATTCTCTGGATTTCCTCAATGTCTGTTGTTATGTCCCCCTTTTCATTTCTGATTTTGTTGATTTGGATGCTCTCTCTCTGTCTTTTGGTTAGTTTGGATAAGGGCTTGTCTATCTTGTTGATTTTCTCAAAGAACCAACTCTTTGTTTCATTAATTTTTTGTATTGTTCTCTTTGTTTCTATTTTATTGATTTCAGCTCTCACTTTGATAATTTCCTGGCATCTATTTTTCCTGGGAGACTTTGCTTCTTCCTGTTCTAGAACTTTCAGGTGTGCTGTTAAGTCACTAGTGTGAGATTTCTCCAGCTTATTTATGTGGGCGTTTAGTGCTATGAATTTCCCTCTTAGTACTGCTTTCATAGTGTCCCATAGGTTTGGATATGTGGTGTCTTCATTTTCGTTGATCTCTAGGAAGTCTTTAATTTCTTTCTTTATATCTTCCTTAACCCATTGGTGATTCAGGTGGGTATTGTTCAGTTTCCGTGAGATTGTAGGTTTTCTGTAGTTTTTGTTGTTGTTGAAATCCAACTTTAGACCATGGTGGTCTGATAGAACACAGGAGGTTATTCCAATTGTTTTGTATCTGTTTAGATTTGTTTTGTGGCCAAGTACATGGTCGATTTTAGAGAAGGTTCCATGGGGTGCTGAGAAGAAGGTATATTCTTTTTTGTTAAGATGGAATGTTCTGTAGATGTCGATTAAGTCCATTTGAATCATGACATCAGTTAAGTCCTTTATTTCTCTGTTAAGTTTCGATTTGGGGGATCTGTCCAGTGGTGAAAGAGGGGTGTTGAGGCCTCCCACTATTAATGTGTGGGGTTTTATATGTGATTTAAGCTTTAATAATGTTTCTTTTACATATGTGGGTGCCCTTGTGTTTGGGGCATAAATGTTCAGAATTGAGACTTCATCTTAGTGGATCTTTCCTGTGATGAGTATGTAATGCCCTTCTTGATCTCTTTTGATTGATTTTAGTTTGAAGTCTATTTTGCTGGATATCAGGATGGCTACACCCGCTTGTTTCTTAAGACCGTTTGATTGGAAAGTCTTTTCCCAGCCTTTTATTTTTAGGTAGTGTCTATCTTTGAATTTGAGATGTGTTTCTTGTATGCAGCAGAAAGATGGGTCCTGCTTTCGTATCCATTCTGTAAGCCTATGTCTTTTTATAGGTGAATTAAGTCCATTGATATTGAGGGATATTAATGTCCAGTGATTGTTCATTCCTGTTATTTTTTGGTGGTGATGTGTGTGTACTTTTCTTCGTTGGGGTCTACTGTTGTGGCTTTATCTATTGCCTGTGTTTTCAAGGTTGTATCTGACTTCCTTAGGTTGGAATTTTCCTTCTAGTGCTTTCTGTAGGGCTGGGTTTGTGGATAAATATTGTTTAAATCTGGCTTTGTCATGGAATGACTTGTTCACTCCATCTATGATGATTGAAAGTTTTGCTGGGTATATTAGTCTAGGCTGACATCCATGGTCTCTTAATGTCTGCATTACATCTGTCCAGGACCTTCTGGCTTTCAAAGTCTCCATTGAGAAATCGGGTGTTATTCTGATAGGTTTGCCTTTATATGTCACTTGGCCTTTTTCCTTTGCTGCTCTTAATATTCTTTCTTTATTCTGTACATTTAATTGTTTAATTATTATGTGGCGAGGGGACTTTTTTGGGGGGTCTAGTCTGTTTGGTGTTCTACAGGCTTCCTGTATCTTCATAGGCATTTCCTTCTTTAAGTTGGGAAAGTTTTCTTCTATGATCTTGTTGAATATATTTTCTGTGCCCTTGAGTTGGTATTCTTCTCCTTCTTCTACCCCTATTATTCGTAGGTTTGGTCTTTTCATGGTGTCCCAAATTTCTTGGACATTTTGGTTCATGACTTTGTTGACTTCAGTGTTTTCTTTGACTGATGAATCTATTTCTTCTATTGTATCTTCAACGCTAGAGATCCTCTCTTCCATCTCTTGCATTCTGTTGATTATACTTGCATCTGAAGTTCCCAATCGTTTTCTCAGATTTTCTATTTCCAGCATTCCCTCTGTTTGTGTCTTCTTCATTTTTTCTATTTCCCTTTTCAGGTCTTGGACTGTTTCCTTCATTTGTTTCATTGATTTTTCTTGATTTTCTTTCAGTATTTTATTGTTCTCTTCCAGGACTTTATTGATTTCTTCTAATTTGTTTGCCCTTTCCTCTAGTTGTTTACAGCGTTCTTCACATTTTTTTGTCTTTTCCTCTACACGAGCCTCTAGCTTCTTCATGATGACATTCATAAGGCTATTTTCTTCTGCTTCTTCCAATTTCTGATGTTCAGGTCTAGGTGTTGGAGGAGGGCTAGGGCCTGGTGATGGTGTATTGCTATTCATTTTGTTGTATGTGTTTCTGCCTTGACGTCTGCCCATCTCCTTCTGGTTCGTTCTTCGCCTTATCCGCACACTTGGTTCAGACAGAGCTGACAGATTCAGGAATTCTCTCTCTCTTGTCCAGATGGGAGCTCTCTTGTCCAAATTGGAAGTCCAAGGCAGGATGGGAGCTCTTGTTCAGAAGGGAAGTCCGGGGGAGGATGGGTGCTCTCCTCTCTCTCTCTCTCTCTCTATCTCTCTCTCTCTCTCCTCCAGATGGGAAATCCAGGGCAAGATGGGAGCTGGGGGCCAGCCTCTAAGTCTCAAGAAGAGGCTTGGGGCTCAGGCGGATGGGTGTGGGGACAGGGCGTGGAGACTGCAGGGTCTGCCAGGGGTCTTGGAGAAGGGGATCCTTCCCAGTGGGGCTAGAAGGGAACCTGCCCAGGGACCAGAACCTGGGGCCAAGTTGGGCAGGTCTTCCCCAGAGTGGCTGGTGCCCAGGGATGGGGTCGGGGGCAAGCTAGGGCACTCACCTGTGCTTCAGAAGGGAAGTCCTGGGCAAGATGGGAGCTGGGGGGCCGGCCTCTAAGTCTCAGGAAGAGGCTTGGGGCTCAGGCGGATGGGCGTGGGGGCAGGGCATGGAGACTGCAGGGTCTGCCAGGGGTCTTGGAGAAGGGGATCCTTCCCGGTGGGGCTAGAAGGGAACCTGCCCAGGGACCAGAACCTGGGGCCAAGTTGGGCAGGTCTTCCCGGAGTGGCTGGTGCCCAGGGATGGGGTCGGGGGCAAGCTAGGGCACTCACCTGTGCTTCAGAAGGGAAGTCCTGGGCAAGATGGGAGCTGGGGGCCGGCCTCTAAGTCTCAGGAAGAGGCTTGGGGCTCAGGCGGATGGGCGTGGGGGCTGGGCGTGGAGACTGCAGGGTCTGCCAGGGGTCTTGGAGAAGGGGATCCTTCCCAGTGGGGCTAGAAGGGAACCTGCCCGGGGACCAGAACCTGGGGCCAAGTTGGGCAGGTCTTCCCCAGAGTGGCTGGTGCCCAGGGATGGGGTCGGGGGCAAGCTAGGGCACTCACCTGTGCTTCAGAAGGGAAGTCCTGGGCAAGATGGGAGCTGGGGGCCGGCCTCTAAGTCTCAGGAAGAGGCTTGGGGCTCAGGCGGATGGGCGTGGGGCAGGGCGTGGAGACTGCAGGGTCTGCCAGGGGTCTTGGAGAAGGGGATCCTTCCCGGTGGGGCTAGAAGGGAACCTGCCCGGGGACCAGAACCTGGGGCCAAGTTGGGCAGGTCTTCCCTGGAGTGGCTGGTGCCCAGGGATGGGTCCGGGCAAGCTAGGGCACTCACCTGTGCTTCAGAATGGAAGTCCGGGGCAGAAGGGAAGTCCGGGGCAAGATGGGTGCTGGGGGGCCGGCCTCTAAGTCTCAGGAAGAGGCTTGGGGCTCAGGCGGATGGGCGTGGGGGCAGGGCGTGGAGACTGCAGGGTCTGCCAGGGGTCTTGGAGAAGGGGATCCTTCCCGGTGGGGCTAGAAGGGAACCTGCCCAGGGACCAGAACCTGGGGCCAAGTTGGGCAGGTCTTCCCCAGAGTGGCTGGTGCCCAGGGATGGGGTCGGGGGCAAGCTAGGGCACTCACCTGTGCTTCAGAAGGGAAGTCCTGGGCTGTTTGTTTGTTTTTATGAACATGGTTTCCCTTATGTTTGATGCATAGATCTTTAAAACTTTTATATCTTCTTGGTAGATTTTTCTTTTCATAAGTATACACTATCCTTTATTATAATCTTCTGATTAGTTTTTATTTAATGTCTATTTTATAAGATATTAAAATGACTGTACTAGCTTGCTTCTTGGATCCATTTGCTTAAAATATCTTTTTCTATCCTTTTTTCCGAGGTGGTATCTATCTTTGATGTTAGGATGTCTTTCTTGGATGCCATAGAAGAATTGATCCTGGTTTGGGATTCAATTTGTTAGTCTTTGTCTTTTTATTGGAAGGATGAGCACTATATATTGATTGCCACTATTTTGTTGTTGTTGTTGCTGTTGTTGTTGTTGATGTTGTTGTTGCTGTTGGTGGTGGTGGTGTGTGTGTGTGTGTGTGTGTGTGTTTCCCTCTCTTTTGATATGCTGGTCTGATATTATTTATTCCTCGAGTGTGTATTCTTGAGTGTGGTTAACTGCTTCAGGTTGATGCTTTCCTTCTACCTCTTCCTGTAGAGCTGGATTTTGAGATGAATATTGCTTAAATTTGGTCTTATCATGGAGTGTCTTTCTCCATCTATAGTGATTAAAAGTTTTTTCTGGAAGTAGTAGTCTGAATTGGCATATGTGGTTTCTTAGAATATCTGTCTGGGCCCTTCTGGTTTTTAGATTCTCCATTAAAATATCAGGTGTTATTTTAATAGGTGTGCTTTCATATGTTACTTGGCATTTTCCCTTGCAACATTTAATATTCTTTCTTTTTTGTTCTGTATATTTAGTGCTTTGACTATTATGTGCTATGAGTAATTTCTTTTCAGGTACAGTCTATTTGGTGTTCTACATGCTTTTTGTACCTTGATAAGATACTTTTTAGGTTGGGAAAATTTTCTCTTATGATTTTGATGAGAATATTTTATGTGCCTTTGGCCTGGGTTTCTTCTCCCACCTCTTACCTCTATTCCTATTACTTATAGATTTGGCCTTTTCATAGTATTCTAGATTTTATGAATGCTTTAGGACTGGATAATATTAGATTTTACATTTTTTTATATTTATCTTGTTTTCAGTGACTGAGATTCGTTTTTCCATCTCTTGCACTTTGTTGGTGATTCTTACTTCTGAGGTTTTTTTGTTCGACTTCCTAAATATAGCATTCCAGTTTTCCTTCACTTGAGTTTTCTTTAGTGCTTCTAATTTTACTTTCATGCTTTGATTTTTTTCATTTCATTTCACTCTTTATTTTTTCATATATTTCATTAAGGGATTTATTCATGTTCTCTTTAAGGTGCTTGAACATACTCACAATAGCTACTTTGAAATCCTCATCTTATGATTCAGCTATTTTGAATTTCTCTCCACTATAGTAGCGCTTTTGGGTTGTGGTGGAGAAATTCTTCATAGCTATTATTGATTGTGTTTTTATGATGTTTTCTAGGCATCAGGGTGTGGGGATGATTGTAATTATAGGTGTTGATATCTCTTCTTATCTTCATTGGGTGAGTATTCTGTTCCTTGGTTTCTCTTGCACTCTCTGGAGCTTAGAAGAGTATGGTGGCTGTATAAGTTTCTTGGTATGGAGTGCTTCTGAGTCCTTACCATGTGTGGCTATTGGATATCTCAGGTGGAAGATGTTCCTAGGGATTGGCAGCTGACAGGAAGGAACTGGGATGGGTTAGAATGAGGGCAGTTTGAGAGATTCCATATGAGGGTGGAAAGTTGAATCTGCCATGAGGGAATGGAGGCCGAGAGGGACAGGTCCCTGAAGTTGGTCCACTACAGTTCTGGGGATGAGACGGAGAATTGTAAATGAAGAATATGAAAGGGAGTGGAAATTGACAACCAAATCTTAAGTCCCATGTGGCCTGTGTGTTCCCAGGTAGAGATTGCCTCTGGGTAATGACTGACATATGGGATTGGGTGTGGGAGGAAGGCTGTGTCCCTGGATCTTCAGAGTCTCCAGGGAACAGAAGTAGAGAGGAAAAACAGACCTCTGTAAGTGGTCTGATACAGGGCTGGGGATGAGGCTGGGGAATTGGAAATGTAGAACAGAAAGAATGGTGAAAATCAGCTACTTGGTTCCTAGGGTGGCATATCCAGCAGGTATTGATGTATACAATGCCTCTGAGTATTGGTAGCTAAGAAAAAGTAATGGTATGAGGGAGGAGTACTGAACAAAAGATCAGCAGTGCTCCTGAGGAATGGGGACATAGAAGAAGGAGAGGCCTGAGAAGGTGGTCTGCTATAAGGCTGTAGATAAACCTGGGGAACTGGAATCAGAGGACAGGAGGGAGAATTAAGATCACTTACCTGGTTCTCAGGCTAAGCATTGCCTGTGGGTTTCAGATATAAAGTGCTTTGGTATATTAGTGGCTGAGACAAAGGGATAGGATGAGGTGTATTCAAGTTTTGAAGAACCCTAACTGTCAACTCAGATTATCCGATTATTGTACCCAGAAAATTATCCATTCAAACTTAAGGAGAAATAAGATGAGTATGGTGGCTAACTGCTTTAATCCCAGTACTCAGGAGGTACAGGCAGACAGATATTTGTGAGTTCCAGGCCAGACTGGTCTACAAAGTGAGTTCCAGGGCAGCTAGGGTTGTTACATGGAGAAAACCTGTCTTGAATCTACACCTCACAATAAACAAGGAGAAATAAAATTTTCAGCCGTAAAAAAACATGTTTGAGGTATTAATGACCACTAAACAAGCTATACAAAGGATGCTTAGAGGAATTCTTCAGACTGGAGAGAAGGATGAGCACACATAAAAGGGAATAAAGAAAAAATAAGCCATGCCAGGACATATAATCAGAAGAGGTGTAAAGAAACACCACAATTCAAAAGCAATGACAGAAGCTGAAGCATCAATAATGATGTATGAAAAAGACAATGAATCATATTATTATCTATTTATCTAAAACTTTTACATAAAATGCATAAATATATATGTATATACACATTTAGCCTAAATTCCATTCTCCCACCTGTATTGGTAATGCTCCTGAATGAACCAGAGGCTACCTAATAAAACCCAAAGAGAAAGCAAGAGAAATCCCCTTACAAGTTGATCAGAGTAGTCCAAGAGATTTCAACAAAATAGAACAAAAACAAACAGAGGAACAAAAAAACCCAGCTATTGCTATTGCCAGAGAATGAAGGGGAAGTCCCTATTGCTGAAGTCACCATGTACTTTGGACATAAGACATGGAGGATCTGAGATGGATGTGACCTGAGAATCTCCTCCCTGGGAACTAGTTTTCATGCCACCAGAATGCACAATCTATGCAAGCTTATAAGGGAAAAAGAAATCAATAGTATGCAGTTATGTTGCCTATGAACCATAACAATGACCAGCATGGCACAATAATCATAACAGTACAGGAGGAGAATTCATATCTTGCCAATAACCAACAGTTTTGTAATCGTACTTAAGGTCTGCTCAATAAGACAGAAAACCTATCAAACTCTCTGGGCCTAGTGAAGTCATGGACCTTGGTAGAGGATCTACAACCAACACTTTGCTAAACCAGCATAATTTCTAACTTCATTTTAAATATTTATCCTTATATCTGCAGATGGATGTATCTCTCCAATATTAACAAAGAAACTTACTCTTTGTAACTGAGAGAGACCATTATAGAAAACCAGAAGTGATAAAACTGCTTAAAAAATCAAAACAAAACAAAACCAAGTGACTGTATCATGCCCAGGCCCAAATTATCTATGTACAACAAAATTCCTATACTTAAAACTCAGGGAACATCTAGAAAAAGAGTGAAAAGGTGGAGAAAGATTGTTAAGAGCCAAAGGAACAGGATGTCTGTTGTGAGACTGCATTTCCTAGAAATATGGGGAAGCTATACCCATGAAATCTCAGAAACATGGCTATCTAAGCAAGACCTGAACAAGAATGACACCAATAGACATGCTAATATGGAAGGGGGAAGTCTCATAGGGCTCCAACCTTAGACTGTAGGCAACTGTGGGATGCTGAGAGTGGGAGGAAACAGTCTAGCATTCCTCAATTGTTTATGCAATACCAATTAGTCAGCTATGAAATCATAAACATAATGGTAACATTATAGGAGCTGATCAAACGGTAATCTTTTCATATAGGAATATCTATATCTATATATCTATGTATTTATCTACACACATACACACATATACACACATATACACACACACATACATGTAAAGATAGCATTTTTACAAATGATGCTGATAAAACTGGACAGTTACTTGGAGAAGAATCAAAACATATTTTTATCTTTCCTCTGGCATAAAACTCAATTCAAAATGGACCTAATACCCCAATATCAGACCTGATACTAGGAATCTGATAGAGAATAAAATAAGGAATAATTTCGAACTCATTTGGGACAGGAAAGGACTTTCTGAACAAGATCCTGATACTGCTGGCATTAAGACCTACTGTTGTGGTATTGTGTTCCTCACAATATTGCGTACCCTAATAAACTTATCTGGGGTCAGAGAACAGAACAGCCACTAGATATAGAGGCCAGAAAATGGTGGCGCACATGCCTTTAATCCTATCACTTGGGAGGCAGAGATCCATCCGGATCTCTGTGAGTTTAAAGTCACAATGGAAACAGCCAGGCATGGTGACTCATGCCTTTAATCCCAAGAAGTGAGCCTTTAATCCTAGGAAGTGAGGGCAGAAAGCAGAAAGGTATAAAAGGCATGAAAACCAGGAACTAGGCTGGTTAAGCTTTTAGGCTTTTGAGCAACAGTTCAGCTGAGATTCATTCAGATGAGGACATACAGACTTCCAGTCTGAGGAAACAGGATCAGCTGAGGAACTGGCAAGGTGAAGTAGCTGTGGCTTGTTCTGCTTCTCTGATCTTCCAGCATTCACCCCAATACCTGGCTTCAGGTTTGTTTTTATTAATAAGACTTTCTGAGATTCATGCTACAACCTACTCTTATGACCTGCTCCACAAAGTGATCCTAATTTTTGGCACCATTATTGGAGCTAAGTATCTGAAGCCCAGCAGGTCACAGGACCTAGGAGAGAACCTACTACCATTATTTGGTCAAACAGACATATCGTTCAACTGACTCATAATGATTTAACCATTGGACCTATTGATTAGTTCATCAGTCATTCTTCATCATAGAAGTTTCTTTTGAAGTAGATGGTAATTAACACAGAGACCCCACACTGTTCAGTATGCAGAGAATGAGATTGGTCATTGCTCATCCTTAAATGTGACATCTATATCACATTTATTTGTCCAAAGGCTCAAGAGTCATTTCAAAAGAAGGGTTGAAAGATCATAACAACCAGAGGTATTTGATTACAACAATGAGGCAACATTTTCTGGACACAGCAGGCCAATTGCACACATAAAGTGAAAGTAGCTGTGATTACATGCCCAAGACCTGTAGCAGATGAAGCTAGAAAAAATCCCAACATGGAGGAGGGAAATGGTCATGAAGTCCTACTCCTAGATAAGGAGCTATGTGGAATTCATGACTACTAGGAGAGGGAGAAAGTAGTTTCTTTTTGTTTTTGTTTTTTTTTTTTGCTTTGTTTTAGGAATGAGGTCCCCAAGAGGCTACCTATGCTCTAGTAGATGGCCCTATATCATGTATACACTGGCAGCACCAACTGAACCTGATATTTTAAAACTAAAGGACATGTAAAATCTGGGAAGAATACTTGTAGCTGAAAGTTTTCCTGTGTCCTGTCTAGCCTACAGTCAGGACAAATCTCTCTCACCCATGGGTCCTGCAGCTGCTTGGACCCAACTAAACACACACAGGCTAATACTATTTTTAAACTATGTCCATGGCAGGCTTCTTATTATCTAGTTCTTATATCTTAAATTAACGCATTTCTATAAATCTATACTTTGCCAAGTGGCTTGTGGCTTACCGGTGCCTTTACATCTTGTTTCTTCTGGCTATGGCTAGCAGAGTCTCCCCTGCTCTGTCTTTTTCCTTCCTCTCTCTCTCTTTAGAATGTCCCACTTAACCTTATTCTTCCTCATCATTGGCCAAACAGCTTTATTTATCAACCAATAAGAGCAACGCATTTTCACGGCATACAGAATGACATCACCTATCAAATACTGGTGGTGAAGATGAATGAGGAAGTAGAGAGAAGAGGGTTGTACTTGTTCAAAACGTATTATATGCATGTGTGATGGTTTCAATGAGAAGGCCCCCATAGGTGCATACATTTTCATAGTTGGTTCCCAGTTTGGTAGAACTGTTTAGGAAGGATTAGGGGGTGTGGCCTTGTAGGAGGACATGTGTTACTGGAGGGAGGCTTAGAGATTTCAAAAGGCATGTGTGATTCCTTATGTTCTTTCTCTGCCTCATGGTTGTGGATCAATATGTGAATTTTCAGGTGTTCCTTTTCCCAGCCATCATAAACTCTAATTCTCTGAAACTGTAAGGCAAATTAAATGCTTTCTTTTATATTGTCCTGGTCATGGTATTTTTTCAAAGTAATAAAAAATAACTAAGACAGCATATATGAAATTCTCAATAATAAAAAAGGAAGAAACAGAATTTAGCTAAACAGAATAAGTTTTAAAATCATGATCAGATTGTGCTTTAAATTCACCATTATTCAAAATAATGGACATCTCTTGACCACAAGATATCCTTTTCCATTTTGATGGTGTGTGTGCATGTGTGTGTGTGTGTGTGTGTGTGTGTGTGTGTGTGTGTGTGTCCTTGCAGCCACCAGAAGTCAATATCAGGTGTCATTCTTCAGGAACTATCTACATTGTTTCTTGAGGTAGGTCCACTCACTGAGACCTGAACCTTGTTGTTTAGAACAAAAGGTTGGCACACAAACCCTAGGAATCTGCCTATGTCCTGTTTTCCAGTGTGATGAAATTTCAATTATATTTCATCATGACCAGATTTTCTTTTAATTTGAATTTTGGAAATAAAAGTCACATTCCCATGATTTGTGGCAATCATTTTACCAGCTAAACTATCTATCCAGGCCCAACAAAATATTTTGACCCTACTTTCATGTACTCTGCCACTGTGCTCGGTACTTAGAGAACAAGTGAGATTAGTAAACATTGGGTTGAAGATTATCACTCTGATTTTGAAGATTTAACTAGCTGTTTAGATATTTATCTCCTTATATCTCCACCTCCTTTGATCATTCCTCTTTTCACAGACTCAAATGTCCGGTACATTAGGCAATACTATCTATATTTAATGTATGTTAGGAATAAATGGATGGTATGTTTTCTTATGCCCTTTTAATAATTCTAGATGAGGCTATTTAGGTGCATAGCCAAATATTCACATGAAGAAAAGTTAGATGCTGTGGAATATAATGGACAAGAACTTATCTTTTTAACAAGAGAACTTACCATAGGCTATTGTTAGGGCTAGGTTGCTATCCACAACCTGATGGTGAGGCCATATTGCTGAAGACAACATTTACTTATGTCATCAAACAGAGAAGTTGAGCTGGTGCCTAACTAGAAGTTTCACCCCTATTGACTGGAGTTCATGGTGATGAAAGATAGTTAGCATGCTACTGGAGGTGAGAGGTAATCATCAATTTCACTCAGATGAGTGCTTTTAGATGTCTTCAAATCCCAGTTACAGTGACCAAGATAAATAAAACAAATGACACCACATGCTGGTGGAGATGCTGGGGAAAAGATAATACTTATTCCTTGCTGGCTGGAGTACAAACTGGTATGTACACTATGGAAATCAGTGTGGAGGTTCCTCAAAAAGCTGAAAATCAGTCTATCACAAGATCTAGCTATACCCCTCTTGGGTTCCCAAAGGACTCTAGATCTTACTACAAAGATATTTGATCATCCATGTTTACTGTTGCTCCATTCATAATAGCAAGAAATTGGAAATAGCCTAGAAGTCCAAAAACTGATAAATGACTAATGAAATTGTAATACATTTATGCAATGGAATATTATTCAGATATTAAGAAAAATGAAATTTTTTCTTTCCTCTGTTGTTCTCTACCCTCCCATGTCTCCTTCCTTTGTTCTTGTCTTTATTCCAAAGAAAGACACTGCATACATCATAAACCAACCCTCCTTCTCAGACCATCTGGAACAAGAATCCAGCTTTGCCCTCACTTAGTGCTAGCAAGTGCATCTGCTGAAATAACTGGACTGAGTATTGTTTACAGTTCTGTCTACTTTTTCCTGGGTTTGGGGAGAGGGGAGGTAGACAGCAGGATAGCTTCTGGGCTACTTCAACTCATTCCTGTGTGCTCCCCCTCCCTCCTGGTTTTCCAGTTGGGGAGCCAGTAGTTAGAAAAATGAAATGTTAAGGTAAGTGGAATGAGCTAAAAAGCAATCATCCTGAGTGACATAACCTATATCAAGAAAGAAAAAAATAAATTCCAAGTTTCTTTATAAGTGTATGCTAGTTTTTAAGCTTTAGATATGTGTGTTTTATAGAATGAAAACAACCACAGATGTTTTGTTACTAGCAAGGGGCCAGAGAGGAGGAGGGGATCTTCCAAGGTAGGGAGAAAGAGAGTATAGTGTTATAAAGAGATAAAAAGGAAAGTAGAATAGGAGTATTGAATGGTGAGGTTAATGGAAAGACAATATGAAGGAGAGAATATGGAGAGTGATAGCTAAAATAAAGGCATTGTGAAAAGTCATGTATAAACTTACTAATGTAGAAGCTTAATTTGTGTGTGTATGTGTGTGTGTGTTAGTTAGGGTTATTATTGCTATAATAAAACACCATGGCCAAAGCAGCTTGGAGAGGAAAAATTTTATTTGGCTTGCACTTCCACATTAAAGGAAGGCAAGACAAGAACTCAAGCAGAGCAGGAACTTGAAGGCAGCAGCTGATACATAGGCTATGGTAGGGTGCTGCTTACTGGCTTGCTCTCCATGGATTGCTCAGCCTTCTTTCCTACAGAATCCAGGACCACTAGCCTGGGGCTTGTACTCCCTCAATGTGCTAGGCCCTCTCCCATCCATCATTAATTGAGAAAATTCTCTATAGGCTTGCCTACAGCCTGATCTTAATTGAGGCTCTCTCCTCTCTGCTGACTATAGCTTGCATCAAGTGGATATAACTATCCAGCAAAGCTGACCTCTTTTAAAGAAGAAGTCAGTTTTACCTAAGGCTATAGTCCCTGATAAGTTGACCATGCTCCAGGGAAGGTCACACATCCAGTAATAATTTTACAGAAAAAAAATTAGTCTAGATGAGTTTTTTAAAAAAGGACACAAAGTTGGATGGATAGGAAATATAGGGTAGAGCCTGAAAAAATTTTTTGAGGGAGATTGAATATGATCAATACAAATGTAAAAAATTCAAATATCTATTTTTTTTATTTTGAGAAAAGACAAAAATAATGCTGGCATAAGTGTAGAGAAAAGGATATTTTTTTGACATGGATATAAATTACTATAGTAATTGTGTAAAATAGAATTGAAGTTGTAAAAAAAAACCCTAAAGTTAAAATGCATCTATGATATGCAAAAGAATGAAAGTCATCATATCAATGAGGTACCACCACTCAAATATTTATTGCAAACCATTCATAGTAGCTATCATTGTAGAATTAACCAAGGTGTCAATCAACAGATTGATAAAGAAATTATGGTACATAATATGTGAGGGAGTACTGCTATTCAGCCAGAAAAAGAGTGAAATCCTGTCATTTGCAACATGTATAGAGCTGAAAGGTATTAAGTGAAATGATTCAGGCACAAAAATGACAGAATCACTTGATCTTATTTATTTTATTTAACTTAAAAACACTGATGCCATAGAAGAGAGTATATTATTTAGTCGTTAGAGCTCAGGAAATAGAGAGAGTAGGCGGGAACAAAAAATGGATAATGAGTATTAAAATATAGTTACATGCTGTGGAATGTTGTTCTGTATGATGTGAATGTGTGTTGCTCTGATTGGTTGATAAATAAAGCTGTTTGGCCAATCACGGTGAGGCAGAATAAGGTTAGGCAGGACGTTCCAACTAGAGAGAGAGGAAGGAGAAAGACAGAACTGAGGAGATGCTTCTAGCCTCTGCCATGAGAAGCAAGATGTAAAGTACAGGTAAGCCACAAGCCATGTGGCAAAGTATAGATTTATAGAAATGGGTTAATTTAAGATGTAAGAGCTAGCTAGCCAGAAGCCTGAGCCATTAGGCCATATAGTTGGAAAATAATATAGGCCTCTCTGTGTTTATTTGGGTCTGAGCAGCTGCGGGCCTGGGCCGGACCACAGAAAAACTTGCAGCTACAGTTACATGGGAGAAAAATAATTCTATCATTTCATTCTATGTCACAACAGGTTAAAGACAATCTACAACAATCTGTGATTCATCTTAAAGTAACAAGAACAAAAATAGTCCAAACCTCCAAAAAACCTCCCAACACATTTCATTGACACTCATTTGGTGCTAACTAGTCTCATCTCCCTCCTAGTAGCCAATTTTGCCCTCTTGCTCCAGTGAAGCAGAGTTTCCCACTGAGTGTATTGGAATTAGCCCTCCTGGCAGGCAGAATAGGCCAAGCAAATGGCAGCAATTTGATAGGAGGCAAAGGATTCTAGAGAAACAAGTTGTTGAAAGGAGATTATGGCTGTTACTGTCATAAAGTAGGGGAGTTTATGAGAGAAAAGGTGCTAATCTCAAGCACAGCTGGTGTTTGGTGCCTGCAGATGGAGATATTGCTCTGACTGGAGAGTTGCCACTGTAAAGGCTAGAATCCATATTGAGGGTTAGGTTTTGAATGAGCGATAGCAAAAAACAAACAAACAAATCAAAACAAAACCAAATAACAACAACAAAACCTAACAATTCTGGCATCTCCAATCCTCTGGAGATCATGTCCATATATATTAAAATAAATAAGGCTTTATTTGATATTTGTGAGGCCAATTGTTAAATAAAATTTAGAGTTAGTTCTCTACTATGGTTACCATTTACTGATGTGTTAGTTAGTTACTTTTATGTTTCTGTGATAAAATACAGAAACAACCTAAGCTAGAAACTTTATTTTGGCATATGTTTCTAGAGGAAGAGTCCATAATGCAAAATTCTTAGCACAGGTACAGAATGCAGTCATAGTCTTTGCCAAAATATCACAAAAATGGTCCCTATTCCAGTTGCTGTTAAAGTACTTGCTTTTCCCTAAAACCTCTTGAGCTGGAGCTCCACTGTCTATATTACTCCTAGAACCAATATATTTCAAGCTCACACTAAATATACCAGTTAAGCTCTGTGCCATAACCTTCACAGCTATGGATTGACCTGACTGGAGCATCAGGTGGATGGCAAAATGACAATAATACATACAGAAAACCTGGGGCCAGGTAAGCCATGCACTCTGATGAAGAGGCACCAACAACAGAACCTGTCAACTTAGATCATTAATTATACAAAGCAAAAATTAGGAAGGATGCAAATTAGCTAATCTCTTAGGAGATCATAGTAGATCACGCTTAGGTTGCAGTCATGGGGAGAAGGAAGCCCCAGTTGATACTTTCAGCATATACTGGTTTTACCTAAAAGTCAACCTTTAACCTGCATTAACATCCATATTTAGCCAAGGGACAACTTTGCCATTTCCATGTTTCAGAGGCATTGGTGTCCTCGACACGGCCATGATCATATTAATCAGACACATTTACTCAGGGTTCCATCTGCTATTCACATACCTGCTTTGAACATTTATTTAACCTCTTTTTAGTCCAAAATTACAAAGGCTTCAATGTTCTTCAAAACAGAGCAAAGCAAACAACAAAACATGTGATCAGATTCTTCACAGCATCAATTAGACATTTGTTACCAACTCCTATATAGGTTACTGTTGTTATGGCCAAATGCCATTGGAAAACACAAATTAAGTGAGGGGGAAAGTTATTTTCACCTATGATTCCAGAAGGAGTGCCCATGATGCTTGGAAATTCATGGCAGCATTTGGCAGGAACAGGGAACTGAGAGGTCACATCTCAACCACATGCAGAAAGCAGAGAAAGTAAACTGCAATAGAGATGAGGTAATAAATTCTCAGAGCCCATCCTCATAAAAGAATACATGAGATGATTTGGAGCATTTCTCATTGAAATCACCACAATGACCTTATAAAGGAAACCAAGCCTGGGTAGAAAACTAATATGGAAATATGCCTCTAATTAATATATGGAAGGGGATAGATGCATAGGAAATAAACTAATTAAGTATTATTGGTAGTAGAGAGGTTTCTAGGTATGTTTACTCAGCATGTTTGCTCTTAAGTCATTGACACTTAGGATCTTACATTATAAAAGAGCAGCATTATCTCAGTAACTTGCTGAAGCTAGCAACTGAACTAATAGAATCAGTGTTTTGACTACAAATCCAATTTTTATTGCTGTTTCTAAATCATCTGTATTGCCTCTCCTCTATAAAATATTTGATATAGGAAAATTTAAAAAGTTAGAATGTGAGAAAAAATCTCCAAAATATGTTTGTCAAAACCATAGTGTAATTGTGGTCTTATAAAATCGGTACTATTCATTTCTTATATTCTGGGTCTACTGTGTTTGTAATTTTCAGCACTTCCATTTTTTAGAGGTGGGGTCAATAGTTCAGAAAATACATTGCATTCTTCATTGTACAAAGTTAAAATTTTGTAAAATTTATTTGTGTGTGAATGATTTGCCTAGATTTATGTCTATATATCTTTTTCATGACTATGCCCAGAGAGTCCAGAAAATGACATGAAATCTCCTGTAATTGGAATAAAAGATGATTGTGATCCACTATGTGTGTGCTCAGAGCCAAATGTAGGTCCTCTGGAATAGCAGCTAGTACTCTTAACCACTTTGCCATCTCATCAATGATCAATGTATCACCCATGATACATAGTTTATTTAAAAGATTTTTTTTTAATTTTACATACCAACCACAGTTCTCTCTCCCTCCCCTCGTCCCACTTCCCCCATACCCCTATCTGCTCCTCTGAGAGGTTAAGGCCTCCAGGGGGGAGTTAACAATGTCTGGCATATCAAGTTGAGGCAGGACCAAGCCCCTTCCCACTGCATCAAGCCTGAGAAAGGTATCCCTCCACAGGGAATGGGCTCCAAAGAGCCAATTCATTCACTAGGGATAAATCCTGGTCCCACTGCTAGGGGCCCCAAAAACTGCCCAAGCCACACAGCTGTCACCCACATTCAGGGGGCCAAGTTCAGTCTCACGCAAGTTCCCCAGCTGTTAGTCCAGAGTCCTTGAGCTCCCTCTAGCTTGAGTCAGCTGTCTCTGTGGGTTTCCCCATCATGATCTTGACTCCAGGAGTTCTGCCCAGTGCTTGGCTATGGATCCCTGCATCTACTTTAATCAGTTACTGGATGGAGGTTCTATGATGACAGTTAGGGTAGTCATCAATCTGATCACAGGGGAAGGCACCCTCTCCACTATTGCTAGTAGTCTTAGCTGGGATTCTCCTTGTGGATTTCTCAGTTGAAGAAGATACCAGAAAATGGAAAGATCTCCCATACTCTTGGATAGGTAGGATCAACAAAGTAAAAAAGGCAATATTACCAAAAGCAATCTACAGATTCAATGAAATCTTCATCAAAATCCCAAAACAATTCTTCACAGACCTCAAAAGAACAATACTAAACTTCATATGGAAAAATTAAAAAAAAAAAAAACAGGATAGCCAAAGAAATCCCATACAATAAAGGAACTTTCAGAGGCATCACCGTCCCTGACCTCAAACTCTACAATAGAGCTATAGTAATAAAAACAGATTGGAATTGGCATAAAAATTGACACATGGATCAATAGAATTGAATTGAGGAACATGACATTAATTCACATAATTATGAACACCGATTTTTGACAAAGAAACCAAAAATCATATAATGGAAAAAAGAAAGCATCTTTAACAAATGGTGCTGGCATAAGTGAATGTGGACATGAAGAAGAATGCAAATAGACCCATATCTATCACCCCAAATAAAACTCAAGTCCAAGTAGATCAAAGACCTCCACATAATTCCAGCTATACTGAACCTGATAGAAGAGAAGTGGGAAGTAACCTTGAACTCACTGGCACAGGAGGCCACTTCCTGAATATAACACCAGTAGCACAGACACTGAGATAGACAATTAATAAATGAGACCTCCTGAAACTGAAAAGCTTCTGTAAGGCAAAGGATACAGTAAATAAGACAAAACAGCAGCCTACAGAATGGGAAAAAAATCTTCACCAACCCCATGTCTGACTGAGGGCTGATATTAGGGGCCTTATGAAGATAATGCAAGAAAATCCACAAAGGTGGCGAGGGCTTAGGAAAAAGTCTTATCTATCTGAGGACTAGAATTTTTCTCTCTGAGAGTAATTAGAAATAAGTTTCTATCTGACTGGAAAAATAAGAACACACACGTGCTTTCTGATATTATCTTTCTCTTTTAGTTGTCTTAAAAGTGGTCTCTGACTCTTTCTGTCTCCAGACAGCTACATATCTCCACATTGTTGCATACAGCTACATATCTTTACATACATACATCTTCTCACATGGCTACACATTTTTCTTTTACATACATTTCTCTTGTATATCTCTTTTCTATACAGCTTCATCTCCTTGTCTTCACACAATTACAAATCTCTTTGGCACAGTTACATCTATACATTACTTCTCTCTACTCTGTTACATTCCTTCATGTGTTATCACATCATTTATTCACTCTTTATTTACTCATTCTCTCATTCATTCACTTTTTTATCTTATTCTCACAGTGCTTCTTCTCTGCCCAACTTTGGACAATTATATGTTACATTTTCTCTCTGCCCATTCAGCACATCCCTCCCTTAGCACGCACACCTACACACACTCACACACTCACTTTTACCCTCTGACCAGCTCTTACTCCATTCCTTCACATCATTCACCCTCATTCATTCTCTCACCTTCCCTCACACTTTTTCTTCCTCATGTCTCACTCAGCACACATACACTTCACTCATATTCTACATAACTTCTTCTTCTATATTGCCACTGTCCTCATCTCTTACTCAGCACACACACACACACACACACACACACACACACACACACACACACACACACTTTACTCACATTCTGCAGCAGCTCTCACATAACTCTACACAGCCATCTCTCTCCATACTGTTATTGCTGCTCCACAGCCAAACTCTGGACAATTATAAGTTATGTTTTCAGGGCCCTATCCAGTCTCAAAACACAAGGTAAGTCACGTAGTTTCTCTTAGACTAGTAATGTCACATTGACCCACGCACATAGTTCTAAGTTGGTGAGGGGTGCAAGACATTAAATAATTGACTGAACCCTGAGCAGTCAGGGTACGTGCAGAAAGAGAGAGATTGTAAGGACTATGTCTTGATGTAAACAACCTGACCTTGATTTAGTAATAAACAACACCTGGGAATAAGTTTTTGCGTATATTCTGTAGGGGCAGCTTAGTCTGTTTTGGGCTAGTTCTAAGGTCTTTACAAAATGTGTAAAAGGCTGTCTCTGAGACTGAGAATACTGTTGCTTTCCTGTGTCAATGAAGAAGAATATTCTGGTAATGTTTCTGTTTGTCAGAATTACACAGCTTAAAAAGAAATCCACAGCCTAAATGTGTGCCCAGAGATGTAAAACACATTACCAAAGGGCTGTGGAAAGCATCCAACAACTGTTCTTTTTAGGGAGGCATAGCAGTGATACCCGACAAAATTACTGACAGGAAACAACTGCTTTCCACAGCCAGTGACTCCACAGCTTTGCCAGGTGGGACTACCCATCAGGGAGTCATACATCTGGTGGGTTGACTTGTCAAACACTAGTTGTCACCTGCTGTGTACTCCCAAGGCCCTCGGCAGGCTGATCTCCAAAATATATAAAGAACTCAAGAAACTAGACATCAAAATATCAAATAATCCAATTAAAAAATGGGGTACAGATCTAAACAGAGAACCCTGAACAGAAGAATCTCAAATGGCCAAAACACATTTAAGGAATTGCTCAAAATCTTTAGCCATCAGAGAAACGCAAATCAAAATGACTGAGATAGCGTCTTACACCTGTCAGAATGGCTAAAATCAAAAACACTAATGACAGCTTATGTTGGAGAGGATGTGGAGTAAGGGGAACACTCCTCCACTGTTGGTGGGAGTGTAAACTTGTACAACCACTCTGGAAATCAGTATGGCAGTTTCTCAGAAAATTGGGAATCAATCTACCTCAAGACCCAGCAATACAACTCTTGGGCATATACCCAAAGGATGAACAATCATACCACAAGGACACATGCTCAATTATGTTCATAACAGCATTATTCACAATAGCCAGAACCTGGAAACAACCTAGATGCCATTCAACTGGACAATGGATAAACAAAATGTGGTACATTTACACAATGGAGTACTACTCAGCTGTTAAAAACAATGGCATCATGAAATTTGCAGGCAAATGGATGGAACTAGAAAAAACCATCCTGAGTGAGGTAACCCAGACTCAGAAAGACAAACACACTACGTACTCTCTAACATGAATTGCTAAATGGTCTTATAAATAAAAAATATGGAGCCAGATATTTGGGTGAATTCTGATTACAATCCATAGCCCCAGAGAAGCTAGGTAACAAGGAGGATCCTATGAGGGACATAAGAGGGACATGCATGGATAGCCCTAGGAAGCGGGAAGAGATAAGATCTCCTGGGTAAACTTGGAGTGTGGGGGGTGAGGATGACTGTCTCTACATGGTAAATTAAGAGATGATGAACTCTTTGCAGTCAGGTAAATTCAGTTCCTGGAATTCTGTACAGCATATAAAAATTGCTCCACTTAAAATATTTTGAATGCTCCAGCTGTGGCTCAGTGGTAGAGTACTTGACTAGGACATATGAGGCTATGGATTTAGCTCCATAATTACACATTTTTGTCTTAGCATGTTTTTGACAATATTTTCCAAAGAAAAAGAAAAGGATACACACACACACACACACACACACACACACACAGAGGCATGTGCACACATGCACACACACTCATGCATGCACATGTACACATACATATGATTTATTTTAAGGAACTGGATTACATTATTATTATGAAAAGTAGTAGTAAGTCCTAGTTTGAAAGATAAAGTGACAGACTGGAAAATTTAGGCAAGAGTTAACACTGCAGTATGAACTTAGAAATTGTTGCTTAGGAGATTTCAGTTTTGACTTTTGGGACATCGTATCTACTGAATGGATGAGGCCCACACACATTTTTAGGGAAATCTTTTTTTAAAGCTGATCCTATCATGGACTTCAAGTAATGTAGGATACATTGCCATCTTCCAAAATCAGACAACTTCCAGTGGTGAGACTGGAACACCAACCCATCCATAAAGCCTTAGACCTACAATCTATCCTGCCTTTAGGATGTACTGGGAAAATGGAGGTGCAAAACTTGTAGGAGTAACCAACCAATGATTGGTCCAATTTGAGGACCATGCCACAAAAGGAACGCATGCCCAACATTGCCAAAATGACCATGAACTAGAAGACTGATAGACTAGAGATTTAGGCAAAAAAAAAAAAAAAGTAAAAAGTCAGCCAGGCGGTGGTGGCGCACGCCTTTAATCCCAGCACTTGGGAGGCAGAGGCAGGCAGATCTCTGTGAGTTCAAGACCCGCCTGGGCTACAGAGTGAGTTCCAGGAAAGGTACAAAGCTACACATAGAAACCCTGTCTCAAAAACACAAAAAAAAATGTCAATAAAATGATTCTTTTTTAATCCTAAAATGTGCTTTATTCAGAAAGATGCTAATCTGTGAAGATGGTGGATTCATGAACTAAATATTTAATTTCTGGAGAGATGGCTCCGTGGTTAAGAACACTGTTCTTCCAGAGGACCCGAGTTCAAGTCCCAGCACCCACATGGCAGCTCACAACTGTCTGTAATTCCAGTTCTAGGGGACCTGATATCCATGGGAAAACACCAGCATACATAAAATAAAAATAAATTAAAAAAATTTAATTTCTATATTTGCCACCAGATAAACTCAGTCTTGCAGCTTTGATCAAGCGATCAGCCACTTTTTAAAGACATGTATTGTCAGTTTCTCTCCTGGTCATATTTTGTACTTTCTCTTCATTTTGTGAGGTTTAGGCTCAGGGATTTCTTGAAATATCAAGTCTAAGTGAGTATCTGATGCCATCAAAAATCTTGTATTTTTTCTGGGTCACCATGGCTGAGGTAAAGATGAACTCAGAACAATCCAGCCATTCACATTATACTGATATTAATGACATGTACATGGGGCTGGATAGAAGATTCAGAGGATATGAGCACAAGCTTCTCTTTCACAGGATCTGGCTTTGATTCCCAATACCTGTTGTAGTCTACTAAGTTTTCTCATGGCTGTACTCAGCAGGACTGCATAAGAGGTTGATTGGACCATGGGCCTGGATACCAGGTGAATGTAACTAGCAAGAGGGAAGTCTTTTGCTCCACTCCTTGGCATTGTTATAAATGCCTTTGGAATAAAGTTCTGGGCCAGTGGATAAGGATCCAGGCCCACCCGAGTCTATCCTGTATTTTCTCTTTGTTTCTCTCCTCTCTATTTCTAACTAAGTCTTTTATCCCTCATTCCTCAAGAGTTCCTGGGGTAAATAGTGGCAGGGGTTGGTCTCCCACAATCATCTACAAGACAGCTCACAACTGCCTTTACATCCAGTTATGGGGGATCTGACACCCTCTTCTAACCTCCACTGGTACCTGGCATGCATGTATTGTACGCACTGACAAAACACTCATACATCTAAACTATATTAATTTTAATTACAACACTGTATACATGAAGAAAGTCCTTTTTGCAATATGGAGTCACACACACAGATTATATATACTTTACGCCATTTGCAGATCTATTGCCCAGGGAAGCCACAGTACATCAGATCTCTTGTTCCTGGAATTACAGGCAATTGTAAAGTATCTGATATGGGTGTTAGGAACAAAATTCGGGTCCACAACAGGAGCAGTACTTCTCCTGTCAAGTTTTCAGCTCTCAAATATTTTGTTATAATAATTAGAGGATGAAGAGTCTCCATTATTCCTTTTGTCTTTTACCACTTGTAGGTAATGAAACTCCCTGCTAAATGGTCATGGAAGTATTCAACTGATTTCTATACTTTTGTGAATGGACTCTGCATACTTCTTCTTATTGTCTTTGTTAACACAGTTCTCTTGATGTGAATAAAGACAGTGAAAGGTTTAGTTGAGTAGAGATGAGTCCAGATTATATTAGAAAAAGTTCTATTACATGATATATGGTTTCTTGTTTTTGTTGTTGTTATTTGAGACAGGAGCTCTCTATATAGACATGGCTGTCCTGTACATCACTATGTGGACTAGACCACATCTGTCTCCCAAGGGCTGAGATTACAGGGGTGCTCCAACATTCTTAGCTGAGATATGTTTTTTTCCAACATAATATTTTTATTGATTATTTGGGAGTTTTACATAATGCACTCCAGTCACATTCATGTCCTAGTCTTCCCAGTTTCACTCTTCCCCTCCCTTGTGACTTCCTCAAAGAAAAGTAGAAGAAAAGAAAAAAAAAGAAAAAGAAAAAATACCAAGTTCCATTTGCGTTGCCCATACCCATATGGGAGCATGGTCAAATTCCCAGTGGCCAGCCCCTTAAAGAAAACTGAGTCCTTCCTCATCCCCACCCCTTCCAGATGCTATCAACTGTGAAGAGCTACACTTTAGGTTCCCTATCACAATTTTTAAGAGTTCTCTTCAAAGTCTACCTATGTAGACTGTTTATTTCGGTGTGGGGAAAGGGGTCATCACAGAAGCCTTCAATGTCTCTCATTCTCAGCTGTGAGTCTGCTGTCATCGATGTCACTGCAAATGAAGCTTCTTTTCCCTTCACAGTCAGTGACAGCATGGACCATGAACCTCCACATGGTTTCTGGAGACAGTGAGGGTCATGGACATCCACACGGCCTCTGGCATCAGCATGGATCACAGACCTTCCCAGAAGCAGTATAGACCATGGACATCAATGAGGCCCTCAGTTGTAGCACAGACCACAGACACCAACATGAATTCAGGTGACAGCACAGATCATGAATATCTATATGACCTTCTGTGATAACACAGACTATGAACATCCACATGGGCTCTGTTGGCAGCATGGACCACAAATGACAAAATGGTCACTGGTGGCAGCACAAGCCACAGATATCAACATGGTGTTTGGTGGTAATGTGGACGAGGGATCTAAACATGACCTTTAGAGGAAGCCCAGATCATCCCAGCAATTGGGAGGCAGAGGCAGGCAGATCTCCGAGTTTGAGGCCAGCCTGGTCTACAGAGTGAGTTCCAGGACCGCCAGGGTTACATACAGAAATCCTGTCTCAAAAAAAACAAAAACAAAAACAAAAAACAAACAAACAAAAAAAACACACAGGAAAAAAAGAAATTTCGGCAATTCTACTAAAAATAAAATTATTTTTAATGATATTATGCTATACTCATAGATTGGTGCCTAGCTCAATTTTTAAATGTGGACTCGGAGCATTGAACTCAGGTTTTCATGACTGTTCAAAAAGCACTTAACTGACCTCTCTCTCCAATCCCTGATACCTGGAATTTTAAAGGGTGTGTTCAAAATCCTTATTGTTAGGATCTAGTACTAGGTAAGGCCCTGGGCAGTTTAACATACAGAAAGAAGTATGTGTGCTAAGAGTGATTCATGCCATAATTTGTAAACACACTTGGTAAAACGTTCCTGAGATTGATGATCACATTGCTGTGTAGGTCCTCCCTCATTTTTTCTATCTTGGACACTTCAAACCTCACCTGCCTCACCCAGGATCCTAAACTAAATGTACTGCTAAAGGTAAGGGCCTTTATTTTCTCCTTCAGAACCCCCAAATCTGTCTATCTTGCATGATTTCCTGAAGCTCACTGTGACAGATTGGGCCCTTCTTAGGCAAAGTAGGATAAAGAAAACAAACACCACACAATAAACAAAAAGGAAAAAAATAAAACACATCTTCCATTAATAACTTTAAGTATTAATGTCCTCAGTTCTTCCAGTCAAAAGACATATGATAGCTGACTCTATTAGAAAACAAGATCCAAATTTGTTGTCCACAAGAATCACACCATATCTTCAAGGATAGACACTATCTTACAGTAAAAGCATAAACAAAAAGTATCCCAAACAAATGACATAAGTAGAGAAACATAGACATGGAGCCCAAACTAACCAGAAGATAGTTACTTCATTCTTATCAGTGAACAAGCCACCAAGAGAATCTTAAGTTATATGTACCAATCTCAGGAACCTGGAGGCAGGAGCTGATACAGAGGCCATGGAAAAGTGCTGCTTACTGACTTGCTTTCCATGGTTTACCCTGTCTACTTTATTACAGAACTCAGGACCAGCAGTCCAGGGAAGGTCCTACTCACAACATCCTGATATTTCCCACATCAACTACTAATTAAGAAAATGACCTATAGTACTGCCTACACTACAGTCTTATAAAGTCAATTCCTCAATTAAGGTTCCCTCTCAGATGACTCTAGCTTGTGTCAAGTTGTCACAAACCTAGGAAGCACACATAGTAATTGTGGGTAACTTCAGTGTCCCACTTTCACCAATGGATATCTCATTCAGCCAAAAAAAAAAAAAAACCAACCAAACAACCAAATGTAGCATGAATCTTAAACGGTCTTATTAACAAAAACAAACCTGGAGCCAGGTATTAGGGTGAATGCTGGAAGATCGGAGAAGCAGAACAAGCCACAGCCAACCTCACCTTGCCAATTCCTCAGCTGATCTAGTTTTTTCAAACTGGAAGCCTCTGTGTCCTCAACCAAGTGGATCTCAGCTGAATTGCTGCTCAAAAGCCTAAAGTATTAACAGGACTCTAGTTCCTGGTCCTCATGCCTAATATGCCTTTCTGATTCCTGCCATCACTTCCTGGGATTAAAGGCTCTTGTTACCATGCCTGGCTGTTTCCAGTGTGGCTTTGAACTTACAGAGATCTGGATGGATCTCTGCCTCCGGAATGCTAGGATTAAAGGTGTGTGTGCCATCATTTCCTGGCCTCTATGTCTATCTAGTGGCTGTTCTGTTCTCTGACCCCAGATAAGTTTATTAGTGTTCACAATATATTGGGGACACAATATCACCACAACCAAAAAAAAAAAAATACATAAACACTAGAGTTAAATGACACCACAGAGCAAATGGACCCAACAGATAGCTACAGAACATTTCATATGAACATTAAAGAATGCACAAACTTCAGTAGCCCATGAAACTATTTTGGTGGAAAAACACATATGGAGACACAAACAAAATCTCAACAACCAATGCAGCGTGGTCAGCCTTGAAACCATTTAAACCAAAGGAGACTCATCAGGTTGTATTTGTATGTATTTGTACAGGTACACACACACATATACACACAAACGCGTATCCACTTGAGAGTGGAGGAACATGGAAGAATCAAGGGAGAGTAGATTGGTAGATTGGAGGAGATGAATGGAAGAAAAGGAGGAGTGATATAGTTATATTTCAATTAAAAACATTAAAATATCTCAAGAAATATAGGAAAATTAAAATAGCTATGAATTTTCAGATGTGTGAATTTTCTTTTGAGTACCTATAGAGGTCAATTAATTAGTAAGTAACTATAGGTAGGAGAGGAGTTTAAGTAAGGGGAGATAAAAGAGTGGTATAAAGAATAAAAGATAATAATTGAAGAAAAGAAAGATTAAATTGGTAAATTGGGGTAAAGGATGGGAGGACAGGATACAGGAGGGAATATGAAGAGGAACAACATGCAAAAACTTTCAAAATGTCATATGGAAACCTATTGCTGTAGAAGCTTCTGAAAAACATACCTATCTATTTATATATGTATAGATTAAGTAGAGTTACTCTATAACAAAGTGTCAAAGTTCCTAGTAGACACCACAACCTAACAAATCATACTTCTAGTTCAAAATTAATTGTCTTTTTAAAAAATAATTGGCCAGTTAGGTCCCTTAGACCTCCAAAAAACACAGGCTATTGTTAATTGTCATGGTTATCCTCTACAACTTGGTGGTAAGACCCTATTGCTGAAAACCATACATACTTGCGTCATAAAACATGGATATTTCATCCCACTGGCTAGCTTGTATAATGCTGGAAGGTGCTATACATACTACCAGAAGAGAAAAGTTTTTTCAATCTTCCCCAGCTGTAATCCCTGTGAATTATCGCACTAAATAAAAAATTGGGAATCCATCTCCCCCAAGATCCAGCTATACCACTCTTGGGCATATACCCAAGGAATGCTCAATCATACCACAAGAGCACTTGTTCAGCTATGTTCATATCAGCATTGTTTGTAATAGCCAGAACATGGAAACAACCTAGATGCCCTTCAACTGAAGAACGGATAAACAAAATGTGGTACATATACACAATGGAATACTACTCAGCAGAGAAAAACAATGACATCATGAAGTTTGCAGGCAAATGGATAGATCTAGAAAAAATCATCCTGAGTGAGGTAACCCAGACTCAGAAAGACAAGCATGGTATGTACTCACTCATAGGAGGATACTACATGTGGAGCAAGGATGACTGGACTGCTACTCACATCACCAGGGAGGCTACCTGGAAAACAGGACCCCAAGAAAGACACGGGGATCACCCAATGACAGAGAAATGGAAGAGATCTACATGAACAGCTTGGACATGAGTGGGGGTAGTGAAGGGCGAGGGTTGAGGGAAAGAGAGCTTGGGGGAGCGGGAGATCCCAGCTGGATCAACAACAGAGAGGGAGAACAAGGAATAGGAGACCATGGTAAATGAAGACCACATGAGAACAGGAAGAAGCAAAGTGCTAGAGAGGCCCACAGAAACCCACAAATATGCCTCCACAACAGACTGCTGGCAATGGTCGAGCAACAGCCCGAACCGACCTACTCTGGTGATGGGATGGCCAAACACCCTGGTTGTCGTGCTAGAAACCCCGTCCAATGACTGAGGGATCTGGGTACGGAGATCCATGGCTAGGCCCCGGGTGGAGCTCTGGGAGTCCAATTAGTGAGAATGAGGAGGGTTTATACGAGAGAGAATTGTTGAGACCAAGGTTGGATAAAGCACAGGGACAAATAGCCAAACCAATGGAAACACATGAAATATGAACCAATGGCTGAGGGGTCACCAACTGGATCAGGCCCTCTGAATGGGTGAGACAGTTGATTGGCTTGATCTGTTTGGGAGGCATCCAGGCAGTGGGACCGGGTCCTGTGCTCATTGCATGAGTTGGCTGTTTGAAACCTGGGGCCTATGCAGGGTCGCTTGGCTCGGCCTGGGAGGAGAGGACTGGACCTGCCTGGACTGAATCTACCAGGTTTATCTCAGTCCGTGGGGGAGGCTTTGCCCTGGAGGAGGTGGGAATGGGGGGTGGTCTGGGGGGAAGGTGAGGGGAGCGGGAGGGGGGAGAACAAGGGAATCCGTGGCTGATATGTAGAACTGAATTGTATTGCAAAATAAAAAATAAATTAAAAAAAGAATAGGAATTGAAGAAACGCATCTCAACCTAATAAGAGCTATGTATGATAAACCTATAGTCTACAACATTATACATGAGAAAAACTTGAGGAAATTCTATGAAAATCAGGAGCAAAGGACTAGAAAGATGGCTCTACCATTAATAGTGCTTACTGCTGTTTACGTGTCCAGTTCCCAGAACTGACATTATTTGGATCTCAACTATCTGTAACTCCAGCTCAAGAGTATTTAATACCCCCTTTCACCTCCACAAACACCTACACACATGTGCACATACCCCTACACAGACATACTTATACATAATTAAAAATAATAACAACACAAGACTTCCCATATCTTCATTCATATTCAATATAGTCCTCAATTTTTAGCTACAGCATTAAGACTAGAGGAGGAAATAAAATGGATACAGTTAGGAAAAAAGAAATAAGATTATTCTTATTATAGAATGTATGATTCTATGCATACAAAATACTAAATTCTTGGGACTGATAATCAATTTCAGAAAATCAACATAAAAATTACAAATAAAAACCAGTAGCCATTCTGAAGACAAACACATTGAAAGAGGAAACAGAAAAACAATCTCAAACACAATAGTCTTAAAAAAATTTGGAGTAAGCCTAGCAAGAGAGGTGAAATATCTCTAAAATGAAAACATCAAAATGCTGAAGAAACAAATTAAGAACACACTACTAAGTGGGATCTTTTCACTTGTTCATGGGTTGAAGAATAGAGAGTGTGAAAATGGCTACCCTACCGAAACAGATTCAATGCAAGACAAATCCAAATCCCAATGCTTTCCTTCTCAGATATAGAATAAAGTAATGTCAAACATTCACATGGAAATATCAAAGACTCTGGAATGCCAAAAGAATCTTAACTAAAAAGAATAATGCTATGAGGCATTACCATGATTAATCTCAAATTACCCTAGGGATAATTCAAATAGAATGTAGATCTAGTTTTATGTCTATGCAGTCACAACCACCTTAATATTTTGTTTTGTTTTGATTTGAGACAGGGTTTCTTTGTAGCTTTGCGCCTTTCCTGGAACTTGCTTTGTAGACCAGGCTGGCCTCGAACTCAGAGATCCACCTGTCTCTGCCTCCTGAGTGCTGGGATTAAAGGTGTGTGCCACCACCGTCCGGAAGCTGCCTTCATTTTTATAAAGACATCAAAGATGCACAATGGAAGGAATAGACTATATTCAACAAATTGTGTTTGGAAAACTGGATGCCTATATGCAAAATAGGAAACTATATCTTTATCTCTCACCTTGTAAAAAATCATCTCCAAATGGATCAAAATCTCAATGCAAAAGCTGAAACTCTGAAACAAAGAGACGAAACATTAGAGAGTATGCTGCAAGATATAGGCATAGATAAGAACTTTCTAAATAAGACTCCAGTCCCTAAGGAAACAAGTTTAACAGTTGATAAACAAAAATGAAACTAAAATGCTTCTGTACAACCAAGGACACTGTCACTTGAATGAAGAGGCAACTCACAGAACAGGGGAAAAATCTTTTCCAGTTATACAATTGTGAGAGTATTAATATCTAGAATACCCAAAGAACCCTAAAAAACAAAACATCAAGAAAACAAACCACTTAATCAAAATAGGCTACAGATCTGAACAGAGCTCTCCAAGGAATAAATAAACATTTTTAAATGTTTTAAACATAATTATTGATCAAGTAAATGTCAGCTGAAACTATTATGAGATTCCAACAGTCTCTGGTTACAATTGCTATCATCAAGAAATAAACTGACAGCAATTGCTATTGAAGATTTTGGGAAAAGAGAATCCTGACTAACTATTGGTAAGATTGTACCTAGCACTGTCACTATTGAAATCAGTATGGAGGTTCCTTGAAAAGCTATAAATAGAATTACTGTATAACCCAGCTATACCTCTTCTATACATATATGCAAAGGATATACGTATATCCTAGTATGTGCATATCATATCCTAGTATAGGATACTTGTTTATCCATGCTCATTACTGCTCTATATACAATAGCTAGGAAGTAGAATAAGCCTGAACATACATCAATGCATTAAAAGATAGTTAAAATGTGGTATATGTAACCAATGGAATTTTATTTAGCTCTAAAGAAAAAAAATAAATCATGAAATCTCAGGTAAATGAGTGAAAGTGAAAAAATTATAATGGTGAGGTGAGCCAGACTTAGAAAGACAGGCATTCACTTTCATATGTGAATCATTTCTTCAATTCTTTAGATATATATGGTTCACTTGGAGTATCTATGGAAACCAGGAGAGTAGAAAGGAGCTATTAAGAGTATTTCCCTTAAAGGAGAGGGTTCAGTAGAACATAGATATTATGAAACAGGAGAGAGGTAATACTGGCGGTTTAAAGGTTTAAGTTGGCATAGGCAGATAATAAGGGAATGTAGGAGTAAAGGGTTAACCAAAAGGAAATGTATATGAAGATCAGTGTGAAAATTTACCATGTTGTGAGCCAATTGTGGCAGTTGGAATGAGAATGGCCACCCATACGTTGAAATACTTAGTCCCTTGTTGGTTGGAACTGTTTGAGAAGATTTTGCAAGTGTGGCATTGTTGAAGATGTGTCACCTTGCAGGGGAGGGCTGAGGCTTTAAAATCCCTGATCATTCCCAATTATCACTCTCCCTCTCTGATTCATGGTTGTGGATAAATGTGGGCTCTCAGCTATTGCTCCAGTGTCATGCCTGCCTGTGTGCATTATCATTTCCTGCCATTATGGCCACAGACTCAACCTCGGAAATTTTAAGCCCCAATAAACTCTTTGTTCTACAGGTTGCCTTGGCCATAGTGTCTTATCACAGCAGTAGAAAAGTAAGACAGATAGACATAGGGCCAAAAGTTCAGTATTGCTGTGAAAGGTCTGACCATACAGATTTTTGAAAAAATATGGAAGATTTTGGGTCTTTGGACTAAGAAAAAGGCCAAATGTTGCAAGCAGGGCTCGAAAGCCATTGTAGTAGGATCTTGGAAGACGGTAGCACTGAAAGCAATGTGGACTATGTAGACCCTGCTCAAGAGATTACAGAGGAGTACAACATTAGCAACTGGACCAGAGATCCTCTTGTGATACTTTCGTAAAGAATATAACAATCTAAAGCCGATGAATGGATAATGTAAATGTAACACATATACAGCATAGAATACTACTAGTGGAAGAAAAATGAGATCATGAACTTTACAGGTAAATGGATGGAACTAGAAAAGATCATATTGAATGAGGTAACACAGCCTCAGAAAAACAAATGTCACATGTTCTCTCTTATCAGAGGCTCCCAGTTCAAAACATTTATATGCAGGTACTTAGTCTGTTATAACTACAGAAACCAGGAAAGCAAAATGGGGCCATTTCCAATACAGGGTGTGGGGTTGTAGAGCAACAGAAAGGGGAATGGCAGGGTACACATAATATGACCAGAGAAACAGATAAATATGGGTACATTAGTTGCACACATACCTTGGTGCAACTAATGTACACATAGTACATAGCTACTAATACATTCTCTAATTGGACTTAAGACCCACTCGATAAGAGGGATACCATGGATGGTACTGGAAACCTAGACAACTACTCAGTGCAGGTGAAATCATGCTTATCAGAGGAGAATCTTCCATCACTAATTTACTAAACCATCACAATCCTTAACAACAATCTATAAACGTTTGTCTTTGTACCAACAGTTAGCGTAGGTTTCACTTTCCATCACAAAGAAACTTCTCTGTGTAACAGATGGAGACCACTGTAGAAAACCACAAGCAATCAAAATGCAGTTGTGGAGTACAGTCCCAATGGATACAGTTCTTACACCTAAGGTTCAAGGAACACTGTGGAAGGGAAAGCAGAAAGATTGTAAGAGCCAGAGGATCAGGGCATTAGCTGCAAGATTATGTCTGCCATTGACAACAGAAACTACAGCTGTAAAGAAAGTCTTACCAACATGACAATGGAAATCTGGATGGGGAAAAGCCCAGGAGGCCTCAACCCTACATGAAGAACTACAGGCAACTGAATAAATCTGGGAGTGGGAGAGATGATGTCCTCCCAGGGAAGAATGCAGTATTTTGTTGTCCAGTGCCAAACATTCAGCCCTGAAAATATGCATACATATAGCATTGTATGGACTCAATGGGTTGTATTTAAGGATATGTATGTGTGAACAAATGCATATATGCATGCAAGAAAAATTAGTAAAAAAGGAGATCATGAATTTGAAGGAGAGTAAGGAGGGGTATATGGGAGCAGTGTTTGGAGGGTGGAAAAGGAAGGGAGAAATATTGTAATTAAATTACAAGCTTTATAATTAAAAAAGTTTTTAAAAATGTGGCTGCTTTTTGCCTTCTTCACAGAATGGAATTCATTGTTTATTTAAATTCATAGCCATCACACTGCCATCTAAACGTCTATGTTTATGTCCATACATAAATATTTTCTGTGTTAATGAGAGAAACCTTTCTTTACAATCAATAATCATAAATGCAGAGATTCCCAGCTGCTCAAGATAATGAAAATAAGAGTGTTATGAATGTTCAGCCCCAAATAGTTAATGTATACCATCACTTATAAAACTCAGAGAATATATTGGGAAAGGTGGTACAAAGAATCGAGGATCTAGTAGTAATGAAGAAAGACTGCCAAATACTGTCTTCTTGGTATACCACAATTATGAACACAGCAGAACACAGAAATTATTTGCAGCGGGCTTGCACAGTCT
Organism: Peromyscus eremicus; assembly: GCF_949786415.1. Taxonomy (NCBI): domain Eukaryota; kingdom Metazoa; phylum Chordata; class Mammalia; order Rodentia; family Cricetidae; genus Peromyscus; species Peromyscus eremicus. The sequence goes on from NC_081439.1 coordinate 52,239,498, forward strand.
GATTTGTCAAGGGTCAACTATGGATATATAAGGGGCTCATCGAGCCATACCCCTTCTTTCTGAACTATTGGATACTAATGGATTGGGGGGCTGCCATTCTCTTTAAATGTGTGCATGACTAAGTCCACTTGGCTCTATAAGATAGTGCTGTACTGATGGCTACACAGACAGCCCTGGTTAAAGACAGTTGTTCATAAAACAATACATAAAATGATAAACATAGGGAAGGGACCTGTTCAGAAGAAGCAGGGTTGACAGGAGTAATAACACAATAAGAAAAAATCTGGGGTGAAAGTAAATCAGAATGCATTGTTTCCATGGGTGACATTGGCGAATATGACATTGTCAACAAATCCAATTAAATTTTTCATTACAATGATTCATAATAAAAATCACTGGATTTGTGTAACCTTTCTCTGTGTTTTTGAAAATTGATCACAAAAATATAATACCACTAAATTTACTCTTTTAAATGGTTAAGATGGGGACTGTGGTTGTAGACACAGTAATATACTAGACTTGTATGCTCAAAGCCCTGGATTCAGTGTTCACACACAAAAAATTAAAAAGTGCTTGGATAATAAGCTTTATGGTACATGCATTTTCATTCAATTTAAGTGTGTTTTAAATGATTTTTCATTGTCAGAGTGATAATACAAACTTGAAACTTTAAATCCAATATTTATTAAGAAACATATATAGAGAATATACAACATTCTAAGAACTTTATGTTCAATGTTAGGAAGTTAGTACTTTTTATGAAACAACTGGAGGCTACATAATTTAACTTATCCTGGATGATATAGGAGAGAAGACAGTCAGGACTTAAACTTCAATCACTATCTTGACTTTCATTTATGGTCAATCTTAGTAGTGTCATGTACATTATTATTTTTATAATAATAAGGCATTGTAGATGAATAACCTCACTTAAACATGAAGCCCTCTTGACAGTAATTCTAGAGTCATATTTTATTGTTTATGTTTTGTTAATTACAATAATTTGTTACATTTATCATTATCATTAATATTTTAAATAAATTTGTCTATCAGCCCTGATTAATTACCTGGCAAATGCCCTGAAAAATATCGAATTTTAAATGAGAAACTATATTAGAGAATTTTGAATTAGATAATGATGGAGAGGATGTGTCGAATAGCACCATCTGGGGGAGGACTGGCCAGTTGCTAGAGTAGCTAAATACATTTCTGGCATCACTGAATGAAGGCTTTTTGCTTCACTCTGTAGAAAGGAGAGAATATAGGTTTGATATAAAAAAGGCTTTGTTTTTGGTTCTTATTCTACTTCTACTAGCTCAGTGGTCTTGAGTAAACAATGTCCTTAAATTTTTCCAATATTATTAAAGTCCAAAGCAGGATTATTCTTAAATTTTCTTGATCATGGAACTTACTGAAACAGGGTTAAATGTTATGAACCCTTACCTGTAAAAATTAGTTGTGTTCCAAATTTGGCCTCCCATTCCAGACAATATCTCTCCATCACACCAGTGGATGTCCTACTTCTGTGTTCAAATATGTAAAAGGTTTTTGGATCAACTAACAGCTTGAGTTTTACATACTAGCTAGAGATAGGGTGTGCAAACTGAATATGTTGGCTCAGAGAAATTTGGTATTCTCTGCCTGAAAGTAAACCACTCTGAGAATCAGGGCACTTGCATCTTTGTTCTTTTGAAAACTGAAACTTATCATCCAGACATGCTCGTAGCTGGGCATTTATTTCTGCCTCTTTTAAAATGTAGCAATAGTCATAATTTCTGCTGTGTCATGGATGGCTTGGCAACCTTGACCTGACTAGAGGCAATGAAGGGATGAAGAAAAATTGGAACACTGACACATGGACACAGACAAGCTGGGATCAGATGGCCTGGGCACATTCTGAAGGTGCTGTGCCAGTTAGTTAAGCAATCTGAAACCACAGTGCTTTTATTATGTACAGCACAGCAGGGAGGGTCAGCTAGTGCTGGTAGGAGGTCTCTGTAATTGAGTAGTCAGAGGCTGTAAACAATTGGGAGGAGGAAGCTGTAGTTGTTCATTTTTGAATACACTTGTCAATCATCCACAAATACTCTTACTCGGAGCACTAGAAAGATTCACCATTTTTATTTTGGGTCTAAGACATTGGGCCCTGTCATAGCTGTGCCTATGTCAGTAACACAGTCACTATAGACTTCATCCACTCTTTACACATTCACTCAAATCTTCATCTGCTCCCCCTACAATGTTCTTTGAATCCTTTGGACCAAGTAAATGGTAGCCTGTGAATAGTGTTCTATGTCACCTGCAGCCTCAACAACAATATCAAAAAATAAAACCACACACACACACACACACACACACACACACACACACACACACACACTCCAAGCCACAGATGTTAATTTTCAGTTCCAGAAACCCAGAAATTACGACCTGTGTATGTCCTTGGTCTGTTTCTTAATATATTAAGTTTGGTAAGTAACTGAAACCTCACAGAACTATATTATATATTGGGATGAGAAAAGTAAGCAAAGGCCTTAATGCAAGGTTTGACAGATCAGCAATTTAATCCAGGATGATAAGTTTTTGTTTTCTTAACTATTAATTAAAAAGAGAAGGCCTAGTAACTGGAGAGATGGATACAAGACATTCCTAGCACCTACAACCAGGCAGGTCACAACCACCATTACTACAGCTCTAGGAGATCCAACACCCTTTCTTGGCCTCCACAGGTACTCTTGCCCACATGTGGCACGTACACAAAGATAGACACATGACAAATAAATGAAAATAAAAACTAAAACAGAAATGGACAAGGCTCTGGGAAAGTCAGAGTTAACCTGTGTAAATAGAGGGGAAACAAGCACATAGGCTAAAGTAAGGCAGCTAAGGAAATGCAGATCCTGGAGAATAAAAAAATGTCCAAAGGAAAATATGCCTGTTATTAAGCCATTTTGGCTAGTACTGCATAGTAACAGCCAAAGTCTTAAAAAGCCACTGACAGAAGACCCACACATTTCCAAAGGCCAAACAGAAGCATGAATAAACACTCAGCAAGTACTCATTAATGATTTTCTTCAAGCCAAGGGATACATACATATTTCTTAGTTTTAACTTTTTCTCTTTGAACACTTAGTACACAATCATTGCTATTTCAGAATCCCAATTTTTGTCAAAAAAAATTTTTAAAAGTCTCCTTTTGCAGAGATGCCCCAATTTACTTGTTGAAAATTCAACCAGTTTCATAGGCCTATAGAATATAATGCATTTTGATGTGAACTCCTCTGTATTTTGCAGAGCCAAAGAGAAGTACAGAGTACAAAACTAAGATGGAACTTGATTTAGGGATTTACCATCAGTACATTTTCTCTTTATATAGTTTCCTATTGATTTGTAAATCTCCGATGTGTACAATATATAACCCATGTGTCAGTGCTGAATCCAATATTTTTGTTTTGTATAACTTTACCAGCCAGGTTTGCTTAATTTGATGTTTTCAACCACTATCTCAACAACACATTAAAAAAACAACAAACATGTTTTATTCTGTAAAAAATGTTTACTACAAGTTTCTTGGAGTTCTATAGCCACACTATTCAGTAAAGTAAGCAGTGGTCTCATATGGCATCTAAACTATAGTTGGTGCAACTAAGGAACTTGATTTTCTGTTGTAGATGTATCCACTATGGATAAGTACCCTCAAATCAGTTGTTCTCTGAATTTTGACCAGTTACAGCTTTATGTAATGCTGCCTGCTGGAAAGAGAAGATTACTTGACAAGGGTGAGAACAACACTTATTTGTGTGAATAAGTACTTAGAATGCAGTTCCTATCTGTGCTTGTTTAGTAAACCAGAGGTAGAAGGCTCTAATGCGAGGTTCGCAGTATCACTAGCTCTGTGAAGGCAGGTAGGTTTCTCGTATCAGACAAATTTACTTTCTGTTGAGAAAGCCTTAAGTCTAATTAGACAGCTGTTGGTTACCACTAAGATATAAGTGCCACTATTGCATGTTTAGGAATATCTTGGCATGCTGTTTGTTCATTCTTGAGGCTCATAGGCATCACAGCTGGGTAGACCTATTAGTTCCTTCTCCCTCGTAACAGTATGTTCGTTGCTTTCTGCTACTATAAAAGGTAAGGAAGGGTAATTCAGGCCAGATCCAGTTCAGATCTTCCAATTTCTATGTCCATGTGTGTGTTGTCTTCACTAATAGGGAATTTCTTTCAACCTTTGGGAAATAACCAGGGTCACTAACAGTAGCTTGTATCATCTTGGGAGTCACTTGGACAGCCCTGATCAACAATTCAAAAGAGTATTTTTCATGACTAGTACTCTTTTTATTTACTTAGATTGTCTGTAGCATAATTTCACTTATTACACCCACACCCACACCCACACATATATATATGTATATATATATAAATCATATATATATATATACATATATAAATTTCAGGTAAATAAAAATATTTCTTATAAGTTTTTCAAATATCCTTAGTGTTATTATCCCTCCCCAATTTCTCTCTTATATTGACATTCCCTTTCTCTCTCCAGTTAAAGTCACCCCTGTTTTTCCTAATTTACCCATCATATGACTTGTGTCCTGGATTCCCCTCTCTAGTGCTCCTAATACCCCACTAGTGACACAGTCCCTTTTTACTTTCCTGTTTTCTGTAGTTACAACAGATTATATACTCACATCTGAAGATTCAGAACTAGGAACCACAATTGAATATGAATATAAGGCCATTTCTTGCACCTGGGATAAGGCCTGGTCCCACTGTCAAGGGTTCCCCAAACGATCTAGCCACATAACTGTTGTCCACATTCAGAGGGCCTAGTTTGGTGCTCTGCTTGGGTCATCTGTCTCTGTGGTTTTCCCCATCATGATCTTGGCTAGGGTTGGACACCCTGATCAGTCTTGACACAGGGGGTGGAGGGGTGTGGGAGAGGAGCTTGTTCCTGCCTCAACTTAGTATGCCAGACTTTGTTGACTTCCCAAGGGAGGCTTTACCCTCTTTGAGGAGTGGATGGGGGTTGGGATTGGGGGAGGTCAGGGGGGAGCAGGAGAAGGGGAGGGAGGGGGAAAACTGGGATTGGTATGTAAAATGAAAAAGAAAATTTTTTAAAAAATAAATTAATTAAAAAAAAGAAAATCAATATAAGGCGTTTGTTTTTCTGAGTGTGGGTTACCTTATCTATTCTAGTAACTTCTTGTTAAAAGTCTTGTCTGAGTCCACAAAGAAAATTGATAAGAAGAGATACTACACTTGATCTTAGCCAAAAGGCTGAGAAGTGATTGACTGCCTCTCATTTTTCTTTAAAAAACAAAGACAATGAAGCATGGCATGCACACAAAACCCCTGTTGTCTCAATGGTAATACAATGATGATATCACCTAATTTTTAGGACTGTTGTAAAATTTTTAAAAAGGTAATAAATGCATCAGCATTTATAATCTATGAAGGGCAGTACACATAGAAGAAATTAGCAAATGAATTTTTATTCCACTTTGCTTATAACTCTAGGGATCAATTACTTTGTCTGCAGTGTTTTAGAGTCAGATATTGACCTGTCTGTCTCTTTCCCCAGATTGTGACCTCCTGGAAGATCCAGACAGTATTTGAGTTGTTTCAGAATCTTTAGTCCCGAGGGCAGTTCCAAGCACAGAGCACACACAAAGATAGGTAAGTAACAGCCCATATAACTCACACAGATCTAAACTCAGGAACAGTAATATTATTTTTACTTTATAATTCAGTCATAGAATAAACCTTCTTTTCTGCATAGAAATTTTCAACATTGTTAGTTTTGTTTTTTACAAGGAACCTTGAGATGCACCAATTATGTTTGTCCTAAAAGTCTAGCACTCTCCTTGCTCTTTACATTTTCCCACTCATGGTTAGTCAGATATTGCAAGTGATTTGTATGTAAAACCGAAGAAATTTGTTGTAAATACGAGTATTAATTATTTACTTTCACTCTAGAATTAGAGACTGTACATTCAAATGCTTTCTGTGTAATTTTCCAGCTCATCATTTAGGAAAGCTATTTCATTCCTTTGAATACGATTTTCTTCCATCATACAATGATGTTAAAATTTGTACTTTATGGTGATGTAAAAATCAAAAGAGGCAATACATGGTGTCTGGTACAATCGAAGAAATGAATAATCGGTTTATATATGACATATACAAGTAAATGAAGTAGGCAAAGGTGAATATATATATCCATAATTAACATTTGCTATTTTATTGTTTTCCACTTCTGGATCCAGAGCAGGAGCTCTGGTCATTCAACACAATGAAAGGGAAGTGTATAACTATGGTTGAATGTCTTCTCTAAGTATTATTAGCACACAGATAGACAAAGTGTAGTCTCTGAAAAAAAGTCAGGAGTAGTTTTGAAATTTTAAAGAAAAGGTGATAATTGGAGAGTAGGATGAGTAGATATAACAGCAGCAACAACCATCAAACCATCAAACCCTAAAGTATATTATATCTGGGCCTTTGTAGAAAAAGATCTCTGACCACTGATCTAGAGAATGAGTCCTGCTACCCTTGCACAAGGAGGGGAACATGAAATCTTGCTCAGTAGCAATTACTTCAAGTCAACAGCCCAGAGTTACTGTAAAGGTTGAATGAGAAAAAAAATATTTTACATTCAATGTGGGTCTAATTTTCCCTTTCCCTTTATTTTGTTCTGTAAATTGTTCTGTAAATTTATATATGTAGAGTTAACAATTCAGGAGGTATCAAATTTTGATTTCCCTTCTTAATCATTTTTCCTTAACTGGACTATTTAGTGATATGATACCTTCTATTCATGAAGTAGCCCATTATGTCTCAGTGGGGAAATAATAAACTTTTGCTTAATTGTTTGACATCAAGTGAACACATTATAAATATGTTTCCTTCTTGTTCAAGTGACCAATTTCCTAGATCATACTCCAGAGGGTGACTTTATTCAAATTGCCATAATCAATTCTGGTTTTAAAAATGCTTGTCATATATTACCTGATGTTTAGATTTCCTTCTTTCTATCTAGTCTTTAGGCAACCATATAATTCTAACAAATATACTCTATAGGTGAAGATACTACAGCTTGAAGAAATTCTGTCATGGTTATTTTATTCAAGCATAAGATTCTCTGTGCCCCATTGTTCAGATAATGAAACAAAATATAAGGACTTAAAAAAACTGTAAAGGAACTAAAATTACTTGATTCTAGAATCATCAGTTACCTTCATTGTGCTAAATTCTGTAATATTATTGGCAATACAATGGGGATATATAATCACAAGGATTCTGGAGAATAGAAAATTAAACCATTCATGCAACCAATCAGTACATATGCATGTTAAGCAGTGTGCTAATCATTGGGACTAAATGATAAAAACAGAAATTTTAACATGTCAAGTGTTGTGAGCCTGACAAGTACATGGAACTCTATTTTACTCTAGAAAAGGTGATTTTTTAATATAATTATTACCCCTCAGACATTTATTAGAAACTAGTCCAGGTTCTCATTTACTAACTGAAGAACTGGATCCTTTATCCATTCTCTTTTATACCAGGAATTCCACAATTAATTCTTTCCTATATTTTATTGGTTCTTTGAGAATTCCCTACAATATATTTTGATATATTCACATATTCCACCTCCTCCCCCAACTTCTTCCATATACATCCATCCTCCTTTACCCACCAAACTTTGTGTCATTAAAAAAAAACTATCAACTCCAATTTGTGATGCCCATATATTCTTTGGATGTATGGTCTTTAACTAGAGCTTGGTGGATATACAAGGAATTAGAGTCTTAGAGAAAACTGATTCTCTCACAGTAGTATCATTTGACAATATCTCCTTGGGTAGGGGTGAACTATGTGTCCACCCTGTTTCTCCATGCTGAAATTTGATCTGGCATGAGTTTGCCTAAGTCTTGTGCACGCTGTCATAACTTCTGTGACTTCATATGTGCACCTGACATGCTGTGTCCAGAAGACAGTGTTTTTTTTTGTTTTTGTTTTGTAGTAAGCAACTGCCTCTGGCACTTATACTCTTTCTGTCCCCTCATTTTTAATGATCCCTTGGGCATATGCTCAAAAGTGGTATACCTGGATCTTGTGGTAAATCTATTCCAAGCTTCTAGAGGAGCCTTCACACTGATTCACATAATGCCTCTACCAGTTTCCCCAACTAGCAGTAAATAAATGTTTACCTTTCCCCACATCCATACCAGTGTGTATCATTGTTTTTATCTTAGCCAGCAATTCTAGTTGGAGTAAAATAAAATCTCAAAGAAGTGTTAAATTGTGTTTCCTTGATAGACAAGGGAGTTAAACCATAAACAACAACAACAAAACACTTTTCAGACGATTGTATTTCATTCAAGGAGGAGCAGATGTGATCTAGCCACCCTATTTATTTGTTCTCCATATCAACTGTGGGTCTCTGTTTTAATCACCATCTACTGAAAATAGAAATTGCTTTGATGAGGACTGAGAGATATATTAATCTATGGGCATAGTGGTAAATCATTAGTAATAAGTTAAATAATATGCCCACTTACCAGAGATGTAGTAGGGCTATGATTTATCGACCATAGGTTCTTGGTCCTAAATTGGCACTGAATATGTGTTTCAAATTCTGAAATGGGACTTAAATCCACTCAGAAAACATTGGTTATTTCTGTAATATTCGTGTCAAAATTATATCAGTAGTGGTGTTTTGTCAAGTCAATCATTGTTGTAGCTTGGTTGGTTCAGAGCTGAGTGAGACTGATGATTGATTTCTGTACCCCTCTGGTAGCATGCATAACATCTTCTATGTAAGCTACTCAGGAGGGAAGAAGGTTCCAGATCTGTTACACTTAAAATCTTCAAGTCTTATGATTCAACTATTTGGTGTCTTCAGCAATACAGCATTACTGTCAATTTGTGGAGCATAACTAATAACACTGGCAGTAGCTTGCAATGTTTGGAGACCTAAAGTACCCCCTGGACAATAACTCTGAAATAGGTAACCTATTCCTGGTACTGGGGTTTTGATTGGTTATCCTATGCTGTCTAGTCAGGACATCGTCACCCTATTACAGGGTAAGTCACTTTTAGCTGTTTCAGTGTGTATGTGTGTGTATGGCAGGTGTGTATATTTAATTTTACCAAGTAGAACTACAGCAGTAAATTCCCAAATCATTTTTTTCAAAACATTCTTAGTGCTGTTTACCCTTCCCTATGTCATTTTTTAAAAAAAAATCTTAGCCACTCTAATTGGAATAAGATGAAATTTCAAAGTAGTTTCAATTTGTGTTTCCTTGATGGAAAAGGGAGTTAAACATTTTTAAAAAAGGTTCTCAGACATTTGTATTTCATTTATTGTGAATTTTTCTATTACTTCCATGACTCATTTTGTAACTAGGTTGTTTTATTGATGTTTAGTTTTCCCTCCTCTTTTTATATTCTAGATCCAAACTTCTGTCGAATGAATAGCTAGTAAAGATTTTTTTCTCATTTTGTAAATTGCCTCTTCACTGGAGTTATAGTGCCATTTGCTTTACAGAAAGTTTGTAGTCTCATGATGTCCCACTTATTAATTGTTGGTTTTAATTCCTGTGATATTGAGGTCCTTTCCTGTAACAATGAGTTTAAGTATATTCCCTACTTTCTCCTCTATTGGATTCTGTGTGTCCTGTCTTATGTTGAAAATATTGATCCATTTGTGGTTAAATTTTGTGCACTATTCGAGAGATAAAGTTTTATTCTTCTACATCTAACTATCCATATTGACCAGCACCATATGTTGAAGATCCTGTCTTTTCTCCAATATGTATATTTGGGGTCTTTGTCAAAAGTGAGGAAGCTGTACAAGTGTGAGCTGATATAAAGGTACTTAATTCTACTCCATGTGTCAGCAAATCTGTTTTTATATCATCACCTTTCTGTTTTATTATTATAGCTCTGTAGTATAATTTGAGATCTGAGATGGTGACACCTCCAGCAGTTTTTCATTGTTCAGGATTATTTTGACTGCTGTTAGCTATTTGTATTTCATATGAAATTTAAGAGTTTTTTGTGAAGAACTGTGTCAGAATTTTAATGAGAATTGTATTTAATCTGCAACTTACTTTTGGTAGCATGACAGTTTTTATAATACTATTCCTGTCAGTCCATGAACATGGGAGGTCTTTCCTCTTTTTTTTTTTTTGGTATCTTCTTCAATTTCCCCTTCAAGTGTATTAAACATTTCACTGGACATGTCTTGCATCCTCTTGGTTATATAAATTCAAAGATTTGTGTGTGTGTGTGTGTGTGTGTGTGTGTGTGTGTGTGTGCATACATGCACAAAACTGTTGTGAATGGCATTGTTTCCTTGATTTCTTTCTTTTTTTTTTGAATGTTGATTTTTTATTTTATAATTTAATTTAATTTTACATATCAGCCATGGATTCCTCTGTCCTCCCCGCCCCCCCCCCCTGCCTTCTCCCCAGCATACCCCCTATTCCCATCTCTTCCAGGACAGAGACTCCCCTGGGGATTCAGCTCAACCTGGTAGATTCAGTCCAGGCAGGTCCAGTCCCCTCCTCCCTTCACCCAGGCTGAGCAAAGTGTCCCTGCATAAGCCCCAGGTTCCAAACAGCCAGCTCATGCACTAATGACAGATCCCGGTCCCATTGCCTGGATGCCTCCCAAACAGTTCAAGCTAATCAACTGTCTCACTTATCCAGAGGGCCTGATCCAGTTGGGGGCCCCTCAGCTATTGGTTCATAGTTCATGTGTTTCCATTCGTTTGGCTATTTGTCTCTGTGCTTTTTCCAATCTTGGTCTCAACGATTCTTGCTCATACAATCCCTCCTCTTTCTTGCCAATTGGACTCCTGGAGCTCCACCTGGGGCCTGGCCGTGGATCTTTGCATCCGGTTCCCTCAGTCATTGGATGAGATTTCTAACATGACAGTTAGGGTGTTTGGCCATCCTATCACCAGAGTAGGTCAGTTTGGGCTTTCTCTCGACTATTGCCAGTAGTCTATTGTGGAGGTATCTTTGTGGATTCCTGGGGTCTTAATGTGTTTGATATTTGTGTATAGAAAAGCTACTGCTTTTTGTATCTCAATTTTGTATCTCGCTACATTGCTGAATGTGTTTATCAGCTGTAGGAATTTATGGTGGAATCTTTATGGTCTTTTATATATAAAATCATAACATCTGTGAATAGGGATAATTTCACTTCTTTTTCTTTTCATATTCACTTGCTCTCCTTTACTTCTCTTCTTTTTCTAGCTAAGACTTTAATCAAGTACTTTATTGCACAAGTATGGGGAGAGTGAAAATTCTTGTCTTATTCTATATTTTAATGGAAATTCTCTGAGTTTTCTCTAAAACGATATTGATTGATGGTTTGTTGTGTATTGTTGCATTTATTATGTTGAGATATACCCTACATATCCCTAGATTTTCTAGGACTTTTATTATTAAGAGATGTTGGATTTTGTTGAATGCCTATCCTGAATATCTTGCTAATATTTCTTCTCAGGCTTAAACCTAAGAAACATCTGCCCCTCCTCCTAAGGTTCCCAGGACAAACCAAGGTACAATTTCACCAAAGTTTTCTCTGGGGAACCAATAAGTTTACTGGGCTTTCTTACATAGCATATATGAGGGGTTATTTACACTCATAGGTGTTGGCACTCTTCCTACAACTGAAAACCCTTTCCTAGCAAGGATGGCCTTCCCATAGCCAAATAGACTATTCTCTAGTCTTCGTAGGCCTACATATATTCTCTCCCCTGCCCCAGGAGGGTTTCCAGGTGGTAGGGATCAGCTGTATACTCAGACAAGAACATCATGCCCTACTCTGCCCTATATGTGGGTATGTGAACTATCAACAAGCCAAACTGGAATGGGCTTTTGCAAGGGAGCACAGATGAGTGCCTCAAGATAACAGTTACTTGGTTCAGAGGACATTCACTTTCAACACACTTCACCCTCTTCCTCTGGTTCTTACACTCTTTCCAGCTGCACCCCTCCCCACTTCTGAAATTGTCCCTGAACCTTGAAGAGAATTACACAGATGTGTGACTATGTTTATCCTGCTCTAGAAATGGCCTATATCCTCATGCGTTTCTATTCATTCTTCCATCTGCAGAATGTTGTGGATAGTGACCTTTAGTAATGTCCTCTTGACTACAAAAACACAAAAACAGAGGAAATGACAAACAGAAAAACATATGTCCTGCATCTTGACTGCAGTAACATCCTTTGAATATAAACAGAAATACTAGGAGGGCACCTTGGCTGGTACATCGTATACTTTAAATGATACAATCTCAGTGACTTGTCCAATGGGATCTATAATTTCCCCTGCCAGGAGGTTGTCCTGGTCTACAATACCAGCTAAGCATTCCACCCTTGTCATCCACTGTAGTTACAAGTTTTCCCTGGTCCTGCCTGGCTCTCATGGCCTCACTGTCCTGCAGTCGCTCAGATCCAAATAATAAACACACAGAGGCTTATATCATTTTTAAACTATATGGCCTAATGGCTCAGGCTTCTCACTAGCTAGCTCTTACATCTTAAATTAACCCATTTCTATAAAACTATACTTTGCCATGTGGCTTGTGGCTTACTGGTACCTTTATATCTTGCATCTCATGGTGGCAGCTAGCAGCATCTCCTCTGCTCTGTCTTTCTCCTTCCCCCACCTCTCTCTCTCTCTCTCTCTCTCTCTCTCTCTCTCTCTCTCTCTCTCCTCTCCAGTTAGAATGTCCTGCCTAACCTTATTCTGACTCATCATTGGCCAAACAGCTTTATTTATCAACCAATCAGAACAACACATATTCACAGCATACAGAATGACATGACCCATCAATCCACCCCACTTTACCCTCACTAGCCTTAAATACAACTGAAAGGGAATAGGTTATATATAGGTGAATAGGGCTGCTATTGTACAAGAAGGAATGTCTTGTTTAGCATGCCAGTAGTACAGGATTCTGAGTACTTCATTAAGTAGGACTATCAGTAACAGTTCACCTTCAGACACCTACATAGTGCCGTCAGGTACTAGAAATACCCATCAATGGGGAAGAGTTTCCAGCTTAGACCCAGCTTGATTTCCTCCTCACCCATAATCCCAGTATGCAGCATCTTCAACAATAGGGTCTTAGCCATCTTATTCTGGCATGCAACCATTACCAGTTTCTATAGCCTTTATCATTATAGGGACTTCTGGAACCTCAATGGTCAATAGGCAATAGGGGAGAAACTCATCCCTGACACTGGTGTTTTCATTTAACAATCATGTAACTTCTAGGAGAGTCTTCTCCTGCCCATGTATGGCCCCTGCTGCACTTAAGATCTTCAATTATTGCTTTAACAATCCATTCTTTTGGTCAATTAATCCTTCTCTGCGGTGATATTTTATTTGTGCTAAAATGTGGTGATATTTTATTTGTATGTTAATAACTAAAGTTTGCCCGGGAGATCAGAGGAAATAGTAAGCCGTTAACACAAAAGTCTGGCAGTGGTAGCACACACCCTTAATCCAATCACTTGGCAAGCAGGGTCTCTGTGTGTTCAAGGACACACTAGGGAACAGCCAAGTGTGGTGACACACGCCTTTAATCCTAGTATCAACCATAGAGATCTGGAAGTCTGTACAGACAGGCAGTGAAAAGGAAGTGAGGTAGCTGGGCTAAGAGCCAATGAGAGGGCAGAACAGCAAGGCAGTAAAGGAGGGGAAAGACAGGAAGTAGCTCACTTTTGGGGCCTGTAGAGCTGGAGAGGTAAGGTTGGTGGCTCTCACTATTTCCCTTATCTCTAAGGCTTTCACCCCTATATTTGGCTCTGTGTTTTTTATTTCATAAGACCGTTTAGAAATTCGGCTACACTTCCCCAGTAGGGTTATAGGGCAGGTAGAAGTTCTGTTGCATAAGAGTATCCTTAGCCCAGCTTCACACATCGGTGTTCCTGAAGTGAGTGACCTTGCCACTATAAATTCTATGTGGGTACCCATATACAACAGCAAGTTCAGTAAGGCTCTTGATAGTGACCTTCTCTGTTGTTAACTTACAGAGAAATATTTTTTAAGGCTTTTGGCAGTATTTACACAAATAAGAATATACTTGTTCTTTTTGCTGACTGGCAGGGGCCCTGCATAGTGTATCTACCAACTCGTCATGAGGCAGGTGGACTTATGCATGCATCCATCCATTGGGAACAAGCCTCATGGGATTGGACATCATGTTTCATGTCTGCATATTTTATTTGGAATTCCAGCATCTTTGGCTGTTTTTTATCCTGTATTGGCTCAACTGTGGCCAGAATTTATATGGATCGAATGAGCTGCTTTAAGGGGTGTGTGGGACAGATGGCCTTCATTTTGATGATGACATCTGTCATGGTTTGAATGAAAACAGTCCCCATAGGCTCATAAGGAATGGAACTACTAGGAGGTATGGCCTTGTAGAAGTATGTCTGGCCTTATTGCAGGCAGGCTTTGAGGTTTCAGATTCTCAAGCCAGACACAATCTCACGATCTCTCTCTCTCTCTCTCTCTCTCTCTCTCTCTCTCTCTCTCTCTCTCTCTCTCTCTATTGCCTGCCAATCCAGGTGTAGAACTTTTGTCTTCTTCTCCAGCAGCATGTCTGTGTGCTTCTGTCTTCTTCTCCAGCAACATGTCTGTGTGCTGCCATGCTTCCCACCATGATGATAATGGACTAAATCTCTGAACTGTAAAACAGCCCAAATTAAATGCTTTCCATTATAAGAGTTGTTGTGGTCATGGTGTCTCTTCTCAGCAACTGAAAGCCTAACTAAGACAACATCAGGTCTTGATTCCCCAAGGGACTCAGAAGATGATATGCTTCTACTTGATAAGTCACCAGTGATTCACACATCTGTTGTACTTTGCTGAATACTTTGCCATGTCTGTTGGCTACTACAAGGGTCATTCCATTACTTACCATTTTTTCCTCTTAAATGGGTCATCTGTAAGGTAAGGCTTTGAATACCACTCAGCTCTCAGTACAGATGGTCACTGCTCTTGTATCGCTACCATCAATACAATTCTCAGCTTAGCCCACAGCTTTTTCTTCTTTACAGCCACATATTGTCTGTGTTCTTATATTGTTGTGGAATATTAGTTGAAGATATGTTACATTGTTATGCCGTGGAATATTTGTTTAATAATACAAAGATACGTTGCATTTGTTTAACTCTGTGAAGCTGTGTTACTCTGCCTGTCTAAAACACCTGATGGTCTAATAAAGAACTGAACCTCCATTAGCAAGGTGGGAGAAAGGATAGGTGGGGCTGGCAGGCAGAGAGAATAAAAAGAAAGAAAAGAGAAGAGGGAGGAGTGAGAAAAGGAGGAGAGGAGGTTGTCAGAGGCCAGCCACCCAGCAACACAACAAACCATGGAGTAAGAAGGAAAGAAAGACATATAAAATAGAGAAAGGCAAAAGCCCAGAGACAAAAGGTAGGTGGGATAATTTAAGAAAAGCTGACTAGCAACAAGCCAAGCTAAGGCTGGGCATTCATATGTAAGAATAAGTCTCCATGCATTTATTTGGGAGCTGGGTGGCAGGCCCCCAAAAGAGTAAAGAGTAAAGAAAAACCAAGAAGTACACTGCTATAAGTATACATGTCATTGTAGCATTTGTTTTTTCACAACTCCAAAAAGAGCCTTTGATCAACCCCTTTATGGATATGCAGTTTTTACAGTGATAGAAGTGGTGTCAGGACGGACTCTACCTATTGCAGTGCCTTATATTGCCAACAGTTGTTGTTCTAAGTTTCATGTTTCTGAAACTTTACATGACATACTTTACCAAACCCACTGGAACCATCTGCCCATATTGTCATAGCCAGAGACCTTAGGTGATGTCAAGTAGGGACAGACATTAGGGGAATGGGGCCCATGGCTGTTTAGCTTGTTCTACAACTATCTTGGCTGGATCAATGTCCTCTTCAGTCTTTTCACAGCAATCCTACATAGGACCTATTTTTTTAAAAAAATAAGATAATACAGAGAACAGGACACCTAGGCAAAGTGAGGTATAAAAATTCTTCAATATTCTAGGAGCTCCAAGAATACCTATAACTGTCTACATTAACAGTCACAGGATCTTGTAAAAAAATATTTCAAAAGCCTTGTGAAATATATTTGAGCACAATGCTCCCCAAAATTCTAGTAGGTTCCTTGTCCTTGTACTTTTTTGTGATTGATTTCTCATCTCTGTCACTTCAAGTGAACTTGTAAGTCTACCAGATGGGCTTTCAGATTTGCAAAGCATGTAGACATTAGTGTTATATCATCTATATAGCGGAATCTTCTTACGGATGGTGGGCAGGGTAACTAGGCCAGATCCTGAGTTACCAACCTATGATGAATGGTGAAGCTGTGGAGACAGTATTCTTGAAGTATTCTGAAGATCTGTTGTCGCCTGTTCTGTGTGGATGTGAATTTGGGGTTCAACAACTAAGGGATTAGCAAAAATATTAAAAATATGTTAGCAAAACCCACAGCTTCATGGAAAGACCCCATTATCTGTATCAGATGCCCACTTAGAAGAGCACAGATGTATGGATGGGAGGCACTACCTTACTTAACTCCCTGTAACCCACCATCATTCTCCAGAAGCTATAAAGATTCCTTATTTGCTACACATGGCTGTTGAAAAGTTTCTGAACTGGGATGGTAATCTCTACCCTTTCTAGCTTCTGTATTGTTTCTAAAATTTTATTCTAACACTCAGCCAATACTGTTTGCTATTCATTGCCCTTTAGTGGTGGTTAAACTTATAAACTCCCTCCTTGCCTTTCCCTTCATAAATGGTTTTACCATTCATACTCTCCACTGAAACTCTCCACTGGTAGTCTTCAGAGTGTGCCTAGTAGGGTATGGGTAGAATGCACACATTATACTCCTGGCAGAGATAATTACTTACACCTAAAATGAGTTTATTCTACTTCACCTGTATGATTTTCTTCACATACCTGTCCACCTCCACTCATTGGCCCTGATGCTTTTGGGCATTACCATGAATCAAATGTAAATTCTGTGCCAGTACATAATAGGGCCCAATGTTCTGCACATTGCTGAGGTACCAATAATTCTTCTATTTGACATGAGGCCTATGGTCACTCATATGGCTCTCAGCTGTGGGCAATCTTGGCCATCCTATCAGGAGAGAGATTGGGAAGGTGTCCATTCCAATTGGCCTTCCTTGGCAGCACAGGGAATGGTAAGAATCAGCTGTACTTTCTGTTCACCAGTACCTCTCACTCTGGTTGTTAATCACTGGTCCGGCCTGAAGGTCCTCCCTCTGCAGGCTCAAAAACACAATTTTGGGTTTTCTATCAATTTTGTTCCTGGAGATTTCTGTGCAATGCTACTCCAGCCACATTTGTGTTCTGGAGACACGGAGAAACCCTTTTCCCTGATCACCTCCCCTCTCACTCCTGCTTCAGTACTTTGCATATGTGGTTTGCATGCAGATCTAAGTCCTTTAGATTGCACAATACCTATCCACTTCATACAGGGAATGCCCTACCATAAGGCTCAGCACTGCTACCAGTGCTTCATGACAGGCAGCCTCATGGTCCTTTCTCAGTTTCATTTTCCTCTCTTCTAAAAACAGCCCAGTCTGGGTCTATGAACTTGGCATTAAACATACTTCTTTTTTTGGGGGCATTTTTGAGACAGGGTTTCTCTGTGTAGTTTTGGTCCCTGTCCTGAATATCACTCTGTAGACCAAGCTGGCCTCACACTCACAGAGATCCACCTGGCTCTGCCTCCCCGAGTGCTGGAATTACAGTCATGAGCCACCACCGCCCAGATGTTGCTCTTGTCTTTATACATGGCATCGTCTTTCTCTCTTTGGATCTTTTAACATCTTTTCTCTGTTCTGTATGTTTAATGTTTTGTGGGAAGTTTATTTCTTGTTCCTGTGTATTTGGTGTTCCGTATGCCTCTGGGAAATTTTCTTCTATAATGTTAAAAATATTTTCTCTGCCTTTGTGCTGGTTAGTTTTGTGTCAAGGTGACTCAAGATAGGTGTGTTAGTCACTATTCTATTTCTTTGAATAGACACTATGACCAAGGCAACTCTTATAAAAGAAAACATTGAATTGGTAGCTTGCTTACATATTCAGAGGGTTTAGTCCATTGTTGTCATGGCAGAGAGCATGGTGGCAGGCAGCCAGGCATGGTGCTGGAGAAGAAGCTGAAAGCATTACATGGAGATCCACAGGAGGCAGGCAGAGACAGAGAGAGAGAGAGAGACAGAGAGAGAGACAGAGACAGAGAGCCAGAGAGAGCCAGAGACAGAGAGACACAGAGACACAGAGAGAGACACAGAGAGAGACAGAGAGAGAGAGAGAGAGAGAGAGAGAGAGAGACCTCCTCCAACAAGGACTCACCACTCCTTGGACTCATCACTCCAGCAAAGTCACATCTCCTAATCCTTCCAAACAATTCATCAACTGAAGACTAAGCAAGCAAATATAAAAGCCTATGGGTGTTTGGGGAGATTCTCATTCAAACTACCATACTAGAGTTGTCTGGGAAGAGTGAACCTCAACTGAGAAAAACAAAACAAAACAAAACAAAAAAACAGATTGGTCTGTAGGAAAGCCTGTGAGACATTTTCTTGATTAATGATGGATACAGGAGGGCCAGCCCACAGTGGGCAGTGCCACCCCTGGGAATGTGGTCCTGGACTGTATGAGAGTAGGCTAAGTAAGTCATGTGTGAGCAAGCCAGTGAGAAAGACTCCTCCATGGCCTCTGATTCAGTTCCTGCCTCCAGGTTCCTGCCTCAAGCTTCTGCCTTGGCCTCTATTGATGATGGACCTGATAGCCAAATAATCATTTCCTCCACACTTTATTTTTGTTCAATGTTTTGCCACAACATTATAAAACAAACCAATACAGAAATTTATACCAAGATCATGAAGAATATCTGGAACATATTTGACCATATTGTTTTGTGAAGGATTGTGAAGGATTTTTGAAGTTTAATCTGGAGATACCATTAAGTATTCAGAGCTTATTGAGCAGTTGTGGGACTTTGGAAGACAGTCCTAAGAGTGATACAGACAATGCAAGATTTGTGAAATTTCAGAGGGAAGTTTGAGAGTCCCTTGAAAACTCTGTTAGGAATGTTCATATGATGTATTTGAATTAAGAATATCTGGTATTTGCTTAGCTAGATCCGAACATGAGTAATCTACTATGATAGACAAGAGACCGGTACCATGAAAATGAAACTGTCCTTTAGTGGAACAATCAATTCTGGTCAGCTAGAGCTGAGAAAGTGGCAGAAATTAGGGAGAGAGGGGTCATCAATGAGAGGAAATCTTCCATGAGTATTTCCTCAGGGTGAGTATGCAAAAGCAGTGGTCTAGAGGGAGCTAAGGCTCCATCAAATGCTGGCCTCAAGTCTCACTAGGGTGTAAGAGTCTTTTGATTTTGAAAGACTGAAGGGATCGTGGAAAGAAGCTGTGGCTTAGAACTGTGAGGAAACAAGAGGGGTCAAAGATGAAGGTCCAGCCTCCACTTCACTGGAAACCCTAGAATTTAAGGGGTCATGGAGAGAAGCTAAGGTTTGGCAACACCATGTGGCAGGATTACAGTCCCTAAAGAAAGACCAGGAGACCACTGGTGAAAATGCAGCCTTTGGAAACCTTAGCATGTTAGATATGCCAGGACTGTGAAACAATAACTAAGGGTAGAAACAGCTGTGGAATGTAGCTGGCTTGAGTCTCCCAAGACAAGCTGTGTGGTTTGTAGATGGCAGAACTTGAAAAAAGAAGCTTCCCAGGCTCATTGGAGCCCAGAGGTTTGTGACTGCATACCAGATGTCTAACACTGAACTTTTTGCACTGTTGATATTTGGTTTTTCTTGCTACAGTTGCAACTATGCCCTGGTTCTTCCTCTTAAGTAAGAAGTATGTATCTTGTTTGTGACTTTTTTTTTAAGTAAGAGTTCAGTTAAGAGACTGTGGCTTTTTAAAGAAACTTCACATATTTTAAAGACTGAACTTAGAGACCATGAGACTTTTACAAATTGGTATCTATATTATATTATGATAGCAACATGAAATCTTGGGCATACAAAAAGAAAAGTTATGCTTTAATAGTGATGTATTTATGTCAAGTTGACAAGGGGTCGAGTGTGCTATATATATATTCAGCTTCACACAACCCGGACTCATCTGGGAACAGGTAATTTCAGTTAAGAAAATCCCATTATATTGGCCTGCAGCCAAGCTTGGAGAACATTTTCTTGATTAATGATTGATGTTGAAGGGCTCAGCCCTCTTTGGATCATGCCAGCTCTGGACAGGTGGTCTTTGGTTATATATGAAACAAGACTGAGTAAGTCATGGGAGACCACTGAATAAAGTGCAGTCTTCGACAGTCTCTTCTCCAGTTCCTGCTGCCAGGTTTCTGCTTTGACCTCCTGCCTTGACTTCCCCTGATGATGGACTGTAACGCATTAACCAAATAAATCTTTCTTCCCCAAGCTGTTTTTTGTAAGTGTTTTATCAGAGCAATAGAAAAACAAACCAGGACCACCTTCATCTGGGCCTTTTGCCCTTCTACACTTACTATTTGTAGGTTTAGGTTTTGAAAATAGCATTTCAGAGTTCCTGTATGTTCTGTTTTTGTGGGTTGTTGGTTTTTTTTTTTTTATCATTTTTCTTAATTGAATGATCCAATCCCTCTGCCTTATCTTCAAGACCTGATATTCTCTCTTCCACTTCATCCTTCCTATTGGTGAGGCTCTCCTCTGAAGTTTTTCTTTGAATTCCTGAATTTTTCTATTTGGGTTCTGTTTCATTTTGGCTTGTCTTCAGATATTCTCTCTATTAAATTCTATTTTCATATATTGAATAGTTTCCATTATTTAATTAATCTGTTTCTTTATGTTTCTGCTGTCTTCATTCTGGCATTTATTCTTTAATTCCTTGTTCATATTTATTAATTGTTATTTTGAAATAATTGCTTTGTACAAAATCAAAGTATTTTTTTTCTCAGGGAACATTAATAGGAAGTACTAATTTCTGGCAGGCAGGGATTTATTGTCTTCATTATTTAGAGTTGAGTTTTTACTATGAAACCTAGGCATCTGGAGTTGAGTTGTTGTAATGTTTCTTGATATGGAAATCTTGTCTCCTCGTTGTTCAATGGGTGGTTGCATATCATTTTTCTGTTGCCCCAACTCATCAGATGTATGAGGCTTAGGGTTCGGCCTTGGGGAAATTCAATATTGATGTTGGAATGAGGAATCTGTAGTCCTGGCTCAGTTCCAGCTAAGTGAAGTTTCTAAGGCCAAGATCAAACCTTCTGTAGCATTAGAAGTTTCTCACAGTCAATCTTCAGGGATCTGGGGAGGTGCTTAGGACTTCTCATGTAGTGGTAGCTGATGGAATTTTTGATGTTAAGTCTAGGATCTCTACCTGCAGAAAGGGGAGGAAGAGGGGCTAAAATGCACGCAGATGGGTGGAGTTGGTGGCACAAGTATAGAGTCACAATCTGGGGAGGTGCAGCCTTGCATCTCAGGGATGAGTGTAGTTGACAGCATGATTCCAGGGTCACTGACTAGATGCATAGCCAGAGGTGTGTGGCAGGGAAAGATGAAATCAAGGCTGTGAATCTAGGATCCCTACATGAAGAGGTAAGTCTGGAGAGGAGCCATAAGGCAAGCTGAGAATGAATGTCCTCAGCCATGCCAAGTCTAGGACTGCTGCCTGGATGGAAACAGTTCTCAGGTCAGGAGTTTAGTGAAGTTGGAGGTACCAGTCTAGGGTCCCAGCCTAGAAATTAGAACAAGGACAAATGGAAAGGATCGGTGAAGTTGGTGAAAACTGGAGTTGGTGACATGAGTCTGGAAGCTTTATCTGGAGAGGGAGGGTCCAGAAGGGCATGAAACACAATATTCTCAGGATGGTAGCAGAGATGGGTAGAGAGAAGAGTGTATCTAGGGCCCCTATGTGGAAAGAAGTGGTCCTTTCTTAGGTCTAAAGGATCAATGAGGTTGACAGTGAGAGTCTAGGAACCTTTCTAGAGACAGGGAATCAAGGGCATTTGATGGGATTAGGTGGATTTGGCAGCAAGAAACTGGGTTAAGGGAAGCAGAAATAATGAAAAGCAGTGAGACAGGTCATGGAGGTAGATTTATTTTTCCTAAATTTAGGTCAAAGTTGGGGGCCCTTTGCTGATACACAGGCAAGTAATTCAGGCCCCAGATTCTGCCTCTAAATTCTCCTCTCTCAGGCAATAAGTACAACCTGTCTATCTAGTTTTCCTAAAAAAAACATTTTTGCAAACTGTCTAAATAAGAAAGAAAAACCTGGGATCTCATTGCAGTGCCTGTCTCATTTTCTCCATGGGGAGTTCCTTCAGACAGCTCTTGCCTGGAAGTTTTGTCTGAAGCATTTTTCTCTTTTCATTATGTTCATATTACAAGAGCATAAGCAGTGTCTGAGAGTCTTTCTGCTCAGCACAGCAATAAGAATTTTTACTTTCAGAACAAAATTTGTTGGGAATTTTTTGGACAAAGTATTCTCTTACCAAAAATGTGCTCCTATAGGTGTGTTTATATTATGTGCATATATTATTATTATTTGTGCATATATAATATGTGAACATTATTCATAGTATATTTTCACTCATAGTTGAACCAAGCATTGTGGTTACTTTATTTCATTTTCAGAACAAATGTGTCAGGGAGGTACTGTTTCACCTACATTTTACCTATGATGAAGCTGACAGCTGAAGGAATAATGCCATTTATTCAAAGTTAATTGGTGGGGAAGCCAAGATTGTAACAGAGAATCTCCACTTGCAACAATTACATTCTTCAAGATACTATACAAGGACAAATTTTTGAGACTATCAAGAACCTAGATTATGGAGTTTATACTTAAAATGAAGAACTTTTAAAACCACTGACATTTCTTGAAAAACTACTGCTATGAATAAATTGATTTCTGTAGAAATTGGAAAATTCTATAGAAATTTTCTACAGAATGGAAGAGGTAGTGCCTTTAGACAAAACATGAGTGTTTTTGTTGTATTAGTTTGTATAACCCAACCAAGAACACAAGCATGTTGATATATCTTGAGTCCCATGATGCTTTTTTTGTAGACTATTATATATATAATTTATTTTATAATTTAATTTAATTTTACATATCAGTCACAGATTCCCCTGTCCTTCCTCCTCCAGCCCCGCACTCCCCCCAGCCCACCCCCATTTCCATCTCCTCTAGTCCCATTGGCAAGAAAGAGGAGGGATTGTATGAGTGAGAATTGTTGAGACCATGATTGGAAAAAGCACAGGGACAAATAGCCAAACTAGTGTGTATATATTTTTAAGGCTGAACATTTGGTACTTGATAACCAACTGATATACTCTTCTTTGGGTTAGACTGTTTCTTCTACTTTCAATATTCTTAATTGCCTATAGTTCTTTGTTTAGGTTTAAGGCCTCCTGAGCTTTCTCCCTTCCACATTAGCCTGTCTACTGGTGTTAACCTTGTACAGATCATGTTTAGGCAGCCATATGGTTGATACTCCATGAGTGTAACCTCTCTGTCATTTCCAGAAGACACAACCTCACAGAAAACTTCTTGTTCTTCTAGCTCTTCCAATCTTTCCATTTTCTCTTCCTCAGTGTTACTTGAGCCTTAGATGCAAGAGTTCTGTTGTAGATGTATCAGTCACAACTGGGCTCCAAAACTCTTATTCACAGTCAAGTATAGCTCTTATGCTTCACCAAAGAAGCTTGTCTTTCCATAAGAGGCCATCACAGAAAACCACATCTAGTCAAAATCCAAAGAACAACAGATTGTAGGGTGCCGAGTGGATACATCTACTGAAAGTTCAGGGAACACCGAGGAAGGAGGGGACAGAAAGTTTATAAGAGCAGAAGACCAGGAAGTCTACTGTGAGGTAGTGTCTCCTAGAAGTGACAACGAAGTTTCACTCATGATACCTTAAGAGTGTGTTTACCAATATAGGACCTGAATAATGACAACACCAATAGACGTACTGTTGTGGAAGGGGAAAAATCTCATGGGGTTCTACCACTAAATATAGAATTATAGGCAAATTAGGACTGATGAGCAAGGGAAAATTAGTCATCCCAAGAGATGAGGCCCCTAATTAGTTATATAATTCCAAGTCAGTTCAGTCTTGCAATTATTTATATAAAAACAATACTAAAGGGAATCAACAGTTTATATGCATATGTTCATGCATTTTATAAACACACATGCACATACACATATATCTATATATATATATAGATAGATAGATATAGATATAGATATAAATAACAAAGAAAGAGAGGCAATAAATTTGTGATGGAAAAAGTGGTAGTATGGATACAAGGAAGGGCCTGGAGGGAAGGGGATAAAGTGTAATCATATTTAATTAAAGAAAACAAAAGCTTTAAAAGCTATCTCAAGCACAACTTCCTCTAAAAGGACATTCCTATATACTGCCATGTTGTTGTACCCCTTGAACTACATGTTTACTTCTTCTCAAGACATTATACACATTTCTACAGTTTTGACCCACACTTTGTACCTTAATTGTTTATGGTATTATTTAGCACAGTTACATCATAGAATCAAGAGCCAGAATCTTGCTAATTGGTTTCTTTCCAACTCTGATGCCATAGCTTGCCATACAGTAGGAGCTCCAAAAATGATTGACAACAAGGCTTGAATATAACACGTTTTCAATAACTAAAGATATTGTACCATCATTGAAACCACTTCATTATTATAGAGACTACTGATTTTGATGTTGAGGGATTAAAGTAATATCAAGGTCAGCCAGGTAATGAGTAACACAGCTTAAACTTAATCCCAGAAGTTCTTATTCTAAATACAGTGCTCTTTTAAAGACTAAACTTATATTTGTCTTGTCTTCTTGCTTTTATTATTAATAATGATAATTAGCATTTCTTGAGCATTTTTCCATGGCAGTGAGCTAAAGTCATATGACTGATTATCTCATTTAAGTCCATTAGTAGTTGTGAATAGTTCACTTCTTTATGATATCCATTTTCAAATGAGAAAATTGAGATAAGGAAAGGAGAAGCAATTTGCCCAAATTTACAGAATTTGAATACAATGTAGATGGATAACAAGAGCTTGAGCTTTAATCCATGGTTAATTGCTGTGGGATGTTCTGTATGGCAAATGTGTTGCTAATTAGTCAATAAATAAAACACTGATTGGCCATTGGCTGGGCAGGAAGTGTAGGCGGGACAAGGAGGAGAATAAAGCTGGGAAGTGGAAGGCTGAGTCAGAGAGACACTGCCAGCCGCCATGATGAGAAGCAGCATGTGAAGATGCCGGTACTCGTTTATTGATAGCCATGTGGCAAGGTATAGATTAATGGAAATGGATTAATTTAAGCTGTAAGAACAGTTAGCAAGAAGCCTGCCACGGCCATACAGTTTGTAAGCAATATAAGTCTCTGTGTTTACTTGGTTGAGTCTGAGCGGCTGTGGGACTGGCAGGTGAGAGATTTGTCCTGACTGTGGGCCAGGCAGGAAAACTCTAGCTACAGTTAATTCTTTACAGAAAAGTCGACTTCATTAGGATTTTCTTACAGGCAAATGAGCTTTTAAATCCAGATTCTGTTGCTACTAAATATCCGAGGGCTTTAAATTTTTAGCATATAGTGTAGATTCATCAATGTTTTAAACATAAAGAAGTCTAGTTCTGCTGCTTCAACTGGTATCTGGGATGTGTGACTCATTGTAGACTATATATATATGGGGACCTGCCCCACCAGGAACTTAGGCCACCTGTGAAGAGGCAGCCTGGAACCGAGGAAAGGTAAGTGCACACCGCTCTCCCGTTTCCCAGCCTCCCTCTTACCTGGAGATAATCAGATGCAGCGGGGAGTCAAGTCAAGCAAGAACTCGTTTATTGATAGGCAGTAAGCTTCTTTTATACCAGAAAACCTCCAAACCCTAGGAGGAGGTGAAGGAACAAACCAATCATTTTAAAAGGGCACCCTATTTACAGGTTGTTTATGTCCTGACACTATCTCTTGTTTTTTAGTATCTTATCTTAGCATAAATAACTTGAGCTAACTTTCTTTCTCACCATTTGTATCCACTCTCTGCATAAACACCTTAAAGCTTAAGCTCTATTTATCTGAATTTCTCTCGGCACCCTCTTTGCAGCCCATGTATGTGTATATATATATATATATAGAGAGAGAGAGAGATATAGATATAGATATAGATATAGATATAGATATAGATATATCAGGAAAGAATGAGGAAGTTGATTTTATAGGCTTGTGTGTGTGTGTGTGTGTGTGTGTGTGTGTGTTATCAAGAAAGAATGAATGCATTCATCAATTTGGTTTTATTTATCTGCTGTAATCATTTGAACTTGCCCATCTTTGGGTTGACAATGAAGAATAAAATATATTTCTCACATGTATGTGTCATTATTAACTGATGATCCTACCACAGGTGCCTCTCGTGTCTAATAATGCTTAAACACAGCAAATAGAAAAGAAAAAGACCACAATTTAAGAGGTTTGTGTTTAGAAATCACTTGCTAAGTGGACAAAGAGATTCTTTTAATGAAAGTGTATGGTGTAGCATATACAACAGACCCATGGGGCCAGCTAAGCTAAGTGATTCAAGGGCCATCTCCCCAAACTTAAAAATCCATATCTGAAAATTATTTCTTTTAGACCAGTTTCCCACTGTTTGAAACTATTTCTAGTAAGCATTTTACAGCTTCCCTGTCTCAAGCATCCAAAGAAACACTTCTGGTAATGCACAGTCTTTTTTAACAAAAACATGAGCATATATTTCAGTACACAAGACCTATATTTTTTTTGGATAACAAGATCGTTTGCTAAAGGTTTTTTTTTTTTTTCCTAAAAGCTTGTCATACATCATGGTTTCAAAAACCAAACCATAAAATACAATTAGGGTGACCTATGGGTTGCAAACTCTGCCTTCTATACTTAGCAGAGCTATCTCAACATGAACTTGTGGTATCTTTTTCAGATTCATGGGCTCCAAATTTTAATAATAGTAATTATCTAGTGATCTATCTTTCATTTGGTTTGCTTGGATTAATTCACTTAATTCATGCAGCAATTCTATACTATAGGTTCTATTGACTGATTGATGATTGATTTACTGATTAATTTAGTTCTTGAGACAGGGTCATGCTGTGGATGATTGATTGATAAATAAAACACTGATTGGCCAGTAGCCAGGCATGAAGTATAGGCGGGACTAACAGAGAGGAGAATTGAGAGAACAGGAAGGCAGGGGCAGACACTGACAATGGCCACCAGGACAAGGAAGATGTAAGGTACCAGTAAGCCACAAGCCATGTGGCAAATTATAGATCAATAGAAATGGGTTAATTTAAGATAGAAGTACATAACAAGAAGCCTGCCATGGCCATACAGTTTGTAAGCAATATAAGTCTCTGTGTATTTACTCGATTGGGTCTGAGCTGCTGCGGGACTGGCAGATTAGAGAGATTTGTCCTGACTGTGGGCCAGGCAGGACCAGAAAAACTCTAGCTACAGGGTCACACTATGTAGCCTAGATTTGTCAAACTTTAGAGATCCTTCTGTTTCTTCTTCAGTAAGGTGCTGTGCTTATTCCAATTTTACATGTTCTTGAGGTACAGAGAGTTTAAACAACTCCCACACATTGAGACAGCAAGGCCAGCATAATGAAAGAATCAAGTCTACCATTCTCATTCCAGAGTTGGAGTGATTATCTATTAATCATATATTCAAGCCAGCTTTGTAGCTGGAATGTTTCTCTCTGGGTCCCGCCAATCCCCTGCAGTCCTGCAGCCCACTTATAAAATAATCACTCAGAAGTTTATGTTACTTATAAAATGTATTGCCATGGCTCATGCTTCTTGTTATCTAGTTCTTATATCTTAAATTAACCCATTTTTATAAATCTATACCTTGCCATGTGGCTCGTAGCTTACCAGTATCTTACATCTTGTTTCTCATGGTGGTGGCTGGCAGTGTCTCCCTGCCTCAGCCTTCCACTTTCCAGACTTCTCGTCTCTCTTTGTCCTGCCTATACTTTCTGCCTGGATACTGGCCAATCAGCATTTTATTTATGAATCAATCATCCACAGCACAGCCTCTTGAAAATGAAAACACTAAGGCCTTAACATGAAAGAAATTTGTAAATATTAGTAAGGTGCTTCTCCAATTACTGAGAAACAGTACTAGGTTCCTCTTGGGTTCTTTGTTACATTATAGGGTATGAACCATCAGGGATGGCCACATAACGGACTTTACAATTGTCTTGGAGGCCAGTGGTTTGTACTGACTTTCTTTGTTACTGGGTACCTCTGGAACCCCAGGAAGAAAAGTATACCCTTTCTCTGGATCTCCATTTTTTTCTAACTATAACAAAATTTCATATCTTTTCCATCCAAACTCAGAACATCAACTTTTCATAGACTTGTATTAATTTGAAAAACTTACCTACATCTTTTATAGTCTATTCCATAACAAATATGTCTTATTGTAGTATAATTCTTTCAAATAACCTAGTAAAGCCACATAACTTATCCTTAAGAAGAAATCTGTGTTCCATGTCTTAGATAGGATTAAATATTCATGTTCTCCAGTTTCAAGGATCATACAAATCACTGGATGCATTAGACATGGGTGGGAGATGGATTTTTTTTTATCTGCCATGAAGATGGTGACATGTAAGGTGTGAGAAAATGGTCCCAGGTGTCATATATCTTTCTGACTGAGAATTTCCCACATGAAGTGAGCTTGCTTGTTAGTTGTTCTCAGGAAACTTGCAGGCTTACAAGTCCTGAGTCATATTGTAGTCTCTCACAGCCCATTCTTTAAGATGGCCATTTTGTGTAACTAGGCCCAGTCATACTAAGAATCAGAGCATACCTCAAAGCTTTTAGAATTATCAACCATCTTATTCACCCCCCTTTTCCTGGGAAACCTGTAGCTGTGTCTACAGAAGAGAATAAGTATGCATTTCTTAAATGGACACAGGTAAGGGTTTCTTTGGAAAGGATCTCAAGGTACTTCTGACTTCAATGGGCAGTGAGATGTCAATTTAAAACCATAACTAAGAATATAAAAAAAAACTATTTACCTGATCAGGACTAGAAACATGTGTTTCTTCACTTTCATCACATCCTGTTGGAAAATTCTGTTTGCCCCTCTTCACTTTACATTACAGGATTGATTGCTATCTATTTTCATGGAGTTCTTCTAACTTTTTACCCTAGATACCAGGTTCCTCTGTACCCCAAAGAAATATTATCTTTATCTTTTCCCTTGCATTTACTGGTTCTATTTAATACCTAGCTCCTGCCACATCTATGAAGTATTATTGAGATTATTTTTATAAAACTTCCCCTAAATCCAAGTTGAGTAAGAATTATAGAGCACCCTGTATATATTATATGACTATCTGAGCTATATGGTTACATCATTCTAGAGTATGAATTTCTCAGAACAGGGACTGTGTAACTTTAATTTCTCAAGGAGCCCCAGCATGTGACTGATACAAGTCTCTCTTCAAGCAAATTTGTTAAGTAAAATTTTCTTCAGACATATTGAGGGAGTCCAGCATTTTGCTAGGGAAATTAGGTTCCCCTCTGGGGTTTTTAGTCTCATTAATAAAATAATATAAGAGTAGACTGAAAAGGAAACTCAAAGACAATTTTATTAGAGGTTAAAAGAAAAAAAAAACAAGGGCAGCTAGCTATAAATCTTGGCCAATATCCAGAGGAGGGAATGGAGAAGAGAAGGAAAAGGACCCACGCCACCAGGCAGTAATGGTACATGCCTTTAATCCCAGCACTCGGGAGGCAGAGGCAGGAGGATCTTTGTGAACTCAAGGCCAACCTGATTTACAGAGCTAGTTCCAGGACAGTCAGGGCTACACAGAGAAACCCTGTCTTGAAAAACAAAAACAAACAAACAAAAAGAAGCCATGTCATTTGAATTAAGTGATTGTGGTGATAAGCTATATGACAGAGAAACAGCCACATGTTGGGGAGGGGAACTTTAGAGAAAGAACGAAGTACAAAGTATAAGACAAGGCACGCTGAGGAGAGAGAGGGAGGGAGAGAGGTAGAGGTAGAGGGAGAGGGAGAGGGAGAGGGGGAGAGAGGGAGAGAGAGAGAGAGAGAGAGAGAGAGAGAGAGAGAGAGAGAGAGAGAGAGAGAGAGAGAGAGAGAACACTTTATGAATGCTCTGCTATGACTGAAAAGAAAGCATGGTTTCTGGAAAGGAAATATACATTGTGTCATTAAAGGGAAAATTATTCTTCTTAGCTCTAAAATGGTTTAATACAAATCCCCATTCCTGAAAGGGGGTCCCTTGGCCAGATAATTGACCAGTTCAACTGGATTAGCCCTTAAGAGAGAAGGTGATGGTGTATGTCCACTCAGGGACAGATTCTCTTCTTAACTGTAAAAACATTAAGTCCTTACCACAAATCAATGAGAATTGGAGTTTATTAGGTAATATTGATAATTCAGTTCATCACAGAGAAAAATAAAAGCCAAACATGTGTGGTACATGCCTGTAATCCCAGCACTAAGGGGACTAAGAAAAGACAATCATGAATTCAAGACCAACCTGGTATACACAGTAAAAAAAACACTGCTTCCAAATAATCCAGCGAAGAAAAATCCCCAGAAAAGAGTGCTCTTATGATGCAAGTATTTCCAGGGCACTGAGGAAGAAGACATTCCAGTTCAAAGCCATTGATCTAAAAGCAGCCATTCTCTGCTCTGATGATCTTAATGGGCTTAGTCACTTCAATTGAACAATACAAGTGTTCTGTCTTAGTTATAGCTTAACCTCATGATGTTAAATAAAAGGAAAAGAGAAATAAGACAGAAAGGCAAACAGGCTGAGCTGATTCTCTGAACTTTAAAATTCTTTACTGATTTATGAAAAAGAGAAGTCAAGGAAAATTCAAGGAGTGACATAGAAGGATCGTATTCCTTGTACAATATAAACAAGTGTGGGGTATTAGAGTCGTTTCTGAAATCATCTTGTCACACCCCGTTACTGAGTAGATGAGAGATTTGCAGCACAGATATAGGGAGGGTTTTGCCTGATATCAGAGCACATTAGTAGTGTATTCTGAACTAGAAGTGGGATGATGTTGTTCCTGGGGAAATTGAAGTTCCTTTTTAGGAATTTTAGTTTCATTAACAAAAGAATTTAGAAACTGACTCAAAATGAAGACTGAAGACAAACTTATTAGCTTGTAAGAGAGAAACAAGAGGACAGGCAAATATCTGCCAGGAAAAAGGAAATGGTGAAGAGAAAGAGACCAAGCTGCATCATGTACTGTAGAGGAAAAAAAGCACCCATGAAGCAAAGGCACAGAGGAGTTTCTGAAAAAAGGTGAAAAACCGATGCCATAAAAAGCATACTTAGCCTTTGGCCAGTAACCAAAAGGGGATAAAGAAAAGTCAAAGTTAAGCTTTTCTGAGGAAAGCTTCATGGCAGAGGCACCACGGTGTCCCCTGATAGAAGGGGATATAAGCATCTGGACTGAGAAGAGACTTCTGGGAAGGAAAAATACATTATCTCATTAAGGGGTAATCCCTTCCATCTCCTTTTGGGTAGCTTAGAATAGCAGGTTTCCACTTACAGCTAGAGATGGAATTTAGAACACTAGTCAGATACCTTAAATTTTTCTTATGGTAATTGAAATTCTTAGAAATCACCAATGTGATGCTTGAATTTCTAGTGTTACCAGGGAACACAGGAAGTTGGGGTCCAAAATTTCAATAGCTTAAGGCCTCATAAGGTTAAGCCTAAGGGGTTATACTAGTAACCTTACAGACTAGGCATCAATTTTCTCATTTCTAACATGTTAAAGAATCATAGATCTATCTAGGAATTGTTTTGCTGATTTGCTGAGACAGTGTGTGTGAGGGTTCTTTCAGCTGTTTATTTCTTGAAACTTGAAACATTGGAGAGATGGCATTATAGTGTTGGAAGTGTGATGAGGAATTGGGAGTCAAATGAATGTTCTATATCTCAAGTAGACGCTGACAAGGTGAATGCTTCAGAGAAGAGAGGTAGACTTACTCTTGCTACTGGTTGTTTTGGACTATTGGGCTAGCTCCAAATTAAATAAAATCTGCTTATTTTGTTCAACAAATGTTTGCACAGTGCTGACTTTATAAAAAGTATTTCTCTTTTTATTATTTGTAAATACTTTACAAATAATAATTCGGCTAATTCTAATAAACTTATTAGCTAGAGTATGGCATCATGTCCATTTAGTTCATGAATAGCAGTGAATTAATTTAAATCCCAATCATATGACTTGGTAGGCCATCTGTCAGAAATTACTTAGTCAGTTGAAATAGTATGTGTGCACCTTGGCATCATGGAAAGTCGAAGATTCTAGTCTAAGCTTTATGATTCAAATGATTTTTTAATTGGGTTAAGCATTCTTCATACATCTTCCTATACATACAAATGTTTCCATTTTCTGTTACCATTTCTGATCCTTCAAAGTCATTTTAGCAAGCAACAGCTTTGGTGTGCCTTACTCATCACTTCCCTCAGGTCAACCTGACTTGTCTAGTCCAAGGAACAATTCCCTTTCTACCCCAAAAGGATTCCACAGTGTAAGTAGAGAGAGCCCCAGGAAAGTTTACTTTTCTGTTGTTCATTTAGATTTAATAAGACAATTATTGACTTATTTAAATATTATTGGGTTATTAAAAGCATTAACAATGTTTTTCTTTTCATCTTGTTTGTTTAATGTCTATTTGGGAACAGAATGTGATTAAGCAAGCATTATCTAGCAGATTTATTTTCTTTGTGCTACAAATGTAAAGTTAATTTTGAGAGGAAGTTCAGGACATGGCCTGAATTTGTCTACACAACCTAGGGCACACTGTTTAACTTTGGTGAAGCTGAGCATCTAAGGAGCTAGGAGGTAGTTTTCCTGATTCCTTGAACATAGATCTTGCCTTTAAAGAAAAGTACAGTGCTGTAGGTCCAAAGTAGAACTCTTATGTATACTGGTTGCTAACTTTTCACTAATAAGGAAACTCAACACAGAGATGAAGGGAATTTCACATGAGTCACTTTAAGTGAATAATTGTGAAACATAACTATTATACTGAAAGCCTTATAAGTACAAGCACTAGATCTAGTTTATTTGCCATGGTTTCCTCGATAATTGGGCATAATGCAGGGTTCAATGATGTCAGTTAAAAACTACTGTGGACTGAGTCACTAGAATAATTTGAGTCTACTGACTTCTAAGAGAGAGAATTTTCAACAATGACTGTAAGAAACTTTGCAAATTAGCTTAGTAATGGAGGCTTCTTTCCTGGAAAAAATATTAGGCTTTGAACAAAGCAATTTTCTGTGGAGCTAAAGATATGAAAACATTCTATGCATCATAATCCTCTCCACCCCAGTGCTATTTTTTTATGCTAGAGTTTCTTATGGCTCCATAAATAGCCTTATACCCCAAGTGGTAGATAATAGAAAGAGCCAGAACTTGTAACATCTAGGCTAGTGTTAGTATATATGTATATACATACACATATATATGTGAGACATATATGTATATATACACATACATATATGTATATATACATACATATACATATATATGTGAGAAGAAACATTCATCCAAAGCTTTCTGAAGGGACTGATTTGGTTTCCTTGAATCTGTTTTGCTGGGCCTGGAAAGTTGGTGGAACTCTATAATGGTGTGTTGTGCTGATCTGTGAAGACCATTCTTATTTATTGATAAGATATGAAGAGTAACAAATTCAGATATTATTTTAACAAAAGGGTTACCTAATGTAACCTTCCTCTAATCTGTCATTTATTAGATTCCAATTATATGTTAAGCAGAATGTTAAATTCCGTCATTTAGCCTTCACTACAACTATTTTTACAGTTGAGAAAATTGAAACATAGTAGCAAAAGATTTATCTAACATAACTCAGTAAGTTAATAGCAAGGTAAGGGTATTATTAATTTTCTAGGCTTCATTAGTGGGGAAACTTATCTATTTTCATCTTCTTGGTAGTCCAGGGTGGGCTATTTTTTTGTTCCTGTAAACATTATTTTCCCTTCCTGCCATACCAGAATTAGCCTCCATGATTAATAGCACAATTCTGTAAGATATCTCTTAATTATGAGAGATAGAATCTATTCACCTTGATCAGAAGGCAGTCCTTTTTAAAGACACCATTAAGACCAAATCTGGGTGTTTTCATTTATAGCTATGATAACTTGAGTACATCAGTCTGATATCAGCACTGTCCTCTGCTGTGGAATAATGCTTGTTTAATAAAACACTGATTGGCCAGTAGCCAGGCAGGAACTAAAGGAATGCTGGGAAGAGAAAGAACAGAGACAGGAGTCCCTGGCCAGACACAGAGGAAGCAAGATGACAAGGTAGAACTGAAAAAAGGTACCAAGTCATGTGGCTAGACATAAATAAGAATTATGGGTTAATTTAAGTGTAAGAGCTAGTCAGTAACAAGCTTGAGTTAATGGCTGGGCAGTTATAATTAATATAAGCCTCTGTGTGTTTACTTGGGGGATGCAAGTGGGAGAGACCAAATTTGTCCCAACCACCAGCTGGCCAGGAAAACAGGAAAACTTCCAAATACAGTTCTCTCCATAAACTGGGTTGATAGCACCTACCTTGATAGGAGACATGCAAAGAGTAGTGTATAGATTATCATAATTAAATTAGATCAATGTGTATGAAATTATATATAACATCATATCTCATATCTGGCATACAGTTTAAATATTCAAGAAATAATCCGGGCGGTGGTGGCGCACACCTTTAATCCCAGCACTCGGGAGGCAGAGCCAGGCAGATCTCTGTGAGTTCGAGGCCAGCCTGGGCTACAAGAGTGAGTTCTAGGAAAGGCACAAAGCTACACAGAGAAACTCTGTCTCGAAAAAACAAAAAAAAATTCAAGAAATAGTAGTTTCCTTATCTGTTAACCCTTGATTGGCTTAACTCTATTCTTGTGGAGACTGATAACCCTGAATATTCTCAGGAACATTCTCAAATTCTCTGTATTTTCATTAAGTCTGTTTTAGAAATACCAACTAAGTATGAAGCTTCTTTATAGTCCCATATCTTCTGCCATGTGGAAATTTGGCAGCTGTGAGAAGTAATATGTAAAGTACTGGTAAGCCATAAGCCACATGGAAACTTCTAGATTAATAGAAATGGGTTAATTTAAGATATAAGAACTAGATAGCAAGAAGCCTGAGCCATTAGGCCAAACAGTTTAAATAGTATAAGCGTCTGTGCGTTTATTTGTGTCTGAGTGGCTGCAGGCCTGGGCAGGACTGGAGATAACTCCAGCAACTGATACTCTTCATTTCTCAGCTCTTTTTTTCTATATACCTGAAGAAAAGCCCTTTTAAAACTTTGGGCAGCCTTCTTATGCTCTATTTTACTAATTTTTCTTCTCATTAGCAGGGTATAACTTTGAATTAATGATTATGACTAATTATTTAATTTATGTGAAATTTTAGAGTTAATTGAGCTCTTTTCCAATTTCTGAAATAGTGTATGTATAACCCAATCTGGCTTCAAAGACAAAGTTGTCTTTCTTCCATTGGCTCTCAAGCATTTGTATAATAGATGTGCACTGCCGCATCCACACATTCTTTTTACTTTTATCTCTCCTCGTCATCCTGATAGGTCTGGCATGGGAAGAGAACATTTTGTATATTTTGCAAAGGTACCTAAGACTCAGCTGAAGCCCATATTTGCTCTTCTTCACCAGGATGTACATGTACACACATATACACAGAACTCTGAAGGGAAATTGCTCTGAACCAAAAGAGTAGATTAATAGAGAGTAGGTTTGGAGAGGACTTTAGACCCTCTGCGATATTTGCCACCCTTCAAAACCTCTCTAAATGCACATTGGCTATATATAAAGTCAATGCACTTATCCATAGAAGTAGATTGAAATTAAATTTTTACATCCACTTCTGCCTTTCTTCATATGGAGAACCTGAAAATACTACTGTTGAAAACAGTAGGAAGGATTGAAAGCTTAACTAATATATCATTCACTCTTTTATTAGATGTGGCACCTGGCACTACCTGCTGTCTTTGACACTGTCTCAGGTAGAAAGGCAATTTCAAAGCAATCTCAGAACAGCAGCTCCAAAAGACCCCACACAAAATGCTGTGGGCCAGCTCTGGACATCAAAATTAGCAATATTCTACTCTTAGCAAGACTAACATTTCTGGGCCTCAAGATAGAAACAAAGGAGGCTACTATGGATGCTATCTATGCTTAATTCACATGCAGAAGCCATGCCAGGGTTCAGGTAATGATGGGTGTGGAAATATGAGTAAGTAGATAAGCATTGTATTCATGGCAAAGGCCTATAATGCCTATTTTATTTTTTTACAATTACAGAAACTGAACCTAGAAAATAATTGTACTTAGATCCCCCTCTCTCCCTTTTCTATGTTTTATTCCTCCTTCTACCCTGGACTTCCAATTCCTGGAATTTACTACATAGCTAATTGGCCAGACCTCAGTTGGGAAGACTGTGTCAAGATCTGAGCCTCAAACTTTAGTAGGGAAATAATAAACCATGAACTTGAACACAAGTGTTTCAGGTGAAAAATCAGATTCCAGGACTCATGAGGACTGGCTGAAAGAAATGAGCTGTTTGACTAGAAATTATGAAGACTCATGGGGTTATGGTATCTGGAGGACTTTTGGATGGCTCCTCATGGGGCAAAGAAAATACTGAGCATCTACTGAGTCCCAGGGACAGAGTAAAGACTCTGTATAGATTCCACAGTGAGTCAAATAATTTTATTTCTAAGCACTTCCTGGTTGAGACAGACTATGTCTGAGGGGACTCTCAGAGCAGGGGATTGAAGAATACTTTCTCAGCTATTCAGAAATCTTAAGATATTTTTCTCTGTTTATAATCACACAGCTACTAAGAGATGGACCCAGGAATCAATATCTACAAACTTCAACGTTCCATGTTGCCCTATTTGATTTATCCTGCCTTTTGATCTCGGTGAGGAATACAGTGTATTCCTAAGACATCGAGAAAGCAGAGATATTGCTATGGAAGTTTTCATACCCATTTCTCCAAACTCCATTCTGTCAAGATCAGAAACACCTGTTACTAATATGTCCACCATCTTGCTGTTATTCCAAAAATCCTAGAAAAACTAAAAGGAAGAATTCACAGAAGGTCAAATTTTCTGGGTTTCTCTTGGAACCCCTGTTTCAGCTTGTCTGGTTTTCTTTCTATCAGAGCTACTACAGAATATGTTTCTGTGGTTTGTGTTATAGTGGTGGGAAGAAATAATTTCCCTGGTGTTAGTTGGCCTGCAGGCAAGCTGAGCACCTACACTGCCCTTTAGAGGACTCACCTCATGTGCACCCATTGCTTAAAAAGCTTTAGTTTTCACTCATTTTGTTCTACATTTAATTTTCTTACTTTTGTCAGGAAAGGAAATTAGGAGGAAGGGGATAAAAAAGGAAAACAACCTAGAAAGGGCTGAAGGGGAATGATGGTGGGGGCATTAAAACCACTGCTATGTAACCAGCCAACAACGATACTGCATGTTTATGGGCTTTGGTTGCCATAGAGACAGTTACGTAACTCCAACTGGTGGTGAAATTTCATACTGCTTGTGGTGGCGAGCGATATTTCAGTCACTTAGGGGCTACTTTTAAAGAGAACAAATAAAGTAGCTGAGGGGCCCTTTGTCTTGCCGGCTACAACCTGCACTGTTTCAGCCCCACACACCAGTCATTTTCCAGTTTTCTGTGTGTAGCAAAATGTTCCCAATTATTCTCTGAGTAGAGCTGGGCACTTACTCCTCTCCTCAGTCCAGAATGGCTAGGCATAAGGCTCAGAGCAAAAAGAAAAAATAAATAAAGCCTCCTTTGGGGTGGAAAGCCTGTGTGGAAAATTTCAGCTTGGAAAGCTTGTTTTCTGGGAAAGTTATGAGTTGAAAAGAGTACATGTGTTCACTAGCACAGAGACCAAAGGCTACATCCTCCTTGTTCAATCTCTCTCTCTCTCTCTCTCTCTCTCTCTCTCTCTCTCTCTCTCTCTCTCTCTCTCTCTCTCTCTGTCTCTCTCTCTTTCTCCCTGTCTGACATGCATACATTTGAACTCACACGTAGACTCATGTAGATTCGTATTTCCATAGGTTCTACATATTTCCGTAGGTTCTACAAACTTGCATATACTTGATACACTTGATTTCATACAATTCATTGATGTGAAACATCTGTTTGGACATACACATCTATCTACTTATATATGCACACATATATAAGGCTGAAATATAAGAAATTTCCAATTTTAAAGTGTCATGAGCTTATAAAATGGTGATTTCAGAAGATCCAAACTCTGTCTTTCCTATACATTTATACCCATTTATACATATGTACTATGAATATAGTCATTCTCTCACAAAATGGAAATCTCACAAACTTACTGATATTTATATTTCCTCCTCTAGATTTTCTCTCATGCAATTTCCAAATAATCATGTTAACCCTTACATAAATACCCACACACTTCTACATATTTCTTATTTCTTTTCACTCATACCTTTTCACATGTTCTCATATTTTCCCTCTACTTTCTCACATGCAGTCATTTATGTTTGTTCACATGGTGTCCAGCTGAATGTTAGAAATACATATATTAGCCTCTCTGCTACTCATGTATGCACACCACTAAACTAGAACTTCTCATCTGTTGTTATTGTTTTGTGTGTTTGTTTGTTTTAGAGACAGATTCCCACTGTAAAGCTCTGACTAACCTGGAACTTGCTATGTAGACCATGCTGACCCTGAAGTCACAGATACCTGCCTACCCATGCCTCCTGAGAGCTATTAGTAAATGTTTGTACCACCATACCTGTCCAGAATTTTCAAGTGAACTTGTTACTAGTTTTTCATTTGGAATCTCAAGCCTCAGGAGCTATCTTTGGAAGAAATACAGGGATCTGTACAATTATTCCTATTAAATTAATAAACTTAAAGACAAAGAACAAAACCTGACGTATATTCATACAAGAAGTACTAAATATATATTGGAATTCAAATGTTTTGATGTCATGTTCTGTCTGATTGCCTCTGTATCACCTGTCTGTCATGGGTAGAGAGATGTTTCCATGGAGACTATTGTGCAAAAAACAGGAACTGGACATCTCTGCCTCTGCTGAACCACAAAGGAGGTCAA
Organism: Peromyscus eremicus; assembly: GCF_949786415.1. Lineage (NCBI taxonomy): Eukaryota > Metazoa > Chordata > Mammalia > Rodentia > Cricetidae > Peromyscus > Peromyscus eremicus. The sequence goes on from NC_081439.1 coordinate 52,278,809, forward strand.
CGTTGGTCTTTAGATGGCAATAATAGTAAAGGACAACAAGATCAGCATTTATGTCCAACTTTGAATTTTTCTATTTCCCCAGTCTTGCAACTGTCTCCAACTCTACCTTCTTGGTTTGGTCAGTGAGTAATGCTCTTGCTTTGTTGCACCCATATTTTATCATTATTTGTAGTGTAATAACATGTGCCTTTCTGGTGTACAGAGAAGAAAGAGACCCAAAATCTGCCCTGAATCAGAAACATCTATGTAGCCTGCAACAAAAATTGAAAGGAAAAGAGGGTCATTGGACTTTCAGACCAAATATGCCTAAAAGGATTTTGAAATGATGGATCTCTGGAGACAAAGATGCCTGGGAATGTCTTATACTGGAAGCTTTTGGAAACCATAAAGTTTAACTTTGGAGACTCACAATTGGAGTCAGAGCATTTAGATCTGAAAGAATGTTAGTAAAGGCAGTGCAACTAGCATGTATTTTGTTGTTGTTGTAGGGGTAAGGTGGCACAGAGAGCTGTGTTCACCAGCAGAGATCACTAGCTTTGTTTTTCCTCTTTGAACCTACTATTTCTTCTCCTCCTCATCTGTCTTAGGAAGCTTCTTTGTATCATAATAAGATTCAGTACCCCCTGCCTTCCAGTTGGGTTCACTTACACTAACCTCTGGCAAAATAAAAAGGTATAGAGAATTTAAGCTGAGGTCTTGATGCTCCCCTTCCTGTAAGCTATAATTGGCTTTACCCCTCAACTCAAAAACCAGTATCGCTGTCAAAGCAGCCCTCTTGCTCTCCAAATTTCACAAACTCTGTTCTTCCATTTTTCTAGACCTCCTGGCCTGAAGATACATATTTGTAAATAGTCTTTTTATTAAACACACCTTGATTTCTCCTAATTTGTATGCATTGTCTGTTTTCTTGCAAGGCCAAAATACAAGGGGAAATTGTGGGAATATCTGTTATTGCACTTTTAAGTTCTGGAGACATGTTAAAGAGAAGAAAAAGTTATAGCTATATTGCTGATTCTGTGTTGACCTAATAATGTAACGTGTGTGTGTGTGTGTGTGTGTGTGTGTGTGTGTGTGTGTGTGTACATGTGCTCCGAGAGGCCAGAAGAGTGTTGGTTTCCCTGGACCTGGAGTTATAGGAGTAGTGAGTCCAATGTGAGTGATGGGAACTGAATTCAGGTACTGCCCTTTCAGTCTCCCTTTGCAGTTTTGTCCTTGGAGTTAGGGATTGGGAGAAAGAGAATCCTTTCCTGACCCCTCCTCACAACTTAGTCAATTAGTATTTTTGTCCCAGAGCCCACGGGAGATTGAGAAGAGTTTGTTTCACCACCCTTTGCCTGGCTTATTGAATTCTTCCTTATTCTTAGGCATCCCATTATCCATAACATCGGTGGTTTTTAAAATATCTTACTTAGCCAGAAACCTCAAGATTATTTAGATGAGCCAGTTTCAAACTGTTCCTTTAAAGTGCTTTAGGAGTACAATAGTGGCATAAAGGAGAGTTTAAGCATATCATACTCTAGACCAGAATCCTTCCCCCTTAACTACTACCATGACTGCTGTCTCAGCTATCCTTAGTGTACATATATAATTTATGCTTTGTTTTCCTGTATATATTTGTTTTTTATTATTTTATAATTCTATTTTTAAGCAATTACTGACTATAATAATGAATCAATTACTGACCTACTTGAATATCTTTGTTGTACAGATAAGGAAACTGAAGCTCAGAGAAGAAAAGAGTTTTGCTCAAGATCATACCGCATATCCGTCAGTAGCAGGTTCAGTCAGGCCAGACCTAATGAAGATTCTATATGACCCTAACCTAATTAGTACTTGCCATCAATATCCATTCATTTCCGGTCAGCAGTCTATGGGTTGATAGGGAGAAGAACCAACACTTTACACCCTAGAGTCTTAGAGGATAGAATCTTGAAAGAACAGCCAATACTTGGATGTGCATGTTTCCTGCAGAGGCGAGCCCTTTCATGGAGCTGGTTGGCATGACTAGCACTGGATTATGCAAGGCCACAACTTTGAGCCTGCACCCATGGTCTTCATATAGCATAAAGTTTTCCATCCAACTAAATACATTATCTTTCTTCTTTTTAATTAAGTTTTTTTTATTAATTTTACGTACCAATCATAGATCCCCTTCTCTTCTCTCCTCCCCCTGCTTCCCTTCCAGCCTTCTCCCCCCAACCCATTCCCCATTCCCTCCTCCATAAAGGGAAGACCTCCCATGAGGAGTCAGCAGAGCCTGGTGCATTCAGTTTAGGCAGGTCTAAGCCCCTCCCCCTGCATCAAGGGTCTGCAAGGTGTCCCATCATAGGTAATGGGCTCCAAAAAGCCAGCTCAGGCACCAGGGAAGGATCATAATCCTACTGCCAGGAGGCCCCTTAAGTAGATCAAGCTATACAACTGTCTCACCTATGCAGAGGGCCTAGTCCGGTCCCATACAGGCTCCACAGGTGTTGGTCTAAAGTTCATGAGTTCCCATTAGTTTGATACGGTTGTCTCTGTAGGTTTCTCCATCATGATCTTGATGCCCCTTACTCATAGAATTCCTCTTCTCTCTCTTCGACTGGACATCTGGAGCTCAGCCTGGTACTTAGCCACGGATCTCTGCATCTGCTTCCATCAGTTACTAGATGAAGGCTCTATGATGACAGTTAGGGTATTCACCAATCTGATTACTGGAGTAAGCCAGCTCAGGGACCCTAAATACATTTTCAACTTTAAGAAAGTAACAATTGTCCTAATTACTACAGAGTGAGAGCTAGAGGGGATATTGACTGCTTTCCAGGCCAAAGAAGGATTTTGGCTCTTCTAGTAACAAATTGGTAGCAGTAGCTGTATTAAGAGCAAAGTACATTTTGGTAATTCTTACAGACCATACTTCACTGCCAGAGAATTGCAAAATGCTTCTCCCTTCTCAATCCTAAGTTATTGGACACAAAGGTGAAGAGGAAATGTTTCAGTAGTCAGTTAAGGAACACTGAACAGTGTATCTCTGGCCTCTAAATCTTTGGACAGGCTTGGAAGTGCAGTATTTGGGAGTTTTAAGTTAGTATTTGATTCACTTAAGCCACCTCTAATGTTTCTAGGCATAGAACAATACTTAAGAGTAAAGACTCTGCGGTTAGTCTGCTTTGGTTCTGATTGCAGTGCTATCACTTACTAGCTACACATCTTGTGCAAGTTTCTGAGTCATGCTGTATCTCAGCTGCATTATTTCTTGATGCCCTAAATTATAGGGATGTCATGAAGATTAAGTGCAATGATTCATGTCTCAGTGTCCAGGCACATAGAAAGTTCTAGATAAGTATTAGCTATTATTAATATTTTCTAGGTCCTTGGACCCAAATAGAAGTCTTAAGTGTTCAGATTCAGCTAAGCTATGGCCTATTCATGGAGCATATGCTGCATAACAGTTCCTTGGAATTAAAGACAAAGAACTTACAAGTTATCTTGTCCCTGCTAAGATGAAGATATTTTATTCTTAGATCAAAGTGACATGGCTAAATTATCAGATCAAATCTGCAATGTACACACACACATACACACACACACACACACACACACACACACACACACACACACACTAGTATATTCATATGGAGAAAGTATGGCTGAGGAAAGTAAATTGCAAAAGTTTACCCCAAGTTAGTAGTTAAACCTACATTCCTGTATACCAAGTTCTACAAATGTAATCTATATTTATGACCAAATGGATATGATCAGGAACTCAAATCAGAGAATTAATATTAGAAGTGAGAAAATGATAAATCAGAGATTGTAATTATAAAAAATAAAAAGCATGGAGAAATATCAAATTTAAAAGATGATGATAGAATCCTTGTATCTTGTTTCAACCTCTAAACTGTTCTGGCCCTTTCCCTACAGAGTCTCGTGGTCATATCTAGTTCTTGCATCTCTGCCTCCTGAGTACTTGAAGACACTGGAACAATCATTTGTGACTCATCTTTGAAGTGTGACTCTGCAGTAGGCTCAAAACATTCTCAAATCTCAGCTAATTCACTGAATCTTCAGTGGGAAATTGTCTAACAATACATCCCAACAGAAACAAACAGGGTAGACCCAGCAAAATGGGCATGAAACACCTTAGCCTAAGAAGTAGAAAAGTTCAAAGTTTGATCCACTTACTGCCTTCCCTATCCTGGAACACCACTGTTTGTTATGGCAGAATTTAGGACTTTCGCCAAAACTTTTCCTGTTTTAGGGCAAAAAAATAATGTGGTAATGAGAAGAAAACATACTCCTATTTGTTTACCATGGTCTGTTTTGTAAATGTAAGAATTAAGTATTAATGGAGCTGGTAGAAGCAATGGTAACTGGGAGGGGTTATCTACCCTGTGAAAAAGCAACTAAAGTAGCAAAGATGTCACACAAACTAACAGATTTTAAAAAGCTAGCCAAAGAATTAAATAACTTTCAATAGGTACCAACATATACACATAAAACTGTACATATCTCTATGTGCAGGGAAAGAAGGGAACAGGGAGATTGAGCAATAAAAGAGAGAATTTCAGCTTGATGATAAATAATGTGGAACAAATTTGCATTCAAAAATAGCAATTTTAGACACTGTGGATACTTAGGTATAAGTAGGGAATATTTATCGTCTTCAAAAGGGTGAAAGGGCAGGATGAGGAAAACAAGATACTAGACTCAAGCTACAGTTCCTTCACCAGCTCCCAAGTCTCAAGTGCCTTACAGTGCCTAGCATGCTGTTGGCATTCAGCAAAGGAGATTTATTACTGTACTCATTGGATGAGACAGGCAGGAGTCATGAGTCTTGGCAAGAAAACCAGGCCAAAAGATTTGCTTTGACTAAAAGCCATATAACTTGAAAGGTTTATTGCTGAACTGATTATGTAATGTAGCTTTGAAAGAGCAGTATTTAAGATAAAGATTTGAAGCCCTCAGGCAGGTTTGGAAAGAGAATTGGGGAATAGGACTGAATGCATTAATAGTCCATTTAAGAATTGCTTGCCTCCTAAGCCCAGTTTCAGACTGTGAAGCAGCAAGGCAGTGGGGCACAGCAAAGGGCACTCATTTGCAGTCTGACCTGGGATCTGGTAATGTCTCATTGCAATTTGAAATGAAACCTTTCCCTTTCGTGAACATTAGCATACCAATTCAAATTGGGAAAGGTGGGGCTATAGTGCAAGATTTAGACTTGAGAATCACCAAGCCTTGACAATGATAACTCTACCTGCTATGCCCAGATGTTTGGCTCTGTACAACCCCCAGAGTTTACCAAAAGTCCTAATTGGATCAATTCTCCAGGTGGAAAATCTCCGTGGGTTCTTTCTGTTTTGGCTATATCCAGTTTCAATTGGCCTGGACTAGTAGTTTTCCATTCTGGCAATCCCTTATTCTCCTACAGGAAATGTTAAAAATGCCAAGACTCAGGCCCCACCTCCTAGGCTTACTAACTTAAAAGGTCCCCTGATAATCTCAATATGCAGCCAGGTTAGAGAATTACTAGCTTAAGAAAATTTGGATAGACTCCATGTAAATTTCTGTAATTTCCTTAATCTTGATTTCTTCTCTCATTTGTTTACAATTGTGCTGGCCCTTTGAGTGTTCACAAATAATATACTTTTAATGCATTTTGTGCCTTTGGTTTCGTAGTTCACATTGGCTAACTATTAAAATCAAGATTCTTAATCACTAAAATCAGACTCTAACCCATTTTTAGGACTCATCTCTAGGCATTTTATGTATTGGTATTTAATTGGCCTTACTAATTAATAGCTTTGTAATGATAATAAAATACCTCATTTGTGCATACCAATTTCATCTAATATTATTGTTTTAATTAATTCTGTCTTTTGAAAATAGCTTTTAAAATATTGCATGCATATAATAGAATTCATCCATTTAAAGTGCACATTTGAATGATTTTAGTACATATGCATGTATACCATCATCATTACAAAAATTTCAGGAAGTATTTATCATATAAAAAAGAAATACTATGTCATTTAGCAAGCATCATTTAGTGCATTGCTGCTGTGGGATGTTCTGTAGGCTGTGAATATGTTTTGTTATGATTGGTTGATAAATAAAATGCTGATTGGCCAGTAGCCAGGCAGGAAGTATAGGTGAAATAAGCAGAGAGGAGAATTCTGGGTGGAGGAAGGCTGAGTCAGGAGAGACGCCAGCTAGACGCTCAAGGAGCAACATGTAATGGGACACAGATAAAGCCATGGAACATGTGGCAATACGTAAATTAATAGTTATGGGCTAATTTAAAATATAGAGCTAGCTAGCAAAAAACTTCAGCCATGGCCATGCAGTTATAATTAATATGTTTACTTGGGGGAATACGAGTGGGAGAGATTTGTCCTGACCGCCGGCAGGCCAGGACACAGGAAATCTTCCAGCTACACATTGCTATGTCCACAAATAATCACTAATCAGTTTTCTCTATATAGAATTTCCCCATTTTAATTATATATGATTGGAATCATATAACATATAGGATGAACAACTTCTTTCAGCCTGTTTGCATGACTTATACATTTTGTAGCAAATATGACATTCCTTTAATTGCTGAATGGTATTCCTTTTATTGCTGAATGCCATTCCATTATGTCAACATACTATATTTTCTTTATTTGTTTATGAAATTTCAAAATATTTCAAACTTTCAAACAAAGCTGTTATAAATATTTATGTTTCTACCCTTAAATCCTCTGTGTATTTCTACCTGGATAATGTTTATTATTGTTAAGTTATATATTCATGATACAACTCTCTAATTGGACATTTGCTTTAAAACATTTTCTTTCATTTGTTATCTTTCTATTTTCCTCTTTATGTTTTTAGTGTTTTGTTTTGTTTTGTTTTCTGACAGGATCTCATTATGTAGGCCTTACTGACCTGGAAGTTGTGTTGCTCCTGCATCTGTCACTCAAATGCACCAACAAATTTAATTTGTCTCCATTTTCTTGATGGCATTTTTAGACACAAAAATTTAAAATTTGATAAATTCCAACTTAAATACTTTTTCATTTGTTGCTCATGGTTTTGATGTTATAACTAGAGATTTTTAGCCAAATCTAGGATCACAAAGATTTATATCAATAAAAGCATTCTTCTAGCACGCAGAGCTCAAATTTACTTTGAGTTCCATCTTCATTCATTTGCATGTGATTATCCATTTGCTGTCTGATGATTTGTTGTAAATATTATCCTTTTCTCACTGAATGTTCTTGATGCCTTCTGAAAATCAGTATACATTCAGGGACTCTCAATTCTATTCCGTTGATCTATGAACCTATCCTTTAAACACTGCTTTAACTCCACCCAACATGTTTCAATAAGCCATACTCTATTTTCATTCATTTCAACATATTTTCTGATTTTCCTTTTTAATTTCTGCTTAACTCATTGGATATTTGAGCTTGCTTATTCTTCATGTATATGTACATTTCTCTGTTTTTCCAATTAATGATCCTATTCTACTTTTATCTAAGAACAAATTTGCATTATTTGTGCTTATAAATTTATTAATATTTGTCATGCAGCCTACCACATCTTGGAAAATATTCTATTGGAAATTAAGATTATATATGTTTCATTGTTGTAAGAGTGTTCCAGAGATGACTGTTTTGTGTTTAGTTGTAGCACTGCTTGAGTCTATTTCTTTATGAAGTTGTTTTATCTACTGAGGAAAATAGGGTATTGCAGTCTATATATTGTGTATATATGGTTAGATTCTCCCTTTGTTGTTTTTTTTCAGAACTAATTTTTTAGTGTACACAATAATGATTTTCATTGTCACAATTTGATACACATACATCATTTTCTCCCCTTTTTTCTTTTTTTTACTTAATGTGTTTTATGTACTTTTATTGAGTGTTCCTGTGTTTATAATTGCTGTACATTCATAAATTTAAACTTCTATTTTAAATTCATGTTATTTATCTCCAGTAACACTTTTTCTTCAAATTCTTCTCTGTCTGAAATTACTATACTAATGCAGCTGTCTTGGGTTGTTGTTTGCATGCCAAATGTATTTTCCATGTTTTTAATTTTAGCAAATTCAGTTTTTGCATTTAAATTGCTTCCCTCTATAAAACATATAGCTTAAATTTCTTTTGCTTGCATCCTGACCATTTTCCCTTTATTTGCATTGTTTAATAATTCACATTTATTGTTAATATGTTTATGATCATGTCTGACATTTTAATTTTGACATCTTAATTTTGTGCATGGCTCTTTTCTTTTTCTTGACATTCACTATTTTTTTCCTCTACTGCTTGCTCCTGCATTGAGTGAATAGTTTATAGCTCTTTAATTTTATTAATGTTTTCTATTATATTTTGAAACTTATTTTTCATAATTCCTCTATATTTTATCATATATATCATATTAGAATCTATTTCAAATTCATACATGCTTACTTCTAGTAATATGTAGAAATGTTACATCTATATACTCTACTCATTTTACCTTTCCAATAGTGCAATTACTTGCATTTGTTATATCTATTAATATTACAAACTCAAAAATACATTTTTATAAATATTATTTAAAATGTGCTCATCTGTGTACCTACATTGTGATATTACTGAAAAATTCTTTATGTGTATGTAAGACTCATTTTTATGTTGAGGACATAATTATATATCATTCATACATTATTATATAAAATTGATTTTTATATTTATAACAAGTAATAACGTGATACAAAGTGATGCTTTGATGCACTGTAAAATGATGAAGTCAGGCTAATTGGAATATCTATCAATTAAACTATGATTTAAATTTCTTCCTTATAGCTATTTTGAAATACACAGCATGTTATCATTAATCATATTTATGGTGTTGTATAATAGACTAACAGAACTTAGTCCTTCTGAGTGAAACTTTGTCCACATTGACCAATGTCTACTCCTTTTTTCTTTCTCACTATTTCGCCAGCTTCTTGTAACTTCTATGCTATTCTACTTTCGTGAGTTCAACTTTCTTAATTTCCACATACTATTATTTGGCTCTTTGTACTTTGCTTGTTTCAGTTAATATATTAAAACTCCATGTTCATAACAATAATTTAATAATCTGTATCTTATAAAGGATGAATATCACTTAAGCATATATGTGTTTTTGTTCAGGTGGGTTTCAATTACTATCTGGAATCATTTGCTTTCTGCTTAAAGAATAGCTTTAATGTTTCGTGTAAAGCAGGTATGACAACAATAAGGACTGGTTCTATTCATCTGAGACTGTCATAATTTGCCCTGGTTTTTAAGGATAATTTTTCTGTATGTATTTGGCTGACATTTTTTTTTGTTTTTTTTTTAAGCACTTAGAATGTTTCTTTCTGAATTCATTGTTTCTGATAAGTTAGCTGTTAATCTTATTGGAGTTACCTTGCTATTTCAAGATTCTTTTTTATCTTTCAGTAACAGCGTTTTACTAATTATGTTTGTTTGTTCATCTTCCTGGCTAAGCAGGGTATTGTTTCAAAATAAATTTGGGAAGAATTCATCTATTGTTTACTTAAATACTTTGCCTTTTTTCTGTTTGTCTCTTGTTCTTGTTCTCTCATTGTATATATCATGGATCCCTAATGAAGCCTCAAATTTTATGAGCCTCTATTTCCTTTGCTTTTCATCTCTGTGTTTTTGCTGACATAGTGTTCTTGATCCATCATCAAGTTTTGTGATATTTTTATCTCTCACACCAAATTTATTATTGAAATCCTTTAAGCTATTTTAATTTTTCTTTTTTTTAACCCTAGATAGGCAGGACTCATGTTTATTGGCAGACACATGGTAAGGGGGTATAATCTCAGCCATGTGGATGCTTAAGACATATGACCAAAGCCATGCTGGTGGATGAGAGAATGCCTAGACAAAAAGATGTCTGTGATGCTTTATAGGGGTCAGAAACTGATTGCAGTGCATTTCTTCCTGGAGTCCTATTCTTCTGGCAATAAGGGAAGCTGCCAAGTCTAGTCGTTTAACAGAAAACTATCATTCCAAACTCTAAGCAGATATAGAAAAGGCAGATTAGGATCATCATAGCTGTTTCCTGATATTGAGGGTCTTTGTTGGAATGGGTAGTTCTAGATCAACTGAAGAGGGGGTCCTCTGTAGAGAGGGGTTCTCTGGTCACTTAACAGGAGTTTTAACTTAATTGTTTGAGATGGATCATGTGGTTGTAATCCTGCATTCCTGAAGAGACTTCTGAAAAATAATTGAGAGACTTCCAAGGAAGACTGAGGGAAGGGGAGAAGTGGAGGCCGGAAAGACAGAGTGGGCCTGTCCAAAGCTATATCATCCTAAGCAGCAATATCTGAGACTTTAATCTGCAAAACAATCAAGATAGTCACTAAATAGATAAACATGTAAATAAAAATAATTTTCAAATCAGGAAGAGCACCTAGAATTATGAAAATACATTATGTAAAATGTACAGTTTTCAATAAAAATGAAAATCTATGAAAAGAAATGGGGAACTATGAACTAGGTACCAGAAAAAGAAACTCCAAAGAAACTGTCTGAGATGTTGTATTTAACAGAAATAAAATAAAATTAGTTGTTACAGATATGCTCACAAAACCAAAATAACTCATAATTGAAGAAACAATGGAGGGCTGGTGTGGTGATATATTGTGTCCCCTAATATATTGTGCATCCTAATAAACTTATCTGTGATCAGAGGACAGAACAGCCACTAGATAGACATGGAGGCCAGAAAATTGTGGCACACACACACCTTTAATCCTAGCACTTTAGGCAGAGATCCGTCTGGATCTCTGTGAGTTCAAAGCCACACTGGAAACAGCCAGGCATGGTGCCACATGCCTTTAATCCCAGGAAGTGATGGCAGGAAGCAGAAAGGTATATAAATCATGAGGACTAGGAACTAGGACCTGGTTACCTTTTAGGCTTTTAGCAGCAGTTAAGCTGAGATCCATTTGGATGAGGACTCAGAGGCTTCCAGTTTGAGGAAACAGGATCTGCTGAGAAGTTGGCGAGATGAGGTTAGCTGTGGCCTGTTCTATCTCTCTGATCTTGATCTTTCAGTATTCACCCCGATACCTGGCTCCAGGTTTGTTTTTATTAATAAGATCTTTTAAGATTCATGCTACAGGCTGATGATATCGTTCTGCAGATAAAGACAATTGTTGCCATACCTCATGACCTGAGTTCAAGTCCTAAGTCCAACATCATGGAAGGAAACAACTTACTCCTGGAAGATGTCCATTGACTTCTATATATGCACCATGGCATGCAAACACACACACACACATACACACACACACACACACACACACACACACACACACACACACATGCACGCACGCACCCACAGAGAGAATTAATTAATAAAAATCTAAAAATCTAGAAATATCAGGCTCGAACATTTTATAAAAAAAGAGAATAATAACAGATGACATTTTATGTTAAATGTGAATCATTTTATTATTTTAATGTTAAGTTTTATGTTTTGAACATTTCATACATGAATACTATACATCATTTCAACTACCCACCCCCTCTTCCTACATCTGTGTAGTCACTTCCTTCCCAATTCATTTCATCTCCTTTAATATTATGTCATTTACACACACTACTAAAATATTGCCTGCATATAAATATGCTTGGGGCTGACAACTTCAGATTGGATAACCACCTATCAGGGGACTTGTCCCTGAAGAAAACTGAATCTCTCTCTCTCAGCATACATTGTTTGCCTGTAGTGGAGTCTTATGAAACTTTCCTTGTCATGTTGCCATGTGAACTGGTGGTGTCATCATGCAGGTCTTGTTTAGGCAACTAAACTGTTAAGATTATATGGATGCAAATTTCAGTAGACAACATTTTTAAATGAATCCTGTAAAAATTCTGGAGTTGAAAATTTATCTGCAAAGATACCTTTTAGACATTGTGGAGAAACTATGGGTACAAGAGACTTTCATCTCGTTTCTCGTTTAATGAGTTTGTTTTTGTGTTGGCCATCTACTGCTGGGCATAAGCTCTGCTCTTATGTGTGGTTTGTATATTCAGTGACACTCCACCGGAAAAGGTTCATTTTTTGCTAGCAGTTATCAGTTGGAAATAGCTTTTGGTTCTCTTAGCACTTGGACACCATCTAGCTTAGACATGTTCTGGCCTTGTGCTTTGATGTCTTCCCTTCCATGTAGCCCTTACAATCTTTCTACCTCCTGTTCCTCAGGAATCCCTGACACTGAGGAGAGGAATTTGATGGAGACATCCTATGAAGGACTGAGTGCTCCAAGGTCTCTCACATTCTGCATGTTGTCTGTCCATGTCTCTCTCTTTTTATTACCATCTACTAGAGGAGATTTCTTTGATGGTAGGTGAATGAGGTACTGATCTATGATTATGGCAAAATGTCATTAGGATTCATTTTATTGTTATGTTACTTAGGTAGAACAACAAGCAATATATGATTTTCACCTAGGTTTACAGCCTACTAGTCTCAGGTTCCAGGCTACCCAATCAATGTTGGGCATTAGTGCCATCAAACATAGAGGGCTGTAAATCCAGTCAGATTGTGGTTGGTTACTCCCAAATCTTTTGTGCTACTATTGCACCAGCATAACTTGGAGGCAGGTCACCATTGTATATCAAAGGTTTATAGCTGGGTTGGTGTTTATCTTTCTTCTCTGGTAGCCTGCAGAGTACCTTCCAGTACCATGAACACTAGTGACTTGGTTAAGACGCTAGGTAGGCACTAGCTAGACTTTTCTGAGTTCAGTGAGTTGTTGTTGTCTTTAATAATAGAACCTTACCAGCAGATTATAGGAGCAACCAGTAAGTAGCTTTGGCAACAGCCTGGGTTGTTTAAGGGTTTCCTTGGAGCCCCTTTCACCAATAACTCAATTAGGTACAACCCATGCCCAGAACTATAGCTTTCGTTTATCAGCAAGAGATGTCTAGTTGGGGTTTTGTCTCTCCCATTATGTGGTGATTCCATTTAGATTTCTTCCATGTATGTATGTATTTCTAAAAGTTTCTATTGTAGTTTTCCATATGACTGTTCAAATGTCCCTTAGTTTTATCTGTGCGTCCCCATACTACTTCCATCCCCCTTCCCATTTAATCATCTCATTCCAGTCTTTCCCCTAACCCCTATGATATTTGCTGTTGGGGGGATTCTATTTAGCTGGAAAATCACCACTAGATACAATGTTTTGATCTCAGAATAGACTATAAGGCAAAGTGTTTCTCTTTTCTTAACTTATACAGTATGTGACACTGTTCTATTTTCAACAGAAAGTAAACTAATGTAAGAAATAATTAATATTTTCTACCATTCTTCCTCTGTGCTCATGTATATGTAAAGAAGTTATCAAGTAATTATGTAGTAAGATAGTATTGTATAAAAATCATTTCTCAGAAAGAAACTCATCTGGCTAACACTGGATTTTCTACATCTTAAACTGTGAGAAAAATATTTTTATTTTTTCTTTTTTTGAGATAATTATATATGATTTCCCCTTCCTTTTCCTCCCTCCAAACCCTCCTATATACTCCTCCTTGCTCAATTTCAAATTCACAGCTTCTTTTTTATTAATTTCTGTTGCATAGATAGTTATACACACATATGTGTATATATATATATATATATATATATATATATATATATATTCTTAAATTTTACCTGCTCAGTCTGTATCATGTGCCTGTCTGTATGTTTTCAAGGCTGACCCTTTGGTATTGGATAACCAATTGGTGTGCCCTTTACTAGAGAAAACTATTTCACCCACCTTTGGCTTTACTTTGTTGCCTCTAGTTTTCTATGTAGGGCTAAAGTCTCTGAGCTTTCCCTCATCCACTTTGGCATGCCTATTGTAGTCTTTGTTTAGCTCATTCATGTTTAAGCAGTCAAGAATTTATGGGTCTTAAGACCAATCAGAGATTTGTTGGTTACCACCAAGGTATGTATGCTACTACTTCAATCCTTAGGGTTATCTTGCCATGATGCTCATTGTGATGGTTCATAGGTGTCATTCCTGGGTAGGACTGTTGGGTGTATCCCTCCTTGGGAGCTTGCATGGCTCCTTATGGTACCACGAAAGGTAGTCCTCACTCAGGGATGCGGTATTCAGGTCAGCTCCAGTTCATAAGCCTCTGAGGCTATGTCTGAACTATATGGTACCTTCAGCAATAAGGACTTACTTTCCACCTCTTGGGGCAACTAAGGGCAGTAGCAATAACCTGTAGGTTTTGAAAGTCTCTTGGATAGCCCCAAATAACTCAAAAAAGGGCCTTCTCATGTCTATTGTTTGTGTTTTGTTTTTTGTTTGTCTGTTTGTTTGTTTTGGTGGTCTTTTGATCCTGGTATGACGGTTTTCAGCCCAGATGAGAAATTTCATTTAAACTATATATATATACTGACTTATATGTACTGTTGATCTTTTTAGGTAAATAGCTAATAGTATGCTTTCTTATGGCTTTTCAGACATCTTTACTGTTATTTTTACCCCTTACTAATTCTATATTT